>NW_026606072.1:18142500-18742500 GCF_029834395.1 Sorex fumeus
GGAGTCACTACTGAGCAAGGGGCCAGGAATGGCTCTTGGGTCACTTATGGCTGAGTGTGTCTACAAAGTCCAAAATTGAATAATAACATCAATAGATAAATAGATGTCAGCTGAGCTAAAAAACAATGACAATCTGATTTCCACTGGAAGAGGAAATACTTTAAATCTGAGTTTTGGGAGAAAATTAATACATTTCATCTTTCAAAAAAAGTTATAAAAATAATTTCTGAGGGCTGGGAATACAGTTCCATGATAGAGCACTTGCCGTGCTGGGTGTGGTCTTGGGTTTGATCCTTAGCATTGCATGTTCTCCCGAACACTGAAACCCCATGGTGGACCTTGAAAATACACAAAAATAGTGATAATTTCTGCCTGACTTCATTATCTCCCCATCAGCTATCCTTGATCATCTTGAGGAATGTGTGCCTTTGTCCTCACAAAAAGACCACTCTCTTTGTGGCTTAGACCCAGAAATTAACCCTTCCCCTCTGAGACTGCATGTGACCAACCAGGATGCCTGAGAGGAGGGCTCTTTCCTTTACCTGGAGGCAGCTCATTGCCCTCTTCTTGTCTGGCACCCTTTCTGCAGTCTTAGCCCTGTGAGCCTGTATCCCTGGGCTCTACTCTCTGAGTATAGTTTTTTGGAAAACACTAGCCACATTGTGTCAGACACCCTCCTCTGAAAGGCTCCTGTCCTACCGTATTAACATTGTAAAGGCTCTGTTGACAAATAAATGCACTTTCCAAGGTGCCAGGGTCAGTGGGATTAGAACACCCTTATATTAAAGGGTGAAGAGCATTGGGGCCACGAATCCGTCTGCACCTTTCTTGGTGGTTTCCAACCTGTTTGCAAGAATTTCCTAAACAGCTGTGAAAGTGATAGCACAGTGGTAGGGCGTTTGCCTTGCACACAGCAGCCCAGCCGAGCCGGGTTCGATTCCTCCGCCCCTCTCGGAGAGCCTGGCAAGCTACCGAGAGTATTCAATATGCCAAACACAGTAACAAGAAGTCTCACAATGGAGACGTTACTGGGCCCGCTTGAGCAAATCAATGAACAACGGGAGGACAGACAGACAGACGGACAAAGTTGTACCACACCTACCAAGTCAGAAATCTCAAATACAAATCCCAGGTATTTGTTGTACTTTAAAAATATACCTCCGTTGGGACCAAAGAGATAGTATAGCAGGAGGACGGTCACTTGCCTTGAATGCGACCCACCTGAGTTGGATTCCCTGCATCTTCCATGTCTCCCTGCCAAGCATTGCCAGGAATAATTCCTGAGTGCAAGTGCAGAGCCAGGAGTAAGCTCCAAGCACTGCCAGGTGTAGACCCCAAACCAATAAATAAATAAATAAACTTTCCAGGAGATTCTGGGATAGAGCCAGGGCAAGAACATGTCATGTTCAATATTCTAGAAAAAATACTTCTGAAAACGCTCTAAGCACCTGCCCAAACAACATGAGGTTGTGAGCTCAAACCCCTCCCACACTATGTGGGGATCCTGACAACTCTGCTGTTTGGGGTCCCCAGCAAGAAAGAGCTTGAAACTGGGCTCAGTGGCTTGAAAGCCCTCAGGTCTGGTGGAGCCTGGAGCCTAAATCCCAGGGACTGACATCTGGGTTCCTGGGTAAGTAAGGGGCAGGCTGTCGGGTGGGACGGACACTGTATTTACTGTTTCAGGTAAACTTCAAATGTTTAAAACGTATTAATTACTTCATTCTCACCCTGAGCTATACGGTAGAAACTTTTTTCTGATGCCCCCAGATTAGACCCCAGTAGAGTAAGGAGCTGGGATGGATGTGACCCTAGGCTCTGTGCCCCAAGAGTCTCGGCTTTGTCCCTATCAGGAACAGATAGTGTTGACTCAATCCACCGCATATGGAACCCAAGTAGGATAAGAACTTGCACCAGAGAATCGCTAAGAGCTGTTGCACATTGACAGAATAAACAAAGGTGTAGGTACCTCCTGCCTCCTGGTATCACGGGCACATTTTTTTTTTTTTTGCAAAACCTAATGGTGAAGCAGGTTGAAAGCACTCTAGGAGCTTCACTCTCAAATACACCCAATGAGCCCAAGAGATGGTACAGGTGGGCCTATCCCGGTTCACTCCCTGGCATCCATAGGACACCTGAGCACTTCAAGGAGTGAGCCCTGAGCACTGGGGCAGGAATAGCCCCTGGGCAACACCAGGATAAAATACATAAGAACACATTGTTCTGTTTGTGCAGACAGGGACACGGGTCTGGTGAATAAGCTAAAACCAAAGATCCACTTTCTCTGTTCCTTGCAGTGTTTCCCTCCAGCAGCACCGAGAGAGGAGGAGGGTGGTGGAAAGAGGGAATATTGACCCCAGTGCCTTGTCCTTCTCACACTAACTTCTTTTCCATGGATCTTCCCTCAGTGAAGTGGAAAGAGTTCATCTCCATTGATATGACCACATTTCTAATGCGTTCACTTGCAGACTCTGTTCGTTAGAGTCCCTTCTCCTGTGTTTCCTTACAGGCTCCTAACAGTCCTGCTGCAGCAGTCGAATCTCAGCGAGATTAATCACCAGGACAATGAGGTGAGTCTGCCCACCCCTGCACAATCGGCTATTGTGTGGCCGGGTGCACAGAAGCGTTTTCTGAACTTCTGTGCTTCCTGTCATGAAGATGTAAAGAGGGAGTAGAGTTCCTTTGTGTGTTTCTTCTCAGAGACGGAAATCTGTGCTTTTGCTCTGATCCTTGAGCAGAAATTCATCCCCACTTGTGGGTATGAGTACCTGTTTAAGAAAGGACTTATTGCAGTAAGTTCTTAAGCATTTATTGTACCACTGAAAATTTGTAATTTCCCTCTGGACATTGAGAAATAAGCATTCTCTTTCCTGTCTTCTCAAGTCACAGAAACTGATAGCAAGCTATGGTTGCAGATGCTCTTTCTCCGAGTGAAAGGTGATAGGCAGATGATCATTTCCAGCCCCTTGCCCCAGAGGTCACGTACTGGTTATCACTGATTGACTGCAAAGACAAGCCTACACAAAGCTTCCAGAAAGGCAATGCGGGCAATCCAGCCAGTTCTAAGAGGGGATGGGTCAGACCTGAACAGAGCTGAAGCTTCGGGCTTTGTATCTACTTAACGTCTTTGCCATTGGTGCTGACACTACAATTTGTGCTGATTTAGCCACAGCCAAGTGTGAGCCACCGGTGCTTCGGCTCCAGAGTCAAAGTGTCAAAAAGCAGAATTGACTTTCATGAACTTAGCTTATTTTTTAACATGCGTCTTCCTTTTTTTTTGTGGGGTGGGGGGCACACCCAGAAGTGCTCAGGGATTTACTCCTGGCTCTGCATTCAGAAATTAAGTCCTGAAGGTGCTTAGGGGGCCACATGGGATACTGCGGATTGAACCCAAGTCAATCACATGCAAGGTAAACGCCCTACCCACTGTACTATTGCTCCAGACCCTACTACGTATCTCAGTACCTGCTTTACACTGGCATTTTTAATCAATCTACTTGGTTTGGCTGCACTTCACCAAGAATATCTAATAACTTTAAGAAAGTTTGATAACATTTAAAATAAGTGTGTTTCCAAATGCTGAACTTTTTTCTTTCAAAGGAACCAGAAACAACAGTTGGGAGGCCGCCCCGTGACAGCTTCCAGCTGGTTCAGACCCCTGTCTTTCTCAACGCTTTCTGGTGAAAAGGCTCCTTCCGGCTAGCTCCACACTAGTGACCACACCCAAAAGTCCCTGCTTCATAAGCAGGCCTCTAGCTACTTTCACTCCCCTATTCTTTAGTGGTTTGAAGCACCACCCCCCCCCCCCAGAAGAAAGACAATTGTACTGCTTCAGAGTTCTGCTTTAAAACTGAGAAGCAGAGGTGAAAAGGCTCCCATCACTCTGCTCCTGGAGCACAAGAGACTGTCCTCTGTGCCAGCTGATGGCAAATTTCTAGACTTGGGGCAAGTTGCTAACTGCTTTCACCACCACCTCTCCCCTGCTACCTTTACTATGCCCCTCCACAACCCCTCCACCATCACCTCCAGACCATCTTCCACAGTTGAGGGTTTTCGGTAAGGGCCAAATTCAGTTATTCACACACTAAAGCAAACGTCTACTTGAAAAGGGCTCAGGCTGTCTGCCCCTCAGGTCTGTGAGCATTCCCCCACAACATTTATTCTCTCTTTGGCTGCTGGAGACAATGAAGTAAACACAGAGACTTTTTCTATTTTTTCAGTCTTTGGACCACACATGATGGTTCTTGGGGGGTAGTTTCTGGTGGTACTCAGGGGACTGTGTGGTGCCAGAGATCAAACATGGACTTCCTACTGGCAAAGCATGTGCTCCAGCTCTTTGAGCTATTTCTCCAACTCCAAAACACATCTTCTTAAGTGTGGTTATTATAAAATTTTAAAATAAATATTAAAAAATCTCTTGCTTCTTTTCATGGAAAATGACCTCTGTTGGAGGAAATTTCTCCTGCTGTTACAATTAGCATTCTGAATCCTTGGTTTTTAAATGCTAAGAGCAAAGACCTTTAAAAGGACTAGAGCAATTGTACGGTTGGTAGGGTATTTGCTTTGAACGTGGCTGACCTGGGTGGGAACTCCAGTATCTCATGTGGTCTCCAAGTACCACCAGGAGTTAAGCCCTAAGTTCAAAGTCAGGAGTAACCTCTTAGCACCAACTGGGTGTGGCCAAAAAGAAAAGAAAGGACAAATCTGGTCAGGGAGATGTCTCAAGGCTGGAGCACACACACTGCATACAGGAGTCCCAGGTTCAGTTCCCAGCACCTCTGAGAGCTACTTATGAGAACCAATGTGTGAGTAGCCTATCAGGTATAATCCGAAAGCAACAGACAAAAGGATACTCGTTTTGACAGCCTCACCTTGTTCATCCTTCTTAACTCTGCCGTATTGGGGGTTTTTTCAGGGTCAGGGGAGTGAAACCCATTGTTTTTACTGTTTTTGGCATATTGAATATGCCAAGGGTAGCTTGCCATGCTCTGCTGTGTGAGTGGGATATTCTCGGTAGCTTGTCAGGCTCTTCGAGAGGGAAGGAGGCTTTTAGGGTGGCCTCTAATCACCCTTGTAGGTGTTCCCATGGTTCACACCATTTTTGAACCCCATCAAACATGGCTTGGTAATCTTGGAAGATGGGTATTAAGTGTCTTATGATGTGCAGAAAGCAGCCTGGAGCATGGTAGCGGCTGGGTAGTGGAGGTAGTAGAGGTAGTGGAGGTCGGCTGATGAGGTATTTATCTGTACTTTCAACGCATGTATTCTGGCATCAGAAGCATCCATTGAGGACCCGATGGTGCAAGCACAGAAGATCAAGTATGACATCATTGGTCTGACTGAGATAAGAAGGCATCAACCACATCATGCCACTTTTGAAACTGGAGAAGAACTGCTCCTTGGAACATGTGACAAAAGAGGCGGTGGTGTTGGTGTCCTCATCAACATGAACTTGGCCATGAGCATTGATTCATTCAAATCCCTAAAAATCCTGAATCGGACGCTTATGCTTGAATAGATGTGACTCACTGTCAGCAGTTTCTATCTTCATGGTCTACAAACAAACATCCAATTACGATGAAGAAGAAATTGAGAAATACTACATGAAGCTGGAGAAGTTCTAAAAAGAAGACCACAACTTTTACAAGATCATTGTCGGTGACTTTAATGCCAAGATAAGACCAAGAAGATTGGCCAAAGAACTCCACATCAGGACCCATGGCCTAGAATGGAACGAACAGGATGACAAACTGTCTGAGTTCATCATGTCAACCAAGACCATCTATGGTAACTCACAGTTCCAGAAGGCCAAATCTAAATGTTGGACATGGGAGTTTCCCAGTGGACAGTTCCACAATAAAATTGACGGCATCATATTCAATCAACGATTTTGCCTGAGCGATGTCACTGCTGCCCCAAAATTCCAAACAGAATCGAACCACTGTCTCCTTTGTGCAAAATTCTACTTCTCGGAGTGGGGAGAAAAGGCTGCAAAGTTTAAGAAGAGAACTCCCAGAACGACCACCAACTGGGAGCTCTTTAGTACTATTGTGGCAACATGGAAATATGCCATCATTGATTAGATCAACGAGGAATATAATCAACTGGTTCAGCACCTCCATGATTGTGGAAGGAACACCAAGAGAGAGAAAGACACAAAAAGATGCCTGTCATTGGAGACTCTCAAGCTCATTCACCAACATGGCTTGCCACGAGCCTCAGGTAACTGTAAGCTAATGTCCGAGCTCTAAAAGCAGTGCAAAAAAGCAATAAAGGAAGACCTCAAAGAAAGAAGAGCAGCAGTGCTGGCAGATGCAGCAGAAGCCAGGAAAAATATTCGCAAAGCCTGCCTGTCCCTCGCTAACTACAAGACCAAGATGACTGCCCTCTGCCATCCTGATGGTTCTATCACATCTTGCAGAAGGGCAATGGAGAAGATTATCCATGACTTTTACTCGATCTCTTCGATAGCCACGTCCAATTGCCCACATACCAAATTCCGCAGGATGGATATGTCATTCCCAACATTCTACCTTCCAAAATCTGACATGCCATTGCATTGGTAAAGAAGGGAACAGCACCCGGCCCAGACAAGGTCAGACCCGAACACCTGAAGAATCTGCCTCAGTACTCATCAATACACTGGCTCGGCTCTTCACATGCTAACTGTCTGAATGCAAGGTTCCGTCCCAATGGAAAACCAGCAGGACAGTTCTACTGTACAAGAAGGGAGACATCCACGACATTGGCAACTATTGCCTGATCTGCCTGTTGTCCGTCGTCTTCAAACTGTTCACTCAAGTCATCCTGAATAGGATTGGCAGAACTCTAGATAAAGGACAACCATGCAAGCAAGCTGGGTTCCAAAAAGGATTCAGCACAATTGACCACATCCACATGGTAACCAAGCTCATTGAGGTTTCTAGGGAATTCAAGATGCCACTGTGTTTAACAGTCATCAATTTAAAGACGGCTTTTGATTCTGTTGAGACTGAAGCAGCCATCAAAGCCCTAGCCAAACAGGGCCTTCAAACTCAGTACATTAGGATCCTCCATGAGCTGTATTACAGATTCACCACCAGGATCTCACCATTCTACAAGGAAGTGATCATCAACTTCAAGAGAGTGGTTCGTCAGGGCAATATCATTTCACTGAAACTCTTCACTGCCACCCTCGAGAACATCTTGCGATGACTGGAATGGGAAGGAATGGAAGTGAAGTTAGACGGTCGGCAACTATACCACCTCTGCTTCGCTGATGACATCATTCTAATAACACCAAACAGTAGCCAAGCAGCACAAATGCTGGCCAACTTTGACCATGAGTTTGGAAAGATCAGACTGCAGCTGAATCTCACGAAGACAATGTTTATGAAGAATGGACTAGTTTCCTGATGTTCCATTTGCTATCAATGGAATGAACATCTTCGAATGAAGCAGTTATGTGTACCTAGGTCAAGAACTCAACATGATGAATGACATGGCACCTGAGCTGTGCAGGAGGAAGAGAGAGGCTTGGAGTGCCTTCAAGAAAGTCAAAGAAATAGCTAAAAGAACAAAGAACCTTTAGATCCGGGTACATCTCTTTGATTCCACTGTTCTCCCTACACTAACATATGCCTCAGAGATCTGGGCCCTATGAAAATAGGATGAGAACTGTATTGAGGTCACCCAAAGAGGAATTGAAATAGCTATACTTGGAGTATCATGCTTCACTCAAGTGAGAGAAGGAATCCAAGTTCCGACTTCTGTCAACGATCGAGAATCAGGGATGCTGTCTCATTTACCAAGGCATCGAAAATCAGATGGGCGGACACATAATGCGATTTGAAGATGCCCACTGGACTAGCGCTGTTACAGACTGGATTCCACTGACATCAAAAGAACGCATGGCTGCCCACCTACGAAATGGTCATACTTCTTCGTCAAGACCCTGAACAAATGGTTTGAGGCTCTTCATATTCCTGTAGCGAGCAGACTCCATTGAACTACACTAGCACACGACAGGGACAAATGGAGATGTTTCTGGCACCCACTCGAGCAAATCAATGAGTAACAGGATATCAAGTGATCAAGTGATCAAGGCTTTGTTTGGTATTATATTTTTTACTGTGATACTGGGAATCAAATTCAGTGTCTCACAAGTGTAAGGGAAGTGCTTTATGACTGAGCCACTCACCTGGCCCCTTATTCTGTATTCTGAACATTAATCTTTCACTGTCAGAAAACAGATTTTTGTCCATTGTCTATGGTTTAATTTAGATTGACTCGTGATGTCCTTCCTTGGGACACTTTAAATATGATATCATCCAAAAGGTCAAGTGTATCCATTGCTTATTTGAGTATCTTTGGCGGCGGGGGGGGAGGGGAGCAGGGGAAATAGACCATACCTGGTGGTGCTCAGGGGACCAGATGTAGTACAGGGGATTTGAACTGGGATCAGCTCAATGCAAGGAAAGAAACTTAACCTCTAAGCTATCTCTCCAGCTCTGAAATTTTTTTTAAAAAGATGGCCTTCCCTACTCCTAGAAAAATAGCTATATTATGCAAAATTTTCCTTTAGTTTCTTACAACATTTAAAAAATCAGTAAGTGGTTCCAGTTCTAAACTATTTGTGTTGTCAGTTATCTGTTTGTCCTCCCCCCAACATCACCATCACCATCGCCAACACACACACACACACACACACACACACACACACACACACACATGCGCGCGCACACCCCTTATTGGTGTTCAGGGTTTATTTCCAGTTTTGTGCTTAAAAGTCACTGAGGCAATGCTTTGTGGAGGGACTATTCAGTTCTGCGGATTGAACCCAGACCTCCCACATGCAAAACATGCACTCAGTCCACTGAACTATCTCACCAGCTCTCTTTGTCTTTCCCATTTCTGGTTCAGAAAACACAGAAGTTACAGTGGTTTTAACCACACTGCTTAATTATAAAGTGACTTATTTAAAAGTTACCCACTCTACAGAATTTGACACTGTGGAAAAGATAAAATAGATCAGATCGTCCTTTGTGACTTTGTTCTCTTGGAACTCAGGGGAACCTTTGAAAGAGCAATGCTTGTCTGACACAGTTGAAGGGAGTTAACAAAGGCTGAACTCCTGGAATCTAACCTTTCCAGCTTCACTTTTGCTACACAGGGGATGGCCCCACCAAGAGGGGGCTGGTAGCTATTGGCATCTGTTTTAGAAAGCTGAATGCATTTATCCAGAAAAGCAGTGAAAGGTATGGTATTTTGGATATATTACTGATCATAGGTTAAGCATGCATCATGACACATTTTGTGAGTAGCATGACAATCCAGACCTAAAAGAACCCTGATAAAACTAAATTCAAGTTACAAAACAGATGTGAACTTTTGGGTCTAATTATTCACACTAAATCCTCTTATGGCATTTTAAAGATATAAGCACAAGCATAAATTATATATTCTAAAGGCAAAGTCAAAGAAGTAGCAACTGGCTCTAGAAATCTGGTCATTTTATAAATAACAAAAGGTAAAATAACAAAACAAACCTGTTTTAATATGCGTCTCACTTTCTCTCACCTTTTTCTTTTTCTCTCACCTTTTCCCACACTGTTTCAAGAGACAAACCATGTATTTTTCATTTTTGTATTCCAAAAACCTATCTCAGTAACTTGTGCATCAGAACTATCCCCTAAGATAATGTATTTGTATACCTATAGGAGACCCTGGGTAACTTTTGTTATACGTGGTCATATGTGGTTGGGAGATTAATAATATGTGAATTTTTTTATTGTTTTGGTTTGGGTGCCAGGAAAATATTTCAGAGGTAAAGTATATGCCTTGATTGTGAGTAGTGCTAGGTTTCATAGTATGTGAGTTTTCAATATCAACCAGAGTCAAGCTCAATTTCTGTGAAACTCTAGATCCCACAGAGGAGTATTGTTTTTCTGACCTCCCATTCATTTGCCATAGTTCTGTCCCTATTGTACCAATGATTGCTGCAAACACCCAGCCACGTTATACATTACCCTCTCTGTTTTTCAGTTCCTACTGGAAACAATCTAAAACACAGTTCTGAAACACGAAACTTGCTTCACACTTAATCAGATTTCTGGTTCAGAAAACACAGAAGTTACAGTGGTTTTAGGGGAAAAAAATAAGAGAGCGCTGAGATGCTGATAGGACTTGTAAGAACCCAGTTGACTTTTTGGAAGCATGGAATTACTCATCTGCACAAGCATTATTCCAAAGCAACCCTATTCCACACCTTGCCATTATATCATCTCATTTATTTTACAAACAACCTTAAAATGGATCCTAAATGATTGAAAATCTAACATTTCTCTTTGAAACATTCTGAGAATTACTGATCTTAAATAAATGTGACTTATTCTTTACCCTTTGAGCCAATGCTTTTATTTATTTATTTATTAAAAGAAGAAGAAGAAGAAGAAGAAGAAGAAGAAGAAGAAGAAGAAGAAGAAGAAGAAGAAGAAGAAGAAGAAGAACTCTACTGTCACCAAGATTATCTGAGTATCAGTTTCAACCATCTGCAAGTACCTTCTAGACTGCAGTTCCTACAGTCTTTGAGGACACAACTTTTAAGTAGCTGGTGTTCATTGTTTAGATGCAAGGAACTGACTTTGATTTGATGAGGCTTGCCAAGGTGGAGCATTTAAACTCCTGGTACATCCAAGGAAAGTTGAATAACCTACTGTTCTGTAGTTAATATCTGAATAAGCAGCTCTTGAATACTACTGTGTGTTCAGAGTCACAGCCATGCCAGCAACTAAGCACCCAGTCTCTGCCTCTAAGTAAGCTTCAACTTTGTTGTGATTAACATCACCACTCCATGCAAAAAACAGTCCCTAAGCCTGACATCTAAAACAGTCCCTAAGCCTGACATCTGTCCTTTACACTGCCACCCCAGTCTTAACATTTCCCAACTCCCATGCCTGCCGGCTCTTTAGATGCTGAAAGAAAATGAAGGAAGCAGTTGTAGACAAAAAGTTCCTAAACAGAAGTATTGTGCAATGTCAAAAGCTGTGCTGTAGCTGATTTTGAAAGTTTTAGTTTTCATATTGCTCACTCTAAGAGGATTATTTTTATTTCTCATTAGTTCAATGGAAAAATATGACAACAGGAAGCTTCCTGTGCCTGAACTGAATGTTCACAATCTCTTGCAGTGTCATATAAACAAGCAGAGCGTGGGTTGTATAGAAGGAGAGTACATGTGTTTAAATAGTAGTTACGGTATGTGACATATGCGCATATACATTAGAAAATTAATAGAGCAATTCAAGTCTCAATTTGGGGTCATTGCAGGAATGACGAGTTGTTTCTAAAAGTGTTTCCAGATTTCAAGGGTGGTGTATAATAAGCACTACTTGTGCTTTGGGAAGACTCATGAGACAATGACAATTGAAACAAACAAAGTTATGACAACCTTCCCAACCACTATGAAGAGTATCACCATGCTAGAAAATAAGAAGACCCAAATCCAGTCAAAATCACAAAGAATAGAATTTTTCTGTACTGAACTCATTTCCAAAATGAAAGTATACCAATATGACCTGTGAGAAGAATTCTTAACTGCAGAGTTGATATCTAAGGTTGAATGCAGGCGCTGTCATTCATCTGCCAATGGCCTTAGACAAATAACTTCACCTGCTGAGTTTCAGTTTTCAAATTTGTACGATGGGCCTAAAATTATCTGCCCCTAGGGATTATTGTAAAAATTCAACTAGGCGACATATATAAAGCTTTTGGCACCAAGAATGTGTATAAAAACCTATAGTGTTTTGGGGCTGGAGCAATAGCACAGTGGGTAGGGCATTTGTCTTGCACACAGCCGACCCGGGTTCAATTTCCAGCATCCCATATGGTCTCCTGAGCACCACCAGGGGTGGTTCCTGAGTGCAGAGCCAGGAGTAACCCCCGTGCATCACCAGGTGTGACCCAAAATGCAAAAACAAACAAACAAACAAAAAAACCCTATAGTGTTTCTCTCCTAACCACTCCTTTAACAAAAACATGCTGTAATTGGGTTTGGATGATTTGGAGGGTTTATTTTTGTTGTTTGTATGGGGAGGGGTATATGGTTTTAAAGAAATAACTCTTGAATCTTTGCACCTATGTTTATAATATAAGATTTACATTGATTAATCACTATTTAGTTCATAATCTCACACTGCATTCTCACAGCAGTAAATCATCTGTCCACATACAGTGGTTGCATGTTTGCCTCAATTGGAACACTCATCGGAAAATCTAGCAGATTTCAGTGCAAGAATTTAGCTTGAACAGTCTAGGGTACATGCTTTGCATGTAGGAGCCCTAGTTCAATCCTAACACTTCAATGGACCCCAAGTGTTACTGGAAGACACTGCTGGAAGCAACCCTCTGAGCACTGAGCCAGGAGTAGCCTCCCAAGCATTGTCTGGTATTACATCAAAACAAAATAATTAGAACAGAATTCAAATAACAAGTTGGTAACTCTGTAGCACTATCCTCCGTTGTTCATCGATTTGCTTGAGCAGCCACCAGTAATGTCTCACAACAAACTGTGGGACTTGTTGTTACTGTTTTTGGAATATTAAATACTCCACAGGTAGCTTGCCAGGCTTTGCCATGCGGGCAAGATACTCTTGGTAGCTTGCCAGGCTCTCCGAGAGGGGCGGAGGAATTGATCACAGGTCGGCTGTGTACAAGGCAAACGCCCTACCTGCTGTGCTATCACTCCAGCCCAACAAGTTGGCAACAACGATATCAGAAAAGCTCATTTTCTACAAGGCAGCATCATTGTCTGCCTTTATTTCTATGTGCATGATTTTTAAATGCAAAACCCGATTTTATAAAAGCAAAACAAAAATCCATTAAGGACAATGAAAAGTCATTCATTCATTAATAAGTGTTAGTCCCTGTAATGGGCTGGAGGAATAGCACAGCGGGTAGGGCTTTTGCCTTGCACACAGCCAACCCGGGTTCGATTCCTCCGTCCCTCTCAGAGAGCCTAGCAAGCTACCAAGAGTGTCCCGCCCATTCGGCAGAGCCTGGCAAACTCCCCATGGCGTATTCGACATGCCAAAAACAGTAACAATAAGTCTCACAATGGAGATGTTACTGGTGCCCGCTGGAGCAAATCGATGAACAACGGGAGGACAGTGCTTCGGTGCTAGAGTGCAGTCCCTGTAATATGTCATGCACTATTTTAGTGTCTGAGAATTTAGAGAATCAAACAAGGACTTTGCCTCCAGTAACTCCAGAACTAGCCTTGAACTCTGTTGGGGACACACCCAAGAGTGCCCTGGGCTTCTCCTGGCTCTGAGCTCAGGGATCACTCCTGTTTGTGCATGGGGACCATATGTGATACTGGAAATCAAACCAGGGTCAGACCCATGCAAGGCAAGTGCCTTTCCTCTGTACTATCTTTCTAGTTTTTTTCCTCTGTACTCTCTTTCCTGGCCCTGAACTAATGAATACTAGTGGGACTTCATGATGAAGTCAGCGACTTTAAAGCAAATGAGACTTGGCACTTGGAGAAGAGAAACCCATGTGTTAAAATATATATATATATTCTCTAGCCGAGATAAATACCAGGAAGTTCACTCCATGGCTTGGAGGCCAGCTGCACATGCTAGGGGAAAAGGCAGCTCAGATAGAGAAGGGAGCACCAAATAAAGAGTATTGGGAGGATCCTCCCAGGATGGGAGATGCATGCTGAAAGTAGACTAGAGACCTAACATGATTGCCACTCAATGCCTCTTTTGCAAACCACAGCACCCAAAAGGAGAGAGAGAACAAAAGGGAATGCCCTGCCACAGAGGCAAGGGGGGATGGGGGGATGGGGGGTGGGAGGGATACTGAGATCCGTGGTGGTGGTGGAAAATGGGCACTGATGGAGGGATGGGTACTCGATCATTGTATAATTGAAAACAAGCACAAAAATTTGTAAGTCTACAACTGTACTTCATGGTGTTTCACTAATAAAAATTTTTACATATATATATATTCTCAGGACAAAGCAATAGTGAGAATTTAGGCCTCTTGCCTTACATGTGGCCAACCTGGGTCCAATCCCTGGCACCATATATGGTCCCCTGGCACCACATATGGCACCATATTTGATCACTCCACTGGGAGTGATCCCTGTGTGCGAAGCCAGGAGTAAGCCCTGAGCACTGTTAGGTGAGGTCCAAAAACAAACAACCTCCTCTCCAAAAAAAATCCATAGGATAGAATTATTCTCTTGAGTTCAGTTCGCTAATTCCAGTGGGCCAAATCAAAATTTAAGACCTACTGAAAAGCATTGAGCACTTCTGAATCTCATAAATATTCACATGTGGCATAACTCTGTAGACTAGCATTCTTTTTCACATAAAACCAATTTCTTGAAATAACCTCAAGAGTGTCTCTGGAAGTTCACTACAAGAGGACATTGAAGCTTGAACGCAGACCCGAATTTCATGAGTTAAAATCTGGAAATGGTGGAGAGGGGGGTTAGCATTGTGATCCCAGTGCTCTCACACACTTCAAACTATAAACTCAGTTCCGTGCTTAATCAAAGATATGTACACTTCTCTTGATTTGGCTTCCTCATCTATAAAACAAGGAGGACAAAGACACACATCAGAGTAGACTGACTGCTACAGCGAACAACCCAAAATCACAGAGACCTGACATACCCCTGGGTTACTTTATCCAACCCCACTCCATGCACCTTCCAGGGAGCATTCAGCAATCTGGAGGGTTGTTTGTGTGCATTGATTGTCCATTTTTTCTATCCCAATGCATTTTCCCCAAGAGCAGAAACCCTCTTTATCTTTTTCACTATAGTATTCTCTGGTCACCAAGTCCAAGCTCCGTATTTACCTGTTGTATGCGTGACTTAAGGAGGAGCAGCAGGCGTCTGTGGTGATCCAGCAGGCCGTCCAGGATGGAGAGCAGTGTGAGCGCCATTTTTCTGCCTGCAGTCAGTCTTCCTGCTGGCCAGTGCTCATCTCTGCCCCCTCTGATTGTGGTTTTGTAGGGAATGACGCCACTCCACTGGGCTGCTTTCCACAACCAGCCTCAACACACACAAATGCTGCTGAAGAAGGGAGCAGACCCCACCCTTGTGGATAAAGACTTTAAAACGGCTCTCCACTGGGCAGTCCAGGTGAGGACTTGTCTTGACTTGTCTCTTCTTTGAGGGTGTAAGGCCCAGTGAGTGGCGCTCAGTGGGGTCGGACCTGCATGACGGGGTATTGCAAATACTGTCACAGAGTTGCCCGGAAGTCTGCCCAGATGACAGAGGCAGAATGATGCACTCTGCCCTCCTCTGCTCTGTTGCTGTTCCTGCCACTCAGGAAGATATGGCACCACCCACTGGGCTGTTTATTTTGATTTGAGGGGAGGTAGAGTTGACTGGTAAGGGGGTGGGCACAGCCTGTCATGCTCAAGGGCTGCTCCTGGCTCTGTGCTTGTGGGTTGCTCCTGCGGTTCTCAGGAGACTGTGTGGTGCTGGGGATAGAAGCACCCAGGCCTCCTGCATGCAAAGCTTGTGCTCAGCCCATTGAGCTCTCACGGTGTCCCTGCACCCATTGTTGGAGAAGATACAAGGGTTGGGGGGGAGGCGTTGTAGCAGAACTCACTTTGACTCTCTCTCTCTCTAACAGACACACACATAGACACACAGACACGCACACACACAAAGACACACACCACACACACACACACACACACACACACACACACACACACACACACACACCCTTCCCAGTCTCTCTCCATCTCAGGGCTTCCTGCTTGCTCACTATGTCCCCAGAGAAACCTTCAAAGACTTATTAGTAAAATAGCTTCAAAGTCTGTGGACTTTGATTTCTTTCAAACACTCCATGACAGAATGATCCCCAGTGGCCTTGAATTCTGTGCTGACCTGTGAAACTCACGGCCCATGGCCCTACCTAGCTGTGAGGAAAGGGACTCATTTCCCCAGGCACAGTCACCAAAGTGAGAACAGGCCCCAGAAACCTGTCATCCCGAGAGAGCAAAAGTGAGCATCTGTTGAAAGGATGGTCCTGGCCAACATGTACTTCAGTGCTTTCTGTCTTCAAGGGGGAGACATCTGTGTGTGATCTTCCATCCCTCAGAGGAGAGTGCTACAGTGCAGCCTTTAATCATCCTCACACACTCCGACCTCCAACATGTGAGCCCAGACAGACACTCATTCCTTCACATCTGCCCACTGAGGGAGCCTTCTGAGCTGCTGTGTGGAGCCCGGAAGAGAAGTGTCTTCTCCACGCTGCTGACTGTTTCTCTAGACTGTTTTCATGTACCACACACAAGAGAGTCAGGCACCTGGCACTTTCGGGGTTGACATTTGTGCCTGAGGTGGGGGAAACCAAGTGATTCAGAAACAGCGGGTTTTCTCAGCTTGAGTTACCCTTTGCTGACTGGCCGTGGACAAGCTGCTGGGCGCAGTTTGTTTTTGTCATCACACCTGCCCTCAACACCCTCCTGTGGACTTTAAGTACTGAGTTACCTGCCCTGCTCCCTCATGCCAGGCTGTGCCCGGGTCTCTGGGCTTTGATGGGTCAGAGTCATCCCTCCAACAGTCACTGACTGGGCTACAAAAGTGGCCCACATGTATTGGTTCTCACCAAAGTGAGAGTGGTTTCAGAATCATGTGTTTTCTGTGGGTCCCCCCGATCACCACGTCCACCTTCAAGACCAAATATCTGGGTTAGGGCTCAGGTTTATGCCTGTCTCCCCAAGCTAACTCTGACTTCAGTGCCTTCTACTCCCCATTCCTCCTTTCCCACCCCCAACTTAGCGCCATTGCTCCTGATTTGTCCTTGCAGTGATTCATTAGTGGGATTCGGAGAACAAGTGACTCCCCTGCCAGAGAGATAGTACAGGGGTTAAGGTGCTCGTCTTTCACACGAACGACCCAGGCTTAATTCTGGGGCACTGCACATGGTCTTCTAAGCACAGAGCCAGGAATAAGTCTTGGGCACTGCTGGGTGTGGCCCAAACCCCCATCCCCCATCAATAAGCAAAAACAAAATGACCAATTCCCACACGTCCCTCCAGATCTCCTGAGTTGGGCTTTTATGGGGTGGGAACTCCTGTGCCTATACTTCTAGAGGTGGTGTGGCAAACTGCAAAGACCACTGATTGAACTTTGAAAATTTTAGTGTGTGCTGCCATGCCACTGGAATCTGAGGCTTGACTTAACTGCCAACTGGATCTTTGGAGTACGAGTGAGGCCATCCTGCAGCAGTAATACAGAAGGTGGTGTATGATTGAAAAGTATTATAGTTTTTATTATGCTTCCTCTTAGAAAACTTAGTTATCAGAACTGTATCTCCATATTTTTTTTCTTGACTAAATGATAAAGCATTCCACCTGCTCCTTTGGTTTCAGACCAGTCTGCACACTAAAATCATCTGAAGAGCTTATGAACATTATTGATCCCCAAGCTCCAGATTCTTCCATCTTCAACAGGGTGGACCCAAGCCATCAATATTTTTATATCTTCTCCTCATCTCCAGGAGATTGTAGTGTGCCCTTAAAATCAAAACCCACTAATGATAAATGAATTCTTACCAAAAGATCCTTGCATCTGAACATGAATTGGATATAACCATAGAACACAGCTTTTATTTTCTTAATTGCTTAAATAGTTCTTGGGCATCTACTGTGGACTTGACATTGGAAATAAAAAGATTCACATAACTGGCCCGTTCTAGAATCTCTACAATTATATGTAATATTGTAATGGAGAGGTAGTATTGTCCTCTACTTTTCTAAGGAAGAAGTTCATCATTTTCTTCTATTCTCAGTGAGGATCAGTGAGTATGAACAAAAAGGTTAAGAAGCACAGTTTGGGGAACTATGAAACCTTTCCCTTCCTGAGGTTAGCAGTAAAATCCAGAAGTGGCATGTTCTGCCTTTTACACTGCAAAAACTAAGGGTAATTCCAAATGTCTGTTGAAATCCTCATTGCACATGCCTCTTTTAGTCTGCTTGGGCTTGTATAACATAGGACCAACATGTATTTGCTTCTTTTCTTTTTTTTTTCCTTTATTTTATTTTTTTTAAAAGTTGTAGATTTACAATTTTTTGTGCTTTGGTTTCAATTATACAATGATCAGATACCCATCCCTCCACCAGTGCCCATTTTGCTTCTTTTCAACTTATTCCACAAGTAGGTGTCTGGTGATTACTGGAATTATTCCTTTCACTGCACTTCTTGCTTTTTTCTTGGATCACATGAGGCCAGATTTAAAGCTAAAGTACTTTGAAAATAATAAAAGCTGGGCAGGAGAGAAAGCATGTAGGGCATTTCTTTGCATGGTGATGACCAGGGTTCAATCCATGGCACCACATATGGTCTCTCTAGAACCTGCAGGAGTGATCCCTGAACATAAAGCCAGGATTAAGTGATCCCTGAACTTATCCAGGTGTGGCCCCCAAACAAGTAAATAATACATATTTTTTTTAAAAAAACACTTTCCTATAAAATAATAAAAGCTTTGTAATAATCCAGATAATCAAAGCAGTATATATTTGAATCATAGAGGCCAGTGATGACTCAAAGCATTAGTTTCTGCTTTGCATGTAAGAGCCCCAGGCCCCACATGGTCCCTAGAGTACTTTTGTGCCCTTGAACACCAACAGATGTGTCCTAAACCTCTCCCCACTCCCACTTCATGAGTAAAGATTTGAAACTAAGTATCTACAAAGTAAGCTCCATTTGATGTCTACCCCCATTTTTCAGATAGTTGAGAAATGTTTTGATGGCTGGTAGTACCCTCCTGTGGCTTGTTGTCCTTCCCCCTCTGCCAGGAGACCCCACTTGGCTCTCTCTGGTCAAACACTCTATTCATCACATTCTTCCTCCTGGCCTCTCCATCCTGTGGGGACATGTTCTTGTCCATCTGTGATGACACCACATATCTGCACAGCCTCTTCTCCCTTTCAGTCCTCAGCACTGTGTATGTTTCCTCATCAATCCCTTTCTTGCTTGTGCCTCCTCAGAAAGCTCATCGGTTCCTATGGCTTCAATTCAGAAGATTCTTAAGAGTTACAGTTACAATTATGACTTCTTTCTTGAGCTTCAGATTTCATGTTTCCAACTCTCCTGAGCATCTTCCCATAATTTCTCATAGATGATTCAGATTCAGCATCTTTAAACTGAATCTGCGGTCACTCCTTCCGTGCACAGTTCTATCCTCTCAGGAGCCCAAGCCAAAGGCCTCTGCATGGTTCATGAACTCTCCCTCCTTATCAGTTTTCGTGTCTGCTGATTATCCAGACTTCTCAACTCTCCTCACATCTCACAACTCTGTGATTGCCTTTCTTTCCCCATTGCAACAGTCTTAGCCTCAACAGGAAATTTGCTCAGAAGGGAGGGATTGAAGAGTGATTCATAAAGAAGCTGTTTTCACACAGCACCTTTTCACCCTGAGGACACCTGAGCCTAACAGGCCACTGGATAAAATAACTAAGATCTAGCAAAGACTGCGGTTTTAAAAGAAAACCCAGGACAAAAACCTTTTCCTGGGATAATCAGATGACAGCCCAGTAGGGGAAGAGTGACAAGGAAATACCCCATCTCTTTCTTCTCGACCATCAGTCACCTCTCGGTGCCATTCTGGCCAACCCAAACCAGACACCAATGGGCAATTGAGCCTCTTCAAACAAATTGCACATTCCAGACGGTAGAAAGTAGAAAGCGGAAGGGAGGAAGATAGCAAGTAGTTCTTAAGAGAAAATGGAGAGAATTTAGCACTCTAACCAACTCCTTAGATCAAGTTTCCACCATTTCTCATCTGATCATCTAGAGTCTCTAATTCCTGCTTTGGGCACTTTTCTTTCCCAGTCTATTTGCACCTTGTCACAAACTACTCTTTCTTCAAATTACCACAGAATGTGCTAAACAGAATGGCCCTTGACTCAAAAACCTAACTTCAGTGATAAAGAGCAAACTCTCTTGGCAAACACTTACTGCTATGAATAATCACCCCACACCCTGACTTTTCTTCTTCAGCATGTTTTCCTTACTCTAGTCACATCTAAATATCAGTAATCACCCTACCCAGTATGTCACACAGATTTATTCTGTCCCTTCACTCCCTTGGTTATGTTCTTTTCTTATAGACATATGTCTTCTTGAGCTCCCTACAAAGTTTCTTTTTCCTTCTTATTTTTGAAGGCATAGCTGAATATCTCCCAACTACTTGGTAAACTTCCTTCCAACATCTCAGTTTTTCTCCTCTTTTTTTTTTTTTGGTCCATCTAGCCCTTTCTTACTTCAAGGACGGAAGCTACATAGTGCTACATAATGGAGTACCCTTCGAGATTGTGTCCCTCAGGGCAATTTTCCTGATCCATCTGACTGTCTCTTAAGATTCAGCACAGATCTTGGTAAATATTAGCTCATCAAAGAGTTGTTCATTGAATTCAGATCAATAAACATATCCATCTTAAGCCAACAGGATCAATGACTTGTTGGATCCTTTTCGTAAAATCCTGCTTTGAGCTTAAGCTTTCCAGGGTTTTTTCTTAACCAGTGATAGGAAATCTAAGATAGATGTGATGGCTAGCCAATGAAAGGGCATGTTGAAATATGATTGCTAGTTCCTTCCCCAACTTCCTCAGAAATACTTTGCGTTCACTACATCTTTCGAAGGAGTGTAGAAGGAAAATAATTACATTAATAGGAAAACAAATATTTAAACTTTGTTCATTTATTTAGCATATGACTACTTAATTTAAAAATGCTCACACACACACCCACACACACTTGCATGAAGCTCTTGAATATAAATTTAAGCCTGAGATTGGTTTGTTGCAGCATAGAATCTTCCACCTTATGATGGCCAAGATCTGTGATCAACTGTGAACTGTGTCAAAATCCCTTAACTATCCTCTAACCCTAAATATATTCTGATTCAAAGGATCACTATGAATATCACCAACCAGTGGATCTAGTTCATAGGAAGAACCTTAAAGATGTTAAGGATCACGTAAATCATTTCATCCAACCCTTCAGTACTCGGGTTCTGGGAGAACCAACCACAGTGGGGGATTGTCATTTGCTGAGTACATACAGAGCCTGTGCGTGCATCCGTGCCACATGACTCCTAGTGCTTGATAAGAGGAAAACTACAAAGCCACATTAGCCCAGAGTCAACAAAGACAAAGCCAAGTTTACGAAATCCATTAGCCAGAGAGCAAAGACTGACCTATTTGGAAAACTGGAGTCTTGAAATCTGTGTTGAAGTGGCCAACATATCAGCTGCCCAGTGCCTGGTCCTATAAGAGCATCTTTCCCAACCTGTCACAGCAGTTTTTGTTTGCTTAGTGTCTCAGTCACTCAGGCTGAGGATTCTCACTGTGAGCATAAGCCCTGGCAGATGCCCACTCCTGCATCCTGCACAGTGCACTCAGCCTGGCCTTCCCTGAGCCCTGCCCAGACCCTTCCAGGCCAGAGTTTGTGCGAGTGGGTGAAGTGGTTCCGTTATTGTCCCATTAGAGCTTTCTGATGAAATTTCCAGGAACTTTTGTCCACAGATTTTCCCCGAACACAGGGTTTCCTCCTGAATGGCTATTCCAGCTGCATTTCACAAAGGGGTAATTCTTCTCAGCTCACCTCTCCTCGTATGTCCTTCTCCTTCCATCCTTCCTGTGTCGTGATATTCATAGTGATCCTTTGAATCCTTCCATCCATCCTTACAGTGACTTTTAAATAATTTGGGTCAACAGGTAAGTTGTGCATCATGCCTGGCATCAGAGTTCACTGAACCCTTCTACAGCAGTTCATAACCGTTTAATCAACTCAGCAAAGACTCTTTCACCTCATGTTGCTTAAACAAATTTTCTACTGGTCTAACTATGCTCTTCAAACAACATACAACTTGCTCTCTCTGTCTCTCTGTCTCTCTCTCTATCTCTCTCTCAATCTGTACTTCTATTTGAGAAGAATAGAAGAAGCTTCTCAATAAATGTCAGCTCAGTGACTTTGCTGATAAATCCTCCATGAGGGAACAAATACAAGTTGCCAAAATGGTTTAAAGGTCAAAAAGCCCTGCCACCTGCCATCCTTCTACCTCTGCATGGAAAAAGTGAGCATGTTCCCAGTCTTGTTCCCTTTCTCCTCATCATTTTGAAAGTGACACACTGAAATAGGTGCAGCTTCAGGGAGCCCTGAGTTGGCCTCTTGTGGAGTCCTGACCTCCCTGTTAAGGTTAGCAGTTCCCCTGGGAGCCAGAGATTCTCTGGATTAGTCACTCTCCTCTGAAAGGACTTTTGTACTGAATTTTCCTGTTATTTGGTCTTTGGTTTGGTTTGGTTTGGGTTCTGATTTTAGTTTGGGGGCCACACCCAGCAGTGCTCAGGGGACCGTATGTGGTGCTGGGGGTTGAGTGGAGGTTGGCAGCGCATAGATCTAGTGCTTAACTTCTGTGTTATCTCTCAAGACCATCAATTAATCTTAACAACTCCACAGGGCAGGTGCTCTTGTCCTCCCCCTGCTGTAGAGGAGAGAACAGAGGCACTGAGGGATGAAGACACCAGCCCAAGACCCCAGACAATAAGCGGCAGTGCCAGGACAGGCCTTCTGACTGCAGAGCTTGACACCTCCTCTGTTCCCCCTCTACCTCCTCTAAAAGAACTGCCCTCCTTATCTCATCTCAGTAGTTCAAACTTGGGGACTAAAGCAGAAATCGCTGTTTAAACCCTCAAGTTTAGTGATGTGGGCACTGCTCACTGGGAACTTCTTCAGAGTCAGACCTGAGGGGCATTAGGCATTTGTGAGAGTAGCTGCCATGAAACAACCCCTTCCAGCATCCCAGAGAGGAGTCAGCTGTGAGGGTGGCGTGGCTCCATGGTCTCATAGTATGGGTAGTTCCTCCTGGGGCCTGGAAGATAACGGAGGGTGAAAAAGACCCAGAAGCAAAAGGAGAGAAGAAATTGGTGCTGCCCAGAGGGCCTGAAGGAATGAAAAGTAAGGTTTGATGGGGGTGTCTTTCAGTAGAATAAGTGACCACACTGTCCAGGGTCTGTTCTTATCACCCCCAATTTCTGCCTCAGGGGATCAAATAGAGATTGAGGATGAACTTTCTCTCCCCTGGCCATTTGAACAGAAGACAAAGACATCCCCCGCCCCCCAAAAAATTAGCTAGAGCCCTGGCTATTGCCTTTAATACCTGGGCTGAGTTGCTGAGTTGAGCCCTGGCTATTGCCTTTAATACCTGAGCCCAGTCCTTCAAGGGGCTACAGGATGGATATCAGCTGTAGCCCCATCCACGGGAGGGTTCAGCATGCAGTGGATCACTAGGAGGCCTGTTGCAGCAGAGAGTCAGGATCTCCTGGGACCTGTAGGTGCCAACAGAGAAGGGGTAGGGGAAGGACCGGAAATATAAAAACACTGATGTTCCATGGGATTGTGAAAACTGAGCCAGGGATTCTGAAAATACAACCTTGGGGCTTAATAAACAAAACTATGGGAGGAAAGCTAGCCCAAAATTTTACGTGGGAGAATTTATTAGAAAATGACTACTGAATAGCACTTAGAGTTTATACTAAAAATTTAACTCTTTGGAGCTAGAGAGATAGTACAGGGATTAAGGCGCTTGCCTTGCATGCAGCCAATTGCAGTTGGATCTTCAGCACCTCATGCGATCACCGGAGCACAAAGCCAGGAGTAAACTCTGAACCCCCCTAGGTGTGCCCTCCTCCCCCAAAAAGTAATTAAAATGAACAAATGAAAACAGAAATGCAGGTCTCCTTGCCACGCTCCCTATGCATAACTTGTGACCCATCTCTCATCTGCCATTTTCCTCACCTGCTCAGGGAGCTTCTGGAGCTTCCTTTCTCCCAGAAGACAGCTTGTGTAGCATCACAGACCTCTCCAGTGTCTCTCTTGTGGGTCTCTATTTCATGAACAAATGTTAGTGAATTATTTTATAATCTTTCCACAGATCTCTGGAAATGTAAAAGAGGAGACTTTCTGTTTTGCAGTTATAAAACTAGAATTTCTTTAACTGGCTCTTGATGATTTCCTGTCATCTGAAATTGCAAATGCTTATTCATGTTTTCCCCTCAGTTCCACAAAAGATACTCAGTAGTGACGCTGTGCACAGCGTGTATTCACTTTGTCATTCAAGTTGAAAAGATGTATGATGCTCTGAGGAAAACCTGGGAGCTTTGTAGACTGGCACTGGGAACTTAAAGAACAAGCCTTTAAATATTAAAAAAAAAAACTCAGGAGGGTCAGAAAGATAGTACAAGTGGGTAAGGCATTTATCTTACCTGTGTCCAATACAAGTTCGATCCCTGGCACCACATATGGGCCCACACACACCTCCAGGAATAATTCCTGATCACAGAACCAGGAGTTAGCACAGTAGATGCACCCCCTCCCCACAAAAAAAAAAAAAAAAAACTTGCAGAGTAACTCAAAAAGTTACCTAACTTAGTTGGTAGCTTAAAGTTCTTTCCCTCTCATACTTAATGATTTTATTTCTTTCTTTACTGGTTATTTAATTATGCTTGCATCACAAAGGGATTTTGATGATTAGATGTCATTTTGCTCACGTTGCAATGAGCTCTGCCAGTTTTTCAATGGTGAGCCTCTACCAGACAGAAAACAGACCAAACAGCCTTCATGAAAAAGTTGCTGTCTGGGTAGCCTATGCATTGTGTTAAGGCTGATTTCAGCCCTTTATGGTTGTATTGACATATGTCCTCAATTCTCTGCTGTGGAAGACAACTGGGATTGTAGTACACACATGCCAATCTCTACAATGACTTGAGACAGTGAAAAGTTGTGGGTTTGATCAAATGTACTTTGTTTCTTTTCTCCTTTTCTTCTTCTTTTTTTAAATGCATTTTTTATTTAGTTTGTATTTATTATCTGAACATGCAGGTGGGGGGAGGGCAGAGTACTGGGTTGTACGTGATGAGCCCTCTTTCACTGGTTTTTCAGAGCGGAAATCGAATTCTGTGCTCCATCATACTGAACCACCACCAGGGCCCGTCCATCATCAACTATGATGACGAGAGTGGCAAGACTTGCGTGCACATCGCCGCTGCTGCCGGTTTCAGCGACATCATTAATGAATTGGCAAAGGTCCCTGAGTGTAACCTGCAGGCTCTGGATGTAGACGACAGGTATAGGTAACTCCCCAGAGAATGGAGGGAACCCCTAGTCAGCTTCTCCACGTGTTAAGCTCAAAATAAAGAGTGTGTTTGGAGAAGTTACACCACAAGGACTCTCAGCTTATTGCCAGTAATACTCGCATATGTACTTATGACAAAAAAAAAGCTGCTCTATTTTAGTCAAGGAAGGAAAAACCATTGTGATGGAGAGAAATGCTGTGACTGTACAGTATGGTCAGATTTTCCACATTTTGCTAAATAGTCTCAGTGTTCCCAGAAGGCTCGCTGTGCCTCAACTCCTGTTCTTAACAGCCTCCCACCCTCCCTCCTTCCTAGATTATGTCATAAAGCCAACACATTCTTGTTATCTAAGAAACAAAATAGAAGCTTGTGTTTAGAACTCAATGACCTTATCGGGTTTTCCATTTTTCATCATTAAAGACATATTGGCAGATCCCTGGCACCTCTGGACCCCAGCACCGAGCCAAGAGCAGCTCCCCTCTATCCCACACACACTCAGCACTGAGTTGGGGTGTCCCCCACCCCCGCCATCAAAACAGGAGGTAATGACTTGCCTAAGAGGTGGTTAGCAAATAAAGGAAGACTTGTACCCGAGTCTTCAAGCACAGTTGTTTGATTTTTTTTAAATTACAATGCTCTGTCCATGCCCAGCTTTTTAGTCATAATGCTCATCTAACCTTTGTTTTTTTTTAGTCATTGATTCAATGGAAATATAAGAGCAATAATAACAACAAAATAAAAGAACTGTAAGAAAAAAATTAAAATAACAAATAAGGGGCTGGAGCGATAGTACAGTGGGTAGAACATTTGCCTTGCATGCGGCTGACCCGAGTTCGATCCCCAGCATCCCATATGGCCCCTCGAGCACCGCCAGGAGTAGTTCCTGAGTGCAGAGCCAGGAGTAACCCCTGTGCATCGCTGGGTGTGACCTAAAAAGAAAAAAATAACAAATAAGACTATTGAAAATAACCGTTAGGTGTGCAAAGGGCTGGAGTGATAGCACAGAGGATAGCGCATTTGCCTTGCACGTGGCCGACCCGGGTTCGATTCCTCTGCCCCTCTCGGAGATCCCGGCAAGCTACCAAGAGTATCTCACCCGCATGGCAAAGCCTGGCAAGCTACCTGTGACGTATTTGATATGCCAAAAACAGTAACAACAAAGCTCACAATTTGTTGTGAGATGTTACTGGTGCCCATTCAAGCAAGTCGATGAAAAATGGGAGGACAGTGCTACAGAGCTACTTTCTTCTACTACATTGCAAAATTAGTTGCCCTCTTAGTTTAGATGTTACCCCATAGAGAGGAAAATGTTTAAGTTTATATAAGTCTCAGAAGCTAGAGGTGGTTAAGATGATGACTTTAATTAAAATTTAAGAATAGTTCAATATAGTGAGTGCATACTTTGCATGTGAGAAGCTTGGGTTCTAAATCTGATACCACTTTAATCTCCTGAGCACCATTGGGAGTAGCTCTGAGCACAAGTAGGTGTGGCTCAAAAAAAAATGCACTTCTTTTAAGGGTTGATCTTGAGCAGCTAAGAAGTAGAACTTTGGTTATATAAGCAGAAAAAAACAAATTTCCGAAGAGAGTTAGAGAAAAATGTTCCTACCTCAAGTACACCTAGAGCCAGCTCAGAATAAAATATGTCTCATTTGCTTTATCCCACACTTGTAGCCAAAAAAAAAAAAAAATCCAGTCACCTCTCCCCACCTCAAAAAAAAAAAAATACTCACAAAAGAAAGTTTGCTAGGGCAGGAAAAAAAAAGCACCAGGTCTAGAACTTAGTGGGGTTTGCAAGTGAAGGAGTCAAGCTTCTACTCCAGAGCTCAGCTCAATCCCTTCAGTACTCAGCCTGACGTCTTTGTGCTGTTGTTTTGTTTGGTTGCAGTCGTGGTTTTATGTTGAAACTGTCAGCCATGTTAATCATAGAAGTTTTAAAAACTTTCACAGGTTTGAGACCTTTAAGCATTAGTATTAATTGTGACTTCCCTTTTCTTTTTCCTGGCAGAAAGTTTTCAAAGAGAGGGAAGGAAAGAAAATAGAACAGTTATTTTTTTGTAAAAAGAAGAGAAAATAAAAATAGGGGAAATAGGACATATGGGGAAACTTGTCCTTGGTAGTAAACTACATCACTAATCTGTGATTCTTTGGGAGGAGGCAGCCCAGGTGGTGCTCAGAGATCCTACAGCCACTTCTGCCCAGTCTCAGCCAACCAGGCCAGGTGGCCAGGTGCTAGGACCAAGGATATGGTATTGCCCTGACTTGTGCCGGAGGCCTCCAGGGAAATACCTGTCATGAGGGATTAGGGGTCATGAGGTGCTAACATTTGAAATTGGGTCTTAAACCACTGAACTAATTCCTTGACTCCAGATTTCTCTTATTTAAAGTATGGTGATACTAATCAAAGATGGTTGGCCCAGATACAGGACCCAGAAGTACTTTGGGTACCTTACGTGTCCCAACTGTAGGCCTTCTAAAGACACACTTTCCTGTTACGCATTTATTTTCAGGAAGGACAGCCTTTTATCAAATTCTCCTCCTTACCTATTTCTAGGAATATTCTAGGAAAATTTACACATCCCACAAATCATCTTTTGACATCAATTCAACTGATGCAGTGTCTTTGTATACCCATCATCTCCAGGCCTTCTCACCAACCAACTGCTCACCTTTCATCTTTGAGCAGTTAATCACTGAACATTCTTGAAACATCAGCCCTCACCTTCCTCGCTGTGATAGCTGAGACCCAAGCTGAGGTGTAATACTTGCTTCTACCTCTAAAGTTTGACAATCAGAAAGGCATAACAGCTCAGATCACTGACATTTGCAGCTACAGATTGCCCAGAAAAACCCACAGAATATCAACTAAAAATTATCTATGTGCTCCCCTATCTTTCTGAAACACAATTTATTTCACCTTTTCCTTTTCTTTTTTTTTTCCCTTAAGATCTCTTGTTTATTTCTTTCAGAGTATAGAGACATTATATTCAGTATAGCATTCTTTTTTTTTAATTGGATCTCAGGGAGATACAAAGCTACAAAGTTGTTCATGATTGGGTTTGAGTCACATAATGTTCTAACACCTGTCCCTTCACCTTTTCCTTCTGCATCTCATCTTTCATGCAGATGATCAGAATAATTAAATAGCTGATCAAAAAAATTTTCATAAGGGAATATTTCACAATACTCCAAAGTGAATGCCAACATGTTGGTAAACCTGACTAGATTAATGTGCAACCCTCCACCTACTGAATTTATTGGCAATATATCCTTTAAACAGGAGGGCATAAACTGGCTGGTGCTTCATCTTGCTTCATAATAAATATTGCCTGGAGAAGCCTCTAATGTAGAATGGAATAAATCATATATGCTACATATTTGGATGAGCCATGTGATTGATCATGACAGCAAAAAATTATATATGGTTCTGCTAAGTGTTCTCAAATTGCTGCCCGCAGGTTAAAGTAGGAGGAGGGGATGTCATTGACAGAGTTCTCCTTGTCTATATGGAGATGCTGGCTATGTTCTGCTCTCCGAATACTAAAACCCATGCCCCTTTACTGACTGCAGCTCCCAGGTTACCTCCATGTCTGAGGAACCACCAGACTCTCGTGAAGTGTCCTTCTGCCCAGGGTTCAGGCCCCAAACACAAGACCAAGAAGACACCTCATGTGTCCTCCTTTCTTGACTTGGCATTGCTGCTTTTCAAAGTGACTGACAAGTAGATTACCATCCATGCATGACAAAAAACACTGTTAGGAGTGTCAGTGTGTAATGCTGCCCTGAGTCTCTCTGTGGTCCCCTTCACGTACCACACAGATACCCCCACCATCACCACCACACACGCACCATCCTTACTTCCCAGCACTTCTGCCAGGTAAGCAAGTTTCTGGTCCCCTACTGGGGTCCAGCAGTCCTTGGTTGCTTACTGCTCTCTTGTCATATCTGCCTTGACAGTGGAGGAGATACTCTTTCTACTGCTGAAGAACTAATTCATTCCAAATATGCTCTCACTTCTATTTTTGGAAATAGAAAGATTCTATTTCTCATATTTATTCTGCGATATTTCTTCCCTTGAGGTCAAGCACAGTCAGTCATGTCCTAAACAGAGGCAAAGGGAAGGGTTGAAAAATATGTATAAAGATAAAGAGCTCAAACTACAATCCTACCACACTGAGAAATGGTGTTGAGAAAAGTTGGCTGTTATTTGAAAGATGGTCAGAGAACAGCACACTCCAACTGCACAAACCAAAATGCATGTACAGAAACACATGCAGGTTTGTTGTATGCATTGATAAATAGATTCTTCTGTTTGTTTCCTTTTAATTGACTTAAATCCAATATCATCAGGAGGTGCTGTATATTTTTGCTATTTCTAACACAAGCATATTCAGATAACCACCACTATCTCGATTCAGAATGAATTTATCTACTCCAATATCAAATTGTCCTTTGTAATCATTCTTCTCTTGCCTCAAAGTTCTGGCAACCGCTGAGCTGTTCTCTGTATCTACATTTTTTACCTTTTCCAAAATGTCATCTAACTGGAAGCATACACAATGAGATCTGACATGGACATTTTACCGAGAAGATTACATTTGCGATTCACACTCATTTCCTATGTCAGTGGGCAGTTCTTTATTGCTGAGAAGTAGCCAATGTGGGATGACCCATAGTTTATTCTTCCAGTCACCTGTGAAGAACACTGGGGTGTTTGCAGTTTGGGGAAATTCTTAAATTGCTGCTCTATGTAATCATACGTAGGTTTTTTTATGACTATAGTTTATATTTCTCCAGCTAAAGGTTTGTAAGTGAGATTGTCTAACCATTTGGTAAGATGTATCTGACTTTAAAAGGAACTAATACCAGTGTGCAGCATGACTGCTATTTTGCATTCCCACAGAATGTAGGAAAGTTCCTGTTACTCCGAATATTTACCAGCCATCAACAATGTCAGGAGCTTCTGTTTATTTTGCATTAATTTTAGCTATTTTAATAGGTTTGTGGTGGCATTTCTTTGTGGTTTAAATTTACATTTCCCTAATGAAAAATCTTATTGACAATTTTAACCCTGGAAGAGAGGCCCACATTCACGGGTAGTCACCCTCCCGCCTACTCTCACCTGCTACTTCCAGGCTAGGAATCCCAGTGAGTGCTCCCTGCTGCAACCTACCTTGAATCAGGGGCTGCGGCTGGCCAGGCAGTTTCTCCAGCTTGTGCTCAGATGCCCATGTTTTCCCATGTCCCCCCAGGACCCCTCTGCACTGGGCTGCAGCTGCGGGGAAGGCCGACTGTGTGCAGTTGCTGCTGGAGTTGGGCATGGACAGCAACCTACGGGACATCAATGAGAGCACCCCGCTGGCCTATGCCCTGTACTGTGGCCACACGGCCTGCGTCAGACTCCTCACCCAGGAGAACAGGTGAGCACATTGCCAGCCACTTCTACTCTCCCTTCTGCTCAGAGATTTACAGAAGTTGAGTGCTTGGGAGGTGGCTCAGTAGTAGAGTACATGCCTTGTATGTCTGAGACCTGTGTTTTATCCCTTACACCCGGAAAAAGAAGGAAAAAGCCCTAAAAACAGAACTGGAGGTGAAGTCAGTCATTTGTAAAATTTAATGCAGCTTTTCCCTCATAAATTATGTATATAAACAATATATATAATTATATATGGCACCATGGCTTAAAATGCAGTTGCTCCCCTCATAAATCATATATATAAACTATGTGTATATAGTTATATTTATATACACACACATATATGTAGCACCATGGTTTACAAAGCTGTCAATAATAGGTTCAGGGCCTGAAGAGATAGCATAACAGGTAGGGTTTTTGCCTTGCATGTGACTGGCCTGGATTCAATTCCCAGAGCCCCATGTTGTCCTCTGAGCCCCACCAGGTGTGATCCCTGAGCACAGAGCCAGGAGAAACACCTGAGCTTCCAGGTGTCGCCTCAAACCCAAAATAATAATAATAATAATAACAATAATAATAATATATTTTCAGGTATACAGCTCTAATCCCACCACCAGTGTTCACATCTCTCCATCAATGCCCCCAGTTTATCCTTCATCACCACTCTACCCACTTCCCTAACAGGCACATTTTAAAGTTCAATTGTTGTTTGGGTCCCATGCTGACAGTAGTGGTTTAGATACACACTTTGCTGCATGCAAAGCAAGAGCCTTATTATCTCTCTGGCCTTGTGTTCAGTATTTCAAGGCATTTAGGTTTTTGGTTTGCTTTTAAGAATTGGTTGATTGGTCTGGGGGCCCCATTCAGTGGTATTCAGGAATTACTGTACTCGGATGGGCAGTGCTCAGAATACCATATGGTATCTGGGATCAAACCCAAGGGTCCCAGCATACAGTGAAAGCACTCCAAGCCTTTGAGCCATCTCCCTGGCCCAAGAGACTTATTGAACATAAAAGAAAGGAGATAAAAAATACATCATGAGAGCCAGAAAGATTCCACAGGGGTAAGGCACTTCCCCAGTATACAGCCAAGCCTGATTCAGTCCCCCTGCACTGCATATGGTTCCTAGAACACCACCAGGAGTAATCCCTGGTCACTGTCACTGTCACTGTCCTCCCGTTGTTCATCGATTTGCTCAAGCGGGCCCAGTAACGTCTCCATTGTGACAATTGTTATGTGTTTGGCACATCGAATCCGTCACGGGTAGCTTGCCAGGCTTTGCCGTGCAGGAGAGATACTCTCGGTAGCTTGCCAGGCTCTCTGAGAGAGGCGGAGGAATTGAACTCGGGTCGGCCATGTTGGTCGCTTGCAAGTCAAATGCCCTACTCGCCGTGCTATCGCTCCAGCCCCCCTGATCACAGCCCCATGATAAAATAAATTGCAGATGACAGCATCTCGAGGTGGAGGTATGGTAATCTGGCTTTGCAAGCGTGAGCGTGGATCAGGTTTCATCCTGAACTCACAGCAGAGAGAGCATTAAGTCACTCATGGCCTCAAAAGAGAATCAACAGAATTTTCGAACAAACCAAAGCACAATAGTGCTTAGAGAAAGCCTCCACCTTCAAAGAACCAGCCAGGCAACATCTGACCTTTCTTCTTTAGATTTTGCCTGCCCAGTGGGTATTGCTCTCTTTGTGCTACCACACCCAGCCTCTGGCCTGTACACTTCCGTTTTCACAGCAGAAGCACAGTCAGAGTTCTTTCCTTGCTTATCTTCACTGGTTTTTTTTTCTCCCCAGTGGGAAATTTAGGTTTAAGTTTTTTTAAAAAATTTTTTAACTAGAAGGAAAACAACAAACCCACCCTGGCATAAAACGAACAGGCATCCTAAAGAGCATATGCCCTGTGATTCTGCCTGGCTCTCCCAAGATTCCCTTCAGAGAAGTCCTGAAACATCGCTCCCCGCTACCTGCAGCCTCCACCCTACTCTTTCCTTTCCTCTTCTCCTTCCTTCCTCACCCCTGCTGACTTTTTCTGAGAATTGAGAAGAATAACGAGTAAAGCAGTTTTCTGCAATTTGTCTCTCAGTGAAAAGTTAGCCACTGGGAAGCCTGGAAAGTTGGAGAGCTCTCCTCTCCGGGGAGCAGGGGAATCCAGGAAATGTTTGAAATGGGGGGGCTGGAGCGATAGCACAGAAGGTAGGGCATTTGTCTTGCACATAGCCCACCTGGGTTCGATTCCCAACATCCCATATGGTCCCCCGAGCACCGCCAGGAGTAACCCCTGTGCATTGCTTGGTGTGACTCAAAAATGAAAAAACAAATGTTTAAAATGGGCCCAAGCAGGAAGGGGGTTGCCATGGGAGATGCAAGCTCTTGCACATCATCTCAGTCATGACAGGGAGTAGAAATATTTCAGTGCCCTGAGACATCTGCGCCAGCACATGGTCCCAAGAAAGGTGCTGAGGTGGTCAGGATTGCTTTGCCTCCTCTGCTCACCTGAATCCTTGCATTCTGCACCCCCTAGAACAGAGCCTGCTGCACCCACTTCTTCTCAGAACACTAAACCCCCAAAGAAAGAAGGACGCTTCAGCATGCTCAACCAGATCTTCAGCAAGAACAAGCAGAGGGCATCCCAGAAGGATCCCAGCGGGGACCCACCTAGCGGGGAGGACCCCTCGGAAGTCGATGACATCATCACTTCCTTTGACAGCATCGTGGACACCAACTGCCAGAAACAGCCTGGTGAGCAGGTGGCTATGGTCGACTTTAAGAAGAGGAATACAGAGAATTCAAAATACCTCTTGCCAGAAAAGAAGCCTCTGGTCCGCAAGGGGCTTCCACCAATCAGAACACAGAGTCTTCCTCCCATTACCCTGGGCAATAACTTCCTGACGGCCTCCCCAGGGGCCATGGCCCAAGCCGGCCTGAGTTTTACTCATCACAGGGCCCAAAGATCTCAGAAAAGTCGCAGTGAGCAGGATTTATTGAATAACAGAACTGGCTGCCAGGCACTGCTGGAAAACCCCTGGAGGGGTGATGCCCACCAAATGTTCTACAAAGCGTGGACGGTGTCTTCCTCTGATAAGCTCCTAGACAGATTGCTTACTAGCAAATTGGGCCACCAGCAGGTCTCAGGGCTGCCGCCTCTTCCTCATCTGCACAATTCTGTATCAGGTAATGTCCGATTTCCTTCTGCCTCACTCCTGGCAAACTCTATGCAAGAAGTGGCTAACTTTGAGTCAGGTAGATTGTACAGTGAACAGGGCACACTACTGACCCAGGTTCCAGACCTGGCATCCCATATGGTCCCCCACCTCCTGCCAGGAGTGAGTCCTGTGTGTGGCCCCACAACAAACATGACTAAGTTAAAAACAAATTTAGGGTTACCCTTTTTCCTGGAGTCCCACTGTCTTTAAGATTTCCAGGCAACAGGAACATTTTGTGTTTCTACATGCAAACCGCCCCCCAGCCCCCAGCCACAAGGAGTACTCAAGAGGGTCCCGTGGCCACTTCCAGTGATACTTGATCAACTGGGGTAAATAGTTCAATGCTCCAATCTGGCTATACAATGTTGCTTGGACCCAGTGGTGTTGAGGGCCAGTAGGGACACACCAGGGGAACTTGCAGGGTCAAATACCACAGGTGGAGCCTTGTACGTACAGTGCAAACCAGTATTTTGGGGGTTTTGTTTTGTTTTGTTTTAGGGCTGCACTCAGCAATGCTCAGGGTCAGCCACATACAGAGCAAAAGCCACCTCTCCTGTACCCTCTCTCTGATCAACTGTTAATTTTGAATGCTGGCCTACTCCATGCTTATAACTGTCGATCCATGAACCAATATGCAAGACAGGTGCCGATCAGCAGGTCCCCAAAGGATGAAGAATGCTATAGTCACTTGCCCATGTATCATCAGATCTAGTCTTCTCCCTCCTGCTCGACTTCCTTATCTCATGGAAATACACTTGCACAGCTCCCTTATGGCGGCTTCCAAGTACCAGCAGATTAAGAGCAGGAGCAAGACAGACAACAGTGTCATCCTAGGCATTCTGCCTCTATGAGTCTCCCTCCATGGCTGTGTCTTCCCAGGAACTCTACCAGCTCCTCCCTGTGGTTCTGGGCCTTAATGATGCCATCTCAGGATTTTGTAATGACATCTTGGGCCTGTGTAATGCCAACTCAGGCCTGTATAATGCCATCTCTTTCTTCCCTGAATCTCTCCAAACTAGTAGAGATTGCTTCTTCCTCCTAGTAGAAATTTCTCTCTGCCTGGTTCCTTTGGCTTCTCAGGCTTTTCCATCACTTGTGAGAGCCCTGGGTTCAATCACTGGCACCACATGGCTCCCTGAGCACTGCTAGAAGTATCCCTGAGCACTGCCAAGTGTGACTCTCCAACACCCATCATAAAAAGGAAAAAAAAAGTAAAACTAATCAATAACATATTTAGAACTTGAGTCTGAGGTTTCTGAAAATAGAAAGGTATTGCTATGGCAACATCTATCTGTTTGTCTGTCTGTCTGTCTCTGTCTCTGTCTCTCACTAGCTCTCATTTTTCTCTTCAAATCTCAAAATCCAGTTTGTTAGTATGCTTAGCCAAAAGTGTGATTTTCTTAGAAATTGCATTATCCTTCCCAAAAGAAAAAGATTTCTTAGGACTTTTAAAGAGATAGTAGAATGGGTAGGGTGCTTGCCTTGTACTTGGCTGACCAGGATTCAATCCCAGGCACCCCACATGTTTTGCTGAGGCCCACCAGGAGTGACCCCTGAGCACAGCAAGTGTAGCTCCCAAACAATTACACACACACACACACACACACACACACACACACAAAGACAATTTCTCTGCCTTACGGATTTTATTTGTGGAGACATTTTAAATGTACTCCATCTGTTATTTTTAGAAGCTCTGAGGTAGGTGCGCTCACATGGTTTCCAGTCAAGGCTGCTGGGATGAAGCAGACCCCCTGAGCATGCCATTGTCCAGACTGGCTCTTCCCTTTAACTTTTCCCTCTAAACTGTCACACTGTTCCCAGAAACAGACCAACTGGGATTTTAGGTGAGCCCGGGAAGCTCCCCGTGCCATATTCGATATGCCAAAAACAGTAACAACAAGTCTCACAATGGAGACGTTGCTGGTGCCCACTCGAGCAAATCAATGAACAATGGGAGGACAGTGCTACAGATAGTGCTTCTTATAGAATCTATTTGAGCCCAGACGATGCGACCCAGGAACAGCATTCAGGCTGCTCCCAGAGAAGGGTTCCAAAGTCTGGTTGAGGCCTAGAGGTGTCGTGCTTGATGCGTACGTGACAGGAGGTGGCAGCAAGTATCTCAGGAATGCCACTGCACCGTTGTTGCTAGCCTGTCTGGCTCCAGACTCCGCTTCTCTTCACGGAGGCAAGGAGCAAGGTCGCTTTGCTTTTCTTAATCTGCCACTTTGGTCCATTCTTCAGGGAACCGGGGGCTTGAGCATCACAGTTGGTCACTCTTCTGAGGGTTGGTGACAAGCCTGTCTCAGATCATTGTGCCGCTAGACCTTGGCCCATCACTGGGTGCAGGAGGCTTGGAAGCGCCTTCCCAGAACCTGCCCTATACTTGCCTCTGGGATTTATTGGTGGGGGCGGGGGGGATGCGGGGGGAGCTTTCTGCATTTTCCTTCATGCTGCCCTTGCTTTTTCGTAAAAATCATACTGGCTCGATCCTGCTGTTTGGATTCCTGGCAACCCCTCCCCAGTGCTGACTTGCTGACATCAGCAACCCCGAACATTTAGCTCTAATGATTATTACTTCACATTTATTGAGACCTGTCAGAGGGCTAGATGGAAAGAGATGGGGGAGGAGGCACTTATCCTAATGATGGAATTTGGAGCCCATCAGCTTAATTCATTAGGAGCAGCTTTCAGAGAAGATGGGACAGAAAGCTCTGTGGTGTTTGCTGCCTGCCTGGTTATTTACAAGTCATTAGGAGGAAAGGAAGAAAGAGCTGCTTCCGGGTCTCCCTCAAGAGAGAACCAGAATTAAGCTCTCCCACCGTGGACGTTGCTCCCAGTGACCCCCTGTTTAAACCCCTCAGAGACTTTGAACCATGCCAGGACAAAGGCCATTTCTCTGGACAAAGTTTTCGCCACAGAGCCTGGCCATAATTCCAGTCTCAGCTTTTGCCCATCACTCCCTGGCAGTGGTGTTGAAATGGCTCATACTTCACTATTTTTGCTTAGTTGATTTTGGTTTTGGATCACCCACCCCCAGCGGTACTCAGGACTAACTCCTGGCTCTGCGCTCAGGGATCACTCCTGGTGGGACTCAGGGGACCATATGGGGTTCCAGGGATCAAATCTGGGTCAACAACATGTAAGGCAAACACCCTACCTGCTGTACTATTGCTCCAACCTCACACTTCATTCCGTTGACTTCATTCCCAAACCCTCTCACTCTGTGACCACCTTGTCCATGGAGTTTTTACCTTCTCTCCGCTGTTTGCATATGTGTGAACGACACCCAGAGGTGTTTGGTGGCTACTCCTGGCAGTGCTTGGATTGAACCAGGCATGCAGGACCTGGATTAAACTTTGGTCTTCTGCGTGCAAAGCGTGTACTCTGGCCTTCTGTGTCATGTGCCTGGCTCTAGCTTCTCTCCACTGTATAGTTAACGGATTTCTGCATTCCTGCAACCTCCCATGGGGATGCCCCCTAACATCTGCTGAGCTGTGGAAAGAGCAGATAGCAAGTACCGTAACAGCTGCAGAACTGTGACTCTTTCGTAACTGTTTTTAAAAAGAGCAACTGTACCAGGATGAGCCTTTACTGAGTCAGACAAAGATCTCCACATTGCTGATTTTCAAGAAATGAAGAAACTGAGGCACAGAGCGGTTAGTTGCCTGCCCCAGAGCTAGTAGCTGAGAAGTAACAGAGAAGACATTCAAGGGAGGCACACGGGAGGGAAGAGCGCTCAGCCTCTCTAGACCCTTCTTTCCTACCATTGAACGGCTCCTATGATGAACACCTTGTGCACTGACAGATTATTGGTTTGCCTCTCTGTCTCTCTGTCTCTGTCTCTCTCTGTCTCTGTCTCTGCTTCTCTCTCCCTCACCCCAGCCTCTCTTTCTCTCCCTCTCTCCATAAACTGTAAGTGTTCTGAAGTACCTTGCCTTCTCTTAGAACTCTAAACCTTAGAATCCAGAGGGGTTTGAGTAGGTGAGTTAAAGTAAGTTCAATGCACTTGTGTGTTGTTATTACTGTTATTATTCACTCACTGCCAATGCCTTCATTGACCTGGGGAAAACTTTTCTACCTAACTGTTCTAGAACAGTGGTCCTTGACTCTGTCCCACAGGGGACCACACCCTGAAGAAGCATGAGACACAGATAGGACAGCTCAGGTCTAGGGTCAGAGAGAGATTGTAATTGTCTTGCATGAAGCTGGCCCAGGTTTCATCCTGGGCCTCACCAGAAGTGATTCCTGAGCACAAAGATCAAACGAATACTTACCACAATGTACTAGAAATCAAGTTAAACACTCCACAATGCACATAGATCTATGCATAAATTTGTCCTATCCTCCAGGGTTGAGCGAATAACTGCCTTGTCACTCTCATTCTTACTTCCAAATCACGGCCATATCCCCTGTCTGCCTCCTTCTCCATCAGTCCATGTTGCTTACACTCCTAGGGAAGCAAGTATGAATTGTAGGGTCAGATAAACCTGAGATGGTGCCAGGCTCTGTCCTTTCCATCATGTAACCTTGAGGGTGGTTTTTTTTGTGTGTGTGTGCCATCTTGATCACCCACCAAGATGGATAATATCTTGTAAAATGGGGGAATGGTGATGGCATTGCTTTCATAAGGGAAGGGGATGATTCAGATCAAATGAGGTTATGCCAACATCATTGAACCCAGACTCTGGGCATAGTAAGTGCTCAATAACCATTATCTACAGTTATCTTGATGTCGCTTCTTGGATTTTCAAATTTCTACTCAAGAGCAGATAGAAAAATAAGGCATGAGAGAATATGGGTTTGATTATAGTTTTACACTTCTTTCTGAAGAAAGTCTCAAGAAGTAATTTGCTCTAAAAAGTTAAAAATAAAATAATACTGTGGAGCTGAAAAGACAATATAGGAACTTGCTTAGCTTATTGGGAGCCCAATCCCCAATACCACACATGGTCACCCAAGCACCACCATGACTCCTGAACAAAGAACCAGGAGTAAGATGTGCGCATAGCCATGTGTATGTGGCACCCAACCAAAAAATAATGAAATAGATTAAAATGTTTTAAATGCATTGACAAAATGTCTACCAAGGCAACTAGAGGGTTTGTTGGGTTTTTTTTTTGGGGGGGGGGGGTGGGCAGAGCTGAGTGTTTGTTTTGCTTTATTTGTTTTGCAAGGCAGGGATATAACCCAGGGTTTCACACATTCCAAGCAAGTTCTCTGCCTCTGAACTACATCCCCACCAGAGACTGGAAGTCTTGTTTATTTTTTTTTTGTCTTGTTCATTTTCAAGTTACAACTGCCTGTGTAGTTACCCTTAGAAATCTGCTATTAGACTCATCTGAACAGATGGAAGATGGATGTTGGATAATTCTTTCTGTATTTTTTCAGTATCAGGAAGCTAACCCAGGCTTCGTGCATGCCAGGCACGTGCTTTACTACTAAGTTCCATTCCGTGCCCTAGCTACCGATTTTTTTTTCTTATTCTAAGACTAAAGAGACAACACAAATTCTTGCATGTTGTTATGGTGATTCTGGTTCCTACTAGACTAACAGGCAAAAGATAAAATGAATACTTGCCCTAGTGTCTTGGAAATCAAGTTCAACACTCCACAGAATAAGACTGTAATCCTTGCATAACTGGAATTATCATTAATATTTCCCAATTACCCTCTTCTTTACATGTTTTTCATTTGTTCTCCTATGTAATTTTTGGGAGCTACTGGGGGGATAAGGATACGATTATCTTCATCATTTTATATATGACAAGGTTGAGGTGTAGAAAGTTTCACTTGCTCCCCTTAATTCTATCTGATTTTTTAGACCAAGCTCCTACTCATCTCTCAATTCAGTGAACTTTTTAAACGAAATCAAGCAACTTTTATGTAGCCCTTTCTACTTGCAGCTATTTGAAACACCCATCTCTTACAATAAGTAGTATGTAAACATTTACCAACTAGCTCTCTGGAAGAAGAAAAAATCAGTGCTTTCTAGTTTTGTTGTTTTGTTGTTGTTGTTGTTTCTTTTTTTTTTTTTTTGCTTTTTGGGTCACAGAGGTTACTCCTGGCTCTGCACTCAGAAATCACCCCTGGCAGTGCTCAGGGTACCATATGGGATACTGGGAATTGAACCCGGGGTGGCTACATGCAAGGCAAACGCACTACCTGCTGTGCTATTGCTCCAGCCCCAGTGTTTTCTAGTTTTAATGGAGTAAACAATCCCCACTCTGCCCAAAGTCATGCCTTTGTTGTGATGTCACCCAGCTTTCAAAATGCCTGAAAATATAATCATCTATTAAGTGTTACTATTAAGTCAGATTCATCACCTAAATTTGATCATAGAAATCTTCCAGTACTTTTCCCAACTCCCACTGGTTCTCAATAGAATCACCTAGGAGCTGATAAAACTGGTTGGTGTCTTATCCCAGTCAAGATTCTCACTGACCTGGGGTTTGACCAGGAAAGTTCCCCCCCCCCCCCCACCCCAACAACTCCAGTGTGCATCAAGGATTGAGAAACTGCTATTCTGGGAGGATACATCCTACTCCACACCCACTCATTTATCAAAAGTTTGACAACTCTGCTTGTTTATAAAATTTTATTTAAACTAATTTATTCAATAAATCATTGCTAATATATATTCATTTTATTTAGGTGACTGACATAATAGAAATTTATTCAAGTATAATTGTTAATTGTTTTATTAGCATCATCAATTTAATGATCTCTAAAAAACTTGTATGACTATCTTATTCATGGATTTTTATCACAAGCACTTGGTTGAATCTCAAATGATTTCAATATATTTGTCCCCAGGACAGCATTTTCAGCATTTCTCTCCGAGCAGACCCAAAATCAGGGAACTTCCTTCCACGCGGAACAACTTAACTCCCCTACCAGACCAAAAATGTAAGTATTACACACCTTCCTCAGCCTCTTTTACAAGTGTTAATGTGCCTCAACATGTTATTTTGGTTTTCAATGAATCTTCTTATAACATCCTCAGTGGGTTCTTGGAAGTGAAACAGAGACAAAAGGTCCTCAAAGAAAATAGTTTCCACCAGCTTTGGCTAGGATTATTTTTTTCTCCTCAGTGTCATAAAAAGACAATATGAAGCAAAATAACATTATTCAAGGACCTGCTATACTTTCATTTTTCAAGGGAACATCATGTGCTAAAACTTGAACAATAGAGGAGAACAGAATAAAGCCAGTCTTTTTTTCCTTTTCAATTTTTTATTAGTCAGTCACCATGGGGTACAGTTACAGAGTTATAAACTTTCGTGCTTGTGTTCCAGTCACACTATGATCGAGTACCCATTCCTCCACCAGTGCCCATTCTCCACCACCACTGATCCCAGTATCCCTCCCACCACCCCGACCTCATCCCCCCCCACCCATCCCACCCCACCTCTGTGGTAGGGCATTCCCTTATGTTCTATCTCTCCTTTTGGGTGTTGTGGTTTGCAATAAAAGTATTGAGTGGCCATTGTATTCGTATTGTCTACTTTAAGCACTCATCTCCCACCCTGAGAGGGTTCTCCAAACACACTTTACTTGGTGTTCCCTTCTCTATCTGAGCTACCTTGTCCCCCAGCATGTGAGATTGGCTTCCAAGCCGTGAAGCAAACTCCTGGTATTTATTTCTACTATTCTTGGGTGTTAGCCTCCCATTCTGTTACTTTATATTCCATAGATGAGTGCAATCTTTCTATGTCTGTTCCTCTCTTTCTGACTCATTTCGCTTAACATGATACTTTCCATGGAGTATCACTTGTATGAAAATTTCATGACTTCATCTTTTCTAACAGCTGCATAGTATTCCATTGTGTAGATGTACCAAAGTTTCTTTAACCAGTCATCTGTTCTCAGGCACTCAGGTTTTTTCCAGATTCTGGCTATTGTAAAGAGTGCTGCAATGAACAAACAAGTGCAGATGTATCTTTTCTTCTTGTAAAGTTCAATCAGTGCCTTGTATATCCTTGATATCAACCCCTTATCAGATGGGTATTGGATGAATATGTAAAGCCAGTCTTTAAAGCTTCACCCAACCTGGTAATATCTGTCTGGAAAGAAAACAATTGCTGGAGCTAGGGAGATACTCAAAGTGCTGAAGTGAATGCCTTTTTTTTATTATTATCTTCAACTAGTTGTACTCAAGCTTGAGTATACCTAAGTTAGCTGAGGTACTTGTTATGAGGTAGATTCCTGAACCACACTTTCTGGTATGTGTACATATCCTCGTAGCAATTCTTCGAGGCAGCCTTTATACTCCCATTTTATAGATGATAAAACAGTTCAGTGAGATAGCATGTGTTTCCCAGTATTACTTGGGTAATAAGTGGTGGGAGCTGGTGGGAGCAAAAACTCAGAAAATTAGGATAGCTGCCTCATGGAACAAATATTACGTGCTGGTTTCTAGTTTCCTTCCATCTTTCTTCCTATCAATCTCCCTACTTATAAGGTGCACACACACACGCCCACACACTCTCCACATCCTCTTAGTTGCAGATTAACTGATTTAGGAACCGGCTTGTTGGATGACGAGTTCCTTAACTTGTACTTTAGTTTCTTTTTGTTTGTTTGTTTGTTTGTTTTTTTGCTTTTTTGGGTCACACCTGGTGATGCACAGGAGTCACTCCTGGTTCATGCACTCAGGAATCACTCCTGGTGGTGCTCGGGGGACCATATGAGATGCTGGAGATCGTACCTGGGTCGGCCGCATGCAAGGCAAACACTCTACCTACTGTGCTATTGCTCCAGCCCCAGTACTTTAGCTTCTTAACTGTGCCTATCAGTCTGACAAGAATCCAGGGAGGATTAATGTCCTTTCTCAACTAAGCTCTATTTTTTAGATTAAATTTTTACTACATTATATAAATCACAGTTATTCACAAGGTGTTCATAGTGAATTTTAGGCATGCGTTGTTCTAGCACCAACCCCATCACCAGTGTCTTCTTCCCTCCAACATCCCAACACCCCACCAGCCCGCCTCCTCCACAGGCACATTGTTAAGTTTGGTTGTTGAGGTTTGGGTCTCTTGCTTTCAGTGTTGTTGACTCTGAAGTGTGAATATATGGCTATACCACTGTCTATACCATCAATATACCTTTGACTTCTGTCCCCCTTCCTATTCTCTTCTTCTTGCTATGTCTCTTGATTTCTTTCCCTCCCTGTATTTCTCTTTTCTATATTCTAAGGTCAAGGGTGATCAAGTTATTCCCCCCCTCAATATCTTGCATTCCCTCATCCAGTTATTCTCCGTGCTACAGAGAGTGAAATCATCCTGTGTTTGTCCTTCTGTATTACTTCACTCAATGTATCTTCCAGTTCCATTCAAGTTGCAACAAACTGCATGATTTTGTCATTCGGTCAGTTGCTTAGTATTCCATTATACATATATACCTCGTCTTCAAAATCTACTCACCTATCACTGGATACCATAAGATTCCATATCTTAGATATTGTAAGCAGTGCTACAATGAATAATTGTGTGATATTAATGTTTTTGTGTTCTGAGGATAGATATCCAGAGGTGGAATTGCTGGGTTGTGTAGCAGCTCAATTCTTACTTTACTTAGAAATTTCTATGCTGTTTACCATAGGGGGTTGAACCAGACAAAATTCTCATTAGCAATAAATGAGAGTTCTTCTTTTACCTCATGCCCCTAAGTTCTAGCTTGGAGGTGACCAGTCAAAAGTTAAAGAACTCTTTTTTTTATTATTATTTTTATTTTTTATTTTTATTAGTGAGACACCATGAGGTACAGTTGTAGACTTACAAATTTTTGTGCTTGGGGTTCAATTATACAATGATCAATCAAATACCCATCCCTCCACCAGTGCCCATTTCCCACCACCACGGATCCCAGTATCCCTCCTGTCCCCTGTCCGCCCAATCCCACCCTGCCTCTATGGCAGGGCATACCCTTTTGTTCTCTCTCTCCTTTTGGGTGTTTGTCACTCAATGCCTCTTTTGCAAACCACAACACCCAAAAGGAGTTAAAGAACTCTTTAAGTGAGAGCAGCGAACCCTGGGACTTTTACTACAACTTCTAATTTTGCAGATAAGGAAGCACAGAGGTGGAGAGATAAGTCACACAATGAGTTCAGAAGGAAAATAAAGCTCTTTATTCTTGATGAAGAATAAAGAGAGGGCTCTCGGAGAGCCCGGCAAGCTACCGAGAGTATTCGATATGCCAGACACAGTAACAACAAAGTCTCCAATGGAGACGTTACTGGGCCCGCTCGAGCAAATCGACGATCAACGGGAGGGGGCCTTTTATTCTTGATGAAACAGTTCCCTTGCCCTTCATTTTTTTTGTATAAAGGGAGAGTTTGGGGCTAGTGAATTCAATCACTAAATAAATGAATTCAAGCCTGATCCTAATTTGTTGTTGTTTGGGGATATTGTTGCTGTTTTGGTTTGGAGCCACAACTGGCTCTGTGCTTGGGGTAGCTAGCTCCCAGGGGTGCTAATTCCACATGCTTAGCCTTTGAACTATTTCGACAGCCTTTGCCTGACCCTCTTTATGTACAAATGTTGTCATAAAGATAACCAGTTAAGCAAGGAGTTATTTAGCATTGAATCCTCTTGAATCCTTGTAGGTGGAGCTTGGATAATTCAAAGAGGGAATTTTCTTTGGTAGCATCAGGGGATTCCCTTTTTAATTAAATTTTTAAAAAAGATAATTATCTTTGACCAACTTTAACTCTATTAACTAGCAGTGGAAAGTACAGTGCTTTTCCTAAAATAAACCTGAGAAAATTTTGAGGTATGCATAAAAGCCAAGTACAATATCTCCTGGCTGGTTTATAATCTTGCTAATTTGGCCATCAATGCTGCTGCACCCAAGGAAGAGAGAGCTTTGGGGGCCAGAATGATAGTACATCAGGCAGGACCCTTGCCTTGCATGCAGCCAACCCAGCTTAGATTCCCAGCAACCCATATGATCCCTGAGCTCTGACAGGAGTGGTAGTGAGCTCTGAGCACAGAACCATTAATAAGCCCTGAGCATTTCCCAGTATGTTCCGAGAGAGACAGAGAGAGAAAGAGAGACAGAGAGACAAACAGACAGAGACAGTGAGTGAGCTTTGCTAGGCATGCACAGCTCAATTATGTTTCGATCGGACTTGGCCCAGATTTGTTTATCCCTGACTTCAGGTGGCAAGCCTAAAAAGATGAACATTGGTTCAGCATTCATTTTCTCTCTGAGTCAAGAACAGTTTTCTTCAATTGTTGGTCGGTGAACCGGGCCAGTGCTGGTCTGTTGGTATATAAAGGTTGAAAACCACTGGTCTACCTCCTTGGTTCTAACTGCCAGTTCCGTAGGCGCAGTCCACAGCTTTAAAAATGTTGATGAGCAGTGCTCTAGAGAGTCTGGCTCTCCTGCGGTTCCAATGCTTAATAAATGACACATTTCTCCTGTCACCGTTCCACAGAAGACTCTAGGAGTTGTAAATCTTGAAAACCTCTCATGGAATTCTTTCTTCCCAGTTCTGTCAGGAGAACCCCTACGTACAAACCGAGTACTTCCTGCTATTCCAAGCCAACGGGGACACAGCACAGAAGCTGAAGAAGGTGAAAACTTTGCCAACCCTGCTAATGATGAAAATTAACTGTGGGTTGCGGACTGCAAAAATGGAGATCATATATATGTATGTATATGATATATATACATATATAGGTATACATATATATTTTAATTGTCTGGATAGGATGAATCCAGTTTGTAAGAACAGAGACTAATTTAGCAAATAGCATTCTATAAGCCATTCACAGTTTTATATCTGAAAATTCTCTACTCAAAATAAAGGTGTTTCCCAAATAAGTGTGTAGAATCTTTGACTGTGCATTCAATATGTCAATGAGTTTCTGTGACCTCCCCGCATACCAAATCAAATCTAAGTATGAAGTCATCAGGGATACTATGTTACATAGTTACCTTCTTTTGCTGCATGCTTGCTGTTTGCTTTTATGTTTGTTAGTTCTTTTGTAACTTGATGTTTAAAATGTACGCTTTTGCTGAATAAAAAGCAAAAAAGAACACATTTCAAGCTTGTTCTTCATGTTTATTACAATTTTACCTTAGACTTAAAACATTTATTTTAGATCAAGTAAAAAATTCCTTTCATCAGTAGTAGCTACAGTTTTGACTGTCCAATCTTCTAAAAATAGTTCTTAATGTCATCAACTTCTGGAAATAATCCAAATTATTCTACAACATATAAATATTCTTAGTTATTTGATTATTTCTACCTCATATCTTTTTCAGAAATGATTTCTTTTTCCAGGAATGAGAAGATCATTGGAGTTGGAAAGATCTACATCCTGACCTAACAGAATGAAATAGGCATTTATCACACATTCCTCAAATTCTCTACATTTTTAATAACTTTTTCTGCTTCAAATAATGCTCTCTGTCTATTCAAGACATTCCAAGTTTATGACTAAGCAGAGTTTGAAAAAAAAGTCTACTAATTAGAGATCTCCTTACTAATATTTTTTGATGGATTGACTCAGAGTCTGAGCCATAAGAGATCATAGACATTCCTTGTTATTTTGCGTCTGCATGTTATTTTGTAAATATCTCAAGTTTAACATGCATCATTTCCTATAAGTATGTTTTGTTTAGATCATGAAACTCTGCCCTTAATAAGATAGATGTTCCACAGAGACTAAATCTTTGGGGGGGTTTTTTGTTTGCTTGCTTGGGTGTTTTGTTTTGTTTTGTTTTGCTTTGCTTTTTGGGTCACACCTGGTGATATTCAGGGGTTACTTCTGGCTCTGAACTCAGGAATTACTCCTGGTGGTGCTCGGGAGACCATACAGGATGCTGGGAATCGAACCCAGGTTAGCCACGTGCAAGGCAAACGCCCTACCTGCTGTGCATTCGCTCCAGCCCGAAGGGGCTAAATATTTGTACTTCTAGAAATATATATAGGACCTGACAAAGTAAGCATGCAATCATTTTATCACTTTCAAGAAACAAGGAAAGATAGAAGTAGAGAGGGAGTTTGCAAAGTGAGAGGCACAGAATGGGGTCATGAAAGAACGTATTAGTCCACATTCCCATGAGAACAATAACTAAATCAGTAATTATAAAAGAGAAAGTCTTTGGCTCAACCTCCCAAGTTAAACAGTAAAGGAAAATTCTGGTTTAAATAAATTTCTCAAGACTTCATTCTGAAGGGTTTTCTTTTCTGTTTCAGTGTTTAGACTTTTCTGTGTCTGGGACAGGAAAGATAGTACAGTGGGCAGGGCACTTACCTTGCTCACAGCTAAGCCAGGTTCAATTCTTGACACTATGTAGGGTACCCTGAGCACTGGCAGGAATGACCTTTAGGCACAAAGTTAGGAATAAGGCCTGAACACTTCCAGGTGTGGCCCAAAAACCAAAAGCAAAAAAAAAAAAAAATGAAGCAGAAGAAAAGGAAAAGTATCCCTTGTATCAAATTGTTCACTTGAGTTGCCTGGTACGCAACTTAATTTAGTCAGAATTGTTCAGTCTCTGCTTCAATAATAAACAACTCCCACATCTCATTGACTAATACAACTTTCTTCTTAGTTACAGCCCTATGTTAGTAAAACTTGCTGATACAGATTCTACTTCAGTATATACTTCCTTAGGGAACACAACAGAGGGAATCCAATGTTTTTAGCACTTACTCTGAACTTTCTATATGCCAAATCAAGTCACAAGGACAGGAACATCTTCAAAGGCAGTGGAAAAATGGAACCTTCCTTTCCATTTTCTGAAAGAGAAATAGGACTATTTTGAAATTATCTGAAAGGTCTTCACTGTGATTATAGCTTAGGCCCTAAATGTTTATTTAAGAATATTGGTGTGAAAAAAAAAAAGAATATTGGTGTGAAAACACCCAAAAGGAGAGAGAGAACAAAGGCGGGGGGAGGGAGGGGGGATGGGGGGGAAGGGATACTGGGATCAGTGGTGATGGAAAATCGGCACTGGTAGAGGGATGGGTATCGATCATTGTATAATTGAAGCCCAAGCACAAAAATTTGTAAGTCTACAACTGTACCTCATGGTGTTTCACTAATAAAATTTATTTATTTATTTATTTTTTTATTTAGTTGAAATAAATTGATTTTATTTGGAGGATTTTTAGGTGTGGAAGGAGAGAGAGTGAGAGAATAACGTACTCAAGAGAGAACACGGGCTTCCCAAGGGTGGAGAGATTCCCTACACACATCCTAGCGTTAGACACGAAACCATGAAAGTACACATCTCAAGAGGGGAGATGCGAGTGACACATGTAATCAGACCACATGTGCTCGGCCACGTGGGCACAAGCAGCACATGAGCTCAGGCAGCATATGTGCCTCACTAATAAAATTTTTTAAAAAAAGAATATTGGTGTGGGGGGCTGGAGCGATAGCATAGCGGGTAGGGCATTTGCCTTGCACGTGACCAACCCAGGTCCAATTCCCAGCATCCCATATGGTCCCCTGAGCACTACCAGGAGTAATTCTTGAGTAAAGAGCTAGGAGTAACCCCTGTGCATTGCCAGGTGTGACCCAAAAAGCAAAATAAAATAAAATAAAATAAAAATTAAAAAATATTGGTGTGGGATTGAAAAGAGAGGACAGGGTGTAAGGCATATGCCCAATCCCGGTTTGATCCCTGTTGTCACTTGTTCTAATGGCAACCACTGAGTATAGTCCTAGAAACCTTAGAACTGTTGTTTTTTTACCACTTAGGTATGGCCCTAGTCATCCCCAGACATGGTTGGGGTGCCCTAATGGTCCCTGGCAGCACAGGATCCAAGCAGTGCTGCATTCTTGGGAACTTGCATTGAATTATCTGGCCCTGTCAACTGAGAATTGCTGGCATAGAGCCTCTGAGCACCTCTTGGAAAGCTTTCCTCACAAAAAGCAAAGAATTCTGGCTTTCACTCCCCGCTGAGTAGATAGCTGAAAGAGCACAACTGAAAAAAAAAGAAGTCTGGCTATAGAATAAACCATCATCCACAGCCGGCACTTACACACACACACACACACACACACACACACACACACACACACACACACACACACACCCTACAGAAAGTTGGGTCTTTCTATTCAAACTGATGACTATAATCTTTTTTTTTTTTTAATTTTTTTTTATTTATTGAATCACCTTGGGAAAGGTTACAAAGCTTTCAGGTTTAGGTCTCAGTCATGCAAATATCAAACACATTTCCCTTTACCAATACTTTTTTTTTTACCATGAAGAACCCCAATAAAACCCCACCCCCCACCCCTCCCAGTCCCTGTGGGGCAGATGAATTCTAGTTAACACTCTATCTGCTTTGATTAGATTCATTGTTTCAATAAAAGATTCACCAATATAATTTAGAGTTTACCCCCCCCCCCCAAATCAGACATGCTGAAAAAGCATTGTGACGTGATTTGCTTTCTACAGCTGGGTTCAAGAATTAAATGTTGGTTTTGGATTTCTGCTATTTTACTTATTGACCCTGGAAGTATTTATACTGAAAGTCAGATAGTTAAGAAATTGGTTTCTGTGCTCTGGAGTCATGGCCGTGCTGGAGAGCCGCTAGTGGGGGGCAACTGGTGGCCTCGGTAGGGCGTGAAGGGCGGACCGAAACGCCCCCTTCCCATGAGGTTTTAGTCGCCCCCCCACTCCCCCGGCTCATACCTGCTGTCCACAAGGCTCCCATGCGGCCGCCATCTTTCTTTCCAGAGAGGAGAAGGCGACTGGGGCAACACCCTTTCCCCTCCGGACAGACATGATGGCCTGGATTAACGCATAGTCCTTTCACTTTTCTGCTCCAAGCTGCCGGGTTCTGCATTAAGTCCCTGTGCTTCTGGGGCTGTGGCCGTGCTGGAGAGCCGCTCGCGGGGGGCAACTGGTGACCTCGGTAGGGCGTGAAGGACGGACCGGAACGCCCCCCTTCCCGTGAGGTTTTGATGACTATAATCTTTTTCTGCTCTACAGAAGTAATCTGTAATGAGTAATCTGCTCATTATCACTTCTTCAAATAAAGTGCTGTTCTTTTACCACCTGGTATATAGTTGCTTGATTAGGCTCAACTCAACCTCAGCCAATATTTCAATGGGCTCCTCAGCCAATTTTTCAATGGGCAAGTCAGATATTAGACAGCTATCAATTTGTGCCCAACAACTCCCAAAAATGTCAAGCAGCTTTTTACCTTAAATGATTTTTTTCTTATTTTGCCATTTGTATGGCCTTTCATTATGAAAGAGGTTTTTTCCACATATATAAATCACGTGAGCAGAGTGACAGCACAGCAGGTAGGGTGTTTGCCTTGCACATGACTAACCTGGGTTCGATTCCTCAGTCCCTCTCGGAGAGCCCGGCAAGCTACAGAGAGTATCCTGCCCACATGGCAGCGCCTGGCAAGCTCCCCGTGGCATATTAAATATGCCAAAAACAGTAAAAACAAGTCTCACAATGGAGACGTTCCTGGTGCCCACTCGAGCAAATCGATGAACAACTGGAGGATAGTGCTACAGTAGACAGTGCTATATAAATCATGTCTCTGCATACTTTTCCCCCCTTTTTGGGTCTATATCAATGGTATTCAAGGGGTTCAGCTCTTAGATCTCACTCCCAGCGAACTCAGGGTACTTTAAGGTGTCTGGGACTAAACATAGTTCTCCCTTATGCAAAGCATGCCCTCTAATCCTTTGTTTTGTCTCTCTGGGCTATTTATATAATATTTGTTTGGATTCTTATATCAATTTGTATCATTCAATGTTGAGGCCAAATTCCTAAGAAGAGTGAAGTTAAGTAATTTGCACAGAGTTACACATTTACTAAATGACAATGCAGTGCTTAGAAGTGAAATTCTCTAATATGATAGTACAAATCTCTAGTAGCGAGTCTCTCTAGTTTGAGAAGTGAGGTGTCTCTAGCACAATAGTCTATTTACATAATCCCCAAATCATTTTCTGATTCCAGAAATTTCATAGCTATTATGTACCTTTGGCAAAAATCTTCTTTCTAAATTTGTGCCTAACGTAGAACTACTAGTGGTGATGTCGGTAGAAAGTACACGAGTACAAAAACTTGTGCTACACTGGTTAGAATTGGTGTAAGTTTGGGCTCTTACGTCATTTTTCTTAGTTCATTTGGTGGACATTTGATCTAACATGGGCAGTGTTTCTTTCAGTAAATACTTAGAGGGGAGGAAATGTTTTATTTTGTTTTATTGAACCACACCTGGTTGTACTCAATGGCTACTCCTGGCTCAGTGATTGGAGGTTGTTCCCAATGGTGCTTGGCTGGCCATGATGGAACCCTGGACTTCTGCATGAAATTCATTTTTTTTTTCATCTCTTTGGGTCACACTCAGCAATGCTCAGGGGCTACTCCTGGCTCAGCCCTCAGGAATTACTCCCGACACTGCTCGGGGACCACATGGGATGTCAGGGATTGAACCCTGGTCGGCCGTGTTTAGGGAAAACACCCTATCCACTGTTCTATCATTCTGGCCCAGCAATTAATTCTTGTGTTACTAAAATCAAGCCAATACAAAGAGACTATAAGTCTATAATGACTCTTATTATATAGAGCATAGCTTGATAAATAATACAATTATAAAAATAAAACCCCACCAAGTGGTTGATTAAAAATATAATCCTTCAAATATGACAAACACACCTTTAATTTTTTTTCCAGTCAGGAATCAAACCCAGGGCTTCGCATATGTAAAGGCAAGTGCTCTATTGAGATACATCCGAGCCATTTTCTTTTCCTCTACTCTATTTTGGGAGAGTAAGGGCCTGGGATCACATTCCTGTGCTCAGGATTTACTCCTGGCTCTGTGCTCAGGTATCATTCCTAGCAGTGCTTGGTAGACCATATGGGGAGCTGGAATTTTAACAGGGTAAGTCATATGTAAGGTAAGAGCTTTAACATCTATACTTCTCTTTGGTCCTTTCCCTACTCCTTGAAGAGTATGTACTCATGAATGACTCTGGCCAAGAAAAAATGTGCCAAATTTTAATTTTATAAACTGTATATATTATTGTATTATATGGTTTTCTGGAGGATCATACCCATTAGTACTCTGGACTTAATCCTTGCTCTATGCTCAAGGATCATCACTCCTGATGGGCTTGTGGGAACTTATGGAGTGCTGGGGATTGACCCAGGTAGGACATATGCAAGGCAAATACCCTACTTGCTGTATTATCTCTCCAGTTCCCTATACATAAATTTGATTACATATGTTCTATTTATTTTGATTTTGAGGGCACACCTGACAGTTTTGTCAGACTACTCCTAGCTTGGAGGCTGAGAGAACATTTGATGGCAGGAATGAAACCTGAGCTTCCCACCTTCATATCTGCAAAGAAAGCATTTCAACCCATCTTTCTCACCTCCAGGTATACAGTCAGTCAGGTATGTGTGTGTGTGTGTGTGTGTGTGTGTGTGTGTACATCTATGCATCTGTATCTGGGAACTGAACAGGGCATCACTCATGCAAGACAAGTACTTCACTGCCAAGGCACAGTCCCTGCCATTCTGGCATTTTATATTACTTTGGTTTTGTTTTTGTTTGAGGGGTTGTGGGGAGAGGCCATTTTTAGTTGGTCCGATTGATTTGGGGGTCATACCTAGCTGGACTCAGGCCTTACCCCTGGCTCTGCACTCAGGATCACTTCTGGAAGAGTTTGAGGGACTGAAGATTAAACTCGGGACGGCTGCACCTTATCCCTCGTACTCTCTCTCAGGTTCCCCTTTTTGTTTTGTTTGGGGGCCACACTCAGATATGCTCGAAGACAACTTCCTGGTTTTCTGGTGGAGCTGGGAGCTTCTGATGTGAAGCACGAGCCCCAGTTCTTTGAGCCATCTCCTTGGCCCCATTTTGGTGTTTTAAAGATGGCCTTTTATAAACTGCCCTTGAAAATCTACTGTAGGCTTAAATGAGGTCATTAAGATGGAACACATTTGACCTTAAATTTAATACTTGGGGTAAAAACTAAATTAATAGAAAGTGTGATATTAGATCTCACATATAGTACCAAGAGTCTCTTACTGCCTTTGGGGGAAAAACAGTATTTTAAAACCACTTATTGGGGCTTGAGCGATCGCACAGTGGGTAGGGCGTTTGCCTTGCACGCGGCCAACCCGGGTTCAATTCCCAGCATCCCATATGGTTCCCCGAGCACCGCCAGGAGTAATTCCTAAGTGAAGAGCCAGGAGTAACCCCTGTGCATTGCTGGGTGTGACCAGAAAAGCAAAAAAATAAAAATAAAATAAATAAATAAATAAACCCACTTATTTCCTGAACATTGGCAAAGAACTCTTAATACTGATAGAGGAGAGAATATTTTCAACACAGCTGTGTTTCTATGAAGACTATTGTTTTTCCACGATGATGCCCTCTCATTCTGACCTCTTTGGAGTGTCTGATAGAGTTCCAAGACATCTCCAGAGGATAGATCTGGGAAGTCAAGGAATGCATTGTATCAAAATCTGAAGTTTCCGGTCAGCGTGTTTTACTAGTACAGTTGTCAATAGGACAAAGGCAGTTTCACACTACTATGTGAAAAACAGGAAATAACCTCTTACTAAACACCTACTAAAAGTTTTTAGTAGTGGTTAATAGAAAAGTACCTTGCAGTTGCTAATGAACCACAGACAGAAAAACTGAGACAAAAACACCACAGTTTCTTTTACAAGAACAATGTTGACTCTAACTTGTTGGCTTTATTTCTATTATATTTTTATTATTTTTGAGCCACACCCAGCAGTGTTTGGGGTCTATTCCCAGTTGTCCTCGGGGAAACTTGCAGTGTCAGGGATCAAACCAGGGCATCCTACATGCAAAGCTGTGCTGAGCCCTTTGAACTGTCTCTCCACCCAAACTTATTGACTTTAATCACAAGAATCTGGGGCCTGGGAGATCCAGGCTTGATCTCCAGCACCACAAGATCCCTTGAGCACTGAACAGATATAGCCCAAAACTGAAAAAGATAGCTTAAGGCTAGCAAGATATAGATATGTTGGGCTGGAGAGAGAGTACAATGGGCAAGGATTTGTCTTGCATCTAGGTCAACCCCCAGCACCATATATGACACTACCAGGAGTGATCTCCAAACTCAGAGCTAAGAGTAAGCCCTGAGTATAGCTGGGTGTGAGGAAAATATGTGACTCTATAACAGCAGACAGGAGATGAGAAGGCAAAGCAGAAGATGGAAGAAAAGGTCATTATCTATTTTATAGATAAAACTGAGCTTGGATATAAATAGGTAACCATAAACATTATCTTTGCTATATTAAAAGTGAGACTTTTTCAGGGGCAACAGTTCATGGCATAAATAAATGAAGAAAAAATTCTCTCCATTGTTTGTATTCAGGTGACATACAAAAATACTCCACAATAAGAGCATTTAAAAGCACCCAGGACTGGGATGTGATTCAATGGTAAAGTACATACGTGCCTTACATGTGTCAACTGTGGATTTAATTTATGACCACTACCAAAAAAATTAAAAAATAAAAACATAAAGAGATATATAATTATTCTTACTGATGAATTGGATACTGATAAGGTTATGAGGAAGTAGAGCCACAATTTTGAACCCAAAGACCATTTTCAGAAAGATAAGATCAATTGTCTCTGACAAGCACACATCACATTGCTCACTGATGAACTCAAAGATCCCAACAGTACATTTTTTTCACCTCATCAAGACCAAAGTAATGTTCCTGAGTATCTAAGATATCTGTCTCTGGGTTCTCTCAACAAGTGAGGTGGAGGGAAAATAGAAATACAAAAGAAACATGAACCAAGAAGATAAAGAATTTCTCTCAGATGAATTTCTGATATCTCCAAAATAGAAAGTCTGGTGATGACCTTTTCATAACATCCCCTAGCACAGCGGGTAGGGCGTTTGCCTTACAAGCGGCCAACATGGCCGACCCGAGTTCGATTCCTCCGCCCCTCTCGGAGAGCCCGGCAAGCTACCGAGAGTATTCGATATGCCAGACACAGTAACAACAAAGTCTCCAATGGAGACGTTACTGGGCCCGCTCGAGCAAATCGACGATCAACGGGAGGGCCTTATCAACACAGGACTACAATTCAAATCCCAAAGACTTCATATAACAAGATTATCTTCTCAGGGATGTGCTGAAGTCTGCTAATATCAAATTTCAGGAGTTGATTCTTAAATTGAGTTTTTAGAAATTTCACGAATGGGTGGTTCAACCACTGTTAACCTCAATTTGACTTTGAAAGTACATTTACACCATGGACAGTGGGAAACACTGAAAATCAGGTCTGGCTTTTATTTGAGATCTGGTTTATCAGCATACCATTAGACATAACATTTCTGGGGAAATCTTGCAGAATAAAGAATGATTACAGTTACGTTATATTTGTTAAGGATACCCCTTTACTAACACTAATGCTGGAAAACAAGACTCATCCCTGTCTCAGAAATAATCATAACATTCCTGGTTTTGAGTGTATTTAACTGAATATTACACGGGATATCACTTCATCCAAGGGTCAATGAAGCCCATATAAGATATACATGGCAACTCAACACTGCTCATAAAATGGTCTTTCCCTCAGTTCTCACTAGAAGTCAAATTACACCTTAATGAATATCCATGGATAAATACTATTTCTCCCTGTTACATGCCCTATTAAGAGCACACAGCTCAATTAGAATTTAGCATTTCTATTTCAGATGGGTAGCCAAACCTCAAAATAAGTATCACTCTCTGTGACTTCACCTTTGATCGTGTTATCATCCCATATTCTGTAAAACTCAGGAAATGCATGTATTTTTCCTTAACTGACCTTGTAGCTAAGAAATAAACAACACCAGGTGTCAAGGAGAGAGGTTAGGGGGTGGGAGGTAGTGTGAGGTCATTGGTGGAGGGACATGGCCACCCTAGCCACTGGAGTGAAGTTAGGAATAGTATATGCCTGAAAGGCTATGAACAAAACTTGGTAGATATGTCTAATAAAAATAAAGTTAAAAAAAGAAACTGGAAAGATAGTATGGTGGGTGGGGCATTTGCCTCGCATGCAGCCAACCAGGGTTTGATATCTGGCATCCTATATGTTCTCCCAGCAACACCAGGAGTGATTCCAGAGTGCAGATCCAGAAGTTACCCTTGAGCAATCTGGGTGTGACCCAAACATAAAACAAACAAAACAACTTCTCTCTCACCTCCCCCTGCAAAAAAAAAAAGGAATATGTTATACTTAGAATTTGCTGCTAAAGAGAAAGTTTACTTTAAATCACACGGCCCAGGAAATCAAACATCACTCATAGAGAGAGAAGGGCCACTTAGGAATGCAGTTCTAAGGCCAAAATTTGGAAATTCTCTCCTTTTTTGGCTTCTTGTTCTCCGTCTTTTCTTTGGCTTCTTCTGGCCAAGATTTGGCAGCACAAGATTATGATACATTTATCATTTATGCATTCTTCTTTCAACAAACATGAATTAACTGCTTTCAAGTGTATGTGGAGAGGGCAAATATAAAGGAAAAATTAGAGTATGAATAATCTAACAAGTTTACTTTAATTAATAAGAATTTTCCTTTATTTATTAGGGGAAAAGGGTCATTATTTAGGTCATCTACTCTTTGAGTTCTTTTTAATGGTTTAAAGTCAAAAAAGTCTAATTTTTTTAAGTTATTCTTTTTTTTTAATTTTTATTAGTGAAACACCATGAGGTACAGTTGTAGATTTACAAATTTTTGTGCTTGGGTTTCGATTATACAATGATCAAATACCCATCCCTCCACCAGTGCCCAATTTCTACCACCATGGATCCCAGTATCCCTCCCACAACCATCCCCCCATCCCACCCTGCCTCTGTGGCAAGGCATTCTTTTTTGTTCTCTCTCTCCTTTTGGGTGTTGTGGTCTGCAAAAGAGGCACTGAGTGGCAATCATGTTCAGTTCATAGTCTACTTTCAACATGCATCTCCCCTCCTTGGAGGATCCTCCAAACACCCTTTATTTGGTGCTCCCTTCTCTAACTGAGCTGCCCTTTCCCCTAGAATGCCTGGCTGGCCTCTAAGTCATGGAGTAATCTTCCTGGTACTGATCTCGGCTATTCTTGGGTATTAATCTCCAATTTTGTTACTTTATGTCCCCCAGATGAATGCAATCTAAAAAAGTCTTTTAATAAAACCGAATACTAAAGCCAGAGAAATAGTACAGGAATTAAGGACTTACACATGACTGAACCTGGTTTGATCTCTGGTACCATCTATGGTCTCCTAAATACCAACAGGAGTGATTCCTGAGCACTACAGGTATGGTCCCCAAACCAAAGTTAAGATATATAATAAAAAACTAAAACTCGATCTCCGATTTCTCTACTTTTTATTCTTCTACCCTGAGTCTAGGTCCCTGAAAAAAGACTCTAGAAAGGAGTAAAACTGAATAAAAGTGAAACAATCAAAACCATTAGCATTTCTCTTCAAGGTCCTGAAATTCAGAGCTAGAGTCTTTCTATGGCTCATACAATATCAGCATATGAAGCAATCTGGATGGGTATGTAAAGTGATATTTCTATTGGCTAGGGAAAAAACAATAAAAGAGATCTTAACACACTTGGGGCTAGAGCAATAGCACAGCGGGTAGGCGTTTGCCTTGCACAGGGCTGATCTGGTTTCAATTCCCAGCATCCCATATGGTCCCCTGAGCACCGCCAGGAGTAATTCCTGAGTGCAGAGCAAGGAGTAACCCTGTGCATCGCCGGGTGTGACAAGAGAGAGAGAGAGAGAGAGAGAGAGAGAGAGAGAGAGAGAGAGAGAGAGAAAGAGAGAGAGAGAGAGAAAGAGAGAGCGAGAGAGAGAAATTTTAACACATTTGAGAAAAATATAATAGTCTTAACACAGTCTTGAGAGCTGCCATCACCAGCTCTTTCTCAGCATGATACTTCATGCTAACTGAACCTAAAATCTTCATCAGGAGGTCTACTGAGAAAGGGACACCAACATTTGAGCCTGTGGGAAGAGGTAATGTAAAGAGAGTTTTCAGCTAATCTTTTGAACAGTCAGCCCCACACCCAGTCAAGCCCCAACTGAAGATTGGAGTTTTTCAGGTGAAGGGGCAAAAGGATCTCTGTTCAGCAATTTCTTTTTATGGTAATTACCCCAGCAGAAAATAGAGCATTTCAATTAGAGGTACAGCATTTTAATGAAGAGTCCATTACTTACCCCTTTTATCCAAAAACCCTTTAATACAACTACTCACAAGAGGTAAAACCAACTGATTTCTATGTTCCAGTTCTCTTCACCACTTTCCATCCTTTGGATGTGCTCATGAGTTCTTGAAGACAGAGAAGGAAGAAAGAGACCTTTCAACTTCCAGAGCAATGCCCCGGGGAAATTGACTTGAGGAGCACTGAACTTAATGTGTGCTCCTGTCAACACACGGTCATGGTCGGTCCTCCCGTTGTTCATCGATTTGCTTTGCTTGAGCAGGCCCAGTAACGTCTCCATCATGAGACTAGTTGTTACTGTGTTTGGCATATTGAATACGTCACAGGTAGCTTGCCAGGCTCTGCCGTGCTGGTGCTGGAGAGATTCTCTCGGTAGCTTGCCGGGCTCTCTGAGGGGGGCGGAGAAATCGAACTCGGGTTGGCCATATTGGCTGCGTGCAAGGCAAACGCCCTACCACTGTGCTATTGCTCCAGCCCTGTCAACACACATGAGGTAAAAATAATCAGGCGCTTCCTGCATTCTCATGCTGATCCTTTTAAGGGAAGAAATCATAGTGGTTAAAGAAAATACTCCAGTGAACTTTTCTTCTGCGTTTCAAGTTAACGTTACAGGTCATTGTAAAATTAGGATTAACTGAAACCAGAATGTACTGCTTTGTTCTGATTCTTTTTTGTTACATTAAATTTTCATCAACATCAGCATTCATGTAATTGCCTTTTTTCAGTAAACTCAGTCTAGAAAATATGTCCTCATGAGGGTGTTTAAGAGGAAGTGACTAACACAATGAAGAATGGCTGCTGAGATACTGAAAACATGCATTTACATAAAGCATGCTAGCCCTTTAAATACTGCTAGTGCCCTTTCTAATGCAAAGAAAAATGTTTGTTAATGAGTTTGATGTTTTCATTAAAAATTCCACTAAAAATGTCGTCAGGGAACTGGAGAGATAGGATTAGGCTCTTGCTTTGCGTGCAGTTGACCCTGGTTCCATCCTCAGCATCCCATATGGTCTCTCAGCTCCGCCAGGAGTAATTCTTAAGTGCAGAAGCACAGAAGTAATGTCTGAGCATTGCCAAAACAAAACAACAAAACAAAACAAAACAAAACAAAAAGGTTGAATCAGAGTACTTCATCTTTCAGTCACCCATACCCCTCAACAGTCCTCCCGTTGTTCATCAATTTGCTCGAGCCGGCCCAGTAACGTCTCCATCATGAGACTTGTTACTGTGTTTGGCATATCGAATACTCCTCAACACTGAGTACAAATCTCCCTTTAAGGGCACACTTGATTTCAGAGGGGTGGGTGCGGGGGAAGTTGCTGCCTACATCCAAACTGAGGTGTAAGGTTTACTTTGTTTACTTTGGGGAGATATCTCTTCCTCATAATTCCTAAACAAAACTATTTTGCTTCTCAAAAATAATAGCAATATCACAAGAAGTGAATCAAGTTTTTTTTAGTAAATGTTTCATTGCTCTTACACAAGTTTCCTTCTCCACACAGAGCAATTCTTTAGCAAGCAGCATTACCTGCACTGAAGCAGAATTTTTCCTCCCATTTTCCATCGTCTACACCAACTAAAATTCTCCAACTTCCACTGACAAGACAAAGCAATGACAAAAATGTGATTATATCAAGTTCTATTGTCAGGCTTGGTCCTATCTGTATTTCAGAAATGCTGAGTCCCAGTCACTGGCAATGCTACTGCTCAGAGCCTTGGGTCTTATTTCCTTCAAGAATGTATGCAATTTAGTAACAGGGAATGGGGGGCGTGGGGGGAGGAGAGAAAACCAGAAAGCACTACACCAACTTAAATTATGGCGACTCTAGAAGTGGGCCATAAGGACAAGATTTCACTAAAAGGGAGTTGCCCAGAGGTATTTGGTGGTGCGGAGGGAACTAGAGACCATAGGGTGGGGCACAAATAAAGGCGCCTTTTTCCAGTCAGATGTGCATGGTGGAGGGAATTAAAACCAGGAAACGGGCCTCTTTGGCTGCCAAGGAAAAAGAGAAGCAGAGGAAGGTCAGAGGAGGACTTCAAACATGCACACACTACATTTGTAGTGGAAATCACAAGGAAGGGGAAGGAGAAACCACAGCTGCCCCCTCTTGCCTCCTCTTGGCACCCTGGTTTAAGCACTTGGCTCAGGTGGGGAAGAACTCCTGCTCTTCGGGACTTACGTGAGTGCAGCCCCCTGCTCAGAGTTCAGGGGTTACACCAGTCATCCTGCGGGACCCTCAACCCTACCAAGAGCTATTACTACATCAGTTTCACCAAAAAGGAGGGCACCACTACCCAGCTGGCTAGGACTCCAGCCCAGGGGTGCCAGTCTGTTTACACAGGTCCCCCTGCTCTCCTCCCAGAGCAATTGGCTGCCGTGGGGTGCTAGTGCTCCCCAGGATTGCAGGCCCTTCTCTTCATACATACTGAAACCCTGGTGGCGAGGTCAACAGGGGCCATTAGGACCAAGTGCTGTGTGGTGTCTGTCACAGGCTGGTCCCTATCCTTGCTCAGTTGGAAATGCAGAGGTCCTGATGGAGAGACTCTGAGGCCTGGAAGATGGAGGAGCCACAAGAAGCAAGTGGGCCGAGTCCAGTTTCCTGAGACTCGGTTGGGTTGGGAATGATTTCAAGAAATAATCTTTTTAGCATAAAGCCACTGAGATTTAGGGGTTGCTCATTGCAGTTATTACCCTGATTAATACAATGACTGAGGTCTATAGAGCTCCCATTAAAAGATGATTTTTATGGGAGTCCCGTAAAGCAAATAGTAATGAGTAAAACCAGGAGGTAATTAAAGCAACAATAAGAATAAACTGATGGACAATTATTCAATTAATTCAGTCATTTTATTGTATCACACTCTCTAGGCAGGAAGCTTTTTTGCTGAACAGGCCTCTTTCTAAAAGAGCACCTTGCCATCTATAAGTATAAAGAATAATCTCCACTAAACAGTGCTGTGATTGGCTTTACTGTAAAGCTAAGACGCTTCCAGAATTCATGATCAACCACAATGAACAAATGGAAACATTCTGCTCATGGGAGGGAAGGAAGCTTGACAGTCCAGTACTGAGTCTCTTCTAATAATCAACCTAGAGTTGTGGAGGGATCCCCAAAACTAAAGAAAAGATCTGTGTGTTCACTCTATGCATATCACCCAAAGGACTTCCCCAGAAAAGTTTCTCAGGGTTCCATGTTTGTCAGCTTGGCACCCTCACAGCTCTGGATAATTGCCTCTTTACTCTGATATTTAGTCTCTTGGCCCATGTTCCTAATTTAAGAATAGAGGGGGAGTGGGATTGGGGTATTTGGTATGTCTGAAAAATTGCAGTAGAAGATAAATTTATCTTTCTCTTTCTTTGTCAGTACCCATAATTTTCTTGCTAAATGGCTTGTAGTGGTAAGGGAAGGTAACTTGGTGATAGTAAACAGAGTACTCAGAAGGGAATTGAGGTGAGTGGAGTATAGCCAACGCTATCTCTGCTTTCTGGGGCCAGGGAGATGGCTCAAGGGCTGGAGCTTTGCATATAGAAGGTTGTGGGTTTAACCCTCAGCACCACGAGGTCCTCTGAAAACCACCAGGAGGACTGGAGCAATAGTACAGTGGGTCGGCCGTTTGCCTTGCACACGGCCAACCCGGGCTCGATTTCCCAGCATCCCATATGGTCCCCTGAGCACCACCAGGAGTAATTTCTGAGTGCAAAGCCAGGAGTAACCCCTGAGCACTGCTGGGTGTGACCCAAAAAAAGAAAAAAGAAAGAAAACCACCAAGAGCAGCCCTTGAGTACTAACAGGTTTGACCCTCAAAGCTGAAATGAAGAAAAAAGAAACATTTGCCTGAACTTGTCCCTGTTATTAGTACTGGGAGGAAAGCCCAGGGTATAGACACACAACTCAGAGAAAAGACTGATATCTGGGAATCCTGTAAGACTGAATCTCTGGATTAGATCACACATTTTCTGAAGGTGAGTGGAAATGATCTTTAAAACAAGGGAGATCTTTGGATGCTTTGTCTCTAGCCTCTCAAACCTGATTTTTTTTTTTTTGTCAAAACAGCTATTAGCCTGTATCACCAATTTAATTTAAAAAAATCAGTGCTATGTGCCCTGCAGAGTAAATGAGTATTCTCACTGAATCCCTGACACCAGAGGTTATGTAACTCTGTTTTAAGAGAGTCTAATGCATATTCTTAAGAGGAAAGGATTTGTTTTACTATCTTCTGAGTGGTTGTCAATACTATATACTCACAGAATGTTGAAACTGTAAGAGAGCCTAATGGAAACTTAATTTTGCTCATTTATAAAATAGGTTTGGTGGACTAAACATCTCCAAAAATGTTCTTCCGGGCCAGGGATGTGGCTCAAGCTTGCATATGTCAGGCCCTGAATTCAGTCCTTGGCACCACCAAGAATATAAATAAATATCTTAAAAATCTCCTCTCAACTATAAAAATCTATGATTGATATGATGTGTACATATACATCCACACAAATAGTAAGAGGCCATAAAGTAGCGAGACAAATTTTTTGGCAAATATTTCAAACCATATCTATAAATCATTCCGGGGGAGGTGGGCATAGTCCTGGTAATATTAAGAGTCCATTCCCATCATTGATTGGGGACCATGTGGTATTGGGTATTGAGCCCGGGGAACCCACATGTGAAGCATGCACATTAGCCTTTTGAACCATCTTTGTTACTCATGTGATCCATTGTTTAAATTCATTGATGTTTTAAATTGAAGTATAATAGTTTTATAATACTATTGAAGTCACTGTTGTTATCCTTTTTCTCTTTTTTTTTCTTTATTTTTTTCTTTTAGTTTTGGGCCACCCAAACCCTGTGGTGCTCAGAGCTTACTCCTAGCTCTATGCTCAGGGATCACTACTGGCAGAGCTTTGGGAACCAGATATGGTGCCAGGGATGAAACCCACGTCAGTCATGTGCAAAGCAAGTGTACTCTCTGTACTATGACATGGTATTGACTTTCCAGGCCCATCTTTAAAAGTTTTTCTTAGCAGAATGTGAATAGGACATCAACTTTCATCTTAGCCAGCACCATAGAAAAGTGAGAGCATTATTTCAAGAGACTCAAAATAAAATCTTAAAATCTATTCAGGAACAGTCTGTTATATTTGAAATTTAAAAGATTTTAAAATCAAAACTTTGACTTAATTCTTTCTATAAACTTACCAAGTTAGCTCTGGCTTGAAAGCCTGCAATAGAAAACTATGTCCTTGGCTGCTTTTTGCCTCTTTTAGACACCTCTGAAACTCACTGGAAAATGTTTTGGACCCTGGACAGTGATGTGTCTCAGTGGTAGAATATTGCCTTTCATGCGTGAAGCCCTCTTTGAACCCTTCAGTGCTGGGATTAAACCTGCAGCATTTTTTCCTGAAAGAAAGAAAGAGAGACCCATGTGTCTTAGTCCATTAGAGCCACAAACTCTGCAGACTAGGTTGTTTGTAAACAAGAGGGATTTACCCCTCACACTGACGGAGGCCAGAAGTCTTAGAACACGGTGCCACATGGCTGAGTGGAGGGTCCTCTTCCAGTGCAGACTGCCAGCCCCTGCCTTGGCTTCAGCTGATGGTAGCTTTGTGGGATCTCTTTCATGAATATATGGATCTCCTTCCTTTTTGTTGCTGTTGCTTTTTGTTTGTTTTTGGATCACACCTAAGCAGTACTCTGGGATCTACTCCCAGTTCTGTGCTCAGGGCTCACTCCCAGAGGTGTTTTGGGGACCCTGTAGTGCTGGAGATTGGACCCAAGCACTTACAAAGCATGCACTCAACCTGCTGAACCCAGCCTTGGGTCCCATTTTTGGGGATTATACACTCCTGACTTAACCAGCTCCTGAAGCTCTACCTGCTAATTCCATTCATTTTGATTAGGTCATGGGAATAGAATCTCACAATGGGATTGCTGTCCTTATGAAGGAGACTAGCAATCTGTCTTAACCCTGTTCCATGTGAGGGCAGATCTGAATTGTGGTAGACTCCTTGTGTTAAACTTCCCAGCTTTGTTGTTATAAATCACTCAGTCAGTGGAACTTTGTTATAGCAATGCAAAATAACAAAGAAAACACCTTCCTCCAACAGTCTAAATGGTGGTGGAAGGAGACAGTCATTGTTATTATTTCTTCCCAATGAAGATGAAATGGAGTACTTTAATCAAGGAATTTATGACACATCTTGCTGGATCTCTACAAACTGTTCTACAGATATCAGTGCTTAAAGATCCCTGATCCAGCAACTGTAGAAATCACATATGTAAAATATATTATTACTTATAACATTCACAAGATATGGGCAAAATTTTGGACATCTATTTGTTCTAAGAAGCCATAAAAAAATACTGCTAGTTTTTAATGACTTCATCATGCCTCATAATGACCTTCCCCCCCCCAGTATATATGAATAATTGTATTCCTACAAGTAAACATAAAGATGCCTTATTAGTTTACTATTTATTTAAATATTCTAGATGGGAAACCATGTGGCAGAGCTCAATAAGTTTAAAAACAAGTCTTAAGTACATTTTTAAGTGATGATTTGGCATTAACGTTTCCAGCCATCTAATGAATGGCTACATGCATGTGGTCAAAACATATCACGGACATTAGGGAATCTGGTCCTGTGGTCAGTGTTGCTAAATCACTGATGCAGTCTTTGGGGCTTTTGTGTACCAATCCCGACAAGAATGATCTCAGTTTTAATCACTGCACAAGTATTTTTTAAAAGAAGGAGAAAAATGAAAGTGACTTTATTTAAATAGCATTTTAAGGGAAGAAATAAGGAAGTGGTTTGGCTTCTTTCCCTACTTCAAGAAAATAGCATGACACATACAAAGTGCTGAATGAAGATTATTCTTCATGATGAAGGAGGCCTGAGGACAATCATTCTAATGTTCTCAAGATAAGCCATATCATTTCTGCACACAAATGTTGGCTAGAATCATAGTCATTAATTCAGCTACTATTTGTGCTAGCTTTGTGCGATGTGTTGGAAATGGTAAGCTCCCCAAGGAGTTTACAAGGAAACAAGCAAGGAGAAAGGCTCTTTTGATAGTGTGCCTTCTTGGTCTAGGCTCTCTGTGAATCCTGGGAGCATCTGAAAGTCAGAAAGGTTTTGAGGAGGGGTTCCTATCTCCAACCTTGGATCTAAGAAATTAGCTGATTTAGCCAAGAAAAGAGGAAAAAGAAAAGACATGCTAGGAACAGCATGTACAGGGGCAGGAGAAATAGTACAGGTGATAAGGTACTTGCCTTGTGTATGGCCGACCTGGGTATGATCCCGGTAACCCACATGGGCCCCCTGAAGACCTCTGAGCTGGAGCCAGAAATGGCCTCTGAGAACCACTGAATGCAGCCTCAAAGCCCAAAAATAAGGATTTACGAAAAGTTGTAAAGGAGAGGGATGGTGTGTTTCTGATGCCATAAAGAATAGAAGGAAGGGAATTAAAAAATGGAGCAGGGGAGACTAGAAAGATGTTGCAAGGTAAGAAATTTCCTACATGATAAGAAATTCCATAACTCAAAGTGACGTTGGGGCAGTGGAAATAGAAAGAAATAAATTTGGAGGTATTCCAAAAGCAAAACAGACGGGTCTTGGTGATTGGATGTGGTGGTGAGGCAGAGGGAGGCCTGAGACCTAAGGGAGAGTCTGAGATCTAAGTCTCTGAGTCTGTCAGCTAGAGGGAAGATGGTGCAATTCACTGAAGAAAGGAATAGGTGGTACAGTGCTCTTAGGGGAAGGCATGCTCAGTTCCAAGACTCTCCCTCCCTTTATTTTGCAGTGCCAGGGACGGAACCAAGGTCTCGTGCATCCTTCACAAGGACATGCCATTTGAAACTGCTAGCAGAACAGTCACAATGAGATGACAAGTATACTTCTTTTTCCCTCAGAGGCTACACCTGTCTCTGTGCTTGGGGGTTCTCTCCCAGGGATGCTCAAAGACCATGAAGTCCTGGGATCTGAGGTTTTCATCTTGCAAATCTTGCGCTCCTGCCCTTTACAGGGACTCTCAGGTCTGTTCTTTTTTTTTTTTTTTTAACAACTTCTACAACATATAGATGAAAAGGGAACCGACAAAGGGAAGCAGTTTGAAAAAGACTACGATCCCTCCTCCTATCAGAGGCTACTTAGGGTTAAAAATCAGAAAATGACAGAACAGTATCAAAATTTAGAAACAAAGATTTTTAGAGATCTTCACAAGAGCATCAATAACTCAAAAGCCTGCCTCAACATCCTTCAGAACATGGGGCCCTTACACAGACTCCCAGGCCCTGATTTCCAATGGGGTTTTACTCGGAATGGGAGATGCCCACCCACACAGCTGTCACCAGTGGGTGGTGCCTAAGAACTGCTTTTAAGGTTCTGGCAGCTCTTACAACTTTCAGCAATCTGACTGCCAAATCAACTGCGCATTATTGCTGACGGGCCAGGCCTCCCACTTGCTTCTGAGGAGGAAACAGAAGCTTCTCCCACACCCTGCCCTCTGCCCTCTGTGGGCCGGGCTTTATGTCCCATAAGAGGGGTGTCCTTGAGGGTCACTGATAGGTGACAGCACCCTTTTCCTAAGACACACACTCTTCCTAAGTTGTTTTGGGGTGGAAAGCAGCTCGGACCTGCCTTAGGAAAACCTCTGGAGAAAAAAGATTTCATAAACTTCCTCAGTGATTATTTCAAAACCAAATAACATTCTGATTTTGCCAGCTGCAAATAAGCAAGAGAGTGAGAGAGAGGAGAGGGAGAGTAGGGAGGGAGAGCATGTGGCTAAAAGGAAAACAGGAAACAGATTTATTAAGAGGAGGAGGCCGAAAAGGAAAACGGTGGACGGGCCCCTCCATGAAGACTTTTGAGTTTAAATATAAGTTCAAGTCCTCTTCTCTCTTCCCTCCTGCCTTACCATCAAGCGTCTCACGGTGCCATGGAAAATCTACCGCACGTTAGAAGTCGAGCTGTTAGAGCAGGTTTTTTGTTTGGGGGTTTATTGTTGTCCGTCTGTTTTTGACAAAGGAATAAGAGAGAAGAGACAAACACTGAAAATGACACAGAAAAGAGAGAGCTCTTCAATAAACTGGAATAAACGGTTCCTTTTTTAGGGTTTTGAAGCCACTTTTTTTTTCTTTTCTTTTGCGTTTTTGTTTTATTTTTGAGACACAGCTGGCAATGCTCAGGGCGCTACTCTTGGCTCTGCACTCAGGAAGTAATCCTGGCAGTGTGCAGGGGACCGTATGGGATGCACAGGCTTGAACCCAGGTCAGCTGTGTGCAAGACAAGCTCCCTGTACTATCTTTCTGGCCTCTTGAACCCAATCGCCCCACTCCATTCCTCTCCCTGCCTAATGAGCAAGCCCCATATTTTAGGGGAACCCAATCGCCCCACTCCATTCCTCTTCCTGCCTGGAATTTTCATCCTTAACAGCCCAAACTTTTCTCTTTCTGCCCTTGGCCCAGGGCCACTGATCTCAGGACACAGCTGTCGTGAACGCTCCTTGCCAATTCCTTCCCTTTCTGCCCAGCCCCCACTCCCACCTCCCTCTGAAAAGTCCATCCTGCCCTGGCTGGCTCATTTGCTGGAATCTCTCAGCCAAGACAGTTCTCTGCGGATGCTCTGGACAAGATGAGATGAGGGTGCAAATCCATTGCATTTCTCAGCCAACTCAACAGACATGGCTTACTTTTTTGCCAGCAGGCCACTGTGAATATATTTTGCCTGGAAACAGACCCTCTGTCTGGAGCAAAGATGTGAGTGATACTGTTGGACCTCACACACCTAGAGAAAAAATTTGGGTTTTGAAAGAATAGGGAGGAGGCAAGCTAAAGAGATAGTACAGGGGCTAAGACATATCCATGCCTAGCATGCTGGGTGTAGCCCTTGAGCACTGCTGGGTGTGGCCTCAAAGCAGGAAGAAGGAAGGGAGGGAGGGAGGGAGGGAGGGAGGAGAGAGGGGGAGGAGGGAGAGAGGGGGAGGAGGGGGAGAGGGGGAGGAGGGAAGGAGGGAAGGAAGGAAGGTAGGGACTATTGAGTTTGTGGAAAGCAGGCAAAAGTTCTTAACTTTGTTTTTAAAGAAAGTAATGTAAGTGGGGGCTTGAGAGTTCAATGGACTGAGCTCTTGCTTTGCATGAGGAAGGCCTTGGATTCAATCCCTGGCATCACAAGATCCCCTGAGTTCTGCTGGGAGCAATCTCTGAGCACCACTGAATGTGCCCCCACCCCCCCAAAAAATAAACAGAAATAAATTAGTTAATAATGAAGTTGCTGGGTACATTTACAAGGAAGAACAATCATTAGTCTGGAACCTTAGTGCACTCAAGATTTAGATGATAAGGGTATTAGGGGAATTCCAAAAATAGGAAAAACACCCCTGGTGGTAGCAACTTTCATAATCAGCATCCCTAAGTGGGACTCCATGGAATTGACAGGGTTTCTGTAGCAAAGCAGTAACAGTTGGAAAAGGTAAAAGGGCCTCCTCGGTTAAGAGAAATTCAGAAACATAAAAACTGAAAGCAGTGGACAATTTCTGCATGGGTCCTCATTCAAATAAAGCAGCTCTAAAACCGCTTCAGGGGCGATGATGCTATTTGGGAGCTACTGTTTATTTTAGTATATGGCATAACATACAGTATTATGATCCTGTCAGGATATGTCTGCCACTTTTGGTGCATATATGAGTACTATGGAATGAAATGTCATCACATCCCTGAAACTTTTTTTTTTTTTTTTGCTTTTTGGGTGCTCAGGGGTTACTCCTGGCTTTGCACTCAGGAATTACCCCTGGCGGTACTCAGGGGACCATATGGGATGCTGGGACTCGAACCCGGGTCAGCCATGTGCAAGGCAAATGCCCTACTCGCTGTGCTATTGCTCCAGTTCCACAACCCTGAACCTTACTTAGAAATATGTAAGAGGAAAAATATCATGAGCTTGGAGGATAATTGAGAGGTGAAAACACTTGTTTCGAATGCCTAAAACCCCAGTTCAGTCTCCAGTAACGTACATGGTCCCCTGAGCACTGCCAGGAGTGGTCACTGAGTACAGAGCCAGGAATAAGTCCTAAACACAGGTGAACGAGTCTGGGTAAGTAAATGAGCGCTTATTATGTGCTGCTCCATTTTTCACTTTATAGAAAAGAACGGTTTTATATATCTTTGGGTCACACCTGTCGGCGCTCAGAGGCCCCTACTGTGCCAGGAACTGAACCCTGGGCTCTCACATGGGAAGCTCAGGCTCCAGCCCCTTGAGCCATCACCCCAGCCTGAAAGTGTAATTCATCCATTTCAAAACATTGGTGCTGATTCAGGACAAATGAGAAAAGTGAGAACAAAAAACTCCTACCCAGGTTAGTTCTTCCTGCATCAATGTCTGGGGGCTACGGGTGAACAGAAATAAGACCCAATCCCCTGCTCCGGAGGTAGGTTTGGTATAGACGACCCATGTCCCACAGTCATGGATCAGAAGCCACTGGAGTTTGTGCTGGGCGGTGGGGAGGGGACTTAGTCAAACACAAGGAGGGGTCAGTGGCCTTCCACCAGGTAGGAAGGATTCTCTGCTTTGATGGGGGCTAGAGGGAGTGGGGATGGCAAAGAGGGAGGTGGAGCGAAGGGTGCATAAGGGAAGAGTGGGTGGAAAGAGAGACCAAGGAGAAGACAAGAGTCAGAGGAAATGCAATTTAAGCCCTAAGTAAATCTCTCCCCCGAGAAGGGCGGGGTGTTTTGGCTTCCGAAATCTGTGCGTAGGGCTGTGCCCAAACCCGGGTGTCTGTTCTCTCAGAGAAGGTTCCAAAGTCAACCTTTGGTGCTGTGTGGGATTCCAAGTTCAAATATTTTCATATGACTCAATCCTCCTTAAAAATGATTTCACGCTCCTGGGGGTTCAGTGACCTGACAAGAAGACGGAAGTGAGTGGGGCCACCGGGGAGCTGTAAACTCCCATTTTACAATGGCACCAATAATCCAGCACCCAGGTACTTCCAAAAGGAAGGAAGGGATTGGGCTGTGGCTGGGAGGGCAGATGTGTGCCTGGCCGGTGTGAGACCCCGGGCGCGGGCACCACCAGATCCTTACCGAAAGGACAGCCACTGTGTTGAGCGCCAGCCACTAAAGTGCTTGGTTAAAGAAAAGTAAAGACCCTAAATTATTCAGGACCTTTTTTCAATAACAGACGCTGCTGGAGTAATCTTCTGCTCTTTTTTGTTGCAGGGGTGGAGGGATGGAGAAGGCTGGGGCTACCGTGTCCAAGGCAAGCACCTTTCCCCCTTATTGTTATTGTTGTTGTTGGGGGCCACACCCAGCAATATCAGCAATATTCAGTGCGGGGGGGGTTGGGGGGGCAATTTTGTTTGTTTTAATGTGGGGAGTATTTCTAAATCTGCACTGCTGAGTCTGAACTCTGGGATCACTCCTGGCGCTGCTTGGGACCATATGAGGTGCAGAGGACCAAGTAAGGCAAGGGCCCTACCCATTAGACTATTGCTCTGGGCCCTCTAAAAGGTGGAGGAGGTTTGGAAGTTAATTGAAAACCTAATCAAATCTTTCTTCCCCAGGAAGCTCTTTCACTTGGAAATTTATGCTCAATTGGCCTCCGCATGTCTTTTTCCTGAGGCCACACCTGTGAGCAGAGTTAGTTTGCAAATTCAAAGTCACACCCAAGAAAAATCAAATGCAAGCTGAATGAAAACAACTACATTCTCCTCTTGACTGATCTTTCTCCCCTTATTTCTCTGGGGGTTGTGGGGGAGGAGGAGGTCAGGGTCCAATCAGATGAGCAGATCTATGCAAGGTCCTGAGGATAAGGTGTTGTTTGAGCCCTGCAGTGTTGGAATTACCAAGGCCACCTGGCCCTGTTCAGAGGTCTCAAGGCCACACCCATCAGTGACCTGGGATCAGGTCGTGCTGGGAATCAAAGCATCTTGGCCACATGCAAGGCATGTGCCTTAACCCCCAAACTATAAGGAGAAGGAGAAAATGAAGCAGAGCCAGATTAGACCTGGGAGTGAAGATGGAAGGTCAAAGAATTGGCTGATAAACTGGACCAACAAGAAGATAATCATCTCAACACCCTGCCCTCTGCATTCTTAATTTGTTTGTATGGTTGGTTTGGTTTTTGAGTTCACCACAGTGCTGCTCAGGTATCACTCCTGGAGGTGGTTGGGGGGACCATCAAGTACAAGGCCAGCACCCAGCCCCATTGCTTGCACATTTCAGACTCAATAATCAGTTCTCACCCATCCCCTTAGTTAAGAAGCTATTTAAAAAAAAAAAAAAGAATCTCCACCTTTCCCTGGAATCCTGCTTAGGAGATCTTTTCCATATTGTGGAAGCCCTCCTGACCTTCCCCCTTCCTTCTATCTCTAAAGAAAATCTCCACTTAATTGGGCCATTATTTATTGTCTCCTGCTTTGAATTCTGACTGCCTGAAGAGCCTCAGAGTGCTGTAACACTATCTCCAACTCCCAAGAGACCCATTTTTTCTCCCTGTACGGACCGTCAATTTCAAGTTTACCCGTGGCATATTCGATATGCCAAAACCAGCAACAATAACAGGTCTCATTCCCCTGACCCTGAAAGAGCCTCCAATATGGCACTGTTGGGAAGGACGAGTAAGGAGAGGCTGCTCAAATCTCAGGGCTGGGACAAACGGAGACATTACTGGCGCCCGAACGGACCGCCAGTGATGCAGTGATACCAACAGATACAAAAATATAACGTATTCTCCAGTGAAAATCCCTTCCACTTCCATGGGAGTCACATAACAGAGTTGGAACCCCTTCTAGCGTTCACACCCCAATCAACAGCCTCAGCTGAACACCACATAGAGCATCTGGCTTGTGTTTGAACACATCAGCACATGGAAGTGGGGGAGCCACATTCAAGAGAAGAAGCATCGCTCTTCGGGGCCTGGGGCGGGAGGATGAACTTCACGGAGCACAGACTCACCCAGGCAGGTGTCAGAATGGACCCTCTGGACACAGTGGCAGAGTTGCTGCCCTAGCTGTTTTCCTCCCACTGTGTCCAGCACGCGTACACTTGGTTGTTCAGAAGTTAAATATCCTAAACACTTATTTGTTAGCACAAAAGTGGATTTTCCTCTGCCGGCGGGTTCTTAAGAATTGCATGAAAGATTTGCATACGAAACTCAGAAGATTGAAAGTTAGTTTATTGTTCAGATCAGGTAGATGTGCCCAGGCACCTCTCTCTATGTCTGGGCCTCTCCTTTACCTATGAACAATGCCACCCATCCTGTCCCTGATGCTGCTGGCTCCCATGAATGTCTTCCCTGTCTGCCCCTACAGTCCACTTACTTCCTGTGAGCGGTGGCCAGGTCCTGTTCCTGCGCCGCTCTCCCTATCCCGTGGATGCTTTCCCCAGTCTCTGCGTGAGTAAGATCCCTGTGTCCTGTACCTGTCCTGTCACTGGATCTCCCAACCGTACCCCAGCAGTTTCTGTCTCAGGTTTCCTAGTCTATGGCCAAGGCCACACGCGTGTGGATGAGACACCTGTGCTCAGCACCTTGTCAACACCTGAGCATCCAAGCCCTGTTTGAACCTGAGCTTTTTAGGCCTCTTAGCCCTGCCTGGATTCTCCCCTTTCTCGGCCTATGCAGCCTGCCCGTACTGGGCCATTTTTCTGGGTTGCACAGCTCTACCTGAGAGAGGAGAGAGTCCAAAAAGTGCTGCTGAGAGAGAGAAAGAGAAAGAGAGAAAGAGAGAGAGAGAGAGAGAGAGAGAGAGAGAGAGAGAGAGAGAGACAGACAGACACAGACACAGACACAGACACAGACACAGAGATGACAGAGACAGAGATGACAGACAGAGATGACAGACAGAGACAGAGAGACAGAGAGGGATGGAGCTTTCTTTTATCTGCTGCTAGATATTTCCCTTTATCTATGCTGTTGTGCTACCTGTTCTGTGGGCAGAGATTTAAAGTGACCTGTTCTCCACACTTCTGCTCCTGCTGTATCATATTCATAATAGAAGTTTCAAGAGTTTGGTTTATACTGGTCAATTTTCTTGCTCTATTTTGGGGGGGTTAGGGGAAGTTCTCATGGTGGACCGAACACAGGGCTTACTTCTGACTCTGTGCTCAGGGGTCACTCCGGACAAGCTTAGGGAACCACATGCTGTGCTAGGGATCAAACCGTGGTCACATCATGCAAGTGCTTAACCCCTGTGCTATCTCTCCAGCCCTTCTAGCTCTAGTTTGTAAGATCTCGTTAGGATTTTTGCAAGGAGCTAAATTATTTTTTTTTATTAAATGTAATTTAAATTTTAATTGTTTTTGCATACTTATTTTCCTGGCACTCACTAAATTCTATGTTCTCCTGGCACTCATTAAATTCTATGAGCCAGTGTTAAGAAGAGTCTTTGCTGAGCCAGAGAAATAGTACAGGGGGTAAGGCATTAGCCTTGCACGTGGTTGACACCAGTTTTGATGTCAGCATGGCACAGACAGCCTTACAAGCACTGGAAAGAGTGATTCCTGAACACAGAGCCAGAAGTAGACCCTTAGCACTGATGGGTATAGCCCCAATCTCCCCCTGGCCCCTCCAAGGAATAGAGCCTCTGATCTTCAGGATAGCAATGCTGAAAAAGAAGAATCCATTATTATTAATAGATTATAGCTAATCTATTTATCAGCGAAGATGAATAAAAGACAATATGTAAGAAGATTCTGTTCTGGTTTGTGATGAGAAGGCTGTCCTGAGCAAAGAAAATGTTGGCTACTGAGGTGCTAGAAGTTTCTGATGTGTGTGTGTGTGTGTGTGTGTGTGTGTGTGTGTGTGTGTGTGTGTTTGGGCGGGGGTGGGGGACACGTGTTTGAACTGGGAAACAAAGTGTCTGGTCCTGTCTGAGTCTTGCCTCTGATACTGTTTCCTTACCTATAAATATAGATGATAGTAGTTGTCAACACAAAGGATTGCAGCGAGCATTAAATGAGATAATATGCTTTCAACCTCCAGCACAGTATCTTAGAATTAGGATATAAACTGGTGAACTGTAGGCGGGGGTGCAAGGGATTCAGGGAAGTGGGGGTGCTGAAAGTAAAAAGATTGAAAAGAATGGAAAGAAGACTTTGTACATATCACTCTATACCCTTCAATTTCCTTTAAATTTGGTGGATGGGTGGAGGTTGCCAATTTAAAATATATGTACATCTATATTTAATCCTTAAAAACATACAAAAAGAAATTGGTATGGGGCTCAAGAGAGAACTCAACAGGTGGAATGCATGCTTGCTTGCTGAGAACCCAGATTCAACCCCTGCACTACATGGTTCCCAAGCTCTACCAGGAACAACCCCCAGCAACTGGTGTGTGGCTTCTGAGCACCAGGGTGTGACCTCTAAGTGCAGATGGGAGAGGAAGAGATTGGTATAGAGTCTAGTACATATAATAGAAAATGGATGGAAGCCATCCAGATATTAGTGTTATAATAGATTAAGACCAAATTTTTTCTCACCCAGCTACTGGACTATTGGAAAATTTTAAGAGAGTACCAAAATCTGGCAAAACAATATTTTTAAGAATAAGATTTTTAGTGGAATACTACACAGCCATTAGGGGGGGAAATGAAATCATGATATTTGCATATAGTCAAAGAAGTTATTAAGAGGATGAAGAACCTCTGGCTCCGGGCACATCCCTTTGACTCCACCATTCTTCCTGCATTAACATATGCCTCAGAGACCTGGGCCTTACGAAAACAGGATGAAAAAGCTATTCGGATCACCCAAAGAGGAATCAAAAGAGCTATGCTTGGAGTATCACGCTTCACTCAAGTGAGAGAAGGAATCCGGAGTTCTGACCTCCATCGACGATCAAGGATCAAGGACGCTGCCTCATTTGCCAAGCTGTCAAAAATCAGATGGGCTGGTCACGTAATGAGATTTAAAGACGACCGCTGGACTAGAGCTGTTATCGACTGGATTCCACAGGATGTCAAAAGAATGCGTGGCTGCCCACCTACGAGATGGTAAAACTTCTTCGTCAAAACCCTGAGTGAATGGTTTGAGGCTCTTCATGTTCCTGGAGCGAGCAGATGCCATTGGGCTACACTAGCACGCGACAGGGACAAATGGAGACATTACTGGCACCCGCTCAAGCAAATCGATGATCAGTGGGATGACAGGTGATACAAGTGATACATGTGATGATATTTGCATGTACATGGATGGACATGGAGAGTACCCGTGGTGAGTCAGAGGGAGAGGGACAGATATAAAAAGATGACATTCATTTCTGGGATATGAATAAAAGCATAGTATGAGAATAATACCTAAGGACAATGGAAATGAGGGCCAGAAGAACTGGTCCTTAGCAGGAAGCTTGCCACAAAGGTGGGTGTAGGGGGAGTGTGGATAGGACAAAAAAAAAGACCGCTATGACAATGATCGTAGGAAATGATCAATCTGAACAAGAACTGGATGCTGAAAGGACATAAAGTGATCTTCATGATACCCTTTCAGTAACAGTACTGCAAACCACAGCACCTAAAAAGAAAAAAAAAATGAAGAAAAGTGTCTGCCTTGGAGGCAGGTGGTGGGGTGGGAGGCATACAGGACATCGGTGGCAGGAAGTGTACAGGGGTGCAGAGACAATGTTTGAACACTGCCAGACAGAAACTCAATCATGAAGAACTTGGTAACTGTGTATCTCATGGTGATTCAAAAAAGAGAGAAAAAAATAAGATTTTTAAAACAAAGGCCAAAATCATGTTTGGCCTCTTAAAGAAAACAAACTGTTTTCGAGTACTTAAAAGTCTTTTTTGCAGCATCCATTTGGATAAGAACAATTAATTGACCCGATTATAGTTTTGTTCCTGTAGGCATTTAAGCAATCCCAAGAGGATTTCTACTTGTTTCCTATTTGTTAAGAACTATGCCTTTAAAGAATAAATATACATTTACCTTTTTTTTTTTATTAGTGAAACACCATGAGGTACAGTTATAGACTTACAAATTTTGTGCTTGGGTTTCAGTTATACAATGATCAAGTACCCATCCCTTTACCTTTTAAATTAATGTATAGTTTAAGCTTTTGTCTGGTCAGATATCTTTGGTAGTATTCTGTGTGGCTGTGTTCGTGGTTGTTGTGTGGAGACTCTAGCAGTCTCTCTGTGATTCTTGTACTTTGGGCTTAAATTTAGACTATTTGCTTTACTTTGCTTTCCTTATTTTTCTTCCTTCTTAACCATGATTTCCTTTCCAACATGCAGTTTCTACATGCAGTTTCCTATAAAACACATTTGCGGATCAACTTGATATGTTCTCTCTGGCGGCCCTGTAACCTTCTAAAGCAATGATGTCAATTCTAAAACATTTTCCCATTTTCTCCAGAGACTCCAGGGTCGGCAGGGTAAATAATTAGCCCTGAGCCACCAGGCTTCGCTTTCTAGTCTTGGCTCAGATCCCCGCCTCCCCCGGGCACTCACATTCACCTACCCCTCCTTAACCTCTCTTCCAGGGGGCTGGCAAGAATCTCTACAGGGGAACAGCTGCCCAGAGCACCATTATTCCAAGGCACTCTGGCATGTAGGAGAAACTTCGATGTTAGACACTTCCATAGTTTAAAAAAAAAAATGTGACCACTTTATAAGTTGTATTAATCATCAGAGAGCCTTGCCTTCTTTGGATCAAGCAACCTATGACTCCTTTATACTACAGGAAATCCATTGTGTGACAACTCGGCTAACACCGCTTAAATCTCAGAGTAAAATTACAAGAAGCAAAAAGGAAACAGTCTCAAGAAAGCTTCTTGCATACCTGAGGTTTCGTTTTCAAATTGTTCTAACTTTTCTCTAAGCGATATGCAATTTTTTAAAATTACTATTGTTTAGGTAACTGGTTACAATAGAGTGAGTTATCCTTTATGGTTTTCTTGAATACTGCACCCCCCCCCACCAAAGTGTGCAAGCCTTTCACTTTATGACAATTCTAGTACATCTCTACATTACCTCCCACGCTATCCCCCACTGCTAGGTGAGCTGAGTTTTGTGATTCAGGTGCAAGCAATCATTCCTATTGTCATTCCTATTCCCTTGTTTCGCTTCTCTATACAGTACAGATACATATGATCATCCAATATTTGTCGTTTTCCATCTGACTTGTTTCTCTTCACATGACGCCCTCCAGTTCCATGCAAGTTGCAGCAAGCTGCAAGATTTCATCTTTCCTTACAGTTTCATATTATTCTATTGTGTGTATATGCCACGGTTTCTTTGCTTATTCATCTATCCTGGGACATTTGAGTTGTTTTCATATCCTGACTCTTCTATGTTCATTGAAATGCACACATCTTTTCGATTTAGTGTTTTTGTGTTTGGGAAGTAGATGCCAAGAAGTGAGATTACTGGGTCATATGGAAACTCTATTCTTACTTTTTGAAGAAACCTCCATATTGTTTTCTGTAGAGTCTGAACCAACACAATGAATTACTTTTTCACCACATCCTTTCCAACCCAACACTGATTATTTCCAGATTTGGATCTTTCTTTCCTTCCCTCCCTCTTTCCCTCCCTCCCCCCTTTCTTATCCCCCCCTCTATCTCGCAGATATGTATGAATCTATTTTCAAAGAAACAAAGGTATTTTTTTTCCCTTTGGGATCTTGTCAATAGCAGTCCAAGGTTTACATTATCAAAGGAAGGGAAAAATATATCAACTTAGAGATGAGAATTGAGATTTTCTGGAAAACTCTGAATTAATGACAGTTATGCTGCTGCAGGGTCTCTCACTTATGCAGGCTCTAGTGTGTTCTAGGGCTTAGTTGCTGGTAGGAAAGAGAGCAGGTTGTAATTAGGAAACATTTCTGTGTAAGCGTTTCTGGTAAATTGCTAATTTCAGATGAAAAGAACTTGAATTTCTATAGCTACAGTAATTGTGATTTATTTTCCCTTTCCATATGTTTTATACCAATTTTTATATTCCTTATTTTATAGTATTCTACTTTAAGAGAGTGCTCCACATTAGGTAAGCTTCAATACCCACAATGTCTGGTTCGAACACTATGTAGAATGAATAATTTTTATTTATGATTTATCTCCTAGCCTCAGCTCCTACTTTACTTAATTGGTGACTCCTTTTGAGAATTTTAAAAGCCATTATTATAGTATAACTTTATCTTGGAAATTTGGAATTAGAATCTACAGAAAAGTATCATGGGGGGTGGGGCGGAGGGTTGGTTGTGCTGGTGGTGGTGAGGAACACTACATGGTCCTCTGAGCATGGCTGAGCGTGAGGTGTGGCCCCCCAACAGCAAGGACAATAAAAACTCAAAATCCATCTTCCTCCAGTCACCATTTCTAATTTTTGGTTTGTTTGGGGGCCACAACCAGCACTGCTCATATGTAGAGCTGGGGATCAAACCTGTGTTGACTGCATGCAAGGCAGGTACCATACAGACTGCTGCATGACCTCTTCAGCTTCACCATTTCTAATTCTTAATAAAGATTTCTGAGGAATTCAAATTCAGGTAGGAGTGAAAACAGCCTAAGAAGAAGGTACTCCCATTACTCCAGAATTTCCAGTGCTGAATTTTGCCCCATGTGTCTCTATTATGCAAGTATTCACCTCCAAATTGTCCCCTATAGCAGCTCTTGTACCACTAAATCACTCCTCAAACCCTTTTCATTAATACCACTGATCTCTATTCTAATCTATTTCAATCAGAAATATTTTTCTCAGACTCTGACTGAATCAGCAGCAGCAACAAATGTGTACAATTAGATCCAACAACAATCTGTTGGAAACAGTATCTCCAACAGCAACCTGAACTTGCATGTTTAATTGTAATACTTACCCTTAGTTTTTTCTGTTTTCTGATTGGTTATAGCCTATGTAAATGAGGATGTGTGGGACCAACTAACCAACTAATGACATAGCATTTGTAAATCAGGGACCAGTTGGAGGTCTTCTGGACCCTCTCTCCTCACTTCCTAGATAAGTGTGCAAATTTATGTTCAAGTTCTTGTTTTCAACTCTTTTGGAAATATACCTAGAAATAGAATTGTTGAAATATCCACTAAATTCTATTTTTAATGTTTTGTAAAATCATCATAATGTTTTTCACTGCACTTTCTCAATATTACATTTTTACCAGTAATAAACAAAAATTCTGATTTCTCTACTTTACTGTCAACACTTGTGATTTCTGATACCCCCCCCAATTGCTAATAGAAATCCTAATAGGTGTAGAATGACCCTCACTGGTTTTGATTTTCATGTTCTTAAAGATTATTGATGTTGAACATCCTCGTGGGTACTTATTAGCCAAAATATTTAATAACTTCTTTGAAGAAAATTTTATTCAAGTCTTTTGCTCATTTAAAAAATAGGATTGTATTTTTGTGGTGTTATTGTGTCATAAGAAATTTTTTCCAAAATAAAAACGGTCAGACAGATGGTACAATGGGTTAGGAGCTTTTTTTGTACCCAACCAGCCCAGGTTTGATCTCCGGCACCTCATATGGTCTCTGAGCCCACCAGGAATGATATCTGAGCACAGAGCCAGGAGTAAGCCCAGAGCACTGCCAGGTGTGTCCCAAACAACAACAAATTTATATTTTAATAAATACATTAATCTTGCAAGGCATATGATTTGCAACATTTCCCCCAATTCTGTAGGTTGCTTTCTAATTCACTTACTACTCTTCTCATATACAAAATTTTTATTTTTTCATAAATCTTGCTTTTTGGGGTATTCTTATTGCTGCACGTGAATCTACAATTTTCTCAAATTTTAGTCAGACAAAATGTAAAAATCATTTATAGTTGTAGACCATGGAATGGGGAGAGTAGGATTTGGTGTGAAAACAGAGGTTAAACACTCCCTGCTATAGAACAGAAAATGAAGTTGTGCAAAAACTATCCAATCTCTCTTCTTAAACCTAACTCTCTACTTCTGGGACTCAAAAAGTTAAAACGCATTTAGTCACATAAATTGTTATATATTAATGAATATGTGTGCATGTGTGTGCATCTTGTTCTGAAAAATTAAGAAACTAACCTAGAAAGTAGCTAGAATTAATTACACATTTAACTTTAAGACAACGAACACTCCAAGTTTTTATGTTCCTTGAAGGTATTGGTGTTAAGATATATTGATTCTCTTTGTTGCATTGAGGCACAAAATATATTAATATCAACACTTATATAGTCTTCAACCTAACTTTTCTCCCCTCTCAGTAATCCTTCCTCCACAGTTGCATGGACTGGAGTTTGGCCTCCCACATTCTGAAAGATCTAATTGTCAGAAAGTCCTGTATTGCTGCATTCCAAGAGTTTTCAGTTCCTTTTAAAACTCAAGCACAGTCTTGTTTAAAGAAGGTGTTTATAATGGTAATGCTCTAGTTTTGAAATAAGAAGATGACTTCACACTTTTTGTGATGTTCTATAATTTAACCAAATGTTACATTTTATAAAACATTTAAAAAAATAGTTCACCAATTTTGTTTCAGTTAGGAGTATTATCATATAAAGGCACCCATACAAACAATTTCAGGGGTCCTGGTAGGAATAAAAGAGAACTTCTTGGGACTGGAGTGATAGCACAGTGGGTAAGGCGTTTGTCTTGCACGTGGCTGACCCGGGTTCGATTTGCAGCATCCCATATGGTCCCCTGAGCACCGCCAGGAGTAATTCCTGAGTATAGAGCCAGGAGTAACCCCTGTGCATTGCCAGGTGTGACCCAAAAAGCAAAAAAATAAATCACTTGATGATTTGATCACTTGACATCCCGTTACTCATCGATTTGCTCGAGCAGGCTCCAGTAACGGCATTAGTCCCTGTAGCGTGCTAATGTAGCCCAATGGCGTCTGCTCACTCCAGGAACACGAAGAGCCTCAAACCGTTCGTTCATGGTCTTGCCGAAGAAGTCTGACCATCTCATAGGTGGGTGGTCACACGATCTTTTGACATCCCATGGAATCCAGTCCGTAACAGCTCTAGTTCAGCGGTCATCTCCAAATCGCATTACATGTCTGGCCTATCTGATTTTTGACTCCTTGGCAAATAAGACAGCATCCCTGATTCTTGATCGTCGACAGAGATCAGAACTCCAGATTCCTTCTCTCACTTGAGTGAAGCGTGATACTCCAAGCATAGCTCTTTCAATTCCTCTTTGTGTTCTCATCGAAGTGTTCTCATCCTGCTTTCGCAGGGCCCAGGACTCTGAGCCCTGCAGGAAGAGCTGTGGAGTCAAAGAGATGTGCCCAGAGCCAGAGGTTTTTCGTCTTCTTAGCTATTTCTTTGACTCTCTTGAAGGCATTCCATGCTGCTCTCTTCCTCCTGTGCAATTCAGCTGCCAGGTCATTCGTCATGTTGAGTTCTCGACGTAGGTACACATAACTGCTGCATTTGGACATGTTTGTTCCGTTGAAAGTGAATGGAACATCAGGAAGGGTTCGTTTCTCATGAATATTGTTTTCTTGAGAATCAGCTGCCGTCCAACCTTTCCACACTCACGGTCGAAGTCAGCCAGCATTTGTGCTGCTTGGCTAATGTTTGGTGTTATTAGAACAATGTCATCAGTGAAGCAGAGGTGGTGTAGTTGCCGACTGTCTATCTTCACTCCCATTCCAGTTGTCACATGACATTCTTGAGGGTGGCAATGAAGAGTCTCAGTGAAATGGTATCATCCTGTCAAACCCCTCTCCTGATGTTGATGATCACTTCCTTGTGGAATTGTGAGATCCTGGTAGTGAATCCGTAATACAGCTCATGGAGGATCCTGATGTATTGAGTTTGAATGCCCTGTTTGACTAGGGCTTCGATGACCACTTCAGTCTCAACAGAATCAAAGGCCTTCTTTAAATCAATGAACATTAGACAGAGTGGCATCTTGAACTGAGAAACCTCAATGAGCTTGGTTATCATGTGGATACGGTCAATCATGCTGAATCCTTTTCGGAAACTGGCTTGCTCTCATGGTTGTCCTTCATCTAGTGTTCTGCCAATCCTATTCAGGATGACTCGAGTGAACAGTTTGTAGATGATGGACAACATGCAGATTGGGCGATAGTTGCCAATGTTGTGGATGTCTCCCTTCTTGTACAGTAGAATGGTCCTGCTGGTTTTCCATCGGGATGGAAACTTGCATTCAGACAGGTAGCGTGTGAAGAGCCAAGCTAGTGTATTGATGAGTACTGACGGCAGATTCTTAATAAATAAATAAAGAGAGAGGGAGAGAGAGAGAGAGAGAGAGAGAGAGAGAGAGAGAGAGAGAGAACTTCTCCAAGGCCCAAAGCTTGCTTCAGTTTCTCTGACAATTCAACAGCCTCCCACCATCCAACTTGCCTTCTTCCAGGTCATTCTTTGCTTCAGTGGGACAGTTTCAGGGTTTTGTTTGTTTGTTTGTTTTTCAAATGTATCTTTTGTAAGAGGATATCTGATTACATACTCTTCTGCTTAAAACATTTATATTATATTCTATTATATATATTATATTATATTATATTATATTCTCATCAATCTCAAAATCAAGAATGAAATGCTCACCATGGCCCTCAGACACTGGCTCTTTCCAATCTCATCTGTTGCCCGCCCCCACACTCTGTGCTCAGTGCCCTACCTACCAACCTACAGAGCACTGTCTCCTCTCCCCAAAAACTGTTTCTACCACATGTACAACACTCCATGCCAGAGGCGTATGTTCTCATTTCTCTTGAGTAAATGCCTAGTAATGAGATTTTCAGTCTGTATGTTAAGAATGAGTTTGTTGGGGCTGGAGGAATGGTACAGTGGGTAGGGTGTTTGCCTTGCACGCAGCCAAGCTGGGTTTGATTCCCAGCATCTCATAGGGTCTCCCGAGCACTACCAGGAGTAATTCCTGAGTGCATGAGCCAGAAGTAACTCCTGTGCATTGCCAGGTGTGACCCAAAAAGAAAGAAAAAAAAGGAAAAAGGAATGCGTTTGTCAGAAACTGCCAAATTTGAAGGGGGGGGGGGGGGGCAGGGCAGAGAGACAGTACATTGAGTAGGGCATTTCCTTTGCATGCATCCCACCCAGGTTCTATCCCCAGCATCCCATATAGTCCCCCAAGATCACCAGGAGTGATTTCTAAGCACAGAGCCAAGAGTAACCTCTGAGCACTGCTGGGTGTGGCCTAGACACAAAGGAAAAGAAGGAAGGAAGGAAGGAAGGAAGGAAGGAAGGAAGGAAGGAAGGAAGGGAGGGAGGGAGGGAGGGAGGGAGGGAGGGAGGAAGAAAGAAAGAGAGAGAGAGAGAAAGAAAGAAAGAAAGAAAGAAAGAAAGAAAGAAAGAAAGAAAGAAAGAAAGGCAAATTGTTTTCTGAAGTGCTTGTACCCTTTGCATTTCTTTTTTTTTTTTTTTCCTTTTTCCCTTTGCATTTCTATCGGCAATGAATGATAGTTTGTTTTCATATTTGGCATTGGTAATTGTTGCTATATGCTGCTTTATTGTGGGGAGTTTTGTTTTTTGTTTCTGAGGCTGTACTTAGTAGTACTCCAAGGCAACTCCCAGTAGTGCTAGGGCTCTGTGAAGTGCTGGATGGAACCCAGGCCTTCAACACGCAAAGCATACGTTCCAACCCTTTGAGCCATCTCTGACAAAACGCTCTATTTTTGTTTGTTTGGGAGCCATAAACACTAGCACAGGGTGACTGCCAGCTTGGTGCTCAGGGGTCGCTCCAGGCTGTGCTTAAGGAGTCATGGATTGTTGGGAATCCTGCATGTGAAGCATGCACTTCAGCCCAGGAAGCTCTCTTCTGCTACATGTTGTTTGGATTGGTTTGCTTTGGTTTGATTTGGTTTGGGGGTCACACCTTGTGGTGCTCAGGGCTTACTCCTGACTCTACAACTCAAAACTCATTGCTGGTGGAGCGCAAGGACCATATTGGGTGGCAGGGATCAAACATCAAATCCTGGCTGACTGTGCCCAAGCAAGGCGAGTGCTCTACCTGCTGTACTATCTCTCCAGCCCCTATATGTTGTATATTTTAACAAGGAAAAAGATATCTGACTATGAGGTTCCATCAAAATACAAAGTAGATGATTCATTCCTTTAAAGCCATTTCACTAAGAGCTCTCTGGTCTGTTACCTCCTACTCAACCTCCAGTTTTCATAGGAATAAACTTTAGTCACACATCTATGAAGATAAAGGGCCATTCTGACATGCTTAAACCACAGAGATTATTTTTCAGATTAGATTCATAAAAGTACAGCAGCTTCAAAGTCCTGCCTCAACACCTCTCAAGACTCAGATTTGCCCATGACCCAAATCTTCTCTGTTGAAATCAGCGCTGTGAGCATGAAGATCACGTGTGTGGAAAAGTCACAGAGATCATAGTCACAGAGGGCCTCGAGATGCCTGGGAACGGAAACGCTTTTGAAGGTTACTTAACATATTTTCCAGATCAAATACTGGGTTCACTGTTTTAGAAAACTACTGGTTAATTCTTCCTTTCCCCACCTTCATACAAAATCTGCATGTTAATGAGCACTAAAAAGAGGGTCTCCTTTGACAATAGGAGCTTACAAAACTGAGTGTATGTGTGGCTAATTAAAACACTGATTAAAAGGCTGACATGAAAATCACTAGCAGAGTTGCACAGATCATTTGCTTTTTATTTCATCAGACTGCTCCAATGCAAATGTTTTTCACTACGAAGGTGACAGAAGGCTGGATTGGGCTCCAGGACTTCCCTGCATTAAGGTAACTCTTGGGTGAGTCATCAGAAGTTATTAATAGAAATCAGCCTGAACATCTGTCCAAGATTGCACCACTGATCCTACAGAGGAACTAACAGAACACAGCCTGCTGACCATGAGCACAGCCAGGGTGTGTGCAGACATAGGGAAGCACAGCCCGAGGGAACTATGCTCTGGCCCTGCCCAGGTGTTTTAGGCACTCTCAGGACCTCTCTCAGGGCTGAGCAGTTGCTTCATTTCCCTTAGGGATCACCATTGTGTGTGCCAGCCAAGACTTTCAAATTCTCTCTGATGACAAATCGCAGACATGGCTGCTTCGAGGCAGTTACTTCTCTTTATCTTTGTGTCACCTCCCCCATGCCACACGTAGAGTGCGTGCAGCATTGCACACAGCACCCGGCGTTTGCGCAGGTGGCTCCACGCTGACATACTGGCTGGAAGGATGGATGATGTGATGACATGTTAACTCTTAGCCTCCACATAATTCTTGCCTCAATAATACTGAATCTTGCCCTTTCATATATGTTTTAGACAACTCTTTAAGTCAATTGCCCTATCCAGAACAGAAAAAAATATTCCCACCCACAGCCCTGCCTTGTGTTTTTACACTCCTGGCCTGTCCACTTTTTTAGTTAGTCGTGAGAGGGGAAATGTCAACTGGATTCAGACTGCTGAAAAATATTTGGGTCAACAACACCCAAAAGGAGAGAGAGAACACAGGGCATTGCCCTGCCACAGAGGCAGGGTGAGATGGGAGGGATGGGGGTGGGAGGGATATTATCCATGGTGGTGGAAAATGGGCACTGGTGGAGGGATGGGTATTTGATCATTGTATAATCGAAACCCAAGCACAAAAAATTGTAAATCTACAACTATACCTCATGGTGTTTCACTAAAAATAATAAAAAAAAAATTTTGGGTCATTCCTGGGGTGCTCAGGAACTATTTACTACTCAATGCTGAGGTGGGGAGAGGGTCACAGAGGCCAGGGAAAGAAGAGGTGTTACTCAACGTGGTCCTCAGTGGACCATGAGGTGCCTGGGTGGAGCCCAGGCCTCTTATATACAAAACATGCACTCAACCCTTTGAGCTCTCTCTCTCTCTCTCTCTCTCTCTCTCTCTCTCTCTCTCTCTCTCTCCTCTCTCTCTCTCTCTCTCTGGACCATGAAGAATTATTTTTTAACAAGCATATTTATTTTGGGTTAATGCAGAAGTTCTCAAAAAGGGTAACAGGTATGGTTGCACAATGTAATGTACCAGTCAGGTTACCCTTTGGAGTCCTGGGACCTGCCAACTTATCATTCCTTTGGTTAGCACCATAGTATTTGAACAATCCCATAAACTGCACATTAGAAAGGCATGTACCTGAAGACATAATAGAGCCCATCACAGGCCCTGTGGTGGTTGTTTCCCAGTGTTTGTCCAAATGAAATCGTCATAACAAATGCAGTGATTTTTGAAACATCTCAAACATGTGAATTATAGTTTAACGCATGTATGTGTGTATGGGGGGGGGGGATGTTATGTAGTTTTTTTTTTAATTTTTTTGGAGTGCAAGGAATTGAAACCAGGCTTTACACATGCAAGATGTGGGTTTTGCTACTGAGCTACACATGTTGCACAATCTTATTTTCTTTTGTTTGTTTGCTTGGGGTCCACACACTGTGGTGTTCGGGGGTACCCCTGGCACAGGACTTGATTGGGGGTTTCTTCAAGAGATACAGGGGGAACATGTAGTGCTAGGGATTGAACCCAAACCTTCCACATACAAAGCAGGAACTCAAATTCTTTGAGCTATCTCCCTGGCCCCAATATTTTATCTCTTAATCAAATTAACATGAATGGCATCCTCATCAATAGGAATCTGAAAGCAGTGGATGCATCTTCCACACAATGTCACATTTCCCAAAACATGTTTGGCAAATTATTTTTAAGATCAATTTCAAGTCAAAAACCAAAACCCTAAATCGGGGGGATTGCTCAAAGGGTTGTAGGGTGTCTTGATGCACAAGGACCTGAGTTCAATCTGGGAGTCTTCCCACCACCCACCCGCCTGCATAAAATGACTCCACAGAAAGAGAGGGACAGACATAGAAAGATTGCACTCATCTATGGAACATAAAGTAACAGAATGGGAGACTAACACGCAAGAGTAGTAGAGATAAGGACCAGGAAATCTGCTCCAGGGCTTGGAAACCGGCCTCACATGCCAGGGGAAAAGGCAGCTCAGATAGAGAAGGGAACACCAAGTAAAGGATGTTGGGAGGACCCATTCAAGTTGAAAGATGTGTGCCGAAAGTAGACTATAGACTGACATGATGGCCACTCAATACCTTTATTGCAAACCACAACACCCAAAAGGAGAGAGAATAAAAGGGAATGCCCTGCCGCTGAGGTGGGGTGGGATAACGGGGGATGGGGTGGGGGTGGTGGTAGGGATGCTGGGAGCATTGGTAGTGGAGAATGGGCACTGGTGGAGATATGGGTAAACGATCATTGTATGACTAATGCAAACATGAAAGTTCATAAGTTTGTAATTGTAGCCCATGGTGATTCACTAATTAAAAAAAAAAGACCTTCTCCCCAACAGTTTGTATGTGATAAATCCAATGGTCCTAACTAACTCTGGTCTAGATCACTTTGGTCATTTTCTGAAAATTCAATGCCTATTTTACAGAAAGGAAAGCTAGTTTGTTTGGTTAAGCTCCAAAATAAGTCAATGCTGTTTTTGACTTCTCAGGGAGCCCTGGATTCCTTTATTTGTGACTATTTTACAACTATGGAAAACAAAAAAAAAATTCAAAAAGACAGTACAGAGGTTAAAATTCCTGGCACTGTATGGTCCATGAGCACATGAGAGAGCCAGGAGCAGCCCCACAAGCTCTGCATGCATTCATCCTGGTTCAGTCCCCAGCACCACATATGGTCCCCTGAGTACTATCATTACCCCAGAGTGTAGCCAAGTATGGTCCCAAAACAAAACAAAAAAAAAGTTATTCATTACTGGCTACCAAACAAGGTGGATGAATCAATTAAGGGGCCAGAGAGACAGTTCGATGGAGTCAGCATGTGCTTTGCATGCAGGAGGCCAGGGTTCAATCTTAGGTAACACATAGTCCTCTGAACACCATCAGGAGTGACCCCTGAACAAAGCTGCATGTGCTTCTCTCCCTAAAAAAAAAATAAATAAAAATTATTTAGAATTTCTCCAGTTTAAGAAAGAAGTAAGAAGCAGAAAGATGGGAAGATAGCATTAATTATAGATCAAAGGAAAGAACAAAAAACTTCACTCTATGCAATGTAGTAGATCTTATCTAAAGTTTCTATACTACTAGAATATACTTTCTAAATGACAATTCTCTTTGTTTGCCCTCGTCTCCAGCTATTTCTGTTAACACCATTACTTTGCTTCCTCATCATTCTGCAAACCATAGCTACAAGTCTGTCAGGCTCTGTTCACATTGCTTCTGTTTTAAGAGCTGCTTAAGGCAGGGAGGAAATGGGGCTACAAGTGTTTCCTTTCTATTCAAAATTAGCTCCATTTGGTCAGGAGGGAGGTAACTGGGGGGGTTTAAAACTGGCTCCCACAGCTTGAGACAGAACTAAGTTTTCATGCACATGTGAAGTCTTCAGTTTAGAAATGACGAGAGAGAGAGAGAGAGAGAGAGAGAGAGAGAGAGAGAGAGAGAGAGAGAGAGAGAGAGAGAGAAACTGCATGAATTTGATCATTTAAAAATTGCTTCAGGAAAACTGCCATATTTAATGTCTAAGTCAGAATTCTTTTGCTTGTAACCAACAGATCGTGTCTGAAGAATCAGGCTGCTTTTCTCTGCAAGCGCAAAACATGGCAGGATTTTTAACTTCATCCTAAACGAAGGAAAGAAATGCTACAAATACATGCACGCACAAGCAGAATCACACACATAATCACACACACTGAGAGAGTTAGACTGCATATTAGAGAAATGTGCAAGGAAACAATTCTTCAGAAATCCGGGGAGAGGACCAGGGAGAGAACTCAAGGAACCGAGCATATGTCTCTCATGTAGGAAGTCCAGGTGCTACCTGGGGCCGTATAGTTTGAGCACTGCTGGGAAGAGAACCCTGAGCTTTGCTGGTTGTGGCTTAATAACAAAAACAAAATGCTTGAAAAGAGTATATATATGGCCCCTGGGAAATTGTTCTGATTCGGAAACAGATTACTTTTATCTCGAGGCTTTTCCAGGCATAGACCTCAAATTCCCAACAATACATTTACGTCAGTTTCCAAAGCACAGACAGACATCAACAGTATCTCGGAGGACCTCAGTTTGGATGCACTGGATGAGTTCTAGTGAAAAAGTGTCTGTTTTCTGATAAGACTTTCGGATGGATAGTGAAGGTCTCAGGTATCTGCATAAGATAAGGCGATGAGAGTAAAAAACCCAATCGGGGAGAAGGCTGAGAGGGTAGGATTGTATGATCAGTATCCAGGACCCCCTGGTCCCATCCTGGCAACACACATTTCCCCAAACTCCACAGGGAATGACCCTTGAGCACCATGCTAAAAGTTCCCAAAATAGCAGGTTAAATAAAAATTTTCTTTAGGAAAAATGAGGAGTAATGTTGGATTACCCAGAGAATAACATGGAAGAAATAATGAAGAGCTCAGCAGGCATCTGGTGTTACACTAAATCCCTATGTCCCTTGCATGTGGCACATCTTAGATTTGATCCCCAGCACCAAAGACTCCCCTCCAGCACCACCGGGTATGGTCCCAGGGACCCTCCAACTTTCTGGGATAACTCAGAAATAACAGCAAATCCCTAGGAGTGAGAAGGCCAAAGAATTTCTAAAAATTACAAACTTGATATTAAATATGAGTTTGTGCTGCTGTCGTATAAATCCCAAGAAAGAGACAGATTAGCTATTCCAAAAAACCATTGTTTTTTTTTTCCCTGCTAAAAACTAGGCGATAGGGGAAGGAGCTCCACAGTAGAGCCCTTGCCTTGCCTGTGTGAGATCCTGGCTTTGCTCCACAAAGGAAAAAGCCCAGCTCCATTTCCTTGCCCCTGTTGCAGTCTGGTCCTATCACGCAACTAGCTTCAGTAACTAGAAGGTGGGTGTGGAAGTGGGCAAACGTGCCCCTCCTGGCCACGCTAACGTAACTCTTGAATCATCTCCACTTTCTCCCTCACCTGCAGGCAGAGTACAGGCGGGACTGCCATGGGAGGTGGCAGCCCTGGAAGAGCAGCTCTCAGTCGGGGAAGGACTGTCTGGGGCAGGCCCCTTCCAGCTTCCACTTAACTGTGATAGGAATAAGAACTTCTCTCTTGCTGTTGTTGTTAGGTTACTGTTCTGTCTGATACAGTGGTGGACTTATCCTTACTATAAAAGTCTCCACCCAATACCTCTCAAATATTAAAAATGTCTAAGAGAGGTCATGGAGGTAGTTCAAAGGGCAGAGTGCACCTTTGCATGTGGAAGGCCCAGATCCCACCTTTGGCACCACTGGGAACAAGCTCGCACATCAAGCCAGACTTAGCACCTGAGCACCTGCCAGGCACGGCCCCCAAACAAATAAAAGTCTACTTATAGGGCTGGAAAATGAGCCCTATAAGTAGGAATGAGAGCAGTTCAGTGACTGTCCAAGGAGACTGCACTTCATATCTGCCTTAAAAATATTTGAACAGAAACCACCTTTTCAAGACAGCAATATTGGAACCAAAGCAATAGTACAGTGTTTGCCTTGCACGCGGCCTACCTGGGTTCGATTCCCAGCATCCCATACGGTCCCCCTGTGCACCATAGGAGTGATTCCTGAGTGCAGAGCCAGAAGTAGCCCCTGAGCATTGCTGGGTGTGGCCCAAAACAACTAGGGGAAAAATAGCAATATCTTCTACAATCAAAACCTATTTGCAAAAGAAGCCTTTGAAGACCTAGAAGTGATAAGTACATAAAGGTCTAAGGAATTTGCAGACAGAGTGGAATGGACTTTCACACCCACAGGGCATGGAGGGAAAGATGTAGATACAGGAAAGTATCTACAGCAAATGGAAGGACATGGAGGTAATGTTGGGATTTTCATGTGATTCATGATGCTCTGAGTGGAAAAACATTGGGGGCAATGTTTGGGCCAGATCCAGCAGTGTTCAAGGATGCTCCCAACTCAGTGCTCAGAGGTTGCTCCAGGTGATGCTCAGGGTACCAGCTGATGCTAGGGATAAAATCCAGGGCTCTTGCATGTAAAACAAGAACTCTGGCCCTTTGAGTCGTCTCCCCAATCCCAAAAACTTTTTACTCACATGATAAAGATTTGGGATTTAATAATTCTCATTCTCAAACAATCCTGAAATAATACTTACATTCATTTAGATACTTTCAAAATTATTTTAGTCTGAGACATCTCTGATGACTTCTCAATGGGGTCTAACTAGCAGCCAGAATCTGTAGTTCCTAATTTTTGTACATCATTCCATGCTTCTTAAGCATCATTACATGCTGGTCCTTCCAATGGAGTTTTGACAACTCAAATCCTTTTAATTATCTGATCATTTGAAAATGCATTATTACCTCTCTAGGTGAAGAACAAATGACTTTTATTAACTATGAATGTGAAACTTTTCCCTCTTTTTTTTTGTCACACCCAGCAATATTCAGGGCTTACTCCTGGCTCTACACTCAGGAATTACTCTCATCAGTGCTTGGGGAGTCATCTGGGATGCTGGGGATCAAACCTGGGTCAGCTGCGTGTAAAATAAACACCCTACCCGCTGTACTATCGCTTTGGCTTCCTGAGTATGAATTTTTTTGGCGGGGGGAGGGAGCCAGGCTTTGAATCACACCAGCAATGCTCAGGGCTTACTCTCGCTCTGCACTCAGGAATTACTCCTGCCAGTGCTCAAGGGACCATATGGAATGCCAGGGATCAAACCTAGGTCAATCACTTGCAAGGCCAATGCCCTATCCACTGTACTATCACTCTGACCCCAGTGAGTATGAATTCTTATACATGAATTTTACAATTAGGTAGGGTTATAAAATATATAATATTTGTATATACATACATACATATATTATATATATAACATTTGCTTCTTCCTAGAAAACACAGTAGTCTTTTTTCTGTGTTTTATCATCTAGGCAGAGCTCAACACTAAAAGTGTTTCTTTCCTTCAATCCAGGCTACAGCAGTGTTAAGTAAATGGCCTTCCTGGCTGAACCTCAGCTGACCTGCCTACTGGAACCTCTCTTATCAGTGTTCCAGGAATGATCACTTTTGTTTTTTAAGAACCAGATATTAGAAGGGCATAGGGGAATCTTTTTTTTTCCCCTTGATTGCTTTGTCTGAACTGAGTCTCGCAGTTCTTCCTCACACAGATTAGAGTTAAAATCACATCTTTACTGATTCTCATCCAGCCACCCTCCAATCACGGAATCCAGGAATCCGAATTTCCTTCTTCATATTTTCTCAGCAGGGTTTAATAGTTTTGTACAAATTTAGGTTAAATATGTAACTATCTCTTTTCCTTTGTGTGCAAAATTATTGGTGCATATTCAATAAAAACCTACTGATTTTCTTTCACCTCACACCTCTTTCATTCTGAGAATGAGTTCTTGGGATAATTGTTGTTTCTCAGAAAGAAAAGAAGAAAGAAAGAAAGAAAGAAAGAAAGAAAGAAAGAGAAAGAGGAGTGAAAAAGAGGAAGGGAGGAAGGGAGGGAGAAAGGGAGAGAGGGAGGAAGGAAAGAAGGAAGGAAGGGAGGGAGGGAGGAAGGAAAGAAGGAAGGGAGGGAGGGAGGGAGGGAGGAAGGGAAAGAATTTCTGGGGGCCAGAGTGATAGTACAGTGTGTAGGGTGTTGGCTTTGCATGGAGCCGAACTGGTTTCAATGCCCGGCATCTCATATAGTCTCCTGAGCGCTTCCTGGAATAACTCCCGAATGCAGAGCCAGGAGTAAGCCATGAGCACCACCAGGTGTGACCCAATTAACACAAAATAAAAAGAGAATAATTTCTATTTCAGTTTCTCCACTTCATATTTAAAGCATCTAAAACCTAAAGTAACCAAGCTATTTGCTTGACAGCATATAGCTAGAGAGCAGATGGTCATTTCCCCCTTTATTTTGCTTCAGTATTACAATATGTAGATATTTCCTTAGCATAAGTTACTTTGAGTTCTTAGGAAGTCACCAAGTAATTTACAACACACATCACTCCCAGCTTTTGGTGATGTTAAATCACACCAAGTTATAGCCCTTCTCATCAACCAATACACAATTCAAAGGCTACCTTCTCTTTACAGCCTTTCTATCTCCTCTAATACTTTTCCTTCACTATATTGCTATACCAAAAACAGTAACAACAAGTCTCATAATGTTATGGGCCCACTCAAGCAAATCGATGAACAATGGGAGACAGTGACAGTGACAGTATGGCTATGACTCGTTGTCCCAAGTTCACACTCCGTGCAGTTTCTCAAATTCGTCACACAATTTTGTAAAACTACCATCTATTAATTTGTTGGTATTTGGTTTGCCAGTTTTGGGGGGCATACCCAGCAACACTTGAAGAGTCACACTCAGAAGTGTTCAGAAGACCAGGTGGTACCTGTTATTGAACCCAGGGCACACACTTCAGCCCTTTTTACATTGTCCCAAGCTCCCCACCATACTACTGTTCACACAGGTTTTTTTTTCCTTTCTTGGCCACACCCTGTGGTGCTCAAAGCTTACTCCTAGGTCTGTACTCAAGGATCACTCTTGGGAAGGCATGGGATAGCATACGGGGTGCCAGGGACTGAACCCAGGTCAGCCACATGCAAGACAAGCACCCTACCCACTGTAGTATCTCTCTGGACTCTTGTTCACACTTTGACCTCAGTCTGGCATCTCCTTTCCTACCTGATTGACCTTTTCATGTACCAATACCCAATTCAAGGCTACCTTCTGTTTGCAGACTTCTACCTTCTCTAATACTTTTTCTTACCTGTATTGCTGTGACTCATCCACAAAGCCAAGCACATTGAGACTATGTCTATGTGCTTCTTGCAGCACCTAGCACTGGTATTTCACTTAATAGATCACGAATAATATCGTAGGAGTAGTGGAAAAATTAATAAGTAAACTGAGTTTAACATCCTCTGCCAGAAATTTCTTTCTGAAAGAAAGAAAGAAAGAAAGAAAGAAAGAAAGAAAGAAAGAAAGAAATTATTTACTTCTTGGGAAGGTACAGCAGAAAAAGAGGAAAATTAAAGATGCTTTCTGTATTTCGTTTTGTTTTAGGGCCACACCCAGCAATGCTCAGGGCTTATTCCTGACTCTGCACTCAGAAATCACTCCTGTAAGTGCCCAGAGGACTATATGAGATGCTGAGTATCAGACCCTAGGTCGGCCACATACTAGGCAAGCACTTTATCACTTTATCCATTGTACTATCCAGTCCCTCTTTTTGTACTGTTTATGTAACTCTTTTAGCTACTAACCAGCCTTCTATCACTATAATATCCTGCTGAGTGCTGACACAGACACTTTTGATTTTCTTACCCTATATTCAGCTTTCATCATGTACAAGTAGTTATTGTAGTAGAATGGAGATCATAAGATCAATATCTGAAATTTTGTCAAGTACTGAGAAGCGAGTCCCTTTGTTTACTTGACAGACCAACCCGACTGGCTCATGGAATTGGCAGAGCAGGCTAATCCTGACACAGAAAAAAAATGCAGATCTCTGCTTGGGATAACTAGGACTTAATTCTAAAGTTGCCCTTGATAAAATGCTAAGCACATAGCTCTCCATTAGTATTAGCTCTTGATAGATGCTCTTCAGTCAGCAGTGACTTTTCAAAGGCATTTTTATTTTCAGTTTGCCTGATATTTTTCATTTGGGTGCTACACCCAGAAGTATTCAGGACTTACGATTGGCTCTGCACTCGAGAATTACTCCTGGAAGGGTTCAGGGGACCATATGTGGTATAGGGAAGCAAACTTGGTTTGGCTGTGTGCAAGGCAAGTGCTCTTCCTGTTCTACTATCACACTGGTCCCAAAGTCTAGTTCTGAAAAAGTTTAAAGCTACTAGTAAATTCAGCCATGAAAAAACTGACTTGATCAACCACTCATGTCTCCTTGGGTACAAGCAAGAGAAATGAATTTCTCATCCTTGATCTACAATCTATAGTTTTAAACTAAAGTTTTGAATAACTTATAGAGAAATAAAACAGAGGTGAACTTTTGGAAAATTTTAACACTTGTAGTTTCTGAATGTCATTTATGGTTGATTGCTGTGCTGTGAATTTGTAGCAACTTAGGGTTAATTTCATTAAACTTTAAATTTAAATCCAGTTCTTTTTAATGAGGTGTGGGGTGGACCTCATCTAGCAGTGCTCAAAGTCTATTCCTGGCTCTCTCCTCAGGACTGATTTCGGTCAGTGAGCAAGAGACCATATGTGTTGCCAGAATGTAAACCAGGTCAGCAACATACAAGGCAAATGCTCTAACCCTGTTTGTATTATCTTCCCAATCCTACATTCAATTCTTTGTACTCCAAGTGTTCAATAATAACATGTAATGTTCATTACATGTTCAATTATTGTTATGTTCATAACATGTTCAATTATCGAACATAAAATGTTCAATAATAACACTGTATTGTGTAACACAAATCCAGAACATTCTGGTCATCATGGAAAATTTCGTAGCATAGAACTGCTCTCCAAGAGATCCTAGAAAACCATGCTAATAATGAAAGCACATCAACTTATGTGCTGTTGATAGAGTCAATATTGTTTTTACTTCTGTTGGCTATGGGGGCACACCCAGAAGTGTTCAGAGGCTACTTGGCTACAGTCCCAATTCAATGCTCAGGGTTGCTCCTGCGGGAGCTCAGAGCCCCATGCAGTGCTGAGGTTTGAACCTGGGCCTCCTCCAGCACATTCACCTCTCTCTGACCCAAGAGTGCCAATTTTTTACATTATAAATTTGATTAGTGAGCACACTTTTTTTTTTAGTAAGTACACTTCTTTAATTCTTGAAGCATAATATATCAAACTGTGCCATGCCAGCAGGAGTGAGTGATCTGCAGAGCAGGCACACACAGGCTGACTTCAATGTGGTGGTTTCCCTTACTGGTGTAGAGAGCACAGGAGGGTGAAATCAAGAGAACTGATCTTGCAAGAGATAAGAGGAAGCATTTAGAATTTTGTTTGGCTTTGTTTGGGGGTTACACCTAGCGGGGGTCAGGGCCTACTCCTGGTTTTGCACTCAGGGATCACTCCTGGCATGCTCAGGGGACCATGTGGGGTGCCAGGGATTGAACCGGGGTCATCCACATGCAAGGCAAGCAGCCCAGAAGCCATATTATTGTTTTGTCCACTGCACTATTGTTCCAGTTCTAGCATTTCAAATTTCAGAGGTTGAATAAGTGTGTGGATTTGAAGGCTAGTTACTGCTACAAAAACTACATGACTATGAAGTATGAAGTAATAATGTCACTTTAAATAAGCCAACAAAATATTCTGTAAATAGATAATTATCCTGTTGAGCCTTGGTAGAGAGAACTCAACTCCATGAAATTTTCCATGCAGAAAGCCCAGTTCAATCCCAATACCAGTTGGTCCCTGAGTACCACCAGAAATAACCCTTTCCGAAGCACCATGCCTGGAGTAGCCCCTAAGTACCACCAGGGTTTCCCTACAAACCCAACAAACAAAAAGATTGATTAGCCTTTAGTATAGCTCAAGTGTACTAACCCAAAATATTAACTACCTTTCTCCCTATAATGTATATATAAATAAATGAGGCTTTCCATGGACACAGTTATGGGCAAATACTAAGAACTTAAAAATAAAATATAGCCCATGTGACTTTTTTTTTATGCATCTGAGTTTCCCCCAAAATTAAATAGCCAAATTGGGAGCCACACCCAAAAACCACCTCCAGTTCAGCTATACAGGCTCATTTATTGGCCTTGCTTCAGAGATCCATAAATAAATCTTAAAAGTGACCAAAAGCCTCAGTTAATCACAGATCCACAAAAGACTGAACAGACCACGGTAAATTGATAGGTGGGGAGGGGCAGGTGAGCATGGTGCCCACCCAAGCAGAGCCCCCGGGAGCCACTTGCTCCCATCATCCAAAATTGCCGCCATGGCCCCAGCCAGATTCCACCATCTCAGGATTGACCTCACTGAGATATTAACCTGTTGAGCATTTGGATATGCATGTTTTGTGACTGAAATATCCAGGCTTTTACAGGGTTGGGATAAGCTACCTTCCCCCACTTTCCTCCTGGAAGCACCAGCAGCCATCCTCACAAACCAACTCCAGCTCCATTGTGTAAGCTTTTCTAACAGCCTTGCTTTAGAGACCCATAAATAAATCCTGAAAAGATCAAAAACCACATATAATCTCGGACCCATGCAAGGTTGAACAGACCAAGGTAAGTTGAAGGCGGGTGAGTTTGCCTGGTGCTTACCTAAGCAGAGCTCCCTGGAAGCCACTTGCTTTCACAATCCAAAATCACTGCTATACCCCCGGCTGGACTCCATTGTCTTGGGATGAACCTCACCGAGATATAATCTGCTGAAAATTTGGGTATGTGGATTTTGTGACTAAAATCTGCAGGCTTTCTCAGGGCAGAGGTGGGCTACCTCCTTCCACCTCCCTGTACTTCTGGAAGCCTTGGCAGTCACGTCCGCACCCCAAAGTTGCCACCCAGTTAAAAAAAAACAGCTACTCAAACCTTCCCTTCCCAATAAAAATACTGAACAATCTGAACAAACAGAATCACCTCTTAGTACCTGTATTGCAAACCATAATGCACAAAAGGAGAGTGAGAAAGAAGAAAAATGCCTGCCATAGAGGCAGACTGGTGGGGGAGGGAGGGGTGTGGGGGGATGGTGGGAGGGAAACGGGGAACATTGGTGGTGGGAAAGGTACACTGGTGAAGACACGGCTATTGGATCATCATATGACCGAAACCCAATAATGAACAGCTTTGTTATGCTCTATCTCACAAATATTGAATAAAAATGTTTAAAAAGTAAAAATCAAAGTAAAACACACTAACATATACATCTTATCCAGATTTTAATAGAACAAATAGTCTACCTATTAGAAATATAAATAATAATAATAAAATCACTTTCTTGAATATTTTTTATATGTACGATGTTAGGTACTTGATAGACACTTAACCCTTGATAACAACCCTGTAAGGCATTATAGTTTTTCTTCTTTTTTTTCTTTCACACCCAGAGATACTTAGAAGCTATTCCTGACTCTGTGCTAGCAGTAGATGGGAGAGGGATGCTGTCAGGGTTTCCTCCCGGTTGTCCTCAAGGGACCACGCAGTGCTGAAGATTAAACCCGGGTCTTCTGCATGCGAAGTATGCATGCAACTCAGCCATCAAGCTCTCTCTTGGGTCCTTTAACTCTTATCACGAAGGCAACAGCATTCGGCAGAGTCAACTTTCTTCTTCATCTTTTTTTAAGTGAATAGTTTTTTCTTTATTGGGTTTTTGGGCCATACCTTGCTGCTCTTGGGCTTACTCCTGCTTCTGTGCTCAGGGATCATTCCTGATAGTTCTTAGGAACATGTGTGTTAAGTTGAGATGGAGCAGTCTGGTGACATGTAAGGCATGTGCCTTATTGCTCTACTATTTCTCTAACCCCCAACTTTCTTAGGACGACATCAATAGAATTGGGGAGTGGTTCAGCTGGAGAGCACTTGCTTGTGTGTATGAGGTCCTGGGTTCAGTTCCTGGTACCAAAAAGAAAAAAGGAAACACATCAGCTAGGCAGAGAAGAACTAGCATTTGAGTCCAGATTTGTTAACTCATGGGCCTGACCTCTAATTTCTGCTGTAACAGTCTTTGCTATATTTCCAACAATTTGCAGAAACTAGGTCTAAAAAGAGAATGTCGGGGCTGGAGCAATAGTACAGTGGGTAGGGCTTTTGCCTTGCATGAGGCTGACCCGGGTTCAATCCCCAGCATCCCATATGGTCCCCTGAGTACCACTAGGAGTAGTTTCTGAGTGCAGACCAGGAGTAAGCCCTCAGCATTGCCTGGTGTGACTCAAGAAGCAAACAAATACAATAACATAAAAAGAGAATGTCTGGTCAATTGAATCAGACAAGTAGTTTGTTGCTTAGAATTGTACAAATCTCTGATTGTAAATCCCCTGCCTTTGACTATATGAAGACACTCTAGCATGTAGATTTATACTTCAGGGTCACAAAAATGGAGTTGCCATGCTATGAAATGAGGGTAGGACCCTCTAAAATATTCAGTCACATTGAATTTCAGAAGAACAACAAACTGTTTCTAGGTAAATATGTATCATAAAACATTTGTATTTTATTTGGCAGTCCTTATTGAAGATACCACTTAGTTTCAGACCAAAGGGTTCAGTTGTCCTACTGCCTAATTTAGTAAGAAACTGTAACGGGAACACGTTAAATTAAAGATGGACACACACTCATTTCCATTCCTTCCACTGAGAATGTCAGTTTATTCCTCTCTTTCTGTGGTTCAAGAGGGCCCTCCCAAGCTGCGATCAGGAAACCCCAGGTAGAGAATAGCACTGGTGATTCTTGGCCAATGGCACCAGCAACTTAATGCAAGAGGCCGAGGACCTGGGCCACCCCAGCTGTGCTAAGCATCTCCAATACTCCCTTAGTAAAACTTGGGGACCTCTGGGGCTGACCCAATGATTCTTGGAGGACTTTGTGATGCAGAAATTGCCGCTGGGTCTGCCATGAGCGATATTCAAGTGTCCTAGCAACTGTATCTATGTCCTTCCTCTCCTTTTGAACCCAGGCTGGTCTTAGGGACTCACCTGGCAGAGAGAACGTGGCAAAAGTGCTGATTTGTGATTTCTGAGGCTGACTCACTGGAAACCATGTAGCGGCCACCTGGATCTCTCTGTGCACTCTCTCAAAGCCCAGAACCACCAGGAAAGACATCCAATTGCCCCGAGTTCTCCATGCTGGAGAAGACATGCTGGTGAGCTGGATGACAATCTCTGCAGAGCCCAGACTTCTGGCACTGCTGAAACTCTAACTTTTTTTTTATGTAAAACTTTTCCCCCTCATCACCGTGAATCACAGTTACAAAATTGTTTATGATTTGAAACTCCAGCTTTATCAGCCAAGCCCTGCTGGTCCAGGCTGGCCTCCTGGCTTGTGAGCTGCTAAATGACTCAGTTAATCTCACACAGAGTACATACTTTAGACAAGCCCTAGCCAAATTCTTGACCCGCAAATGGAAATACTTTTGCTTGGTTGCGTTTTGTCTTCTTAAAAACTTTTCTTTGTTTATTTTATTGGGGTGGGTCTTCCCAGGCCGTGCTCAGGGAGCCGAGGCCCACTCCCTGTAATACATAACCAACTGAGTAGGGTAGTTCAAGGCTAGGGCTTGGCACTGTGTTGCTTATCAGTGCCCAGTGGTGCTTAGAGGGTGAGGGGGCCTCCAGGATCACACCTGGAGGTGTTCAGAGTGAACGTGCAGGGCTTCATACATGCCAGGCGTGGTTCCAGATTGAGCTATTTTAAGAATGAGCTCTATTACTGACCATCATATATTCATTAGGCACCCCCTTTCTCTTCTTTAAATGGACAGTTCTGAGGGTATGGCTCAATGTTAAAGCACAGTTTCTGCCTGTACGAGGTCCTGGGTTCGATCCTGCTACTGTTTTTAAAAAAGAGTGTTTGTGGGGAAGGAGGGAGGGAAGGAGGGAGGGAGGGAGGAGCCAGTACTGACACTTCTGTATGTCCTGAGTCCAGAGCTGTGCCTCACTGTGACCCCCCATATTGTGAAGATGCTGCCATAAGCATTTATGATCAGACCTTTGTATTGATATTCTGACTTTCATTGCTTTATACCCCAACCTCACACTTTTTTTTTTGTTCTGTTTTGGTTTTGTTTTTGGGCCACTCCTGACAATGCTCAGGGGCTATTCCTGTTTCTGTGCTTATTTTGGTGGTGCTCAGGGAACCATATAAGATGCTAGGAATTGACCACATGCAAGGCAAATGCCTTACCCACTATACTATTGCTCCAGCCCCCAGTCTTACACTTCTTTTACAAGGCTGTTTCCAAAATGCATGCAAACCTGGCAGCAGACTCCACTTTCTGAGAGGAACTCAGGCTGACACAGTGAATTTCTAGCTGATTCCAAGGCTGCCATTATTTAGATGACAGAGGCTCAGATGTAAATACAACCAAACTTCCCAACATCATACAATTTACATTCCAAGTAACAAGCACAAAGTAAATAAGTGAATAAAGAAGAAAAACAAAACCAGCCATGACTGCTGCTGGTGTCAGGACATCAACAAGGTGTTCTAGTGACTGGGAGTGTGGGAGGGAGCTATGGACCTGAGGACTGAATAATGAGCAGGTAAAAACACAGCAAGGGCTGCAGAAAAGAAAGTTCCAGAATTCTGAGTGGCGGGTCTGAAGGCCCTTAGGAGAAAGAGTTCCACCCCACAGGACCATGTTGTGGAGTCTGCATTTTAATCCAAGTGCTATAGGGGAACCTCTGAAAGGTTTTTCCATTAGCATGTATATGGTGATTTGGTTTATACAGTATTTCCTGAAAGGAGATGGCTTGGAGGGATCATTTAGGAAGTGATGGCAGGAGTCCACGTGGGTGTTGCTGGTGGTGCCAAAGAGGGTGGGAGCTGGAAAGACAGAAGGCAGAACTGCATCAGGGCTGGGGTTTTGCAGCTGAGCCCAGATTTGAGTGCCTGGCTAAAAAAGAACATGCTCCTACCAGAGTAAGAAGCAACAGCAAAAACTTCTCTTTGGGTGGGCTGGATAGACAGTACAATGGGTAGGGCATTTGCTTTGCAACCAGCGGACCAGGATTTAGAGGGGTTTTTTGGGTTTTTCTTTTGGATTTAAATATTTTAATTAATTAATTAATTAATTGAATCATTTTGAGCTATAATTACAAAACTTCTATCATTGTATGACGGAGCAGGATTTGATCCCTGACATTCCATATGGTCCCCCCAAGCACCACGAGGAGTAATTCCTAAGTGCAGAGTCAGGAGTAACCCATGAGCATCACTGGGTGTGACCCAAAAGCAAGAAAATAAAGTTTTCTTTGGGTGTAAAGGCTGACAACATGCCATATCTCCACAGAGAGAAGAGGGGAAGAGAGGAGCATAGGTGAAAAAAGGGAAGGAAGCAGAGAAGGCACCGGCCATCAGCTTCAATGGATGGGAGGGGGCGGGGAGTAGGGGATCAGAACCAGAGTCTGGAGGTCTGCTCTGGTTCTCCACACAAACTCATCCACACTCTTGTACAAGAGGAGAAAACAGGAAAAGAGATTGCTTTAGAGACTGCACTTTCCCATTGATGTTCACTTCCTATAATTTCCACAAATAAGTCTTTTAACAAAATCATCTGGAAATTTATATTTGGGTCACACCTGGCAGTACTCAGAAGCCTTGCTGGGACGTTGCTCTGGGCGGTGTCAGGGCACTGTAGGGAGTGCTGGGATTGAAAGCAGGCCTCCTGGCTTCAGAGCAGGCTCTCAGTCCATTGAGCGACCTCTCCATCTCTCCATCTCGTCTTCCTCCTTTTCTATTTTCATTTTCCTGATTGTACTTCCCTAAGGGTGCTGAGGGTCCCCAGGGCTACACCCACCGTACTATGTATAAAGGGTTGAATTCAAAGCCTTGTTCATGCCAGCCATGTGCCCTAGTCCTGTTTGTTTGTTTGTGTTGTGTTGTTTCATATTTTGGGGCCACACATAGCAACACTCAGGGGTTATTCTGGCTTTGTGCTCAGGAATTACTTTTGGCAGTGCTCGGGGGACCATATGGGATGCCAGGGATTAAAGCCAGGTCCACCACACACAAAGCAAATACCTTATCAGCTGTACTATCTCTCCGGCCCTGTCCTTTGAGTTCTCTTCCAGCCCAACTTTTCCCCTAGGTGGAGATAAACGAGGGGCCACAGAGATAGTATAGAGAGTAGGGTACTTGCCTTGCATGTTGCTGAACTAGATTGATTCCAAGCATCCTATATGGTCCCCCTCTCCCAAGCACTGCCAGAAATTAAAATGTTATCCCATCTTTACTCACACAAATAACTAAAATGTAAGTAAAAGTAAGTAAAGTAAAGGCCCTCCCGTTGATCGTCGATTTGCTCGAGCGGGCCCAGTAACGTCTCCATTGGAGACTTTGTTGTTACTGTGTCTGGCATATCGAATACTCTCGGTAGCTTGCCGGGCTCTCTGAGAGGGGCGGAGGAATCGAACTCGGGTCGGCCATGTTGGCCACTTGTAAGGTGTACGTCCTACCCGCTGTGCTATCACTCCAGGACACAAAATAGTACATGTTGGGGCTGGAGCCCTAATACAGCAGGTAGGGCATTTGCCTTGTATGTGATTGAGCTAGGAGTAACCTGTGAGTATTTTCAGATGTAATCCAAAAACAAAAACAAACCCCTCAAAAGGAGATATACTAGATACAAGTTAGAGATGCCCTGATATTATCTATTCAGATTTAAGAGTGGGATAAAAATCAGTTTTGTAAAAAAATAGCACTGCCAAAGCAAGGGGGTCACAACTCTGTCTTTCTGGAAGTAAAAGAAATCACTCTTGGAGTCACCAAGATGACTCAAGCACTGACAGCCATAAAATTAGAGCCCAGTTGGGAGAAAATAAAGCATACCAGCTTTCCTTCTGCCAATTAATTCCATTTGATAAGGACAAACAAAATCCAAGTAAGATATGCTCGAATTGTCTGCTCGTTTTATTTTTATAGCATACTGCAGAGGAATTGAAGCCAAAACACATGAACTCAACTTCTGATTTATCAGCCATATGACTCTGGGCCAATCATTTAATTAATCTCTGAATCTGAATTTGTCACTTCTCAAACAGGACTAATAAAAATGCATGGCCAATCAACTTAAATGAGTAGGAGTCATCTGAAAATGAATATTCCCAAGGTAAATGAAAATTATTACTATAATTAGTCCTCTCTTCATGGAAGGACTGTCACTGTCACTGGTGCAAGAGGTGACCTCTGATCAAAGGAAGGACAAAAGCCGTGGAGCACTGCCCAAAGGTGCTAGTCACAGACAACAAACTTAAGGAACCAGAGAGATAGTACAGTTAAGGCATTTTCCTTGCACAAAGCAGATCCACTGCACTGGATTTAGTTGCTCGGGGCACAGAGACAGAGGAGACCCTGAGCATCACTGGGTATGGCCCATTACTACCCCTAGGGAAAAACAAAACAAAACACTGAAAGACAATCTTCTGAGACCCCACTGCCTGACTCTCCAGCCTAAGAACCTCAGGAGAGGAGAGGGTAAGAGTTCCACTGCTGAAGCACAGATTAGTTACCTCTGCCTGGTTTGAAGCGTGCTTCCTCTATGTGACTTGAATGGACTTGTATTGTAAACAGACATTGCATTTGAAGCTTATACAGTAATATTTGCTGTTAGTCACATGTTTGTCTCAACTCAGTGAACATCCATAGCCAATCCCTCACAGATGTTATTGTGCGGGCTTTTGTTTTTTCTTAGTCAATAAGTGTAAAAAAAAAGCAAGAAACATAATTATGTGGCAGCTGTGTATGCTTTTTAATCAAATTATGTTGCCACATCGACTCTGGGGCAAGCAGACACAGGCAGTCTGATCTACACTTGAAGTTTAAATCCTTATAGCATCCTCCAAAGTTCTTTTCCAAGCAAAAGCAGCAGGCCTCTGAAAGTCAATCCATACACTGGACACCTCACAGTTAGTAACACAAATTATTTGGAGAGAAAAGATTCTATGCCAGCTGTACAAAGTCCACAATACTCAGATTCTCCAAATACAAAATGAGGTCTAGATGACTTGTTTTGTTTTTAGGTCCACATCCGGCAGTGCTCAGAGGTCACTCCTGGTGGTGCTTAGGGAACCATATGCAGTGCCAAGGACTGAATCTAGGTTGGCTGCATACAAGGAAACGCCTTACCCAGTGTACAATCTCTTTGGCCCCAAGCCTATGGTAATTTTTTTCTTTTTGGGTCACACCCGGTGATGCACAGAGGTTACTCCTGGCTCTGCACTCAGAAATTAGCCCTGGCGGTGCTCAGGGGACCATATGGGATGCTGGGAATCGAACCCGGGTTAGCCGTGTGCAAGGCAAATGCCCTACCCACTGTGCTATTGCTCCAGCCTCGAGATGTACCATCTTGGGTCTCTGATGCGCACTCTTGGGAGAAAATCATCTTTCTCTGGTTGTTTTTCCTTCACTTATAACAAGGGGTCTTTGGGGCAAAGGGAGAATCCTACCAGGAGACTAAATTATGCTCAAGCTTGAGTATTTAACAAAATATCACAGCTGGTTGGGGGGTGGGGGGAGGAAGAGGGTTGGGGGGTGGGGGGAGGGAAAGGGCGATAGGGAGGAGGTCTTAGAAAACAGAAATTTTTATTTATTTATTTTTTTATTATTAGTGAAACACCATGAGGTACAGTTGTAGATTTACAATTTTTTGTGCTTAGGTTTCGATTATACAATGATCAAATACCCATCCCTCCACCAGTGCCCATTTTCCACCACCATGGATAATATCCCTCCCACCCCCATCCCTCCCATCCCACCCTGCCTCTGTGGCAGGGCAATCCCTTGTGTTTTCTCTCTCTCCTTTTGGGTGTTGTGGTCTGCAAAAGAGGCTTTGAGTGGCAAACACGTTCAGTCCATAGTCTACTTTCAACATGCATCTCCCCTCCTGGGAGGATCCTCCAAACACCCTTTATTTGGTGCTCCCTTCTCTATCTGAGCTGCCCTTTCCCCTAGAACGCCCGGCTGGCCTCTAAGCTATGGAGTAATCCTCCTGGTGCTGATCTCAGCTATTCTTGGGTATTAATCTCATATTTTGATACTACATAGTACAGCTACATAGTACTCCATTGTGTAGATGTACCAAAGTTTCTTTAACCAGTCATCTGTTCTTGGGCATTCAGGTTTCTTCCAGTTTCTGGCTATTGTAAAGAGTGCTGCAATGAACAAACAAGTGCAGATGTCATTTCGACTATACATTTTTGCCTCTCTGGGATATATTCCCAGGAGTGGTATTGCTGGGTCAAATGGGAGCTCAATTTCTAATTTTTTGAGAATCGTCCATACTTTTTTCCAGAAGGGCTGAACCAGTGGACATTCCCACCAACAGTGAAGGAGTGTCCCTTTCTCACCACATCCACGCCAGCATCGGTTGCTTTTGTTCTTTTGGATGTGGGCCAGTCTCTGAGGTGTGAGATGGTATCTCATTGTGGTTTTGATCTGCATCTCCCTGATGATTAATAGTAGAGCATTTTCTCATGTGCTTTTTTGCCATTTGGATTTCTTCTTTGAGAAAGTTTCTGTTCATTTCATTGCCCCATTTTTGATGGGGTTGGATGTTTTCTTCTTGTGGAGTTCAACCAGTATTTTGTATATCCTGGATATCAACCCCTTGTCAGATGTGTATTCGGCGAATATCCTTTCCCATTCTGTAGACTGTCTTTGTATTTTGGTCACTGTTTCTTTGGAGGTGCAGAAGCTTCTTAGTTTAAGATAGTCCCATTTATCTATCTCTGTTTTCACTTGCTTGGCCAGTGGCGTGGCATCTTTGAAGATACCATTAGCTTCAATGTCATGGAGGGTTTTGCCAAGTTTGTCTTCAATGTACCTTATGGTTTCTGGTCTGATGTTGAGGTCTTTAATCCATTTTGATCTTACTTTTGTAACATGGTGTTAGGCAGAGTTCTGAGCCCATTTTTTTTGCATGTAGCCGTCCAGTGATGCCAGCACAATTTGTTAAAGAGGCTTTCCTTACTCCACTTCACATTACTTGCACCTTTATCAAAGATTAGATGATCATATGATTGAGGGGATATGTCAGTGTATTCAACCCTGTTCCATTGGTCTGCAGTTCTACCTTTGTTCCAGTACCATGCTGTTTTAATTATTACTGCTTTGTAGTACAGTTTGAAGTTCGGGAGATTGATTCCTCCCATTTTCTTTTTCCCAAGAATTGCTTTAGCTATTCGTGGGGGCTTATTGTTCCATATAAATTTCAGGAGTGTTTGCTCCATTTCTTTGAAGAATGTCATAGGTATCCTTATAGGGATTGCATTGAATTTATACAATGCTTTCAGTAGTGTTGCCATTTTGACAATGTTAATTCTCCCGACCCATGAGCAGGGGATATCTTTCCATTTCCTCATGTCCTCTTTTATTTCCTGAAGTAGCATTTTGTAGTTTTCTTTGTACAGGTCCTTTACTTCCTTAGTTAAGCTGATTCCTAGGTACTTGGTTTTCTGGGGCACAATTGTGAACGGGATTGTTTTTTTCATGTAGCTTTCTTCTCTCTCACTGTTTGCGTATAGGAAAGCCATGGACTTTTGGATATTGATTTTATAGCCTGCAACTTTACTATACAAGTCTATTGTTTCTAGGAGTTTTTTGGTGGAGGTTATTGGGTTCTCTAAGTAGAGTATCATATCATCTGCGAATAGTGAGAGCTTGATTTCTTCCTTTCCTACCTGAATGCCCTTAATATCTTTTTCTTGCCTAATCGCTATTGCAAGTACTTCCAGTACTATATTGAACAGCAGTGGAGATAGTGGGCATCCTTGCCTCGTCCCTGATCTTAGAGTGAAGGCTCTCAGTTTTTCCCCATTGAGGATGATGCTTGCTGTAGGCTTGTGGTAGATGGCTTTAACTATGTTGAGGAATGTCCCCTCTATACCCATTTTGGCTAGGGTTTTCATCATAAAGGGGTGCTGGATCTTGTCAAATGCTTTCTCTGCATCTATTGATATGATCATATGCTTTTTATCTTTTCTTTTCTTGATATGATGGATTATGTTGATTGATTTCCGAATGTTAAACCATCCTTGCCTCCCTGGGATGAATCCTACTTGGTCATGGTGTATGATCTTTTTGATGAGTAGTTGGATTCTATTTGCTAGTAATTTGTTGAGGATCTTTGCATCTGTGTTCATCAGGGATATTGGCCTATAGTTCTCTTTCTTTGTGTTATCTCTGTCTGCTTTTGGTATCAGTGTGATATTTGCTTCGTAGAAACTGTTTGGAAGTGAGAAAACAGAAATTTAACTTCACAACATTCTGAGGATATGAGTGGTTCTTCTGATAGTTTCTTTCTGGCTAGTTGGTCCACTTTCTGTCTTCTCTTGGCCTTTCCTAGGTGCTTGCACACAGAATGAACAAGGATTCTCCTGTTTCTTCCGACGAGGGCACAACAGTGAACAGGGCTTGCGACCTCATTTAAACTTTTAAAAAAAAATTTTTTTATTAGAGCACCCATCTCCAAATAGAGCTAAATTGCTGATTAATGGGGTGGGGTGGGGGGACACAGTCCTTACCTGCTACCCAGAATGAGTTCCTAGTAACCAAGATCATGGAAATTCTTGCCCAAAATTCCAGCCAATTGCCAGAGGATCCACATGGGGAGCCCTTGGCACACTGCAGGCCTGGCTGCATGTGGGGTGGGGAATGAGGACTGATTCTGGGGTGCTGAGGCCGGTGCAGGAAGAAGCTGGGTGAGGGGAGAAGCTGCAGGCCAGGGCATGGATGCGGGGTGGGCACTGGTGCTCTCCCACTGGCCCTCCATCTTCTGGCAAGGCACTCTGAAAAGTCCACATTCACACATGCACTTCCAGGTCAGTGAGATGGTATATTTGTCAAGGTAGGAGCACAGAAGCAATAGCACAGCGGGTAGGGTGTTTGCCTTGCACCGGGTTCGATTCTTCCACCCCTCTCGGAGAGCTGGGCAAGCTACCAAGAGTATCCCATCTGCATGGCAGAGCCTGGCAAGCTACTTGTGGCATATTCGATATGCCAAACACAGTAACAACAAGTCTCACAATGGAGACGTTACTAGTGCCCACTCGAGCAACTCCATGAACAACGGGAGGACAGTGCTACAGTGCTACAAGAGCACAGAAAATTATGTGTTTGAGTTTGGGGGTTTCTGTTTGATTTTGGGGGTTAGGGGGTCACCCGAGAGTACTCAGGAATTTCCCATTTGTGGTCAGGTGACTTCATGCAAAGCAACAGCTTGTTTTGTTTTGTTTTAAATTCAGTGTATTACATTTACATATCTAAAACGTGACAGGCTGTCTCCTTTATCTGCTTTCCTAGAACCCTACAAAGCCTGGGGAACATGCCTGGTGACAGATTGTCTCATTTCTCCGGGACTCATTTCATGACTCCACTAACCTATCCTAGTAAGGAAATAAAGTCAATGGGGGTAATATTGGTCTGATTCAACCTGAGATCAGGAATTTTTTTTTCAATAAAATTGTTTTGGGGGCCCTCTCCAGCAAGGGTGAGAGCCTATGTACCCTTCGCAGTGATGTTTGGCCCAAGACTGATTTTTTTTTTGATGGTTTGAGGATGGGCCTGTGGTGTTTAGGCCACTGGAGCCCCTCCCAGCTGTACTTGAGGGCTGTGCTGGAACTGATACCCTCAGGCATGCTGCACCTGGGCTCCAGCCCTCAGATATCTACCAGTACCTGCAATCAGGTTTTTGACCCAAGACTTCTGTACCTTTACGGAAATTTTGAGTAGTAGATATTAGCAAACAGCAGTGTTGATAACATTTATGTGTTAATTGCTGTTCGATGAACTTTACATGCATACACTAACTTGACCCTTTGGGCAACCTGTGAAATAATGTTATTCCTGACCAGGGAGATAGCTCAAGGGGCTGCAGGACACCTTTGTCATGTGAGTCGTATAGATCCAGTCCCCAGCACCACATGGTCTGGGAGTGATCTTAAGGACTGGGAGTTATCTTAAGCACAATCGGGCATAGAAGAAAAATAAAACAAAATACTGTTATCACTATCCTCACTAAATAAGAAAATATATACACAGAAAAATTTGTACTTGTCCAAGGTCATCGCGCATAATATATTGCAGAGATGGGATTTGAACAATTTGGCTTAAAATTCTACTCTTAACAATTCTAATATAGCTTCCTCAAATTAGAGCTGTTATTTATTAAACACTCCCTCTATAGCAGACCTGGTGTTCAAACTAGTACTGTGAAATCAGCACTCTTATTTCCTCACTTTATAGGTACAGAAACTGTACTTTAGAAAGGCAAAGAAGTTCTTCCAAAGATACACCCATAAGCAAGGTGTGTTGTTAGATTTAAACAGGCTTAACCTGATCCTAAACACGCACTCTTAGCCTGATCGATGCTTTCTCAATGACTGACCTGGAATGAGAACACAGAGTTCTCATTAGCCTGGTTAAACCACTGGATCATGTAGTGACAGTAACCACGGAGGAAATTCGCCTATGCTTAAAAGAAGACGTAGAGCAATTTGAGGAAGTTAAGTGGATTAAGATTACAGTCATATTTCACATTGGGACACACACTTGCAGTTTTAGTTCCTGTGGCTTGATATGAAATCTCAGAGTGAATCATTACTACCACATTCTGACTTGAAGCATGTGTTTTAGTCCTAGTAAAAGTGACTTATTCCTCAGGAATTTACGGAGTGCTTGAGGTAGGTGAGTTCTGAAGCAACCTAGCCCTTGTCTCTATCTAAATCTAATCCAAAATAATCTGAGGTCTCATTGTAATAATCCCGTAAGAATGATATTTGACTGCATCTCAGTTAGTTGGCTGGAAGGTTTCCCTCTGATGCTATAGTTCTCTTGTTCAAATCCCCAGGGAAGTGATTGAAAGCTGGAACTATAATATACAGGATGTCACAAATACACACCATGCCCACACATGTCCTTTTAGATAAAAGGACCTTTTATCTAAAAGTTTAATCAAAATCAAAGAGGCAAACCAAGAGACCCCTTGCTCCCGTCCCAGTCTGTGGGTTACAGTCTAGCTAGCTCAGGGGTTAAAGTTGCAGGAGAGAAAGAACCCAATGGATTTCCAGGGCTCAGGCTTTTTGGGTGCCTTCCAGTTCTTTTGTCTAGCACAGGACTCTGCTGACCTTATTTGAAAACATTATTTGATTTGGAGAAAGAGCCTGCCTAGAGAAGTTTAAACTATAAACTCATAGTCAACACCAAAACAGTTTTAGCTGAAGGAGAGAAACTGGCTGCTCATGCTGCTTTCCTGGAAAGGAGCCGGTCTCTCAAAACCAGGAATCAGGGAACCTCTGTCCATACCTCCAGACTCTGGCATTTCTATCACCAGACTTCAATTTCTTTAACTCAACAAAGCCTGATCTATGTTCATGTTTATAACTAGGAAGTCCTCTTGATTAGAAATCACTAGTATCTAATTCAATTGTATACAAATGACCTGTTCTGAATACTAGAGGCTAGATTATGACTATCTCAATTTTGACTATGTATAAAAATCAACTGGAAGGTTTTTAAAAACACAGATTCTTAGAATACACCCCAAGAGTTTCTGATTCAGTAAGATGGGGACAGGCCCAAGAATGTACATCTCTAAGTTCCCAGGTGATTCGGTGCTTATGTGTGAATCATGCATTGGGAGACTCTGAACTGATGATTCTCAAGCTTTATTACTGGGGTTAGGACACTCTCCTCCAGTAACAGAGGCTCACCAGCCTGGATACACAGTGAAGTGTCAGATTTAAAGATATACACCAATCTGGGGCTGGAACACAGCTAACGTGCAGGAGACCTGGATTATGTCCCTGGCACTGCATGGTTCCTGAAGGATCTCTAGGTGTATCACCCAGCCCTGTCTGATGTGGCCCAACCCAAAACTCAAAACAAAACAAATTTTAAAAAAACGCCTCAGTTAGCATCCAAATCAAAGAACTCAAAAGGGCTTGAAGCAGGCCCCAGGCTGGGGTATACTTTATAAAGTTCCACCAAGAAATTTCGAGTGGTAGCAAGAGCCCAGAGCCTCCTGTGACTCTCTCAGGACTGAAGGCAGCAGAGATTCCTCTGTTAATCTCCCCCACCCCTGGTGTTTTAGTACCTCTCCATGGGGGAAATACTTCTGTTCATTTTGTAACCAGGTTGAAAATCACCAGATAAGAATGTTCAAAAGTTAAAGCCTGTACATGACATTCTCAATGCTAAACAATCAGTCACATACTAAGATTCTTTCATGATAATCATTTTCCCTTTTTTTCTTCTTAACCTGTCATTGGATTGGAGAAGAACAAGTTTGGAGCAGCCATAAGAAAAAGGAGTGGGTATAATCATGGTACCTTCTTAAGACATTTCCTGAGCCCACTAATCCCTATACCCTCCTCTGTAAGAGCTGAAACCCAGACCAGGGGGCAGCCTGAACACCACTGGCTCAGAAAGAGGACCTAGAACTTCTGAGCACTTCTTGTTTTTTCTTTTCTTTCTTTTGTTTGTTTTTGTCTTTGCTTTTGTTTTTTTAGGCCACACTCAGTGGTGCTCATGCATCACTCCGGTAGGGCTCAGAGGATCATGAGGGGTATTGGGGATCAAACCCTGGTTTACCGAGTGGAAGGCAAGCAACCTGCTCAATACACTATCTCTCCAGACTTTTGTTCACCTCAGGTATGGAGCCCACACATGGGTTCCTGGGTTCTGACCAGGTGTGATGGTAAAGACCCTCAGCTCACAGAGTAAGCCAGGGCCAAAGCTGTGCAACCTCTTATACTAATTAGCTCCAGATCAAACATTGCTCAATGATGATCCCAAAACCTGAGCTCTCCATTCTATAGGAACATCCCCTGAGAAAGCTGAGTAAGGTAAAGGCTTCGGTCTTACTTGAAAGTATCCCTACATACACAGGCAGGAAGACAGGCCGACCTCTCTACCAGAGAGCATTATGAGACCCACTCTCATTTGCTTACAAGATCATAGAGAAAATAAGATGTTCAAATGACACCTACATCTTTCCAAATAGAAAATATTGCCATGGGGGTTGGGGCCTGCCAAGTTGTCTCTCAATTGATTAATCAGTTAATTAATTAGCTGATGCTTGGAGACAACTTCTGGCAGTACTCAGCCCAGATGTGCAGGCCAGATGATTCACTGCTAATGCTCTGGCTCAGGGATGTGGTACTGGGAACAGCCAGAATCATGCCATGCTTTCTCTGGAATTCCAGACATCATGTACACTAAACATGTGCTCCAGCCCCTCGTGCAATCTTCCTAGCCCCAATACTACCATTTCCTAATATTTATAGGCACCAAATTTCCCTTCATAAACACCCAGGATTTCTAGAATTTGTAATTCTGTAACTCTAGTTGTAATACATGAACATAAAATTCAGCCTCCTGTGTAACAAACATAATGAATGTTTGTTGGCTAAATGATGGATGATTAATCAATTGATTAAATGAAAACATTTTCAAAATCAGATATACTACTAATAAATAAAATCATAAGCTGTTATTCAAAATGAATAACTCAGTGACTACTTCCTAAGATGAATTAATTATATAGTCTATGACAATCTTGCATTAGGGATATTAAATATGAGAAATACAAAACAAATTTCCAAATTAATCAATTTACCCATAGATGGTATGGGTTTGAAGCAGCAGAGATGGAAAAAGTGACAATCATGTTAATGAGGTTCATTCAGGTCTCTTACAGTGTTTGAGCCTGAGAATAGAGTCTGGGACCCGGATGCTGCTTTATTTTTTCTTGTACTTCAGAGCAGACCTTCCTATATCACATGCAATTTACTGATACATTACATAAACCAACTGGTTCTTGGAGTTCACATCTTTTTGTTTTGTTTTGCTTTTTGGCTTTTTGAATCATACCTGACGATGCTCAGGGGTTACTCCTGGCTCTGCACCCAGGAATTACTCCCGGCAGTGCTCGGGGGACCATATGAGATGCCAGGGATCAAATACAGGTTAACCATGTTTATGGCAAACTCCCTACCCATTGTACTACTGCTCCGAGCCCTGGAGTTCACATCTGAATCACAACCTATCAGCTTTCATTAAACTTCCACACTTTTTAAAAAAATTTTTATTAGTGAGACATCATGAGGTACAGTTGTAGACTTACAAATTTTTGTGCTTGGGTTTCAATTATACAATAATCAAATACCCATCCCTCTACCAGTGCCCATTTGCCACCACCACGGATCCCAGTATCCCTCCCACCCCTCATCCCCCCATCCCACCCTGCCTCTGTGGCAGGGCATTCCCTTTTGTTCTCTCTCTCTCTCTCTCTCTCTCTCTCTCTCTCTCTCTCTCTCTCTCTCTCTCTCTCTCTCTCTTACTGGGTGTTGTGGTTTGCAAAAGAGGCAATGGGTGACAATCATGTTTGGTCTATAGTCTACTTTCAGCATGCTTCTCCCATCCTGGGAGGATCCTCCCAGCACCTTTATTTGGTGTTCCCTTCTCTATCTGAGCTCCCTTTTCCCCTAACATGTGTGGTTGGCCTCCAAGCCATGGAGTAAAATTCCTGGTACTGATCTCAGCCATTCTTGGGTGTTAGTCTCCTATTTTGTCACTTTATATTCCCCAAATGAATGAAATCTTTCTATGTCTATCCCTTTCTTTCTGAGTCATTTCGCTTAACATGATACTTTCCATGTAGTACCACTTGTATGTAAATTTCATGACTTCGTCTTTTCTAACAGCTACATAGTACTCCATTGCCACACTTTATTTTCATATGGTCTCCAATTCAATAATCCAAGAATCTGCTGGATTCTTGTGCCCAGGAAGAAGCTAACAAATATATATATATATATGTATATATATATATACATATATATGTATATATATATTTTTTCAGTTATTCACAAGTTTATTTCAGTTATTCACAAGTTATTCACAAGTTTTTCAGTTATTCACAAGTTTAACCTGAAATAGAGCATGGCTTTTTTCAACACCCCAAACTAATATTATATGACCCATAAGAAAACTTTGTAGCTGTAGTCTTCTAGCTCTGGAAGTCATAACTCAGTTGTCCCCTTGTGTGCTTGGTGGGGAAGATGGAGATTGAATCCAAGCCTTCACAAATACAAGGCAGGCATACCTATGGCCTCTAATTGAAGCACCATCTCTTAGTACTACTGGGGAGGAAGAATTACTTCAGTGAATGGAGGTTTAGAACAGAAGATTGGGGATTTCTCCAACTAAAAATTCGTACCACATTTAAATTTTTAAAATGTGGCTGTTCTACTAAATTCACCCCAAATTATCCTTTCCTTAAAGAATTAGAACCATATGTGGTTATTTTGGCATGAGAAGAAAAGCCTAGTACAAGACTTTTAATGACAAAATTAAAATAATTTTGGATTAAGTAGAATTTCACAATTCTTGGTTTTACAAAGAACACTGAGATGTCTGAAATTCTTATTTGGATTTTGGGGGTGGGGGACTGTAATTCTGTATGGTATTAGGAGGAAATGGTTTAAGTAAATTTTTAAACTGTATCCCAAACTGTTTACTATTATTTTCTTAAGAAACCCACAAAGTTAAAATCTGATTTTGTGAATAAATTGGAGGAGTCTAATATGTAACATCATTTAAAATTCAATCTTTCATAACCTTAAACATAAAATGAGACAAAACAAACAAAGAGAGGATATGACTCAGTGGCAGAACACATGCATTGCCTGTGAAAGGCCCTGGGCTTGATCACTGAACAACAAAAACAAAAACCCAAAACACGCAAACAAACAAACAAACAACATTACAAAACAAAACAAAAAAACAGAACCTCCAGTGAAAAAACAAGATTGGGTCTGGAGAGTTAGTACAGGCAGTAACATATTTGCCTTGCCCATGTCCAACCCTGGTTCAATTCCTGGCACCACATATGGTCCCCCAAGCTTGCCAAGAGTGGGGGGGGGGGCAGGCTAGAGCAATAGTACAGCAGGTAGGGCATTTGCCTTGCATGCAGCTGACCCCAGGTTCAATTCCCAGCATCCCACATGGTCCCCTGAGCACCGCCAGGATTAATTTCTGAGTGCAAAGCCAGGAGTAACCCCTGTGCATTGCTGGGTGTGACCCAAAAATAAAAAAAACAAAAAGAGTGATCCCGGAGCACAGAGTCAGAAGTCAGCCCTAAGCACCATCAAGGGTGGCCCCAAAATGAGAAAAGAAAATTTAAAAAAACAAGATTAAGAGAGGAAACAAGTATATTCTTTCTTTGTAAATCCATAATACTTTATTTTGTAAAATAGTTCACAATATTTGATTATATTTAATATTCGAACACCAATTCCACCACCATTACACCTTCCCACCACTAAAGCAAGTGTATTCTTTACCACTGTTTGTTTGAGTTTTTTGTTTCTTTGTTTGTTTTGTTTAGAGCCCACACCTAGCAATGTTCAAGGGCTACTCCTGGCTCTACACATGGGAATCACTCCTGGCAATGTTCAGGGGACCATGTGGGATGCTGAGGATCAGACCCGGGTTGGCAATGTGTAAGGCAAACACCTTACTCACTTTACTATCTCTCTAGCATCTCATTACTACTTCCCTTCTAGAAATTTCATGTCAGTAAATTTCAGTAAAAATCTTTCATTTCTGGATGAAGCAGTAGCACGGTAGCACTGTCCTCCCGTTGTTCATTGATTTGCTTGAGCGGGCCCAGTAACATCTCCATTTTGAGATTTGTTGTTACTGTGTTTGGCATTTTGAATACGCCACGGATAGCTTGCCAGGCTTTGCCGTGCGAGCAAGATACTCTTGGTAGCTTGCCGGGCTCTCCAAGAGGGGTGGAGGAATCGAACCCGGTTCAGCCGGGCTGGCTGCGCTCAATACATAAAGCAGTACTATTTATAAATATTTAAGTTCTTTTACTATAAACTGCATCACAGTAAAGGTTTAGAAAATAAGACGATTTCATGTAATACAAGTGTATTCCATATTTTTATGAAAATTGACAGTGAACATAAAATGAGTTACTTGCTTTAGATGCCCTCTATTTAACAGAATTAACTACTCCAGGTGGGGGCAAATAACTGGCAGTGAGCAGGGGCTATTCTTGGCTCTGTGCTCTGAAGATATCCCTAGTGGGTCTCAAATGCCAAGAATTGGAACCAGGGTCACAGCCACCACAGCTGCATGCAAGACAAGTGCCTTACCTCTTATACTAACTCTCCAGCCTATAGAATGAATTATCCTTCTAAGAATATTAGGAGGGGAGAGAGCTCAAAGGGCAGGAGTGCATGCTTTGCCAGAGTTTCTTACATTTTTTTCCTTTTCACACAATTACCCCCACTCAAAACCCAATTAATTCACTCCCCTCACCTTCATTCGGGTTCACCTTCATAGCTTCACCATTAACTGTCTCTTCTCTTCATCAGAATTTAGTTTTGCCTATATCTGAAACACATCAGGTATTATTATCTCTTGTCTTCTACTGTTTTCTCTTGTATCTTAGTACTTGACCATGTTTAAGAACCTGACACCTGGTGTTAGGTGACCCTTCAAGGATGCTCAGACAATCTTACTAAACACGGTGATTGTATTAGGGTATGGTGATGAAGATCTTGGTATGAAACTGTTGGTGACTGTTAGAAACTGACCCCCTTACAGGCCTTTCTTGGCTCTGACCAATACATCAAGCTTGGCCTTAATGACAGCGCGTATCCCACTGAGGTCTAAAACTAGAATGAGCCATAGTAATACCATCTAAGCAGCCAGAATTTCTATTATGGGGGGGGAAAAAAACTCAAAAAAACCCCAACTAATATGTTCTAAGCTTCCTTCATAGAGCAGGATATCATTGCTCTGAGGGAGGCCTGTGTGCTGAATAGGGGGTAGTTATCAGACCATCTGAGTACCCCCAACTTTAGCCCCTTTCTCTGCATTTGTTGTCTTGAGAATTTCTTTAGAATTTCCTTAGAAACAGGATGGTGCCCATGGGTCTGTTCATGGTGGCAGGATGTGTTTGAGAGTATGAAGATGTGTGTAAGCCAGAGATCACTCTGGCTTCCGAGAAGAGCTTTGTGTTGGAGAATTTGGGAAGGACAAGCAGACCCCCTGGATCTGAGGCCGCGGAGCCAATGAAGACTGTTGTGCACTCGTAATGGAGCAGCTCTGTGGCATCGTTGACTCCACATTCTTACTGGTAAAACAGGCTGATGATCATGCCACTCTCATTTTAATCTCATGCCTGGCACCTCGTCAGCTCTCAATAATTGGCTGCTCTTGTAAATGAACTAACTTCTCTGCCACTCAGAGCTGACTTCCGTCCTCCCTGCGGTTGTGGGAAGAAAACAGCTTCATGTTTCCCTACAGAGGCCTGGTGGTGAATGAACAGCAAAGAGAGGAAACTGTAGTCTCAGGTGCAAATAGAGAGGAGCCTTTGCCCCAGCTCTCTGCCTGCCTAGCAGCTGTGGTTTTGTATCTCAATGTAAAAACCACCAGTATCCTCTTGAGCACTTGCCCTTCATTCTACTGCGTACACAGAATCAGACCTGCAGCTAGGAAGGTCTGTGGTTGCTATTAATGCCTTAGATTTGCCCAGAGCTTTAAGGAATAATCCTGAGTGATTCTCTGTATTGTTGGGCATATTATCTCTTTTTTAGAACATGAGTGTTATAAACTTTAATACACTATTTCTCACCAAGGCAGTTTTAAGGATGCAACCTATTTGTTTATATAAGAATGGTTGACTATGGAAAGAAAGGGATAGACATAGAAAGATTGCATTCATTTGGGGAACATAAAGTAACAAAATAGGAGACTAACACCCAAGAGTGGCCGAGATTAGTACCAGGAATTTTACTCCATGGCTTGGCGGCCAACCACACATGCTAGGGGAAAAGGGAGCTCAGATAAAGAAGGGAACACCAAATAAAGGTGTTGGGAGGATCCTCCCAGGGTGGGAGAAGCATGCTGAAAGTAGACTATAGACCAAACATGATTGTCACCCATTGCCTCTTTTGCAAACCACAACACCCAGTAAGAGAGAGAGAACAAAAGGGAATGCCCTGCCACAGAGGCAGGGTGGGTTGGGGGGTATGGGGGGATGGGAGGGATACTGGGATCCGTGGTGGTGGGAAATGGGCACTGGTAGAGGGACGGGTATTTGATTATTGTATAATTGAAACCCAAGCACAAAAACGTGTAAGTCTGTAGCTGTGCCTCATGATGTCGGGCGTTTGCCTTGCACGCAGCCAACAAGGCCGACCCGAGTTCAATTCCTACGCCCCTCTCGGAGAGCCCAGCAAGCTACCAAGAGTATTCGATATGCCAGACACAGTAACAAAGTCTCCAATGGAGACGTTACTGGGCCCGCTCGAGCAAATCGATGATCAACGGGACGGCCTTTACTTTACTTTTAAAATAAATAAATTAATTAATTAATTAAAGATTGAAATTTAAAAAAAAGAAATCAATAATTAAAATCATAAGGATATTTGCTTAGAGCAATGCCAGTGGTATTTTTAACCATAGTTTAATAATTTTAGTTTTGCTATTTGAAAATCATATGCATATTCACTTGTAAATCCCTTTAATAAAATGAAACTACTCTAAAAAAAAAAAAAAAAGAATGACTGACTAAGTACTAACACTCCTAGGGCTGGTCTTTGAATTCCATTTACCATTCTGAAAGGAAATTTAGCATAAGTCTGTGACTTGTCAAAGGCCACGTGGTTCATTCACTAAGTTAGAGTCAGGACTTAGAGATCTCAGAGATTGTGATTTAGTCACTGACCACTTCTTCAAAATCCACATGCCTTAGACAGAGATGAGGTTTTCCAGAGAAAAGCATAAAGCATGCAGTGCACATCTGACATTCAAGATTATTTCAGTTTATAGAATAGTGAATTAAAATTTATTTTTTCTGATACTAAGGATCTGTCCCTCTCCGAGAGCCTGGCAAGCTACTGAGAGTTTTCCGCCTGCACAGCAAAGCCTGGCAAGCTCCCCGTGGCATATTTTGATATGCCAAAAACAGTAACAACAATTTCACAATGGAGACATTACTGGTACCCGCTCAAGCAAATCGACTGAACAACGGGAAGACAGTGCTACAGTGCTACTAAGGATCAAATCCAGACCTCACATACATATATACAAGTCTAGTAACCTAAAGTAGGCTCACATCTCTGGTCCAATTTATAGGATGGTGAAAACTCTCTCACATCCCACTAAGGGATCCTTTGCTTAATGTTCAAACATGTTTATGGATGTTTCTCTCAGGGAAAAAAAGAGAAGGAGCCCGAGAGATAGGACACGGTTAAGGCACTTGCATACATACATACATACAGCCGACCCAGGTTCAATCCTCAGCATCCCATACGGTCCCCCACCGTCAGGAGTGAATCCTGAGAGTAGAGCCTGGAGTATCCTCTAAGAAACACTCAGTGTGGCCATAATTCAAAACAAAACAAAAAAAGAAAGAAAAAGAGGATCAAAAGGGGAAAAAAGAGAAAAGAAAAAAGAAAAGGGAGCTTTCATTATCCAAAAGGAATTAGATATCATGCTTAGCTCTCAGTATCCTATGTAAATTGAGTGTTTACACAAAGTTCTACTGTTTACATTTATTTAGACTCCATTATGTCTTTTATATTAGTTGTTCTCCTTCCTCTCATACTCAAGGAAGGAATCTGAGTGCTTATGAAAAATAAATAAAGGGCAGGGTTGAAGATATAGCTCAATAAGCTGAACTCATTCTATTTCCCTCCCCCCTCTCCCCCCCACCCCAGCTTCTTGGGTCACACCCAGTAATGATCAGGGGTTACTCCTGGCTCTGCACTCAGGAATTACTCCTGGCGGTGTTTCGGGAACCATATGGGATGCCAGGGACTGAACCTGGGTCAGCGTGTGCAAGGCAAATGCCCTACTCGCTTTACTATCGCTTCAACCCTGAACTCATTCTTTGCATGGCAGGCCAGGTTCGGTCCTCAGCACTACATCATCTTCTGAACATGGAGTTGGGAAGAGCCTCTGAGAATTGCCCAGTGTGGCTCTCAAACCAAAAATAAACAGACAAATAAAATTTTTTTAATTGTTAAAAGGACAAAGTCCAATGAAAAGATTTGTAAACCTGTGGAAAAAAATCATGACGTCACTGCAAATGGGAAGGATTCTAAGTATTTGTTTGATGTAGTGAGACAAATTTTTTAATTTTTTTTAATTTTTAAAAGTTTTTAATCTCGGGCTGGAGCGATAGCACAGCGAGTAAGGCGTTTGCCTTGCACGCAGCCAAGATGGCCGACACAGGTTCGATTCCTAGCATCCCATATGGTTCCCCAAGCACCGCCAGGAGCAATTCTTGAATGCATGAGCCAGGAGTAACTCCTGAGCATCGCTGGGTCTGACCCAAAAAGCAAAAAAAAAAAAAGTTTTTAATCTCAATTGTGATTCTTATTATGCAAGAAATAGTGGGTTAGGATAGCTAATCCTTGTGTATAACTTTCAGTTTTTCACAATGGTTTGGAACTAAAGATGTGGTCACCAATAAATCAATTTTAGTCTCTGAGTCATCCATACTCACTAGCTGTAAGAGATGGAGAGTATCTGGACTTCAGCATCTTACAGACTTGGCTTAGAAACCTGACTTTGACATTTGCCAGCTCTGTGACCTTGAGGAAGTTTCCTAGACTCTTTATGCTTTGATTTCATCAGTAAGTTGAGAGACTAGTTCCAACTTTCCATATAGTTAAGGATTATGTTTCTTATTTAAATGTAGTAGGATAAATAGATGGCAAATCACTTGATCACTTGACATCCCATTACTCATTGATTTGCTCGAGCGGGCACCGGTAACATTTCCATTCATACCTGTCGCGTACTAGTGTAGCCCAATGGTGTCTGCTGGTTCTAGGAACACAAAGAGCCTCAAACTGATCGTTCAGGGTCTTGACGAAGAAGTCTGACCATCTCGTAGGTGGGCGGCCATGCGGTCTTTTGATGTCCCGTGGAATCCAGTCCGTAACGACTCTAGTCCAGCAGTCATCTCCAAATCTCATTACGTGTCCAGCCCATCTGATTTTCGATGCCTTGGCAAACAAGACAGCATTCCTGATTCTTGACCATCAACAGAGGTTGAAACTCTGGATCCTTTCTCTCATTTGAGTGAAGCATGATACTTCAAGCATAGCTCTTTCAATTCCTCTTTGGGAGATCCAAATAGCATTCTCCTCCTGTTTTCGTAGGGCCCAGGTCTCTGAGGCGTATGTTAATGCAGGAAGAACAGTGGAATCGAAGTGATGTGCCCAAAACCAGAGGTTCTTCATCCTCTTAGCTATTTCTTTGATGCTCTTGAAGGTGTTCCAAGCTGCTCTCTTCCTCCTGCACAACTCAGGTGCCAGATCATTCGTCATGTTGAGTTCTCAACCTAGGTATACATAACTGTTGCATTCGGAGATGTTTGTTCCATTGAGAGCGAAACAAATATCAGGAACGAGACTGTTTCTCATAAACATTGTCTTCCTGAGATTCAGTTGGAGTTCGACCTTTCCACACTCATGGTCGAAGTTGGGCAGCATGTGCAGCTTGGCTAATATTTGGTGTTATTAAAACAATTTCATCAGCAAAGCGGAGGTGGTGTAGTTGCCGACCATCTATCTTCACTCCCATTCCTTCCCATTCCAGTCGTCACATGATGTTCTCGAGGGTGGCACTGAAGAGTTTAATAAATGGTGAGTCCAACTTTGAATACACACTATTTAACAACAATTATAGCATGGCAATGAATTTTAAACAATATCCTTACAGATAATAATTCAAAGATAGCAGAAAAATGACAACAATCTATTGGTAATTCTTTTTTTTCTCCTTCCCCTTTTCCTTCCTTCTTCTTTGTCTTCTTTTTTTGTGTGGTGCTAGAAACCACACCCAGGTTCTCCATGTCCCTGCTCCTCTCATTGACAATATTTTTTTCTTATTTATTTATTTATTTTATTAGTGAAACACCATGAGGTACAGTTATAGACTTACAAATTTTTGTGCTTGGGTTTCAGTTATACAATGATCAAGTACCCATCCCTCCACCAGCACCCATCCTCCACCACCGCGAGTCCCAGCATCCCTCCCACCCCCCGTCCTCACATCCCACCCTGCCTCTGTGGCAGGGCATTCCCTTTTGTTCTCTCTCTCTCCTTTTGGGTGTTGTGGTTTGCAAGAGAGGCATTGAGTGGCAATCATGTTTGGTTTATAGTCTACTTCCAGAATGCTTCTCCCATCCTGGGAGGATCCTCCCAACACCCTTTATTTGGTATTTCCTTCTCTATCTTAGCTTCTTTTTCCCCTAGCACGTGTGGCTGGCCTCCAAGCCATGGAGCAAAATTCCTGGTACTAATCTCGGCCACTCCTGGGTGTTAGTTTCCCATTTTGTTACTTTATGTTCCCCAGATGAATGCAATCTGTGTCATTGACAATATTTTTTAAGCATTTTTACTTAGGTCTTGGGATTATTAGTACTGGTTTTAGCTGTGGTTTTCACAGATCTATCATTTCAACACCACACCAACCTCCAAAAATCCTGTATCCCTCCACCATGTACCCCTTCCACCTCTACCCTCCCAGTAAGCTCAGTTCTATTGATAACATAGTAAGTTCTGATGACTTTAACTGTTGTTAAAGTTGTTGTTCCCTTATTATGTTCCCTTATTATGTTTCTTTTTAAAATCTCTAATATAATTTAAATCTTTAATATAGCCCAAAGGAGATATTTGGGCTACATCTCCTTTATAAAAAAATTGTGGAGGTGGTCATATCTACACAACATGTAGGTGAATAGAGCCAAACTACTAGAATTCCACAAAATAGTAAATCAGTGATAACTTGATAAAGTAAACGTTTTTTCAAAAAGTATGTATATTTAAGGTAATTCTTTTTAGCAGGGGGTGGGATGTCATTTGAGTCACACTCTGTGGTGCTCAGGGGTTGTTCCTGACACTGTTCAGGGGACCACAAAATGCTGGGAATCAAAGTGGGGTAGCCACCCAGCCTAGTAATTCTCAATTCTTAGCTTGAACAATCCTTCCCTGGCCTCCATAAACTCCAATCATTTACTCACAAACCTCAATAATTTGCAGATGAAAGAGTCTAATTCTCCATGTGACCGGATCACTTTAGAGTCTGCTGTCAGAGCAAGTTGCACCAAGTCATTCACTCTTGTGTCCTCTGTACCTGGGACTTGGCGTCATCTGAATTCTGTCGTTAACTATATGTTTGAACCAGGTACAAATTGGAACAGGGACAATTCCCAATTTTTTCATTTGTAAAATGAGAAGTTTGTATATACAAGTTTCTTCTAATTCTCAAGTGCTGTGCTTCTGGAATCAGGAAAGAATGCTGCCTTGACTGCTCAGCAAATGCAAATTAAGAACTAAAACGATGAGGAAAAAAACCAAACTATGTTATAATTACTAAGGGCACCAACTAAGAAAATTATATTTTGTGCAATTTTCTAGAACCACAAAGAGCCTCAAACTGACCGTTTGAGACTCTTTGTGTATGTGTCTGTGTCTGTGTGTGTGTGTGTCTGTGTGTGTGTAAAATAAGGCTCTGATGTGTTTCATTGTTAGAGACCCTAAACTATAGAACCCTACTGAATCTTCCCAGTTACTAAGCTCTAATTCTTTAAATGACTAAAGTAATCATAATCATATTAAGTCAAACATAATCAAAAACAGCATAGCTCAATATTTATAAAGCATATGTCTACATAAAACTCTTCTACATATAATATCCTATTTAGATTTCATAATAGTTACTGAAAAAGATTATAGTCGTATTTCACAGATAAGGAAATAGAGGCCCATAAACAATAAGTAGTAGAGCTATCTGGTCTTCTATTTCCTGATCCAGATATTTGTTTGTTTTATTTTGAAGTCATACCTGGCACTGCTCAGGGCATACCCCTGACTCCCAGGATCGAACCTGGGTCTTCTGCATTTAAAGCATGCAGTCCAGCCTGATGAGCTATTTTGCTAGCCCGAGAGATTCCTTTTAGATCCATCACCATAAATAGCAAATCATGGCCAGTTTATAAAAGATGTTGTACTGCCATGCTATAATGAACTGATTGTTTGTACCAAGACCCAGGAGAACAGGAATCAAAGTCAGTAGTCATCCACCCCTTGATTAGTGCCTCATATTCAAGACATCGGGCTGGAGCGATAGCACAGCGGGTAGGGCGTTCGCCTTACACGCGGCCAACATGGCTGACCCGAGTTCGATTCCTCCGCCCCTCTCGGAGAGCCCGGCAAGCTACCGAGAGTATTGGATATGCCAGACACAGTAACAACAAAGTCTCCAATGGAGACGTTACTGGGCCCGCTCGAGCAAATCGACGATCAACGGGAGGGCCTTTACTTTACTTTTACTATTCAAGACATCATGTGATCAATTGTTTGAACTTTGTTTAGAGACTCACATACAAAATATCAAGTCATCTGAAGACGCAAAATAGTAATTAACAATTCTCTGCATTGGGCATTCACGTTCTTCCACAATGTTAGCTTTACAAATACTGTTATATCATTTCCTGGAAGGCAGTTTTAATGATACAAGCCTTTTTCTTATGTGACAAAGGCTTAAGAAGAATACGGAACTCATTACTTGCCTCAAAGAAGAAAATATTTTGTTTGGCTCAATGTCAATAATTAATCCACGGTTTCAATCTGACTACCCTTAACTTAAAACAAGCACAAACAAGTATGGACCCCAAATTCAAAATCCGAATCATTCCAACCCAAACTTTGATAAACTGGCTCTGGTACTAGTGAAAATTCTAACCAAAATGAAGAATGCCTCACACAGAGGTCATCCTGTATATCCTCACAGATATATATATCCTGTATATCCTCACAGGGAGGGTCCTGCTGAGAGGCCTCAGGAGTTTATGATCTGCCATAATTCTAATTAATTTGTCCTCATTGTTTGGTCTTTTAATCCAAGCCAGAAAGTTTGCCAGACCCTGAGGGAGTATATGCTGGTGTCTCAGCTTGTCTGACCTGGGGACAAGGCAAAGTGGGCCAAATGTTACTGGGAGACTTTACAGTCTCCTCAAACTCTCCCATCAATAACTAAACCCCACCAGAGAGACAGCACAGCTCGTAAGTTACTTGCTTTGTATGTGGCAGACCAGAGTTAAATCCTCAGCATCACATATGGTCCCACAGCCTTGCCAGGAGTAAATCCTCAGCACAGTTGGGTGTGGCCCACCCCTAAAGAAACCAAATCCCAAAGCTGTGCAGAAAAAGGTTGGTGGCTTGGCTGGAGGAGAGACAAAAGTAGTGGGAAAAGTCAAGTGGTATCTCCTTCTGAGATCCTGTTCCGGCCAGTAGTCACCATTTCCTGCCAATATATTTAATATCTATTGAATCTATTGTAGGTTTTCCTTCAGCTAATACAAACATTATGAGTGTTGTTGGCAAAATAACTTGTTAACAAAATGTAATTTTGCTTAGGTCATTCTGGCAGAGAAAAAACCAAGACAAGTATATGTAGGCAAAAATATCTTTATAATACAATAAGGGAAATCCATAAATATATTCATTCTTCTAGACCATGGGAGTGTGTGCCATGGACACCTGTGGTTTCCTGCCCAGTGTACCTTCTCTCTTCAGGGCGTAATCTCCTGTACTCGCTTTGGGAAGCCACCTTCATCATTGTCAGATGTGTGTCTGGGAGATCTACGAAGGTGGGACATAAGGAAGGGAAACAAATCAGCTTATCTCACTCCTGAGACAAGTATGTGCATAACCTAATCAAAGCCACTGAGACCTGAGATGTTTACTAAAACTTGGGGGGAAAATGAAGTCACTTTCTTCTATTGGAATAGTGTGGTAATATTAGACTTCAAGTGCCTGCAGTCATAGAGGCAGGTCTGAATATCAACCATCATACAGGCAAGGCAACTGCCCTACCACTGAGCTTTATCTCCAGCCTCTGTAACTTTTTTTTTCTGTAATTTATGAATAACATCTCCACAGTCCTAAAGAATATAGTCTCAAAATTCAAATCACAGAATTTCCATTAGTAGCAATGACACTTGGGAAAATTGCTTGCCACGCAGGCTAAGTTCCTATATCCCTAAAAGTAGGACAATATTAATACCTTCATAGAATGTTGTGGAAATTGATAATTAAGATATGAAGCACTTAAAAAAAGATATAGGAAACTTAGAAAAGTATCTGGCACATAATAAACTAAACACTTGCGATTATTATTCTGATTTTCACACACAATCATCTTTACTCATAGAAATCACTGCCATTACTCCTGTGTTCTAGAGGCATAATAGGAATACAAGCATGTGGATAGAAAAGATTCTTCTCCCAAACTTCTCTATTTCATTACATTTTTAATGTGCTGAAAACACAGAGACTCATGAGAAGGTTTTGCGCTAAAGTAATAACATGGACACATAAAAAAGTTTAATTTTTAGATTAGTAGATTTAGGTTCTAATCTCTATAAATACATTTCTAGTTGTGAGGGCTTTTCAAGAGCTTAAGCTCTCAGAATTTTGACTTCCTAGTATATAAAATTCCTTCCACACTGGTATTGCAAAACATAGAATTGGGATATGAAGTGTTTGGCATCATATCTGTATCTGTCACATAGTTCAACAATCAAAAGAGAATAGCAGTTATGATGATACTAGTTATTCAGGCATTCAAAATTTTCTTTGATAATTTAGAGAAACAGTTTAATTTATTCTTACTGGGAAAAGGTCATTTAATCTTTTTGGTCATGGGAGTGAGACTGGGGACCAAACTCCACCATGTAAGGGAAGCGCTCAACCACTGAGGTACACACCCCATCCCATTTAATCTTTTTTTTTTAATTGAAGTCATAATCTCAGTTTTTCAATACAGATCTATACATTTGAGATTAGACCATTTAGTCCATCAGTAGCCAGATACTAGAGGAATTTAAAGACACATTTGGTTTTTTTTCTACTCCTGTACCATCACAGGAAGCCTTGTAAGACCTATTGTTCATTCTTTCACTTCTTGTTGATGGATACACAACAAGGCAGTGGGAGGCTGGAGCCATAGTACAGTGGGTAGGGCGTTTGCCTTGCACACGGCCAACCCGGGTTCAATTTCCAGCATCCCATATGGTCCTCTGAGCACCGCCAGGAGTAATTCCTGAGTGCAGAGCCAGGAGTAACCCCTGTGCATCGCTGGGTGTGACCCAAAAAGAAATTTTAAAAAAAGGCAGTGAGTGGGAGAGGAGGGGGGCACTCACAATCATGACACCATGAGTTAGGAGGACGAAGCAAAAAAAAACTGCAGAAGTAGACAAATGGAGTGCCTGTGTGGGGTGGCACCTCTGGGGTTTAGTGAGCCTCTCTTCAGTGCAATAAGAAAGAGTCCATGCCGCACACTAAACAAAGTTCCAAGTCAGGCAGATTTAAAAAATTTTTTCCTTTGTTTTTTAAAAGCATTTCTCTTTATTTGCCACAATTGAAAACATGGGTTGTCTTATATCATTTGGGAATTTTCAACATAAACCTCTGAGACTTAGTTTCCCAAGCTGAACAACTCTTGGGGAAATATTTCATTTCAAGCACTGGGCCCCCAAAATCAAGTTTTCATATGGTTGAACTCTTCTCTTTTCTCATTATCTATGCAGCAGGGAACACATAAAAGAAACATATATTTTCATTCTAATTTGAGGTTTCACACCTATGAAAGCCTTTATAGCTATGATAAAAGGGAGGCTACATTTGGTAGAGCTAAAAACCTTATTCTGGTAAGTCAAGATATTTTAGTAACTGTTCCAGGATATGTTTGTTTCTCTTTTAACTTCTCATTTGCTGCCTCTACCCCCTTACATTACCAAAAGAAGAAAGAAAGAAAGAAAGAAAGAAAGAAAGAAAGAAAGAAAGAAAGAAAGAGAAATTCGCAGCATTTGCAGAGAATAAAAGATGTGAAACGCTTGACTTTAAAAAAAACTTGGTCCAAGTACAAGACTAAAGGATTTGAAAACAATTTTTGTTGGTCAGTTCTAATTGTTCTCCTACTTGATATTCAAGTTCCCACCCAGAAGTCAGCTTACTTTGGAAAAAAGGACATGGAGGAGAAAATTCTGAAATGAATGGTTCTATTGCTGAAATTTTTGTGAAAACACAGAGATCTTAGATAACACTTCATTCTTCATCAGGTAGACTAGGACCTTCAAGAAGAAATTAAGGTTGAGTTTTGTTTTCTTTGAAGGATTAGTAATTCTCCCCACCTTTGACACTTTAGTTTTGTAGAATGCATTGATATTAGTGGAAAAAGAAAAAAGTTTATTGGGCAATAATGAGTCTACAGAACTATAAAACTCGATTAGTAGACAGAAACATGATGTGCCTCCAAGGTCCCAGACAGCTATAATCTGTCTCTAAATTTGTGAGGGTATGACCCCTTGCACTGCATGCTCCCCTAAACACCACTGAAGCAACCCACTGGACTAGTAAACATGGAGTAGCTCTTGGGTAATGCTGAGAGGTGCCCCAAAACAAACAAACAAAAATAAAATCAGACAGCAATAACTGACCCAGGGAACAGAAGCACAAGCTATCTTTTCTTGGCATGAAAGCAAAAGCAGTATATTAGATGCTGATCCAGGAACCATTAGCAAATTGGTAATATGACAGTCTGGCATTGTAGGTTATATTTGAGACAAGTATAGAGAAATAGATGTCAGGGAAAGAAGGACTTTTATTGCCTACAAAAGGGTTCTAGTGATGGGAAGATAGCAGTACTGTCAAGAAGGATGAGATGGTCAGATTTCCATCATTATGAATGATGGATGAGAAAGTTTCTTTCTGGTTATTATACACTACAAAACTCAGTGACTTAAAGTAATAAACATTTTATAGCAGTTCACAATTTTATGGGCCAGGAATCTGAGATTTCAGTTGTGTGATGATGATGATGATGATGATGATGATGATGATGATGATGATGATGATTAGCCACACCTAGCATGCTCAGAAACCATGCAGCATTAGGAATCAAACCCTGGGTTCTTGCATGTCAAGCATGCGTTCAGCCCTTTTAGCTATCTCCCCCATCCCCAGAGGGTAGGTTTTTTTGCTCTGTTTGGTGCTGATGGGCATCACAGTAGTAGTCGTCAGCTTATAAGTGATCTGGTTGAGTGTTTCACAGTGGTTTTTCTAGAGTATGTGGTGCCAGCCAGCAGGCCCCTCTCCCTCTCCAGGAAGTCTCACCCTTCTCTATGCTGTCTAAGAAGGTAGTTGAACATTTTTACAAGACAGTTAAGTAAATCCAGACACCAAGGCAAACGTTCTTTATAGTAGTTTTGGTTTGGGGCCATACCTGGTGGTGCTCAGAGGCTACTCCGAATTTGGTGCTTGCGTGTAACTCCCAGGGCTACTCAGCAGACTGAGTGCTGCCGGATAGTGAACATGGGGCCACATGTAAAACATGTGCTTCAGTCCTTTGTGCTATCTCCTGGGCACTGTGAAAACTCTCCGTAAAGGCTAGACCCAGGACTGCACTGAGTCACACTCTCGTGGGGTGCAGCACACTTTTCCGTACTCAAGCCTACCCAAGCTCATGAGGAGAAGGGAAAGAGCTCACCTCTCCACTGAGTTAGCATCAAAAAATATATGGATATCTTTATTTTATTTTTTTTCTGGTGCCAGGGAGTAAACCCAGGGTCTCACACATGCCAGGCAAATGTCCTACTAAACTTTATCCCCAGCCCCTATGTGGCCATCTTTAATTTATCACAAAGTGTGAAGATTTGAGGTTAAAGATAAAGCACTAGAATTCTAATTCTCAGTGTCTGAAGTATTCATATACGTGCATGCTTCTCCTATTTTTTTTTAATTTGGGGAGGGGTCCTGCTGCTTAATCTTAGGCACCCAGTTGTTACTTCAATGAGACCCACAGGATGGGGTGCTGTTGGCCTGTGATGTCTGGGATTACCCTCGTCATCACAGTGGTGACGCTTCCTCCAGGGTTGCACTTAGAAGTCCTGGGGGCCCATGTGGTACTGGTGGTCAAATTGGGATCAGCTACATGCAGTGCACATGTCCAGCTATGGGTGGGACATCAGGTTATGGTGCTCACATACGTGGCTGTGGTGTTCATCGAGGTGGGCACTGCTTAAGCTGTTGCACCTGCACATGGACTCGCTAGGGATTAGACTCCTAGCTGAGTTGTTCTGGTCTCATTCTCATTGGACCTTGAGGGTCTCAGGAACACTAAGCATACCTCATTTAGATCTAAATCTTTGACACTGAGCTACTGCTCAACAAATGTTCATGGAATAATTAAATGGTAACAATTGGGATTCCTTTTCTCCCAAGATTCTAGGACTGTACAGCAACCTCCAGTTTTGTTCTATTTTCTTCTCTAGGACCAGATATATTTGAATTAAAAATGTTAGGTTTTGATATATAAAATTACATCAATTGTTAACATTTACGCATATGACTTTCAACTTTTGCTTGCCTTTTTTTCCTTTTTTTGTTACTTTTTGCTTATTTTGAGGCCACAACTGGTGATGCCTAGGGGTTGCTCCTGGTGCTACACTCAGGAATTACTGCTGGCAGTGCTCTCGTGACCATATGGTATGTCTGGGAATAAATTCAGTTTGGCTGCCTGCAAGACAAATGCCCTACCCACTGTACTACTGGTTGGACCACTGTTCTAAAAGTTGTTTCAGGGGGCAGAGGAGTTGGGCCACAACTGTTGGTGCTCAAGGTCACTCGTGGCTCTGTGCTCAAAGATCACTTCTGGTGGTGCTTGGGTGACCATATGTGGTGCCGGGGATTCGAACTGGGACAAGTAATGCAAGGGCATTATCCCCGTAACTATTTCTCTGCTCTATTACTACAGCAAATTACTATAAACTTGGTAGCTTAAGCCAATATATATTTATTATCTCAATCCCTATTAGGCAGAAGTGTAGTCAGTCTATTGGCTAGGCATTCGATCTCATCTGAGGCTTGATTGGGGCAGCATCTGCTTTTATTGGCCCAACTCAGTTTCCTGAGGTTGTAAATTGCATAGCTGCAGTTCGTTAGCAGCTGTTGGCTAGCAGCTATTCTCTGTTCCTTAACATGACATCTGTCCAGGTAGACCCCCACAATAGGGCAGTTTGCTTCATCAAAGCCAGCAATGTCTGCCCTCTCACAAGATAAACATTATAATCTCAATAACATAGAGGCTATAACATGACAATTAAATCTTTTCAAATCCACAATGGGGTTCTGATATAATAAGAGAGAGATATGAGCAAGATGGTTACTATACTCTTATGTAACATAGTCACTGTGCAACTGTTCACTCCTGGGAAGAGGAAATCACACAAAGAAACTAGTAAGTAGGAGCTCACAATATTCACTGTTAAAGTCTATCATTCCTTAGTACATAGTATGTCTTATCAAACTGCAAATTGATGCTGGAGAGGTATGACAGTGGATAAGGAGCTTGTCTTGCACATAGCTGACCCATGTTTAGTCCCTAGCACCTCATATGGTCCCCTGAGCACCACCAGGAGTAATCTCTGAGCACAGAGTCAGGAGTGAGTTCTGAGCACAGTTGGGTGTAGCCTCAAACCCAAAATAAAACAACCCCCCAAACAACAACAACAACAAAATAACAAAAACTAAAAGCTAGCCTATCATACCTGCTTATAGCAAAAAAATGCATAATTTGCATAATTTGAAAGTTGAGCTAATTTAGCTTTATTATTTTTTACTATGACACAATTCTTTGGGTTACAGATAAACTCCTAACATTCTCTCTCTCTTTAAAAAAAAATTATTTTGGACCATAAGTGGTACTGGGGATCAAATCTAGGCTGGCCACATGCAAGGAAAGCACCTTACTAGCTGTTCTATGTCTCGAGCTCATTTGAAATTATTTTATGCTGTATCACTGTTACACTGTCCTCCCATTGTTTATCGATTTGCTCGAGCGGGCACCAGTAACGTCTCCATTGTGAGACTTGTTGTTACTGCTTTTGGCATATCGAATATGCCACAGGGAGTTGCCAGGCTCTGCCTTGAAGATGAGATACTCTCAGTAGCTTGCTGGGTTCTCCGAGAGGGACAGAAGAATAGAACCCGGGTTGTCCACGTGTAAGTCAAACGCCCTACCGGTTGTGCTAGGGGACTAAATATAGTATTAATAGGATCAAGAACATAGGGACCAAGGAATCTTCCTTTGGTTGAGAGTGGCACACTCTGAAATGCTAGAATGCTACTGCTTGTTGGCAATGGTGAGATCATGCAAATTCTAGGGATGGGACCCATGCTACCCACCACAAAATATGCACTCAGCCCAGTGAACTATCTCTCTGGTCCAAGATGAAATATTTTAACAGAATAAGGATCATTCTTACTCTGAGTCAGTGGGAAAGAGATAGGAAGGAAAGCTAATGTTCACAAAAGATGATCTTGGTTTTATCCTGGAATAACAAAACAAGATTGTATAAGAATAAATGGAGGGGTGGGGCTGATTGCTCAAGGAAAAGGGGAAATAGGAAGTAGCCTTGACAAGGTAAATAGAGCTGAAGGTCAAGGGGACTGAAGGTACTTAGCAGTTTAAATGGTTGATAAAAGGGTGCTGCTGTTTAGGAAGATAAGAGCTTGTAGAAAATAACTGATAAACTTGTGAAAAGAATTAGGGATCACCTCGGGTCAAATTACAGATTCTATGAGAAAGAAACAAAAGGAGTAGGTAGCTCCAGTGGACAAAACATAATTCAAAATTTCAATTTTAGACTAGTAATTTCTTCTGGTGACTGGGGTCAAGGTGTGTCTACTCTGTGGGTGTCCGACTTAGAGTGAGGATGAAGATATTGTTAGAGGAAGATGAACAATCATGAGGTCAAGGCACCGAGTCACTATCATGAAGCTGAAACCATTAGGTAGGGATAGTTTAGGGCTGACCCAGACTTCAGAATCACAACTGGCACCAGCAAGGGAATGTATATGGTTATCCTCCTCAGGAGCAGATTTATACAACTAGCATGATAGGCAAAATTTCTTAATAATCACCTTTGTTAGCAAACACCTTATTTGAAGTCAGAGAAACAGAACCATGAGCAAGGCAAGCAGCCAACTCTGGTTTGATTCCCAGCACTGCATATGGTGCTGAGTACCACCAGGAGTGATCCTTGAGCATGGAGACAGGAGTAAGCCCTGAGAACTGCTGGACATGGCCCAAACACAACAAAATTTACCTTTTCTATGGCACCCCCTATTTTAAAAAAATTTTCAAGTAACCTGTGCACTCATATTACAGTCTTCCTGCTCTAGCTTTCCCCCATCAGCCTGCAACATAACCAAAATCCTAAATGAGCTGTGGTCATGGGTGGAAATATATGTGATTAATATATGTGATTAATATCACTCCCCACCACTGTCCCCCCTTACCATTGCATTTTGACAGGATTTTAATTTTTTTTATTTGGGGGGAAGGGGTTTTGGCTAACCCCACTTTGGTCAGTGGCCATTCTTGATTCTGTGCTCAGGAGTCACCCCTCATGGCACCCAAGGGTGTACCCAGTGGACCATATGCCATGCAGGGGAGCAAACAGAGGTCAACTGTATGGAAGGCGAGCACTAGATTTCAGTTCTCTCTGTCCTGCCCTTAACAATATTTTATTTTTCTTTGGGGGGGGGAACACTCCCAGCTGTGCTCAGGGATCACTCCTGACAGTGCTCAGGGGACCATTAGGGATGCTGGGTAGCCCATGAGCAAGGTGTCCGCTATGCTCTTTCTAATCCCATTAATAGGATTTAATTAATAGGATTAATAGGATTCTTAAAGTGATGAATCCATAATCCAAAAATGGTCATTTTAGGCCAGTACCCTACAGTTCTGCAGAGCATGTGATTTCAACAAAATGAAGAAAGGCTTCTGCCGTTCTGAAAACTCTTTCTCCAACATTGATTCATTCTTTCAACCTAGGACTTTAATCTCCACAAAGAGGATTCTTGCTGCTGAGCTAAGTCAATACAAAGATAAACACCAAAGAATGGATTTCAGGCTTCTTGCTTTCCTGAACAGCATGAAAGGCACAGATTGTTCTGTGAGATATACATCCCCTCTGATGACTTCCAATCCCAGAGAAATAGCATTTTTAATATGTGTTAACAGAAAAAAAATTGAGAAGCACTTAGAGCTATTCCATGTAATAACGCTGAAGTTTACTGAGCACCTATTATATAAATAAGCATTTCATGAAGTTATTTAGTCCTTCAGCAATCCTCTTAGGTTGGTACAGTTACTCTCACTTTACAAATGAAAACCTACCTTAGGGCACAGATATCAAAGGCAGCAGCACTGGGATTCGAACCAGGCGATTCAGAACCAAGTACAGTTAACTATATACTGTCCCTAAACAAATGTTGACTAGATCTAAATATATTCAATACAGTATTAAAGAAGTGGGGATGGGGGGCGGGGGACGGGGAGAAAACAACCTTGTATAGGACAACCAAACTAGAATCCAACCCTCAGGCTGCAGGTGAGACACTGGATGACGAGAACTCAGTGGAGCTCTGTCTCTCCTGCAGCACTTGCCTAAGTTTGCCAGCGACTCCTATAACACTTGACACACTGCCGAATTACAGACTCATTTTCTGCCTTTCAAACAATGTGGTCTGAGTTGTAGTCCACTGTACTGGAATCCTCAAATTAATGTTTCCCCCAAGGGAATAATACATCTCCTCTCTCTCTCTCTCTCTCTCTCTCTCTCTCTCTCTCTCTCTCTCTCTCTCTCTCTCCCTCCCTCTCTCTCTCCTTCTCCCTCTCCCTCTCCCTCTCCCACACACACAAATGGCACACATACATAGAATCAAGTTTAACACACCCCTTGACACACAAGTAGTAGACACACACACACACACACACACACACACACATACAGCTTTGCTTTGGAAATCGTGATCAGGTTCTCCACACATAAAAGCTATTTCATCAAGTGGTCCATTTTCCAGGCTGGGACAGAATGGGTGGGCGGTACCCTATCCCCGAATGGGGTTTGCCTCGATCTTTTTTTCCTTCCCTCCCTCCAAAACATAGGTGAGGGAGAAGTGCAAACCGCAACTCAAAAGTAGTTCCTTGGCGGGTCTCGGGTTCACGGATCAATCGCACCCCGACGCACTTGCTAACTTCAAAACACAAAACGTGGCCAGGTTCGTTTACATAACACCTGAACCGAAGCCACAGTCTGCGGCGACCGCCGCGGAGCCGCCGAGCCCCTCTCGCGGCGATGCGCCTCCGCCTCCGCAGTCCCCAGAGGAAGCGCGACGGTCCCCGGCGGCCGCGTCCTCCGGCCAAGGCCGCGAAGCCAGGCCTCGGGAGCCGGCACGAGAAAGCCGGCAGAGCACCCGGACGTCGGTCCACGACCCCGCTATGCCTCGGGGAAACGGAACATTCCGCTCCTGCTGCCCGCAAAGGGGAGGTGGGGGAAGCCTTCGATCTAGTCTGGAGCGGCGACGCGGGCGCAGCCGCCAGAATCCGGGAGGCTGGGAGACGCGTTACGGGAATAGCCTCCTCGAGTCCCGCCCCCTCGCCGTCGGCCGGCCGCTGGACCAATGCTCAGACGCGCCGGCTCCGGTTGCAGCCAATCAGCGCACGGACCTGAGATCCGGAGGCTGGGCGCGGCACCGGGCGCCGCGGGGCGGGGTCGGGGGAGGGAGGGGGAGCGCATAACCCGGCTCCCGACGCGGAGTAGCGCGCGCCGGGTGTGCGGGGAGTCGTCGGGAGCGAATCGGAGCCCGGGGCGAACCTCCGAGAGGGGAAGCGGGGGCGCGCGGTCGGAGTCCGGCCGCTGGCGAGCCAGAGTCCGCGGCTGAGCGGCCTACGGGGCCCGGCTGGGCGCCGAGGGAGCCGTGACGCCGTGGAGACGCGGAGCGGGGTTGCCGCGGCCTGAGGTGAGGAGGGGCGGCGATCGCACGAAGGAAGGGCCGCGTCGGGTGGAGGAGGCTAAGGGCCTGCCTGGGCGAGTGTGTGTGTGAGTGTGTGTGTGTGTGTGTGTGTGTGTGTGGTGGAGTCCTAGCGCTCGAGGGCCGCCCCCCCCCCCCCACCTCGCACCCTTCGGACGCGCGCGCGCCCGGGGCTGGAAATCCCCGCATTCCTCCCTCCCCCCGTTTCCGCGCTTCCGAACTGGACTTCCAGAACTTTTGCCGCCTCGATTTCTGTCTCTGGAGCACTCCCCACACCTCCCCTTATCCAGCCCTTCGAAGCCCCCCGAACTCCCTCGCTGGACCGTGCCCCTGGTCGCGTACCAGACGCCCCCAGCCCCGCCCCCGCTTCCTTTCCCCGTCCCAACCCCGCATCGGCCCCAGCCGAGGTTCCTGTCCCTTCCCCACCGGAGCCGACTCCCCGCAGTTACCGCGTCGCGCTGGCGTCGGGGCTGCGAGTTCCCCCGCATCTCGGCCCTTGGCGGAACTTGGCGGGCGAACGCCCGCTCTGGCGTCCCGCACCCCCTGCGCCCCGAGCGCGCGGACCCCCGCGCCCCTTCCCGCAGCGCAGCGCCGAGGAGGGCTTCGGTGCAGCACGCGTCGGTGTTTTCAGGCGAGGAGCCTCCCCCCACCCCCACCCCAACCCCAGATTCTTAGCTCTGCTAAGGGGTTGAAAAGAAAAACAACAGAAAAAGGTAGTCTCGCTCTGGATGTTGCTTTTTCTTAGGAAGGAACCCCGGCGTGAGTAGAACGCGTGTTGGATGGGGTCTCCCTAGCCGTCATGCTACTTTAAAATAATTAATTGTCAGACTGCGTGGATTGTCGTCCGGAAGGTCTGGAGTGTTTGGTTCTTTCAGTGCAGAGGACAGATGCTGTAAGATGAGATGACTCTCTGCTCCTAGGAACGACTCTCCTAGGAAATGACCGATTTCACACCGTCCCAGGAGCTCATGGTTGACTCTGTCACGATCCTTTACACTCTCAGTTAATGCCGATTGAGAAATTGTCTTTAACCATAAACGGGAGCCCACTTTTACGGAACCATCTTGCTATGAAGTTGGATTGTGCTTTCCCAACTGTTTCTCTTCGGGAGTAATTTTGAATCTTTCTTCTTAAGCACAAGTGGAAGGAAAAATCACAAGAAAGAAAGGGTTCAGGAAAAGGGGATGCATTTTGTAGACCTCCCCATCGCAAGATTTTTATTGAAAGCCCTTTACGTTTTCTCCTAGGTAATTTAGTACATAATCAATATAGCCACTGTCAGAGAACTGAAACATTTTCTTATGAACAAAAACGTTCTCAGGTAGTTTCAGCTCTCTGTATATGAAAACATTGTTTACAGTTTATGTAAAGATTCCCCAAGAATTTCTTTGTACTTAATTTAAATGTTAGGGTGAGTTTCAGCTAACTGAAGAGCTGTTCAGATACCCACTTTGTAGAGAAAGAAATTGAGGTTCAGACTCCCTATGTAACCTAAAACTATCATACATACCTTATACTTGAAGTTATTTTGTCATAGGGAACTCTTTGCTGTAGTTTGGTTTCTGAATCTGGGATTCTTCAAAACTCCTGCGGAGCTGATTTTTTTTTTTCCCTTTCTGTCTCCCAGAAATTGCTTCAGAGCTTCTCATTTTAATTGTAGTTACAATTCCTTGATTCAAGTCAGTACCTTACTTCTTGACTCCTAAAGTGTGGAATATTCTGTCGTAATTACCCGTTTTTCATTTATCTCAAGGCAGTATGATCCGGGCTGACTTTTCTACTGTGTTATTTTTACATAATAGATGCTAAGCATCTACTGTTGACTCTTGGAACTCAAGATGCTTGAGGTGTTAGAACCTTTGTTCAAGAGTTTATGGAAATTGGGGGAGAGGGGCAAAGTGATAGTACAGCAGCAGCAGGTAGGGCTTTTGCCTTGCACGCTGCAGACACTCGACTATCTGACAATCTCTCATGGCGTCCCAGTATCACCTGCCAGGAGTGATTTTTCCAGTGCGCAGAGCCCAGAGTAAGCCTTGTTGCCCAAAAATCAAAAAGAAACAAAAAATTTCAGGTTGCAGGGCATTTTAAGTTCATTGTTTGGTGGTACAAAAAAAAAATACTATAGATACATGATCATTTAAGTGGTTGGGATGATCAAAGGATTACTTCAGATCAGCCTTGACACTGCATAACGTTTAGTTAAGGGCAGAATGAACAGAACCCGTTCTCCTAATAGAGATCTATATGGGAAGGTTAAGAAATAACCAAGATTTATTAGTTATGATAGCCAAATACATTCCTAATCCTTGGTTCCAATCTCTTTGCTGAATATTTTGCCTGTATTCACTTAATTCTTATAACCTTGTGAGGCACACTTTGTTATCCTTTTTTTCTTACAAGCAGGGAAATGGATGCAGAAAGTTTAATTAATTTGCCCAGTGCCAAGTGACTAATGCATGATAGAATCAAAATTCATACTAACATCATGGTTTCAGAATCTGAATTGTGTTGTTGTTTTTGAGCCACACCCAGTGGTACTCAGGGCTTACTCCTGGTCTTGTGCTCAGGGATCACTTCTGGTAGGACTCAGGGGACCATATGGGATTTCTGGGATCAAGTCCAGGTGGGCCACATGCAAGGCAAGTACCCCCATCTGCTGTTCTAAATCTCTGGCCCCCAGACTCTTGAATTCTTGATCATACTGCATATAGTATTTCTTCATATAGTATATTTGAGTGAGAATGACAGGAATAGTATAGCTGTACCAATAGGTTGTTTTTAGGATTGGAATGGGGGCACATTTGACAGTCCTTGGAGGGTTTTCCAGAGTTTGTGCTTGGGGTCACTCCCCGCAATGCTCAGGGGATCATGCAGTGCCAGAATTGAATCCAGTGTGTGCAAAGCATGCACTTCAGCCTTAATGAGCTGTCTCCCTGGCTTAGTAGGGAAATATATTAAGAATTGAGGTGATGAATGTCTAAATAAGATTGTGGTATAGAGGGTAGAAAGGGAAAGACTGAAGGAACAAAGACATGAAAGAAGTCTGGATATTGTAACTGAGAAGATCTGTTATATATTGAGTAGGTAATAGACAATAAACAGACCCTGATGACTGAAGCAGTTGAAGAAGAGAAAGAATTTTAGATGGGGAGAAAATATAAGTACTGTGATTTTACCATTTTCGGGAGGTGGGGCATAGTTGGCAGTGCTTAGGAGACTCTATTCCCAACTCTGTTCAGGGATCACTCCTGGCTGTGCTCAGGGGACCATCCATATCTGGTGCTGGGAATCAGACGGAGGTTGGCCACACACAAGGCAAACCTCTTAACCTACCTATACTATCTCCTATCCTGTGATAATTTTTTCTCGGTGTGTAGTTATGTATAGATGTCTGCATGGGAATGTGTAATATGCAGGACTGTTAAATTTGAGCTAGAGACAGGATATCCAAGATCATGATAAACAACTGGAATTTAGCAACAAGAGGTTCGACTCTGAATTCTTGAAATTCTTTGAAGGTAATAGTGTTTTATATATCATCAAGGATGTTGTTACTTTAAAAGAATTATAAATATCAAATACTTTCGGGTATACTCATAGTCAAGAGAAAAAAATTAGCAGAGAATTAAATAGAGAAGAAAGTGGATAAAGGGAAGGATTCAGCTACATGATACTGTTACATAGAAACCAGGAGATAGAAATTTAAGAAGCAGAGATTGGTCAACATTGTGAAATGCTTCAGAAATACTTGTGATATTGTCACAATTGCTACAGAGGCCTCCATCCTAGTATATCCTAGATTTAATAGAAATGAGTTAACTAATTGACAAGAGAGCTTCATCATCGAAATGTGTCTATTGTGTAGGTTATTATTCAATTCCAGAGCAGGAATTGAACCCATTTCAGCACAATAAATCTGTCCCTGTTCAAATTTTATTTTCTCGTTATTTAAGGTAATTTCATCCATTGCTCTGGTATATTGGTTTATCACTACTTTTGAATCATCTTTTCATATTGGTTTTCTGTGCATCTGTTTTTGCTTGGATATTCCCTTGGTGTCTTTCCTCATCCTAAAGCATTCAGTCAATTCATCAGAGCTGTGTTTCAGATAGGCTGATTCTGGTTTGTAGGTGACATAATCTGGAATGCTACCATCAATTAAAGTCAAAAATTATGTATGCTGGTTTGGTTTTGTTTGTCTAGAGGACATGGCTAGATTAAGTTGGCCCATCTGAATTGACTATTCTTTATGCTCTGTATAACTGCATATTCTTTCTAAACAGTGAATTTTTAAAGGGCAAGTGCTGTATGTTTGACTTAACTATATTTGTAATGGCTTTTTTCTTTTTTTCCTTTGTATTTTGGGGTAACAGCCAGTGATGTTCAGAATCTAGGATCAGCTCAGGGCCCAGGCTTTCTCCTGGTGGTGCTGACAGTACTTTCATTGCCAAGCTCTGGGCTGTATCCCTGGCACATGTACTGTTTCATATCTTAAGCTATGTAAGAATATGGATTGACATCATAGTACTTTAAAATTAGTTAAATTTTTTTTAAGTAGTGATATTTTATAGGTGACCTTCTGTGCTCTAAAATTATAAGCATACTTTAGTATTTCTTCCATTGCTCTTGTAGTTTTGTTTTCTCATTTAATCGGTCTGGAATGTGTAGATAATGAACTGGAGCTCTTAACTTTTTTACTTTGGGGTTAGTTATATCAGTACTATTGCTTGGATAGTCATTTCCTCAGTGAAAGCTTTTAAACAAGTCAGGCATGAAATTCATACATATGTAAATATATATAATAGCTTACTAAAAGCATATCAAATACTTGCATGTATTAGAATGATCATAATTTTTAATCTGATAATAAATATGCTCTCTAACATTGGAGCTTTTTGCATGTTTAACCATACTAGTATTTTCAAGCTAAATATGTATTTTTTGTTTGTTTGATTTTGGGAACAGTGCTGGGGATTGCTCCCAAATGTGCTTGGACTAATTGGTGCCAGGGATTGATGCCAAGCCTTTTCCATGCAAACGACGCACTTGCTAGAATAAGGTTTCAAGGACTTTAGAGTTCTGAACACCATTTTTCTAAAAATAGTGGTTTGACAGTGGTTTTCTTGTGCAATCCTTATTTGATTTGATATCTGCATGACTGCATCCTGCACTTCTGGCCAAAATGAAGTAACAAACATAAAGATTTTTTTTCCTCTTGCCCAAAGCATCAAACCAATAATAAAAAAAAGACTTGAAGCAATAATTATTAAGACACTGAATAATGAAACTCAATGATCTTGAGAATTGGAAAGCAAATATGGCGAACCTTAGGATTTTACTTGTTTACTACCTTGAAATGGTTTTCAGACCATGTCACAGATAGGGAGAATCTTGGCTCAGCACATAGTCTTGATGACTGGAGACCAGGGTGTCTAGACACAGAACAGAATGCTGGAGAACTCTTGAATCCAGTGCTTCTGCATGCTGTGCATACTCCTCAGATTTTTTTTTTTTTTTGAGCTATCTCCCTGCCTCAAATATACAAAACTTTAAAAATTATTTGTATATTTCATGGGGGGGGGATGAGGGGGGAGTGCTGCACAGCTGGAGTAACTCAGGGCTTACTACTGGGTCTGCGCTCAGGGATCACCTGCAGGTTGATGACATGCAAGGTGAGTTTCCTATCCACTGTCCTGTTGTTCTGACCCAGTTCGCAGGTTTGATCCCTGGTGCCTCCATATATCCCAGGTGTGATCCTGGCAGCTGTGCCATTATGCTATTAGTAATTTCAAGAAGTACTACAGCTGTTCGTGCCCTACCATGTTTGAGCACCACAACTTACAAGGTGGAATTGCTGATGTGTACACCACTGAGAGTGTGTGAGCATTATGACCAGGAAGTGTGATCTCTCACAAACAACTGTGTGACCACTACTGTGATCTCCAGCAAATATAGCCAGCACCCAGAATGTATATAAGACCTGCAAATAAACGGAGTACACACCTCAGCAAGCACCATAGCTGAGTGTGCGAGCACCATGTGATTGTACCACTCTAGTAACAAGCGAAGAAAAGGAACAAAAATGACAGTACAGTTTATAAGATAGTAACATTATGTGTAGTTTATAGCATAAGGAAATGTAAGTTGTATGCTGAAAGTATGTCAGGACAGGTGAAATAATGTTTCACTCTTAAATTATCAAGACATGGTATAATGTCACTTAAAGGTAGACTAATTAGTTTAAGATGTTTACCGTTAACCTTAAAACAGTTACAGAGCCAACAAAACCCAGACTGTCGGTATATAAGCCAACAAGGAAAACAGAAATCATTAAAGATATTAACAAAAGTAAGAATAGAAAAAGAATAAAAGATAGGTAGAAAATAGATGTTAGAATAATAGCCTTAAGTTTAACTATATTGATAATCACAAACTAAATCAGTGCTTTTCAAGTTTCTTTTTCCTTTTTCGCAGTGCTAAGGATTGAACTCAGGGCTTCACCTGTAAGGCAAGTGAGCTCACCACTGAGCCACACACAGCCTTTTGACTGTGGATTGGCAGTGAAAAATCATTGTTCTAAAATTTCCTGAGGCTTGGAGACTGGATAGAATTATTGCCTGCCTCTTTGTGGCTTCTGATAGAGCTATAATACCCCTTCCCACACAACCTTAAGTCCTTGGCTTTCCTTAGCCTACAACAGTATTGCTCTAATCTTGGCCTCTGTTGTCACTGGCATTCTTCCTATGTATCTTTTTTTTTTAAATAACCCAGTATTGGTCATTGTATATTAAATATCTGCCACGCCCCTCCCTGTTTGACATCTAAACTAAGAACAGAGTTGCATTTGGAGGTTCTGGGAGATAAAAATTCAACAGATCTCTTTCGGTGGTGAGCATAACTCAACCCGTTATACAATAAGCAAATGAAATGGATTAAACAGTATTTTAGAATAAAGGTAGAGAAACCTGGTACACAGACTAGATCCAGGATACCTTTATTTTTGTAAAGTTTTATTGGAACTCAGCAAGTGCCCATAATTGATGCTTTTGCACTTCAATAACAATTGATTAGTTACAATAGACTTCTTTGCATTTTAAAAGAGTATTTTTATGAATTTAATTCTTATGTCAGAAATCTAGTGTATGTGAAGCAATAATGGATTTGACTTCCTGCCTAAATTTAAAGTTATTTCATTATATTTCTCTTCCTTTTCCCTCCCAGCTCTTCCTCTGTTTCCCTCTAATTCTTGGCGTGGAACCTGGAACTCACGTGTTCAAGGCATGCCCTTGACCACTAACCACATCACCAGCCCATCTTGCAGCATATCAAAGAGGAACCCCACTACTTGTATTAGAATTTAACCTAGTATTGAGAAAATTTTGTCTCTTAATTTCTTTGGACAGGGGGGACTGTTCACGCAAGCAGTGCTCAGGTGACCTGGGGGCCTCTCACAGCAAACCCTACTTGCAGTTTTTAGGGGACTGTGCTGTGTGCTGATGATTGAACCAGGTCAGCTACGTACAAGGCAGACTTCTTAACCACTTTAACGTTTCTCCAACCCTGCTGAAAAAAATTTTTGTTCCTTTGTGCTGACTGTGCTTAGGGCTGCTCCTTCTGCACTCTTGGTGATACTCAGGGGATGGTGCATGATGGAATTGAACCTGGGCCTTCAGAAAGCTTAGTGTGTGCTATAGCTCATTGAGGTATCTCTCTGGCCAGAGGCAAAACAATTTTTTGCCTCTTCCCTTCTCTCTGTTGATGTTGTAATCATTGGTGTGTGTGTGTGTGGGGGGGGGGGGGGGGTAGGGGTTGTCGCATACAGGCTTGGTCTCCTTGCTCCCAAGGTGCTCCTGTAATGACAGTGCTTTGTCATTGTGTTCACTAGGGCTTCCCCACCAGGTTGTGATACTCAGCAGGTTGACTGGGCTGCTCATTTGGGGTCATGATCCTTTTGTTGCAGTGTTTTAAGGTGGAATCTCCTGTATCCTGGTTGTAGTGCAATGCCAGGGGTCACTGTCATAGTCACACATGTACTGATTAGGGATCACATTTCTGACCTCAGTGCCTATAACATCTTTGGTTGTGCTGCTTGTCAGTTTCACACTCTGGTTTTACTTACACGCACTAAATTGGTTGTGGTGCAGCTGAAAATCACTTGTTGTACCTGGGGTCTCAGACAGTGAGCTGCCAGGCTCACACTTATCACATGTGGGCCACAGGGGTGGAGGAAGTTTGACTTAGACTGGGTCAAATGATAATGTTTTTAAGTATGTATAAAAACAGTTCTAGGATATTTGAATACTTTGATATAGCTAAATGGTTATTGTTTAAATGGGATTATTAAAGGGGATTATTTTATACTGAAGCTCAAAAGGTATCCAGAATATAATTATTTTCTTAAACCTTGGGAAAAAACCTCGTCTGGAGAGATAGCTCAAAGGGGTGGAGTACATGCTTTTACTGCAGGAGGCCCAGGTTCAATCCCTAGGACCCCGTGGTTCCCTGAATTCTGCTAGGAGTGAACCCTAAGCCACACATAGGAACTTGCTCCTGAGCACTGCTGACTTGTGTCCACAAAAATAAAAACACAAAGTCATAGCTTCTGTACACATAAATATCACCAAAACCAACTTTGTGATTTTCGGGATTTTTTTTTTTCATTTTGCTGTGCTAGGATTTGAACTCAGAGCCTTAAATGTCACACAGAAAATGTAGGCGCTATCACTGAGCCACATTCCTCACTTTTAAAACTGTCTTTCTGAATAAGGCTCTTCTCTCTTACAGTGAAATATTCAATGAAAATAACTTGGCCTTTGGAGTAGAAGAAAGACTTAATTTCACATTCCTGTTCCCTCACTTTAGTTTTGTGATTTGGTAAGTAGCTTCTGTCTAATTATTTTTGGTCATGTCTCAACAATTAAACTCCATCATCATAAAATCTCTAACTCCAAGAATGAATGTAATATTGAGGACTATTGGCCATGTGGTTCTGGTTTATGAATAATGTTGGTTTCCTCTGTTCTGGTAAGTTGATGATTGATAATGGGGGATACTATGCATATATAGGGACAAAAGGTAAATGAGAAATTTTAGTACTTCTCATTTTGTTACAACTTAAAAATAATCTAAAAGTAATTTGTAAAACTAAAATGATATAAATTTTACCTCTTCCCTTCCCACTTAGATGTTAAGAGAATCAAGTGAAATAATTTATGTGAAACTAATTTGTGTAAAGGTAAAAGGTAAAGGCCCTCCCGTTGATCGTCGATTTGCTCGAGCGGGCCCAGTAACGTCTCCATTGGAGACTTTGTTGTTACTGTGTCTGGCATATCCAATACTCTCGGTAGCTTGCCGGGCTCTCCGAGAGGGTTGGAGGAATTGAACTCGGGTCGGCCATGTTGGCCGCTTATAAGGCGAACGCCCTACCCGCTGTGCTATCGCTCCAGCCAATACTAATATACTACTAATATACTAATTTGTGTAATATAAAATAATATGCAACAAAAATAATGTTATTCAGAATTAATACTAATGCAATCAGTGTTGGATAATTTTAAAAAATTTTAATAGTATAATATAGGTCAGTATGATATTGCAACAGACTGATTCAGGGTAATGTTGCTGATTGTGATATGATGTACCATATTGAAAATTTTCCTAATCCTGAACTCTGTTCATTTAACTAACAATACTTTGAGGTTTTTTGGTTTTGTTTTTTTGGGGGGGGGGTTCTTTACTGGGATGGGGGGCGAGCATACCTGCCAGTGCTCTTGGCTTACTCCTAGTTTGGGAATGCCAGGGATTAAACCCAGGTCAGCCATGTGCAAGGGAAGCACCTTACCCACTGGACCATCTCTCCAGCCCCTTCTATTGGGCAATTGTGTATCTGTTCTACAGTTATAGTAACAGTCATAGAAACATTGCAATAATAATGAAATTGCAAGTCTGAGTGCATTATTCATGCATTTTAATTTTATATTTAGGTCAGACTCAAAAGGAAATGGAAAAATATTAAAAATTACAAGCCATAAACAATAAAAATAATTTATAAAGGGAAAAATTATAAGTATTCTATCATTTGTAACTCAACTTTTTCTGCCATGAGAGAAAATCCATAGTAATGAAAGTAAATGAAAATTTTAAAACCATAGCAATAATCTTAAATTTCTTTTTTTTTTCCCCCTTTATTTTGGCCACACCTCATGGTGCGTAAGGCCTATTCCAACTTCTGTAGTTGGGGATTTGAGTGGATGGGTGTCATTTCTGGAGGTGATCATTGAATGCCAGGGATTAAACGTAGGCTTCCTGCAAGCAAATTCTGCTCCCCAGTTCATCACTCTACCTCTCCAGCCCTGTGCTGATTTTTAAACATAAATCATTCATAAGCTTTGTTACAGCATTAAGAGTAGTAAATTAATTTGAGATGCATCTTACTGGTCCTTTCAGCATATTGCTCTTGAACCATCAGAGTTGAGGAATTGCTGCTCAATTCTTTTAACAAAGCTTTTCTGTAGTCATCTTTTCCAAGGAACACTCAGATTTCAGGAGAAATTGCTATATGCAGTATGTGGTTATAAAGTACATGCAATAAACAATTTTGGGTAATGGTTAAATAGTATAATATAGGTCAGTATAATATTGTAACAGATTATGACATATCACGACTAACATCCATGCTTCTGCAAAAGATGAGAGAATAGTATAGTACTAGAATTTCAAGCTGAATATTTATTATCAGCAGATTGAAAGGTGGGTAAAGATAAGCCAGTTTTAAAACCAGCAACAAAACAAAATTGCCTAAATGCATTTACTATGGATAGATGTTTCTCATATCTTAAGATCATTTAAAATTAGGAAGCATTATTTTGTACTAAAACATAGAAGCTGTGTTTGCCTATTTTCCTCTTACATGTACTTCCTGATACTGCTCTGATTACTTTTTTTGGGAAGGGATCTCATCCGGCAGTGCTCAGGGGTTACTCCTGGCGGTGCTTAGGGGACCTTATGGGATGCTGGAAATAGAACCCGGTTGGCCGCGTGCAATGTAAATGCCCTACCCGCTGTACTATCACCTCCAGTCCCTGCTCTGATTACTTCTTAAAGTCATAAATATATTGATGAATCCTCTCATTTCAGAGTTTTGTCATAAAGTTCTCAAGTAGTGTGAGCATACTTGTAGGGTGGGTGCCCAGGACTGTATGATACATTCTGTTTAATCAGCATCAGGTTACCTGTTTTGTTGTTTGATACACAGTTCATTATGAGATTTTTCTAGTACCAGAGGACTGATAGTTGGTAATGTAAGGGATGAAACAGGTGGACAAAATTGGTTTCTATAGCTTCATGTCTTATGGTAGCAAATATCTATCAATATCAATATCAAGGCAGAGTTATTTTGTGAAGCTGATGTGCTGCCCATACAAACTCTTAAGTGACCACAGACTGAGGTCCCAGAACAGCCAGTGTTCTCTGCAGTTGACATTCTTAATCTTGACAAGCAAGTTACTAGATGATGGCTGTGTGTAAAGGACTCTGCCCGTATGCTAGCCCCAAGCCAGCCTTAGGCACCGTTGCTTTAGGCTGCAAAGGAAAAAGACAACAGTGCCATCATCTGTTTCTGGTTTTACAAAAATGAAATTTAGCAGTGCACTAACTCTGGAGCCTATTACAGGCTGGTGTCCTGCCAATTGGCCCTCTGAGCTGCTGCACTATTATGTGTTATAAAGTTTTTTCTTTCCAATAAAGACAAGTCATTGCACTGGATCCTTCTCTACGAAAGCAAGATGAAAATTAGCTCTTAATTTTGTTACAGAGTGATTATTACCTGGTTAGGGAGTATGTGGAGCTGATATTTAACATTTAATTTGAAAACTGTGTATATCCAAACACCCCTCTCGGAGAGCCCGGCAAGCTACTGAGAATATCTCGCCTGCACAGCAAAGCCTGGCAAGCTCCCCATGACATATTGTTGCGAGACGTTACTGGTGCTCACTTGAGCAAATCGATGAACAACGGGAAGACAGTGCTACAGTATTCCAAATGATGTATTATGAAGCCCCATCAATAAGTTAATAGCTTTATTTTGGACTTAATGGCTTATTAATTGATTTGTAATTATTTTTAAAATTAAGATTATACTTATTTGGGGGAAGTGACTTAGTGATAAAGTTCATGCCTGGTATGCATGAGGCCTACAGAAAAACCAAGGCAAAACAAAAAACCTTTAAGTTATATTATTTGTTTTAAATTCTGTTTTTGTAATATAGGGCATTGAACCCAGGGCCTCACACACACAAGGCAACTGCTCTACCACTAAACTATATCCCTGCCTAAACTATATTTATTTTTTGATTAAATGTTAAAGTCTTGGGGGGCTGGTGCCGCCAGCAGGTCAATCTGTACCTGTGAGGTGAGTTTATCAGCAGCCTGATGGCGCCTTCAGACTTCCAGATACCCCAAAATTGCTGCTGTGCCTTTGGCCAGACCCGAAAAATTTGGGGCAAAGTTTACGAAGAAAGTAAACAGCCAAAAGTTAGGTATGTGGGAGACACACCCACAAACCACCTCTGGCTCAGCTATATAATTGGAGGCATGGCCGCTCTGGTTATTGATTGAACTGCTTAATGGCCATGATCCCAGAGACTCAGAAACAAATCTCAAAACCCAGTGGCTTTTGGCAGAAATGCGTCTGGTGGCCGTCATCCTTCAGAGGATAGTCAGATTTGGGCCCGCAGTGACGACACGCAGGGCATCATGGGATGGGGGTGGAGCTGATCCTGCCCTCCCCACCCCAACGAGACCCCAAGACATTGCCCACGATTGGCCTCTCAGGCTCCTGATCAAGCCGCTTAACGGCCATGAGCCCAGAGACTCAAAAACAAATCTCAAAATCCAGTGGCTCTTGGCAGAAATGTGTCTGGACCCTGCAGTAGGTTACTGTCGCCGGGCCACCCCAGGGGGGAAAGGATGCTGTGCCTCCGCCTGCTTCCCCTTGGTGGCTTGGTGGGTGCCATCTTCCAGAGGCCATTGGACAGTCAGGCTTGGGCCCGCAGTGATGAAACTTGTTGGGCCTCACGGGATGGGGGTGGAGCCGGTTCTGTCCTCCCCGTCCCAATGAGACCCCAAGTCATCATCCACGAGTGGCCTCTCTGGCTCCTAATCAAGCTGCTTAACGGCCGTGATCCCAGAGACTCAGAAACAAATCTTGAAACCCAGCAGCTTTTGGCAGAAATGCGTCGAACCCCACAGTAGGTTACTGTCGCTGGGCCACCCCCGGGGGGGGGGGGAGGGGGGGGGAAAGGGTGTTGTCCCTCCGCCTGCTTCCCGCCTTGCGGCTCAGTGGCCGTCATCCTTCAGAGGCCATTGGACAGTCAGGTTTGGGCCCGCAGTGATGAGACATTTTGGGCCTCACAGGATGGGGGTGGATCTGGTCCTGTCCTCCCCGTCCCAACGAGACCCCAAGTCATCGCCCACGAACAGCCTTTCTGGCTCCTGATCAAGCTGGCCACGATCCCAGAGACTCAGGAGCAAACCTTGGAACCCAGCAGGTTTTGGCAGAAATCCCTCCAGATTTAAGTGTTAAAATTTTGGATTTTCAAAATCGCGCGGCCACTACTGTAGCCATGCGACATCATATGTTATTCATAACCAGCAATAGAAAACAAATTGTCTTTTCAGCAGATCTGAGTGTTGGGGTAAAATCTCAAATAATAATGGTGGGTCTGGTGTCAAAATATTGAATGTGATCAAAGTAAAAAGAGGGTAATGTAGAAATCATCTGCCCCACAGGCAGGGGGAGGGTGTGGGATGGGGGTATACTGGGATTTTTGGTGGTGGAGAATGGGCACTGGTGAAGGTATGGGTGTTTCATTGTATGACCGAGATTTGGACCCGAAAGCTTTGTAACTGCTCTCACGGTGATTCAATAAATAAAATTATAAAAAATAAAAAAAATAAGTAAGGTGGAGTTCATGCACAATTCAATCAGCTAACCAGTGGCTGAATAAAAGCAGTACTCCTGCATTAAAAATAAAAATGTTAAAGTCTCACAGTATAACATTGGAAAAGTATGGAATGTATATTGGAAAGTGTCCCATCTAGCCTGTGTCATGTTTAGTGGAAGCTAGTGTTTAAATTTTTATCAATGGAGAGATATTTTGTGCATATATAAGAAAATGAAATGTATGCTTTTTGTCAGTGACTTATCTGCACATAGAGAGCACATAGATAAGTTTATTATCATTGGGGTGATAGCTCATCATTGTTTAGATGTGTTTTTCGTAGTAAAAAAGAAATAATGATCTTTTCATATGCCAATAAGCCACCTATGTATCTTTGTGAAGATTCTATTCAGATTCTCTGTCCATTATAAAATTTGTTGTTTTTATGAGTTCTTTGTGCATTTTGGATATTGACTTGTTCTGTGACATGATGTGCAAATCTTTGATTCATCAGAACGTCTTTTTATTTGATGCAAGTTTCTTCTACTATTTAGCTCTTTTGTTTGCTGTAGTCCCAATTATTTCTGCTTTTGCCATTGGCATCAGGCCCCTGCCTCTAAGCTGATTGCAAGAAGCTTATTTATGTTTTCTTTTTTAATTTTTAATAATTTTAGTCTTATAGCCAAGTCTCCAATCCATTTTGAGTTAATTTTTTTTTTCTTTTTGACTTACTGGGTCACACTCAGCAATGCTCAGGGGATACTCCTATCTCTGCACTCAGGAATTACTCCTGACAGTGGCCTGGGGGGTGGGGAGAGGTAGGGCATGACCATATGGGATGTGAGAACCCTGATTGGGATCAAACGCTGATGGAAGGCAAAGGCCCTACCCACTGTACTATTGCTCTGGTCCTGAGTTAATTTTTTATAGTATGAGATAATGATCCAGTTTCATTCTTTTGTATGTTGATAACCAGTTATCTTAGCACTACTTTCTAAAGGGGCTTTCCATAGTCCACTGTAAGCCTTGATTCCTTTGTTAGTCTGTTGTCCCTATATGCATGCTTTTGTTTTTGATCTCTCCATTCATTCCATTAATCTGTATATCTAGTTTGTTTTTGTTTTGGGGCCACACCCAGCTGTGCTCACAACTGACTCTTGGCTCTGCAGTTAAGGATCACTACAGGCTTTGTGCTTAGGGAGCATGAATGGTGCTGGGGATAGGACCCAGGTTGGCTGCATGGAAGACAAGGGCCCCACATCCTGTTCTGTCTCTCCAGTCCTTATATGTCTTTTAAAAATCCCATTACCATGCTACTTTAATTACTATTGCTTTGCATTGTAGTTTGAAGTAAGGGAGCATAGTATCTCATTTTTGCTCAGGGTTTTCCAGTTTATAATTACAAGAAAAAGAACGAAATATCTGCGGATAAATTTTACCAAAAAAATGAAATACCTGTATACAGAAAACAATCATGTTGAAAAAATAGAAAAACTGGAGAAGTTTTCATGCTCATTGATTAAAAGAATTAGCATAGCTAAAATGGTTATATTAACAAAAGCAGTGATTTTCAACCACCTTTCCACAGACCATTGACAGAGGAGAAATTTTCATCTAGTCTGAAGAAGTTATTGCTGCTTAACACATGGTAAGCCTAGATCATGTAGTGGTACTATTAGAAACATTAACATACAAATATCATTATCTGTTTTTTTTTATTTCTGCCTTAGAGCTCTGCAAAAAATTTCTATTTTCACTGGGCCACAGATACATAAACTGTAAAACTGGGACCCAAAAGATAGACTCAGTGGTTTGTGGTGCTTACGTAGCAAGTGTTAGGGTCATGAACTAAAACACTGGGGTCATAGGCAACAATAAAAGCATCCCAGTTTGTGACCTTTGCAAGAACGGACCAGGCAGGTGGCTCAACATGAAAGCAAGTGAGAATCCCTGAGCTTAATTAATTCCCTTATACCACATGAGCTTATGTCATATATATTAAATATATCCTAACAGGGGCTGGAGCAATAGCGCAGTGGGTAGGGCGTTTGCCTTGCAAGCAGCCGACCTGGGTTCGATTCCCAGCATCCCATATGGTCCCCCGAGCACTGCCAGTGCCAGGAGTAATTCCTGAGTGCATGAACCAGGAGTAACTCCTGTGCATCACCAGGTGTGACCCAAAAAGGATATATATATATATATATATATATATATATATATATATATATATATATCCTGACAATCTGTGATCTGGAGTTTCCTGTAAAAGGCAGGGTGGGGGCCAACAGTTGAAAACCATGAGTGGAACTCTTATACAGACCCTGAGAACAAAGCATTCCTGAGGGCCGACAAAGTCATAAGAACAGAGGTATCAGGACCAGAGAGAAAGGACAAGGGTGAAGTCACTTGCCATTGCACGTGGTCAACCCAATTTGATCCCCCGCACTGCACGTGCTTTCCCAAATACTGCCATGAATGGTTTTGCACCACTCAGAACAATATATAGAACTTGTCCAGTATCTCACAGGGTTCCTTTCTGTTTTTTCTCCTACTCTAAAAATTACCACTACTTGGAAATCTATCACCAGAAACTATTTGCCTATTTTTGAATTTCATATAAGGAGACTCATGTACAGTAGATTTATTTTTGTCTGGTTTCTTCATTATTATATGTGAAATTCAGTATTTGTTGAAGGTACTTGAAATTTATTCTTTCTTCTTTATGATTCAGTTGTTCAACTCTATCACATGTATTTTATTTATTTCCTGTGGATTTTTGGTAGCTTATGCTTTTTCAGCTTTTATGAATAAAATTTCTATATACACACTTATAAATGTCTTTTGGAAAAATAGACACTTCATTTCTTTTGGCTAAATACTTTGAGCATGGCTGGTGTGGTTTTGATTGAGGTCTAGTTTATAAACATTAAAGTTCACCTATTTTTAGACACATTTTATGAGGGAATAATTCCACACATATCTTCATTATTTCTGCAGTGCTTTATGCATAAAAGTGCCTTTGAAAAAGAGATGACTGTCTTTTCAAAAGATACTGGAAGATAGAATGGTTGTCTCTTCATTGAGCAAAGGACAAATTTGCTTACATCTTTGGGAAATAGAGATAATGGTCTTTCTTCAGAATAAAGGGCGGGCATGTTTACTGCCATTTAAAAAGATTTTGTTTTTTTAAGCTTTGTCTACATGTTATATGTTACTTTACTCTTCTTAAAATGCTCTGTGTAAATTGGGGTCAGGCAACTGGCACAGGCTAACACTCTTGGTATTAGAATGATTAATGAAGTCCTTTGGCTCTGACTCAGGAACCCCATGACTTCTAATATCCGTGAAACTAGCAGGCTAACTGGTTAGTTTGTAAGTAGTGTAAAATCAGTAGTGCACCTTCACAGTTTGTATAGTTAAGTGAATTTTGACCACATATAGAGTCTTGCTTGTCACCATTACTAACACGTCATAAAATATTTGTCCCCCCAAATTTCCTTTGTACCTTTACTTTGATTCCATTTCCACACCTCAACCCCAGCTAATCCTTGATCTACTTTCTGTCACAGTTTTGTCACTTGTAGACGTTTCTATAGTTACAACCTAGAGATGCAACCTTTTGCATCTTTCTTCCTCCCTCCCTCTTTCCCTCCTTAACTTCTTTGCCACATTTGGCAGTGCTCTGTGTTTAGAGATCACACCTTGCGTGGTTAAGGACCATGTATCCTGGGGATTGGACCCTGGATTGGCCATGGGTAGGCAAGTGCTTTACCTACTGTACTATCTCTGACATATCTCACTTTCAGGCTTTTACACCTGTCACTGATTCATTTTCTTTTACTGTTGTGTGATATATTGCATGAGTGTAGCATTACTTGGGTATGTGTTTATCAATTTGCCAGTTGATGGACATTTGGGTTGTTTCCAATTGGGAACTATTATAAATAAAACTGTGTTGAATTTTGTAAGTCCTTACAGGATATAAATTTTTCTTGAGTACAAGTTGAGGAGTGAATAAACCTAGTCTTATGACACTTTCATTTATTTTTTTATTACAACACTTTTAACTTGGTAAAGAACTCTAAATTGTTTTAGAGTTCTTCAACTTCTCTATCCCTGTTCTTTAACCTTTGGCCCATAGACCCACACCAGTCTGTGGCAATAATAGTTATCTGCCAAAAAATTTCCCTCCCCCAATCAGAGACACAGTATATGTCACAGTAACTAATAATTTAGTTTAATAGCATTGTATTAATAAAATATGACCTATATTGTTTGTATAGGTCTCTAATTTGGTGAGCTCCTGCTGTGCAGTGAGGGATGTTTCTGTGCAGACATGGGTGGCAGTCTCGCAGTCTCAGGCTGCTACCCACCAGTTCCACCCAAGCCCTATGCCACTGTGTGTTGTGTACACGTGGAGCTGAGCCTCTCCAGCAAAGTCTGTGCCTCTGTATCTACTGCTTTTATACAAGATCCCAGTGACTTACCCTTGGCCCTGTTGTTTCAAATGGAGTTTGTTGGGGAAGGTACAATCTTTTGGTACACTCTTTTGTCTTTGTCTGGCACCACCTTAGAATAGAAGCCTCGGCCTAAAGTGCTGCCTCAACTTCTAAGCCTGTGGCTTTGTGCAGCTCGATGTCTGAGAGGCTGTGAGTGCATTTGTAGTCCACAGATTCACTATTGTGTCACCTCCATCACCCTTTGCTCTTTTGGCTTCTCTGCCTCTCCTACCCCTGTCATCACACTTTATGTTGGCTTACTTGAAAAACATTCTTCAGTGGAAACTCCGCCAGTGATCTTAGCAGATTACTGCCACACTCTACTGAAAGACCCTCGAGGAATCCTTTGATCCTTTCTGTTCAGTTGCATTTTTGACCTGTGTGATTCACAGTGCACCCTTCTCTGCCATCTTGGCCAATCTCCCAAGATATTTTTAGTCGTGCTGTGAGGGCTCTTCCCCCACAAGCCATTTTATCAGTTATATATTGTTCTTATGGTACGTTTTGCCACAAATATTTGTCTCTGAAGTTCATAACCTCACATAAATATTTACTACTAGTGCAGGACTTCATTTAATGAATATGATTGCTCTCTTAATTAACCTTAAAGTATGTTATGTTTTTCAGCAGTGTTTTAGGTAACAGTAATAATTTCTGTGGGAATAAAGAAAAATATTCTACACAGTCTCATAAATATTTTTATTATCTTATGGAAAATATTTGTACAATGGGAACAAACATCTTTAGGTATTATGTAATTACTTATGTATGCAGTAAGAGAAGGAATATTAAATAATATTACATGTATCTTTTACAGAAATACTTTGCAAGATGTTGGCGTTTCAGATTTGGATAGTTCCTGCTTTGGCTCTTTTCCTCACCTCTGAAACTCTAGGTAAGGCTCATAAATACCCTCAATACTTCCACTTGGGAAACATGAAGAGAGAACTCTGTAAAGTAAGAGAAAGGAATTGGGCAACTCAGATTGATGTGAGGAACCCCAGAAATAGTGTGTTCCAAGAGGCAGACATGAAGGGACAGAGGAAGAGAGATTTTATATAATTATATAGTGTGTGTGTGTGTGTGTGTGTGTGTGTGTGTGTGTGTGTGTGTAGATAGAACCCAGAATAGAACTTGGATCTGATTCATACAAAGTTTGAGCTTTACCGCTGAGCTATGCCCAGGTTCCCCAAAGAAGTATAATTTTTAAACTTTTTATCCTTTCTAATTTTATAAAATAATGAATTTTTTAATCCAAATTTTTTGGTATAGTTCTACCCTTTGTGCAGTTTAGTTTGTGTTCTCCAAGTGGGAATTGAAATTGAACACATTGAATAATAGGGATTAACTATGTAAAGGTATCTTAGCTTTCAGAATAAAGAATTCAAGTAATGATTCTTCTCAATTTTACAATTTTATTATTGTCAATTTCATAATTCTATTATTGTTTTATTTTTAACTGCTTGAGTAGGTCACCTCTGAGGGAACTGGTTAGGGTTCTTGCCTTGCATGCAGCTGAGCTAGGTTTGATTTCCTGGCACCCCATTTGATCCCCCTAGCACCACTGATCCAGGAGTAACCCTGACTATTGCTGGGTATGGCTTGAGGAAAAAAAATTCTAGGCAGAAAGATTACAGAAATATAATAAAATTATTTCAAATAGTTGATCCTTTTATCTTGAAGTAATAAATAATTAAGAATGGGAACATGGAATAATCATTTTTGAACATTAACTCTGGCAGTAATGAATAGAGTAACTGGGAGGTCAAATAATGGTGTGATAAGATGCCCCAGACTTTAGCGGTCAGAATTGGTGAGAAGAGATTGATAGACAAACTAAGAAATCCAGAGGCTGGTGAAATAGCTCAACAGGCTGTGGAGCACATGATTTGCATGCAGTAGCCCTGGGTTGTATCCCCAACACCACATGGTCCCATAAGCACTGCTGCTGCAGGAAACAGATCCTGAGCACTGAGCCAAAAGAGGCCTACCTCCCACCCCAACCCCAGCAATAAATGTAAAACCCACCAGTCTTACTGTCATACTGCTAGTTGATGGTGGGAAGAGGTTAATTAGATTAAGATGTAGTTATCTGGTTTAGTTGCTGGGGGTGATACTGGTAAGCAGAGATAGAGAAATAGTAATTTTGTTTGTACATAATATTTTAGAATTACTAATTTTAAAATACCTATAATATCTCAGGAGAATTGGCCTTTATTTTTGAGGTGAAAGGGGTGTGTAGCACACTTACCAAAGCTCTAAGCCACTCCATGCTCTTAACTAGTGTCAGGCCCGAGGGGACTTCTCCTAATGGTGCTCTAGGAACTGTGCAGTACCAGTACCAGCAGAGAATTGAAGTTAGTTGCATACAAGACAAATGCTTTAATACCTGTACTGTCTCTGGTTCCAGGAGGTTATGACTTATGAACTATTGAGCTTATTGGAAATTAGGGCTAGGGATAGAAATTCAGATATCATCAGTACTGAGTAGATGATAATTAAAGTATCTAATTTCATATTCTTTAAAATATGTCTTACTCTTTAGGGGTATATTTTGGGGTTTTGTTTTTTGGCAGGGGCACACCTGGTTATGCTCAGGGTTTTTTCCTGGCTCTGTGCTCAGGATCATTCCTGGCAGGACTTGGGGGACCATATGAGATGCCGGGGATCGAACCTGGCATGACCACATGCATGGCAAGTACCCTACTCACTGTGCAATTGTTTTGTCCCCTCTTTGTTTTCTAATAAGGAAATTTATCCCATACACTTTAAAAAAATTATATATTTGTCCATTTTGCTTTTCTGGTTTTTATTTTTTTCTCATGTTATTTCCTTTGTTGCTGAAACCTTCATTTAAAATTTTTTTGTTTTGTTTTTGGGCCACATCTCATAGTGTTCAGGGACTACTTCTGACATAATACTCAGGAGCGGTCCTTGGTAATTAAAATTAAATTTCACCACATGGTGCCAGGGATCAATCCTGGGCCTTTTACATGGCATGCATGTCTTCTCTCGTCCTTTGAGCTGTGAGTCTCTCCATGAGTCTGCTGCCTGAATTTTGATAAGAGTGATGAATACTCTTTCCTTTCTCCCTATCCATAACTCAACAGCATCAGAACTGCACAGGACCGTAGACTGCCACTAAAGGTTTAATTTTATTCCCCATAGTCAGAATCACAGAAGAGAACTGGTGGTGGAGCAAATATGACCATGCTGCAGGCAGTCTCTTGTTTCTAAAAACAAAGTTAACCTGTTACATTAAGAGCTAAATCATTCATCTTTGTCTTTAGAGATGTTTTAGTGAAGATTGAGTGGATGTATTGATGGAAACTATTACCTTGTACTGAGATATTTCAGTTTCTTTTTACATGTATTGTTGTTCCTTTTTAGGTCAATTTATCGAAACATGTGGCCATATCACTCCTGAATCTCCAGTTACACGCAGTCCTGAATCTCCAGTTATTCAACGTGGTTCTAATTTCTCTGCAGTTTGTGTACTAAAGGAAAAATGTATGGATAGTTACAGTGTAAATGCTAGTCATATTTTCTGGAAGATAAACCGTGTTGTTGTTCCTCAAGAACAATATACCGTCATAAATAGAACGGCATCTAGTGTCAAGTTCATTAATATGTCATCAAATGTTCAACTCACCTGCAACATTCGCATATTTGGACAGATTGATCAGAACATTTATGGAATCAGAGTAACTTCAGGATGTAAGTTTTGTTTTTGTTTTATTTCAGATTTTGTCAGAATCCTTGAATTACATTGTCAGTGATTATATAGTAACATGTCAGCTCTTATTTTTTAATTTGCAATTTTTTTGCTTTGTTTTGTGTTTTGGGCCCCACCTAGCTATACTCAAGGCTTCCTGCTGGCTCTGTGCTCAGGACTATCTCCTAGTGTGATACTGAGGATTAAGACTGGGATGGGTACATGAAGGCAAATGCCTTACTCACTGTGTTGTCTCTCTGGTTCTCAGTTCTTATATCTTATTGGGAATATTTATTTTTAATTTTCATTGTGATTATATGATAAGCCTATAGAGTAATACAGGTTTTATGTCTTTTCTAGTAGAAAAGTCAGTTTTCTAAAAAAATATTTTACTTGAGATGATCCAAGATTATTAAATTGAAATCTGTGAATGTATTTTAATAGTTTTCAGTATCCCTTAATGGGTGAGAAAGCAAAGAAAGCAAAGCTGCCCTAAATGGTAAATAAATACCAAAGAACTAAATATATTGAAATAAATACTAGATTTCTTTTATAGCATATAGCAAACAAGTGCATTGCAAGGCTGTGATTTGGGCATTTGCTTTTTCCTTCATTGTTTGGAAAAGCATTACAAAGAAAACTATGTGAATCCTTTTCGTTTTTAATTGCTTTTAATTGACATTCAGATATTACTTTACTATATGTTTAATAGAGAAATCAGTTGTTATGAGCCAGTTATTAATGAAAGTTTATGTAAGTAAAGTAAAGGCCCTCCCGTTGATCATCGATTTGCTCGAGCGGGCCCAGTAACGTCTCCATTGGAGACTTTGTTGTTACTGTGTCTGGCATATCCAATTCTCTCGGTAGCTTGCCGGGCTCTCCGAGAGGGGCGGAGGAATCGAACTCGGGTCGGCCATGTTGGCCGCTTGTAAGGCGAATGCCCTACCCGCTGTGCTATCGCTCCAGAAAGTTTATGTAACTTCACAAATATTCTTTAATGTTATGATAGATCTATTATGATAGGAGTATGTATTTTACTACCTAAAAGGAAGTTTGAGTTTATAGAAATTGAGTTTTTAGTCGCCAGTTTGATTTTTGGTTCATATCTTTTTAAAAACTTCTTGAATTGTTGTGAGGGCGCACCTGGTGGTGGCTGAAAGACCTGTGCGAGTTTGGGGGAATAAGCCTGAGACCTGCACGTTTGCTTGTACCCCTTGAGCCACATGGCTGGCCCGTCTATACATTTTTCTTTATCTTTTCCGCCTAATTTAGGTTACAGATATGTATGTGTTGCCTGTTATTTGTGCATGTTATTTGTGGATGTAAAATTTTGTGAATTGCTGATTTTTTTCCCTTTTAGTACCCCCAGAAAAACCTAAAAATTTGCGTTGCATTGTGAATGAAGGAGAAAACATGAAGTGTCAATGGGATCCTGGAAGAGAAACTTATCTAGAAACAAACTTCACCTTAAAATCTGAATGGTAAGTTAGTTACGCTGGCTGTATGTTGAATTTATTAAGTTAATCATTGTGCAGGATTTTTATTTGCCCAGTAGTATTAGTGAAGGCAAATTTATTTAGCCTTATTAACATTTCGTTTTAGAATACCTAAAAAATACATAGAAAATTAGATAGTTTAGTAAATGTCCACGTACTCATCATCAATTTCTAGCAATGATCAGCTAATTTCCAATCTTAATTGATATGTGTCCTACCTGTACTTTATTTTTTGTTACCCTGGTTGTACTTAGGGATCACTTCAGAGTCTGTGGTCCTGGGCCTCAAATCTATGTTTGCCACATGCAAGGAAAATGCCTAACTCCTGTACTGTTTTGTACAGCTCACCCATACTATCTTGAATAAAATCTGAGATATTACACTATTTATAAATGTTGTTGTACATATTTCTTTTTTTTTTTTAATTTTATTTTATTAGTGAAGCACCATGAGGTACAGTTGTAGATTTACAAATCTTTGTGCTTGGGTTTCGGTCATACAATGATCAAATACCCATCCCTCCACCAGTGCCCATTTTCCACCATCATGGATAATATCTCCCCCCAACCCCCCCTCCCACCCTCCCTCTGTGGCAGGGCATTCCCTTTTGTTCTCTCTCTCCTTTTGGGTGTTGTGGTCTGCAAAAGAGGCATTGAGTGGCAAACATGTTCAGTTCATAGTCTACTTTCAACATGCATTTCCCCTCCTGGGAGGATCCTCTAAACACCCTTTATTTGGTGCTCCCTTCTCTGTCTGAACTGCCCTTTCCCCTAGACTACCCGGCTGGCCTCTAAGCTATGGAGTAATCCTCCTGGTGTTGATCTCAGCTATTCTTGGGTATTAATCTCATATTTTTGTTGTACATATTTCTAAAAGATAAAGATGTTGTATAGAAAAGTTTATGAACCACCATTATTACCCCCAAGTACAACTGAAATTACTTTGTTATTGTTACATTTTCAGTTAGTATTAAAATTTTCCCAGTTCCCTTATAAATCTATGTGCATGTTTTTATGCTTGTTCAAATCAGTGTCTGAGTACACTTGCTTATATTGCGAATCAGTATGTTTTTAAGCATATAATCAGAGTCTGTGTCTTTTAAGCACAGGTTCTGCGTTCTCTTCTTTTCCTTTGAAAATCAGTTGTTAATACTAGTATTGAACATATTGTTAAATATTACTCTGTTCATTTATTTTCTAAATGTTGCTATTAGACATAGAGACTTGGTCAGGTTTGGTTTATTTTATTCCTCCCCCAAAGAAAAAATTTTTCAGTTGTTGACTTATTCCGTATATTGTAAAATTCTCCATGGTTTTGCAAACAAAGAATAGTCCTAGTGGAAGAATGTTTTAATCAGTGAGCTTTTATTGGGGGAAGAGTTGCGGGACAAGACCTGAGAGTTGCTCAGTGACTACTGCGGGAGTCAGTCCTGCTGGTGCTCGGGGGCCATGTAGTGCCAGGGATCAGGTCTGGACCTCCTGCACAGAGTCTGTGCCCTTTGAGCTATTTTTCTGGCCCTTTAGTAAACTCTTACCCATTCTCATTGCGTCAGTTCTCCAATAAACATTTTAATACATTTGCTCTCATATGTGTCTTTATAGTAATTCTCTTCTGTCAATTCATATTTCCTTACTTCAACGAGAGTTTCAGACATTAGTTAACCCTTCAGTATTTCTCCATTTACATCATTGAATATAATTAATTGGATACTATAAATGTATTCTTTTAATTAAATTTATATATCTTAGGTATCCTTATATATCTTAAACATATCATTCAGTGAGGGTTTTTTGTTTGTTTTGTTTGTGGGGGAAAGGGTTCTTATCCATTGGTGCTCAGGATCTATGTCCGATCGAGGATCATTCGTGGCAGTGCTCAGGGGACCATTTGTGATATCAGGGATCGAACCAGGATTAGTTGCATATAAGGCAAGTACTTTACCCCTCTACTATCTGTTAGTCCCATGCAGTGAGCTTTGATTATTGTTTACACCTCTGTAACTCCTGACCAGATACAGAACATTACCAGCAACCCCCTAGAAAGTTTCTTCATGACTTTTCTAGTTAACCCCAGCCACAGCCCTATCCCACTTCATCTCACAAAGCAACTAACCTTACTATCTTCACCATAAATTAGTCTGTTCCAGAATATCATATAATTTTGGAGAGACGTTGATAGAGCATAAAGCTATCAGTCTTGGGCCAGAAAGATAACTTAGAGGTATGGAGCACGTGCTTGGCTTGCCAGAGGCCTAGGTTCTGTACTCAGCACCACCATGTGGTTCCCTGATTACTGCCAGGAGTGATTACCAATCAGAATGTAGCCCCCAAACAAACTCCCCTCCATCCACACCTTAAAAGACTTCTAAATATTAATGGAATAAAATTTTTAAATAATTTGGTGTTTTAAAGTACAGATCAACACCAAGATTTTTATCTGAGCAGCAAGAGTCATACCATCATTCAACAGATAATTCAGAATATGTATGAATTTGGAGTATTAAGACATTGAGTTCAGATACCCATAAAACTGCTTACTAGGGGCCAGAGCGATAGTACAGTGGGTAGGGCATTTGCCTTGCACACAGCCGACCTGGTTTCGATCCTCTGTATCCCATATGATCCCCCAAGCACCACCAGGAATAATTCCTGGGTGCAGAGCCAGGAGTAATCCTTGAGCATCGCTGGGTGTGACCCAAAAAGAGAAAAAAGAAGAAAAAAACCCCTCAGTTTTCAAAAATAGGCAATTTTTACAGAAATTTTGCTTTCCACAATCAGCAATTTATTCCAAATGTATTGGAATTAACTTATCTATTCTGAATTGTAATAGTCTGTTTCATCAAACCCTTGTCAGGTAATCTTTTTCATCCAAATCTTTTCAGATCTGTTTTTAATAATTGATTCTCCCATTTTTGTATATAGGGCAACGGAGAAATTTGATGATTGTAAAACAAAACGTGGCGGCAATCCCACCTCATGCACTGTTGATTATTCTCCTGTATATTTTGTCAACATTAAAGTTTGGGTAGAAGCGGAGAATGACCTTGGGAAGGTTATTTCAGATCATATTGATTTCGATCCTGTGGATAAAGGCAAGTTTTACCCTGAAATTTAGAATTTATTAGAAATACACAAGATAATTTATTAAATTATACATTTATTTTTATTTTTAGTATGGAAACATTATAAAAATAGAGCCCAACTGTAGTTAGAGCTATTTTCACTTGTAATATTATATTTTACTACTTAAAAATATGTCTCATTGTTGCCATAGTAAACATGTGCTATTAAAAATTTTTAATGTATATTTAATTTTTTTTGATATCTGAGCCCAAATGAATAGTAATATAATAAACTGACAAGAAAACCTAGTTTCTATATAAATTTGCTTCTTCATTGTAAATGTTATGTATAGCACCATTTTAAGAGAAATTCATTCACTTAAGGAGAATGAATATTGTGAAATCATAAAGTGTAATTTGAGTTTCTGTAATGACTTATAAAAATAAATGGCAAACTTTTTTTTCTTTTATTCTTTAGTGAAGCCCAATCCACCACATAATTTATCAGTCACCAGCTCAGAGGAGCTTTCTAGTATCTTAAAATTGACATGGATCAACTCAAGTATTCAGGATTTTCTAAGACTGAAATACAGCATTCAATTCAGAACCAAAGATTCTTCAACTTGGATCCAGGTAAACCAAAAATTACTACTGATCCAAACAGTCTTTCTTGCAACACTGAGCTAGAGGTTTCCGATCTTATTTAATGTATTGCATCCCTATCTGAAAACGAAATAACTCAACAACCCCTGAAAGTCAACCTACCTTTAAAGAAACAAACAGAAAGCATCCCCTGATTATGCTTGAGACTTCCATTATTCCCTGAGGCACATTAGTGTTACTACTTGGAGAAATTGCTGTGAAGCTCTAATTTTCCTCCTAGGTTTTGGTAACTCAGGGCTTACTCCTGACTCTGTGCTCAGGGATCACTCCAGGCAGTGTTCAGGTACCGTATGTGGTGCCAGCTATCAGACCCATGCTGGCTACATGAAAGGCAAGCACCCTACCCAGGACCTCTCCAGACCACAGTCTTTTTTTGTATATCTTAATTTTTCAAGCCAGGTGTGACATTTCTTTTTAGATCTGTATTTCAAGCAAGATCCAACAGAAAGACTTCCAAATAGAAAATAAAAATTTTCTGTATGCAGTTATCTCTGCATACTGTAAAATATGGAAGTGATACAGATTAGTAGGACTAACGTTTGATGGAAAGTAAAAGGAGCACAAATAGTGAGTAGAGCAGAGCTAAAGAGATTTTGTGGATAAGGTAGAACAGAGCTCGATAACTCACCTGTATGTCAGATTCTTCCTTACCAACTCTTTCTTGTTTCACTGGAACCTATCCACACTCATTTGTTTACATATTGTCAACAGCTATTTTGTGCTTTATCTAAAGAGTTATTTACTTTGCAACAGACTCATCTGTAGCCTAAAATACTTACTAGCTAGCCCTTTGTAGAAAATTTGCCTACCTTAAGATATAGAAAGGGATTGGTGGGGCACTTGTAAGTCTGAAAAGGAGAATGACTGTGAATCCAAAGTTGATGCTGTCAGCTAAAGAAATATTTTAGACTTGGCTGGGGGGCGGGGTGGTGACAGGATTGTTGTTTCTGTTTGTTTGGGAGATACAGCTGGCAGTGCTCAAGTGCTAAAGCGTATTTACAAATCATTAAGGTTAGTAGGAAAGCACCTGTGTTGAAAAGTACCTAATTTTTTTACCCGGTTATAATTGGAAGTGGAAAATCGATGGAATTAGTTATGACCCGTGCATTCAGAAGAAGAAATCTGTCAATTTGGGAGTGAATTAGAACTTCAGAATGCAGCATTTTCTTTTCTAACTTCATAGGGAGGGGATTATCTAAGCATTGGGCATGCTCAGGATGAGAGAACTTTGTCAGATGTTACTGAATTTGGACCAAGTAATGTGAAATAGTCTCTCAGAATTTTCCTCCTAAATTCTTATGCATCCATCTGAAGAGCTGTCTATACTTGACAGATATAATATAACCTCATAAGATATTTAATAAAGGAAGATTATTTACTTAAAGATGTTTCCATACTGATCTATTAAACCTTACTGTTTTCAACTTTTTGACTTGGCAGTAATTTCTTGAGTTTAATTTACTAATCTTAATCTGTAAAAAAAAAAATACATTAATGCCTCTCATTAGTCAATTTGCTTTGCTTTCAGGTTCCTCTTGAAGATACACCATCCACCCGAACGTCGTTCACTGTTCAGGACCTTAAACCTTTTACAGAATATGTGTTTAGAATTCGTTGTATGAAGGCTGATGGCAAAGGATTCTGGAGTGACTGGAGTGAAGAAGCAAGTGGGGTCACATATGAAGATAGTAAGTAAATAAGTACATGAAGAAATAAAGCTGGGGCTGGAGAGATAGCTCAGCAGGCTGAGCTTACGCGTTCCTACGGGAGACCCGGGTTTGAGCCACTGCACTTCTAGGAGTGAACCAACGAAGCACAAATCTGGCAGTAGCCCTGAGCACATTTGTGGCCCAAAACAAAAATAAATTAAATAAAACCCCAAAGCACAACAAATAAATAAAGCTATTGGAATTCTGCTTTGTCTGGTTTTAATAACGCAGACCTTTTTGCTTTTTATTTGTGATCATTTTATTCAAATTAGTAATCAGAATGTAAATATCAACATGGATTATTGGTAATGCAAATATATTTATTACATAATTGGGAAAATTATCATGAAATGGTGTCTTAAAGGACCATTATTCTGAATCAATAAAATTATGCTATCAAAAAGATATTTGTGACATTTTTATCTATTATTTTTGTCTGCACTTTACTATTTTGCACTTTTTAATGATATCAGGATGTAAATATCAACATGAATTATTTGTAATGCAAATATATTTATTACCTAATTGAGAAAATTATCATGAAATGGTGTCTTAAAGGACCATTATCCTGAATCAATAAAATCATGCTATCAAAAAGATATTTGTACATTTTTTATCCATTATTTTTGTTAGCACTTAATAAACCCCTGTTAAGTATCCTGGAGTTTATGGCTGGTTTATTTTTATTTTCTCCGTGATGATGATGATGATGATGATGATGATATAAATAAAAAATAAAATTTAATAATAATAAAAAGATATATGGTCTGAAGTAAGATTCGTTCTCCAAAGCAGCTGTCATTACTAATTTCTTCTATTTCCACCAAGAAATAACTGTGGCACATAGGTTTTCCTTTCTGAACATTTCCCTATCATTTTTCTCTTAGATCCCAGTGCCTAGCACTGTGACTTTAACACCTCGTAGCCCATCCCCTGAGTATCAAACTATATAATTTCACTTCCAATTTTTCTAGAGATTAGAAAGTCATATGATTTGAAAAATACCAATGACAGGAAAAAAATCTCGTAAGAATCTTATTCTCTTTGGCTGGGAAAATGGGGAGATAGTATAAAAGAGGTATGGTTCACTCCTTGTTATACATGGTTCCCTGACTTCTACCAGGAGTAGCTCAGAAAAATAGGGAAAAAAACAATCATAAACAACTTTATCACTGTATTTCCTGGTGATTCAATAAAAAGAAATGTAAGAAAAAAGGGGGAAAATTCGTTTTACTCTCCTTAATACTAGAAGAAAAAAAAAGCAATCCTATCAATGTTTGGGGGGTTCTCAACCAGATTCCTTTGTCTTGGACAAGAATTCTTTTTTATTTTATTTATTTATTTTTTGCTTTTTGGGGTCACACCCAGCCATGCTTAGGGGTTACTCCTGGCTCTGCATTCAGAAATTATTCCTGGCGATGCTTGGGGGACCATATGGGATGCCAGGGATCATGCAAGGCAAACGCCCTACCCACTGTACTGTCACTCAGGCCCCTTGTCCTGAATTCTTAAATGAGATTCTTGGGCCTTTATAGACAATTTGAGTCCGTTTGGAAAAGTCCCTGAAATACTTTATTTTGTTTTATTTTTTGGTTCACACCTAGGCAAAATGTTGTTAGTGCCTCTGCATTTTGTTATGAAATGGTACATAATCTCAGTCAAATCTGTTGCACTCCAAATTTTATAAATTATTGAATTAAGCTTTAATTTAGTTAACAAAGCCTCTAAGTTCTATGTTAAGGAATAGGAATATTATAAACCTGGGGCTGAAAAGGCAGTACAGCAGGCAAGGTGCTTATCTTGCAAGCAACTGACCTGGGTTCCCATAATCTTTATTTTGGGGCTGGAAGGGGTGATTATTGCTTGCTGATGTGCCTTATCTCTTCCCTTGTTTTACGATATATATTCACCTCTTCATGATTCACACAGGACCGCTTAGATTTTATTCTGATCCTTTTTTTATTTTACAGTTGTTATAAAATTTTTGAAAAATCACCTACGGGAATTCTAATTCTAAAAGTTAATTCTAAACTTTTATAAAGTGCATCTGAACATCTTTGGCAATCACCATAGTAGTCTTGTGTATTTTTCTGTATCATTACTCTAAATATAGCATAAGGGTAGTATGCTACATTTGCTTCGTTTGTTAATTTTACACTTTTAGGTGTTTTAAACATTTATGATTTTTAATTTTTAAAATTAAGAAATAATGGTGCATTTTTCATTATTGCTTAGGATATACTTGTACTTTTATAATTTTAAGATTAGAAAAATAGTTTCAATGTGTTAAAAAAAAAGTGCCAGGTTTTGGAAAAATAGTGGTTAAAGAATGATATCATGTGGTTGAAATTCATATTAAGGGGGGAAAAAGACAATTTCAAGAACTTCACTTACTGTTATAAAACTTTTTATTTGTTATTGGCCCACACCCAGTGGTGCTTAGGGGCTGTTCCTGGCTCAGAGTTCAGGTGTTCCTCCCAACAGTGGTAGTGGAACCATATATATATGGTGCGGGGGAGTGAAGCCACACCTTCTGTATGCAGAACATAGGCAACTAGTCCTTTGAACTAGTCCCCACTCCTGCTAGGAAACTGACTTTAAAATGTTTGTCTTTTCTTCAGGACCATCAAAGGCACCAAGTTTCTGGTATAAGATTGAGCCATCCCATACTCATGGCTATAGACCTGTACAACTCATATGGAAGGTAAAAACATGCTTTTATATTCTGGTACATTTTAAGTGGTGTTATAAATGGAGTATTTTTTACTTAAATTTTTATTCACTCTAATGTCAGAAACGGGAGGACACTGACAGTGAATGTCAGAAAAGCATTTATCTAACTTTTTCATAAAGAGGAGCAGAAAGGTTTTAATAGTTAATGAACTGTAAATGAATCTTGCAGTCACTGTCGCTGTCACTGTCCTCCTGTTGTTCATCGATTTTCTCGAGCGGGCCCAGTAACATCTCCATTGTGAGACTTTGTTGTTACTGTGTTTGGCATATTGAATACGTCATGGGTAGCTTGCCAGGCTTTGCCATGTGGGCGAGATACTTTTGGTAGCTTGCCAGGCTCTCTGAGAGGGGTGGAGGAATCGAATTCGGGTCGGCCATGTTGGCTGCATGCAAGGCAAACGCCCTACCCGCTGTCCTATTGCTCCAGCCGAATCTTGCAGTATCTCAACATTATTTTATAAAGTTCTATAAGAAGAGGGACCTTGTTTTTCATTTTATTGAATTTTTTGTGAGTGCTTCATAGTAAATGAAAGGTTGAGCTAAGGAAATTGTTCAGTAGGAATGATAAACTTTTCCTTAAAAATGTATTGCTATAAAATATATTTAAATATACAAAATAGGGGCTGGAGCAATAGCACAGTGGGTAGGATGTTTGCCTTGCATGCAGCCAACCCAAGTTCGATTCCCAACATCCCATATGGTCCCCTGAGCACCGCTAGGAGTAATTCCTGAGTGCAGAGCCAGGAGTAACCTCTGTGCATTGCCAGGTGTGACCCAAAAAGCAATACATATATATATATATACAAAATAAAATATTAATGATCAAAAGTTGTATGCTGCACTAAGTAATCCTGCTTAGAAGACATCCTTCTTCCATACCATTAGAGACTTGCTTTCCTTTTCCCCATTCTTTTGTCTTAAAATCATTTTCTGAATTTGGAAAAGCAAAAAGTGGAACATTCCATAATTATGCATGGATGTTGAGTAAGTGGAGAGGAAATTGGAGAGAAAAATACTCAGCTTTGAAATAAATTAGGTGCACATAGTCACAGTGCAGAACTGTATATGAAGTGCACGCTAATAGTGAATTCATGCTTTTCACTCTATATGTAGTAGTAGTTGCTTTAATAATTAGTTGAAAATGAGGCCGTCAGTTCCTTTTAATGAAATATTTAGATATTAAGTATACTAACAGAATTTGTGAACTTCATTAACTGATTAGCATTGTATATAACTATTGTATTACAGACTTTGCCTCCTTTTGAAGCAAATGGAAACATCTTAGATTATGAAGTGACTCTCACAAGATGGAAGTCGCGTTCACAAAATTACACAGTTAATGACACCAAACTGAAAGTAAACCTCACGGATGATCGCTATATAGCCACTCTGACAGCAAGAAATCTGGTTGGCAGATCGGATGCATCTGTTTTAAGTATTCCTGCTTGTGACTTTCAAGGTTTGTACCTGTGAAATGGAGCCTGTCATATGGGTAGAATAGGACTCCCATAAAAAATCTAGGAAGTAGTCTCGGGTTGTTTCCTTAGTTTCAGAAAGGATGGCCATAGATTTAAAAGTTTCTTAAAAATAGTTTTATTTAGAAAATAGAGATGGGGGAGATTGAGGAGAGAAGGGGGAGAGATAGAGACAGAGAGAGAGCAAGAGAAGTTTTTAGTAGCTGAGTTTTTGTTGTTTTGTTTTAATATTATTTTTTTTAAACTTATTTAATCACCAGGAGAGCATAGATTTTTAAGTCAGTCGACAAATAATGTGTTCTACCATTAAGTGGCTCACTTAAACTTTGTAGTCACGGTCCGGTCACGGTCCTCCCATTGTTCATCGATTTGCTCAAGCGGGCCCAGTAACGTCTCCATCATGAGACTTGTTACTGTGTTTGGCATATCGAATATGTCATGGGTAGCTTGCCAGGCTCTGCCGAGATACTCTTGGTAGCTTGCCGGGCTCTCAGAGAGGGGCGGAGGAATCGAACTCGGGTTGGCCATGTTGGCCGCTTGTAAGGTAAACGCCCTACCGTTCTGCTATCACTCCAGCCCAAACTTTGTAGTAAGCAATTTAATTCATTTAAGTAGTTTCTGATTATCTTTATACCTGCTTTCTTAGACTATTTTGATGTTTGGGTGACTTTATATACTTATGGCTTAATGTAACTTTACATTACATTTAACTTAATGTAACTTAATGTAGCTTTACATGTAACTTTCAAAAAAAGAAAAAATGTAATTTAAAAAATATTTGAAGAATTTGGGGAAAGGAAGATTTTAAGCCTCAAAGTAAATTAACTACACAAAAGGAAAAAAAGAATTAACTATCCTAACATGTAAATTATAATGAAGTACTTTATACATAAGAATATATTAATGTACTATAGAAATTGATAGTTGTATCAGATGGTTATAGAGATAAACATAAAACAATATGGCAGGCTTTTAAATGTTCATTTATTGTATCAGTGTTTTAATTTTGTTTTTAAGCTACAAAACCTGTAATGGATCTTAAAGCATTTCCCAAAGATAACATGCTTTGGGTAGAATGGACTGCTCCAGATGAATCTGTAAACAAATATATAATTGAGTGGTGTGTGTTATCGGATAAATCACCCTGTATCACCGACTGGCAGCAAGAAGATGGTGCTATCCATCACACCTATTTAAGAGGTATGGCTAATTAGAAATAAGTATTTTTTTCTAATTATTTAGTCTCTTTCCTTTTCCATTTTCTGTTCTGCTTTATAGGTTTTGTGGTCTATTAAAAAGCTTCCAAGTTATCACACTTAACTTCACCAAACTATAGAGTGTACTTACTGACAAAAGAGGAGTTAAAACTTACCTCTTTCAGTTTTGTTTTGGTTGTCAAAGGAATGTTTACCAAGCTGTTAATTGAAAGAAATATATGGATTCAACTAATATGGATAACTTTGGTTGTCTTATCTCTGTAGTGATTTGTAGTCATTGAGTGGGCTGGAGCGATAGCACAGCAGGTAGGGTGTTTGCCTTGCAAGTGGTCAACATGACTAACCTGAGTTTGATTCCTCCGCCCCTCTTGGAGAGCCTGACAAGCTACCGAGAGTATCTCGCCCTCACAGCAAAACCTGACAAGCTACCCGTGACATATTCAATATGCCAAACACAATAACAATAAAGTCTCACATTGGAGATGTTACTGAGCCCGCTCGAGCAAATCGATGAACAACGGAAGAACGGGAGGACAGTGACAGTGACTTCATTGAGAAAATACAAGCATCTGGCTAATTTGTGAGCTTGTTAGCTGTTGAATAGGTGAAGCAGAATGAAAACTCGGAAATTCTTATGCCTCTTAACTGGAAATATCAATAAAAAGTATGTGACACCATAAAGCTCTAAGCAATCTTGGTGTGCATTTTAAAGTTTATTACATGATTTTAAAGATCATATGACAGTTTTTAAGAGGAAACAAAATATTTGGCTTGTATATATTTTGCATTAAAGATAGCCAGTAGAATTCATCTTTGCATAATCAGAAAAATGTAAGCAATAGGATATATAGTTTGAGCTTTGTTCAAAAAACAGGGTGTTTGGTCTTCAGTAGCAGACTATAGAAAGTATAATCTTTTTTTGTTGTTTTTTTTTGTTTTGTTTTGTTTTTTGGGTCACACCTGGCGATGCTCAGGGATTACTCCTGGCTCTGCACTCAGGAATCACTCCTAGTGGTGCTCAGGGGCCCATTTGGGATGCTGGGAATCGAATCCGGGTTGGCCACGTGCAAGACAAACACCCTACCCGCCTCTGTGCTATCACTCCAGCCCCTAGAAAGTATAATCTTAATAAACTTGGTTATCTAATGTATTGGTCTTATCAAATTAAAAGCATTGTAGAGCTACAGAGGAGACAAATTGGTAATAACTAAGGGAAAGGTAAAGTCCCTCCCGTTGATCATCGATTTGCCTGAGCGGGCCCAGTAACGTCTCCATTGGAGACTTTGTTGTTACTGTGTCTGGCATATCGAATACTCTCGGTAGCTTGCCGGGCTCTCCGAGAGGGGCGGAGGAATCGAACTCGGGTCGGCCATGTTGGCCGCTTGTAAGGTGAACGCCCCACCGCTGTGCTATTGCTCCAGCCCATTGATAATAACTGGACATTGGTAATAACTGTCATTAGTAATAACTGGACGATAGAAACTCTAAGTAATATAGGGTCTGGTAGCACTGGTAGCACTGTCCTCCCCTTGTTCATCGATTTGCTAGAGCAGGCCCAGTAACGTCTGTATTGTGAGACTTCTTGTTACTGTATCTGTCATATCGAATACGTCACCGGTAGCTTGCCAGGCTTTGCCGCGAGGGCAAGATACTCTTGGTAGCTTGCTGGGCTCTCTGAGAGGGGCGAAGGAATAGAACCCGGGTCAGCCAAGCCGGCCGCATGCAAGGCAAATGCCCTACCACTGTGCTATTGCCCCAGCCCAGAGGGCCTAGAGGCCTTCATTTTGGGCAGGTACCATCATTAGCCCAGTAGCCTGTCAGTACATAATATAGCATAATATAGAAATTCTCTTAGAATATTGAGTCACCAAGAAAATATAAAATTATTTAAGAAGGCTAGGGATATGTAACTTTTTAATCATGGTGAAGGTAGTGTAAGTTCTTATTAAAGACAAAACTTCAGTGTAATAAACCCCTTATTTCCTAATGCAGACAGATACAGTGCCATGTAAAGAATGTGACCACGGCATGCTAATGAAATAGGTTAATTTGGAGAGATAATAAATACTCAAGATTATTTTTTCTTTTAAAATTGGGTCACTTTCTGGGGGAAATAACTCAAATTCTTTTTTAATCCACTGTATTAGCAATACTTTCATAAATACTGTTAATCATCAATGTAGTGTATAAATGGTAATGTTTACTTACAAGTTCATTATAATGGAGTTTGAAGAAAAAACTTGAATAGTCATAAAATTATAAAGATAAATGATGAAATTAATTTGAATTTTTTGCTTATAGTGGAAAATTATTTATCTGTATTTTATTTAGGGAAGCTAGAGGAGAGCAAATGCTACTTGATAACAGTTACTCCAGTATATGCTGCTGGACCAGGAAGCCCCGAGTCTATAAAGGCATACCTTAAACAAGCTCGTAAGTCTAAAGACATATAAAGATGACTCATTATGTCCAGATCATCTGGAATTATTACTAATTAACAAATACCTTTATTCCATTTCAGCACCTTCTAAAGGACCTACTGTTCGGACCAAAAAAGTGGGGAAAAATGAAGCTGTCTTAGAATGGGACCAACTTCCTGTTGATGTTCAGAATGGATTTATCCGAAATTATACTATCTTTTATAGAACCGTCATTGGAAATGAAACTGGTATTAAAACTTTGCTATTAAAAATTAGCCGTTTTCTGAAGCTTGTAATACTTTTACACTGTCAAGTTAGGCCTAATAAAGCAAAAACATTGGGAGATGAATAAAACACTCTCATTGATTTTTTTTTTCGCCCCCCCACCCCAACTAGCTGTGAATGTAGATTCATCCCACACAGAATACACACTGTCATCTTTGACTAGTGACACTTTGTACATGGTACGAATGGCAGCGTATACTGACGAAGGTGGAAAGGATGGTCCAGAATTCACTTTTACTACACCCAAGTTCGGTAAGAAAAATTGATGCTTCATCCTTTTTTTTTTTTTCTTTAAAATTTAATCAGACTGAAAGTGAAATTAATGAATATGCTAAAACTTTGTTAAAAGTGTACCTTTAGATTCATAGGAATAAACTTCATAAATTATTATTCTTGTGTTTAATTTTTGTTCTTTCTTTAAACTGTAGAAAATATTGTCGCTGAGCTGTTTCTGAGTTATTTTACCTACATTGTAAAAAGAATTTGTATCTTTTTAAATGGGCTCTTTTTTCACTAGTAAAACTTGAATCTTTTCTTTCCCTCTCTTGCTCCTCCTTTGTTAAGCTGGAAGTATAATCTCAACATATTTGTATCTTGGGGCTGGAGCAATAGTACAGCAGACCCAGGTTTAAAACCCGGCACCCAGTCTGGTCCCCCAAGCACTACCAGTGATCCCTGAGCACAGAATGAGGAGTATGCCCTGAGCATCGTCGGGTTTGGCTCCCAGACAAGCCAGAAAGTCCATTATAGGGCCTGAGACAGCACTCATCAGGGTGGACTGGAGTACATTTTGTGTGCCAGAGGTCTGGGTTGTCTCTCGCACATCATGGTCCCATGAGTTTCTCTTGGAACAGCTACTGAGCACAGAACCCGTAATAGCCCCTGAGCACCACTGGGTATAACTCTACAATAAAAAATTTTTAGTTCATTATAAATTGTCCCAATTATTGATCCATATAATTGATAAACCCTCTTTTAAAGGCAGATATTATTATAATATCTTAAGCTTACTAGATAATATTCCTGTTTCTCTCTTTGTGTCTATTGATTCTTCTAAAATTGATTTTATATAGTCTCTTTGAAAATAATAAAACTATTAAAAATATTGTCTGAGGTTTTCATTTTTATTCTTTCTAGAAAGTTAAATTTGTAGTTTAATTATTAATACTGCTTTATAGCTTTTCCAGTTCTACCCATTCTATTGTTCTGATATTTCTCTATGGCATGATAATAAGAATTCAAAGATAAGCTTTTGCTATTATTCAGCTGAGTGAGGATAATATAATACAATAATAAATATAATAAATGTTTATACTTGAAAGCTGTGTTAGTAAATAGATTGTATATCTAATAAATTAAACTAACCAGTTTTTTCCTCAGTCCAACATGTACTTATGTAATGCTTACTGTGTAGCCAGATATATTGTAAGGCACTAAGTGGTTTACTGATGAGGCAGGAAAGAGGGGAATCTTTCAGTTTGAAATGACTGCAAAAAATCTTTCAGCATTTCAGTAGTAATCTGACTGGAAAATTACATTATAACATTTTAGTGTGTGTATGAGCAATTATTTTCCAACTTATCCCTTCTGTTTTATTTTAGCTCAAGGAGAAATTGAAGCCATCGTTGTACCTGTTTGCTTAGCATTCTTATTAGTAACCCTTTTGGGAGTATTATTCTGTTTTAATAAGCGAGATCTGTAAGTATTCATTCATGCTTTTACATTTTCCCCATTTTTTGTTTGAGTTATTTTTTTAACTCTCAGAGAAACTGCTGTTTTTCAAAGTGGCTGTGCCAGTTGTTTTCCCAGCCCGCAATGTGAGAATTCCAAATATTCCACATTACCAATACTTGATAATGTCAGAATTTTAAACTTTAGCCATTCTTTGTTATGGCTGGCTAGTGATCTTTGTGGATTCAATTTTTGTCTCCCAGAAAACTAGTATTGTATCTTTTCATCTGCCACTTAGAGATATTTTCTTTATAATGTATCCAAATCCTTTGCCCATTTTGAAATTGAGTTACCTTGTTAATCTTACTAATATTGCACTTATAAGTTCTTTGTATGAATTATTTGGGTTACAAAACTTTCATCAGATACATGTTTTATCATTTTAGTTGATGGCTTTTTGGAATTTTTAATTGTGACGTTAGCAAAGAAAAATGTTTGTGACATTCATTTTATTCATTTGTGTATAATATTGTTGAGAGGGTCATACCCACCTAGAGCCTGGTGTCACACCTAGCAGTGCTAGAGTAACATGCAGTGTCTGATCCCAGGGCCTCAAACTTGTGCAAAGAATCTACTCCACCCATATTCTTATGGATATTCCTACAGAGGAAGTTAGGTTGATAGGATCTTACTTTGCCATAAGCAGAAACTTCATTCTCACTTTTATTTTTACGTTCAAACTCTAATTTTGGGCTCGGGACTTTATTGAGGTAAGTATACTTAACTAGGTCTTTTATAACAAAGATATTCTGAATAACTTATGTGTTTTCATTTGGTAACTATAGTGAAATTTTAACTGATTATCTAGATATTTTTGGATATCAAAAAATCAGTACTTCAATTTGGATAGGTGTTTCATGACTTGGCTAAGATGTGACTTATTGCAGGTGTGATTTGATTTCAGAGGAACTTTTAGACAGTTTTCTATTGGCTGCAAGAAAAATAATGTGTATTGACTAGAAGTAAGGACTAGTGTTTATTACATGTGGTTCTACATGTGCCATATTTCTTCTCTCTCCAGAATTAAAAAACACATCTGGCCTAACGTTCCAGATCCTTCAAAGAGCCATATTGCCCAGTGGTCACCTCACACACCTCCAAGGGTAAGATAAAATGCACTATATAAGAATTTATATTAGTAAATTTAATACACAGGAATATTTGGGTATGATTGTAGAGGTCAACCAAGAGACATAAGCTGAATTATAAAAAGCAAATGAAGATAAGAAGAGTACAAGATTTCTAATCAAAGTTTAAAATACACATTTAGGATTTGATTATAACATAATTGTTCTGATAGTTTCCATTCTATTCAGTAAATAGCTAAAATATATTATTGAACTTGTTACTGGGCCCGCTCAAGCAAATCGATGAACAACGGGAGGGCCTTTACCTTTTTACCTTTTAAAATGTGATGATTGTTGTGAGGCAAGCATTTTGGATTAAATATTCAAATGTAGGAATCATTTTAACACTGATGAATTGATTACTAGAAACCCATACTGTTCTTTGGATTCCTTAAATTAGAGAAAATTATATTTATTGCCATCTAAAAATCCTTTTTGCTTCATATTGGCAGAATAGGCTGTGTGCAACCTTAACCCTTTTGAGTTTTAATTCTATTTGTGGGGGGCCTCTCAGAGGGTACTCAGATCCTCTACTGGTTTTTCTCAGCCATCTGGACTGGCCATTCAGTGAGGGCCCAAGGATGTGACACGTCCAGCCCAGAGTGCTGGGAATTAATAGATTCACTTTTTTGCTGCTTAGGGGCCTCCAGGGCCACAGCTGATGATAATTCATGGGCCTCCAGGACTGTACTGAGTGACACTCAAGGAAATGTGTGGTACCAGGATCAAACCTGGGTTGGAAGCATGTGAGACATGTGCCTTAACCACTGTACTGTCTCTCTGGCAACCTTTAATATTTTGGTTTTACTACTAAATAATCCTATCATAGTCTAGACATAAAGTGATACGGGTGCTCAGGGGTTACTCCCAGTAGTGCTCAGAGGACCATGCAGGGCTGGGAATTGAACTCAGACCTGCATTAAAAGCATCCCGTCAAGCTAACTCTGGCCGTAAGTTGATAATAGTAAATTTGATTTAAAATTCTGAAATAAATGTCATTCTTATTTCTTTGGAAACATTTCTTTATATCTATGATACAGGTAATTGTCAGTAATATAGATAAAGTTAGAGAAAGTATCTCTGAACATCAAAAGTTACTAAGAAGTTTCAGATATGCATCCATTCTGTGGTTTTAATACTGCTTTAGAAATACATTTGTTCCTAAGTGAATATAAACTGTAGTGTAATGATCCGTTTTCTCTCTTTCTAGCATAATTTTAATCCAAAAGATCAAATGTATTCAGATGGCAATTTCACGGATGTTAGTGTTGTGGAAATAGAACCAAATGACAAAAAGCCTTTCCCAGAAGATCTGAAATCATTGGACCTGTTCAAAAAGGAAAAAAATAGTACCGAGGGACATAGCAGTGGAATCGGAGGGTCTTCATGCATGTCATCTTCTAGGCCAAGCATTTCCAGCAGTGATGAAAATGAATCTGCACAAAATACTTCTAGCACCGTCCAGTATTCCACTGTGGTGCATAGTGGTTACAGACACCAGGTCCCATCTGTTCAAGTCTTCTCAAGATCTGAGTCCACCCAGCCCTTGCTGGATTCTGAGGAACGCCCAGAAGATTTGCAGTTAGTAGATAATGCTGACAGTGGTGATGGCATTTTGCCTCGACAGCAGTATTTCAAACAGAACTGCACTCAACATGAAACCAGCCCAGATAGTTCACATTTTGAAAGGTCAAAACAAGCTCCTTTAGTCAACGAGGAAGATTTTGTTAGACTCAAACAACAGCAGATTTCAGATCATATTTCACAGTCTTATGGATCTGGGCAGATGAAAATGTTTCTGGAAGTTTCTGCAGCAGACGCCTTTGGTCCAGCTACTGAGGGGCAAGTAGTGAATTTTGAAACAGTTGGGATGGAGGCTGCAGTTGATGATGGAATGCCGAAAAGTTACTTACCACAGACTGTCAGAAGAGGTGGCTACATGCCTCAGTGAAAGACTATCTCCTGTTACAACTTCTGGATTACCTGTTAACTGAAGCTAAAAACATTTTATCTGGAATTTCAGATAAAAGAATCTTCACTAATTGAAGATGATCATTTTGCCCTTAAGGACAAAAATGTACTGAACCTTCCCGTGGGCTATTTCCATTCCAGGTGATCCAGAGTCTACTTTAAGCACTACACAAACTGACTTCATCCTCTGAAGAGCTGAATGACTTTGTGCTGTTCAGGATGTTTGCACTGAAGTAAAACAGAAAGCTTGTGTAAAATGTATAAAGTAAAACTTACCTGAAAAATAGAGGGTATTTAAGTAATCAGCAGTGATTAAACGTGGTGGGCACAGCTGACTTTCATGAGAATAGTCATCAAGTAAAGCAGTTTAGGGAGAGTTCATATTAAAAAAAAAAAAAGTAGAAGAACAAGGTCTACACCCTCTGCCTCAGCTGACAACAGGGGTCCAGAAGACATCACTGTGAGCCCAGCCTTTGTTGTCTTAACTCTTATGTAGTCCTATCAACATAGAATACTTGCTATTTTCCATTGGTAATAATGCTACCAGATACTAGAGAAAAGGAATTCTGGAACTTAATTGACCAGATTAAAAATATGCATCTTTTGTATATCACATAATTACCAATCTCACTGGATTTTGAAAATTTGCTTTCTCTCTTTATTGACAACCTTTTTTTAAGTTCTGTTTCACACTCGGCAGGAGTCAGGTATGAACGCCACAAATAGTCACCGGTATTTCAGAAGTTGTTTGCCGTTATGAAGGCCATTATAAAATAACATTTTCAATATATCATATGTGAACATTATTGACTTTCCTTGTTACTACTTCACAGTATTCAATAGATGAAGCACTTTATACAATATTCCTTTAGCATAAAGTTTCCCGGTTCTCACTCCCTAGTGCTAGGGATTAAACCCAGGGCCTCAACAAACAAGGCAAGTGCTCTACCCATTATTTGTTTGTTCATTGTTTTTTGTTACTGTGGTGCCAGGGATCAAAGGACCTTATACATGCAGGCAAGTGCTCTGCTCTTGAAATACATCCCTGACCGCCATCCCCAGTTTTTTAAATATGCTTTGTTTTTGTTTTTCAATAAGCCAACATTGAAATTTCCACTTTTTTCTAATGCATGTTTGCAAGAAGCTAAGTTAGAAGATTTGGGCTATATTCAACAAAACAAACACATCCTCAAAAATGTAAATATTGATCTTAATAAGTGTGACAGCAAATACCCTCATTGTAGAGACACTTATTGGAAAAAGTATTTGAATAGCTACCAGTTCTGCATTAGGTGGACCTTAGTTTTACCTGGTGACTTAGGAACCTCATTCCACGTGTTCTGTTCTTGACTGAAGAAATGAGCTGGGCCTCCAGTTTACTGCTGAAGACACTTTACATTTATGTTATCCCCTTAACTACCACGTTTGATGTGGAAGCAGGGGCTAAAGATAAAAGCTAAGGAAGGAAAAAATAGTTGTAAAACATTAGTGGTTGACGACTACTGCCCAGTGAACTAGGAAAAAAATTGATTTTGTTTTTTTGCCTATTTGGATTACTAAGCTATATATGTCATATGTGCTTTCCGTATTTGGAAAACTAAGCTCAAAGTAATTTGTAGAGGTTCTTGAAGGGTTTTTTTTTTAAGTTGGTGTACATTTGCAGTTGAAGTAGAATGTTCACATTTGACTGTTGTACTTTTGTCCTTTGCTTTCTTCTATTTACATAATGTCTACTACTCACAGTTCTTTCACCTAGATGGTCTTTTTTTGTGAAACTAGCAGATGCCTTATTCTGATGTAACCAGTTCACTTTAGGCAGAATAAACATGAGATTGGTAAAATGACAGAATTAGATGAGAAAAATTAGGCAACAGAAGTCAAATAGGGGCAGACCCCCAACCTCACACTACAGGATAAAGCTTTAATTGTTCAACATGTGCTAATCCAGATCAGGATGAGATTTTCTTGTTAAATCTTTATCAATAAATTTATATTTATTAATTTTCTGTTTCTTACTAAGTGGTCCTATTTAGCCTTCTTTGTAACAATGTTGTGAAGAGCATTCTAGTGTGAAGTTTGTAAACTGTGGGGAAGGAATTATAAAATGTGAATTTATGATCTAAGGAAAGAGATTCATTTTTATTCTTTTTTTAATTTTTTTGGGGGGGTCTACATCTGGCAGTGCTCAGGGGCTACTCCCAGCTCTGTGCTCAGGGGTCACTCCTGGCAGAGCTCAGGGGATCATGTGGTGCTGGGAATCTAACTACAGCTCCAGCATACAAGCTCAGCCTTATTAAGCCATCTCTGACCCCAGGAGTTTCATTTTCTAAAAGGACATCATGCAAGCAAATTTCTATCTTGTAACTTGTATAGGTGTTTCAGTGTCCACCATTGGACTTTGATTGTCCTCAATGTTCAGTGTCCACCAGCACTTTAAATATACTAAATGGATATAGTCACTAGTTACTGTACAAACCTCCATTCAGGAAATACACATGCCCGAGAGAGAAGGAATTATGAAACTTGTTTTAAGTACAGAATTACTTTCTTAAAGCATATTGATGTTATGATGCATGCTAGTTTTCCTTTAGGCAGGCAGAGAAACAAACTTGGTTTTTGTTTATGTGAAATTTTACAAATTAATGGATTTATTACCCATTGAGTTACTAGTATCCCAAAATTTTAAATTCTGAAACATCAAAAAACAGCCTTTTTATATACAAAACTAATTTGATTCCTTATATAGCTGCCTTTGAATTTAACAAGCATGTTACATTTATTGCTATTATAATTGACTATTAGTTGCTGGTGGTTTTGGTTTCCTACCCTCATAATGCTGGATAACTATTGGAAAATCTTATCAACCATCAAACTCACAGAAAGAGAAATTGAATCCTTTTTAGCATGGATCAGAGGGCTGTCAATCTCCCCCTCACCATTTTAGTATAGTGACGGGAGGTGAGAAAGCAAAAATATTCTGAGTTCTTATTCTTCTCTAATTTGTTCATTGAATATAAATCTTGTTCCTGAGATTTTAAAGCAGCCATTCCATAATCTAACATACTGTGAAGTTAAAAGTGGCATATACTTTTAAAACATTAAAGCTCATATTTAAAGCAAAATCAAAATTTAAAGATATCTTTTCTCCCAATACCATTACAATCCTGACATAAATAGAGAAGTAGACTATAGAATTCCCTAAAATTTTTGCTAATTGACATACATTGACAAGTTGGTCAAGTGGGAGATATATTAGAGTCCACATCTCACTCCTCTAATTTTAAGAACAAATTTCTAAATCCTATACTCCATTTCAGATCATTTTTATTAGGAATGGGTAAGATATAAAACTGCTACATTAGGTTAAACTTTTAAAGATTTATGGAATAACTCTGGGTTGTATAGGTTGTATTAGGTTCTGTTTCCCAGGTAAGATAAAGATTTGTGGTTTTTTTTTTTTTGCACTTATGTATAATTTAAGAAACTCTGGTGCCATAAAATGGCAAAATATGTAGAATTAGTGTAAAACTGAGTTTGACATAGATGCCGAGGAGATTTCAACTGTAGCAAACTTACAGTCTAATCCTTTTTTAGACTGTTTCTGACAGCAGTTTCTTTTCAGACTATTTGTAAATAGAATTCAGATGTAAGTCAGAACAAGTTTCCAAAGCCAGTGTAATATTCTGAGATTAATCTATTTTTTGAGGATATTGCTAAGAGTATGTGCATTTAGCATGATATTCTAGTATACATTGTACGTTAAAATTTTTTTAAAGGCAGCTCAGGGTGAGCTCTTCTATTACCTATTTGCTGCAAAATTTTAAAGGGCTTTTTGTAGTCAGTTCCTTCACACTGATTAACTTCATTACCCTGTCGATTCTTTAAAGTTGCTAGATCAAAATGACAATGCAGTTGAGGAAGGTCAATGGTGATAGATGTTCTAGATCTTTTATCCTTTAACACAATCTGTGTCTGAATGATAACTACATTTTTCTAATGCTATTACGTGAATTCCATAATGTGAGTGTTGGAATAAAGGGATATTTTAATGGTAGATATTTGAAAATTCTTTAGTCTTAATGTGTATCAGTTTTGAATAATATACTCTAAAAGTAAGTGTGCAATTTGCTTGTATTATAGTGTAGTAATTAGCACTATGTATGTTTCCCATTCATATCGTAGCTATGTCCCATTTACTTCTATGTGCAATTCTTTCAAGTTCCCTTGCTATACTTACTGCTCACCTAGTCTAACTTTATAAGAAGGCTTGTCTAGAGTACTGTTGTATTTTTACATTTACAGTGAATTGCATGTACTCATTGTAACCACAGATACTGTTTTTACATTTTTATGTTGACAGAACTCGATAAATTTTCTCATATATCAGTTTTAATTCTTTAATTTTACTGAATAAACTTTTGTTCACATTTGTGTGTGTGATAACATTTGATGTCATTTTAAAAATTGAAGGCTAGATAACATGGTTATAATAGTGTTAACATTTATAGTTTTGAGCGATAGCACAGCGGTAGGGCATTTGCCTTGCACACGGGTGGCTCAGCCAACCTGGGTTCGATTCCTCTGCCCTTCTCAGAGAGCCCAGGCAAGCTACCAAGAGTATCTTGCCCTCATGGCAAAGCCTGGCAAGCCACCTGTTACATATTCGATATGCCAAACACAGTAACAACTGTCATTGTCACTGCCCTCCTGTTGTTCATCGATTTGCTTGAGCTGCCCAGTAACATTGTGAGAATTGTTACTGTGTTTGGCATATCGAGTACGTCACGGAAAGCTTGCCAGGCTTTGCTGTGTGGGCGAGATACTCTCGGTACAACAAGTCTCACAATGGAGACATCACTGGGCCCACTCGAGCAAATTGATGAACAACGGGAGGACAGTGCTACAGTGCTACAGTACAAAATTACTGCACCTTAACCATCACCAAAGTGCCCAAGACAACTCCACCACTAGTTCACCCCATACTTCCTGCCAACCCTAACCCTACTGCTTGGTAATCTTAATGTTTTGTAATGCAAGGCCAAGGGTTGCTCATCATTCAGTTCTGTCTATTCTTTTGTTCTTTCTACCACAGATGAGTGAAATCACCTGGAACTCTTCTTCTCTCTCTGGTTTATTTCACTTAATGTGATGCCCTTCTGGATTTATCCAAATTGTTTCAAACTGCAATATTTCATATTTTCAGACTCAGACAGTACAGCTGAGAAGACATTTGCCTGCTCACCTGAATTTGCTCTCCAGCATCTCATTTGGTGCCTCAAACACAGACAGGAGTCAGACCTGAGCACCACTGATGTGACCCCAAAACAATAAGTCATCTTTTTATAGCAACATATTCTTTTCTGTATATATTGCCACAACTTCCTTGTCTATTCATCTGTTCCTAAACATTCAGGTCATTTCCGTATCCTGCCTATTGTTCTTAGCACTGCAGTGGACATAGACATGCTTATATCTTTTTAAATTGTTTTTGTGTCCGAGGGCTAGATGCCAAGAAATGGAATTGCTTAGTCATATGAAAGCTCTATTTTTTGGGAAGTCTCCACTTTTCCACAGTGACTGAACCAGAGGGCATTTCCTTGGTGGCTTTTTAAATAGTTGCCTAGGGCCAGAGAGATGGTTTGACAGGCTGTGAACCACCAGGAGAGAGACCTACACACAGAACCAGGAGTAGCCTCGAACCGTCACTGGATGTGACTCCCAAACAAAACAAAACGTAGTAACTGGTACACAGCGCAGGAAGGGCAAGACAGCTTGATTGCATGTGTAAGTTTTCCTTCACTCTGACCTGCTGGCTGGGTGCTCACACCATTCGAGTCTCCATTCTTTAATGATTTTGTGAAAGTGTCGCTGCGGCAGTCTCCCTCCCAGCTTGTCCTTCACAGCAACATTTCTAACCGAGTTGATCTCCTCCCTGGCTTCCCACTATCATCTCTCTCTCAGTCTTTCCGCTCCCTAGTTGCTCACATCAATCACCCCAACTCAGCCCTGCACCCAGAGCAATGAAAGTTTCAGAATCTGATTAGCCTAAGCAGCAGCTGCTCCAGTGGCTGCCTCCCAGCCTCTGGGAATAGTGTGGTCACTGATTCCTCACCCCAACTCAGCTACTTCTGGTGGCCTCCAGCAATACAAATTCCCCGACCAACTCATTTAAGCAGAGAATGATATCCACCTTCTAAATCTGTGGCTTTGTAAGATCACTTGGTTCCAAGATCATGCTTTTGAAATGGATGGTCCTGGAAAAGAACATGTAAGTAAAACAGGCCCTCAAAGGCCCCGAGATACCGGCCATAGAAAACATTATTCTGTGCACATTCTAAAATGGAAAGTAACTCTAAAATCAGTGTAAATTTTATTCATTGTCATATCTCGACTGATAGTCACCTGGTTACTGAGGCAGATTCAGAAATGAGAAAACAACCTTCAGGAACATCTGTGTTCCACACCTGCGACTGACGGGGGCCGTGCTGGGTGAGGCACCTGCAGACTTGAGACATTTCTGATGATCCTCTGGGGCCCACATGCCGTTAACAGGGATGTAAACGTGTGCCATCTAGAGTGTTGGCTTTGGGTCATGGACTCCTTGGTAACTTAATAAGCATTTCTAAGCTCACAGCCCAGAGAAGTTGAGTAACTTCCCCAGGGTCTAATAGTTCACAAGTAGAATGTGAATGCTCCAACTCTAATCCTACTGACTCTGAAGCCCATATTCTGGGCTGTGTACTCACTGGGTGACTGAGGCCAACTCATATACCAATCATGCATTTCTGTCTCAGACTATCGTCTTTTTGTAGCCCGGAAGCCTGTTCTCCCCTCAACACATACCTACAACTACTCTATCCACACACAGCAACAACAACTGAGGTGGGAACTGTGTCCATTTTCCCAAGGAAAGCGCATTTATTGGAACACATCTCCAACTATCTCATCAATTTGGTCAAAAAATCCTCTAATGGCAGAATCTGGCCCACTGCGTCAGCAAAAAAAGTTTCTGGAGGCAGATACAATGCCTCCTCTAGAGTTTTCAGATCCTACTTCTGTTCCGTGGTTCAGCACACTCCTGTGCTGGGCTGCCCAGTGTCTATACCCTCCCCATCAGGCATCCAGGCTGTGTGACCTTCTGTGGCTCCTGTCCATCTCCTGCTGATCCACAAGAGGGCAGCACCGGCAGCTTCTGTGTCCTGCGAGCTCTGGCCACACCTCTTGCATGAGCGCTCTGCTGGCTCCCTTCTTCCCTGTGCTGCCTCTCCTACTTCCTGGGAAACTACAGTTTCAGAAACTCATCATGTTTTTTTCTTACCGCCCAGTCTAGGTATGTGGTTTCCTCTCAGGAAATGTTCTCCCGGCTCCAACTCCATCTATGGTTGACTCAAACAGATCCCCCAGGATAAAAGCTTCCATACTCTACCAAATTATTTGGTATCAGGATCCGTTCTTAATCTTCCATGTCCCTGGTACTTAGAACAGTGCATTATATATAACAGGGGCTGGGTAAACCTTGCTATGGAAAGAGATAAGTATATTAACAGAACCAATTTTTATTCTTTCATCTTTTTCTATTTGTTTTGGTTTTGTTGGGGGGGGAGGTTATTTTTGGTTTTGTTGTGGGCCACAGCTGGTTCTGCTCAGGCTTATTCCTGAGCTCTCACTATGGATCACTCTTGGCAGGGCTCAGAAGACCTCTGTTCAAACCTGGTTCAAGTGCCCTAGCAGCTATAGAATTGCTCTGGTCACTGTTTTGCTTTTTTGGAGGGAGGATTGGGGCCACACCCAGTTATAACACCCAGTTATACTCAGGGTTTACCCCTGGCGGTCGGTGCTCAGGACCAGGGGACCATATGCATTACCAGGGGTCGAACTTGGCCTGTTTTCTTGTTCCTTCTTGGAACCTAAACTGACTCTCTGCCACCCTGGAAAGCCTGTTTACACAAAATAAGCCTGTAGAAGTTTCTTGGGCTTGACCTATAGTGTTTAATGCTGGGGTGTCCCTTGAGTCACAGATCTAGATAAACAGTCAGAGGGTGTGGTGCCTCTATCTGGCTGAGCTCCTCCAGAAAAAAAAAAAGTGGAGAGCAAGAAAGCAAGACTTCGAGGGGTCAGGAGAGGTTCCAGGGCTCCAGGTTCTGGTTGCAGTAAACTGGACGAAGGAACTGATTTTTAGTATGCAACCACCTGTGACAGTGAGCTGGGTGAGCTGGGTGTGAGGCCAAATTTCCAGGTGAACTGTATGGCTGGAGTAATGCCCCCAAAGGCATGAGGGTTAGGCTTAGGGTTAAGGTTAGGGCTAGGGTTAGAGTTAAGGTTAGGGTTAGAGTTGTGGTTAGAGTTAGGGTTAGGTTTAAAGTTAGTGTTCGGGTTACGGTTAGGGTTAGGGTTAGGATTCTATTTCTGGTCCTCTGGAGCATTTATTTTTTCCCCTGGTCAATGAAACACCTCCAGTTCTCACAGAATGCAATATTTATCTTTTAAAGTCTCATTTTAAATACCTGCATAGGTGAAACATGGCAACAGAGGCACAGCATTACTTCATGGCCAAAGAGTATTACGGCTTTATTATTCAGGAGATACAGCATGCATGCATTTGAAATAAAGCATCTTAAAGGCTCCTCCTTTATAATAAACAGATTTTCATACTCTGATAGCATAGGGCTTTCTTGGTCACACATTACTTGGTGCATCGGTATATGACAATATATGAAAGTAACAACATGCACTGTATATAGCTTCCACTGTCCTCATGCTCTCTCTCACATTAGTGCGAACCCAATCTGGCTGGCACATTCATCCTTATTTATTTCTTCTTCTTTTTTTCCCTTTTATTTTTTAGTTTTTGGATCACATCCGGGGAATGCTCAGGGGTCTTGGCTCTGCCCTCAGGATTTACTCTTGGTAGTACTCATTATTAGGGCTGGAGCAACAGCACAATACTTTGCTTATTTTGAGCATGCAGGATGCCTAGGGTTTATCCCCAGCTCTGCTTAATCCCCTGAGCACCCACCGCTAGGTCTGATCCATAAACAGCAACAAAAATTATTCTTCGATTTTGTTTCCAAGTGTTCGCAGATGCTTCGAAAACCCGGGATGCATGCACCAGAGTGCTGGGAGCAGCAACTGCAGCGAGTAAGGGTGCAGGAGAGTGCAGGCAGAATGGCCAAGGTGCCTGGCAAGATTGCCCAAATATTCCTCACACAACCATCAATACGGTTTTGATTCTCTGCTCTCTTTTTTTTTCTTTTTGGGTCACACCCGGTGATGCTCAGGGGTTACTCCTGGCTCATGCACTCAGGAACTGCTCCTGGCGGTGCTCAGGGGACCACATGGGGTGCTGGGAATCGAACCTGTGTCGGCCATGTTGGCTGCGTGCAAGGCAAACGCCGTACCCGCTGTGCTATCGCTCCAGCCCCTCTGCTCTCTTTTCATAGCAAGATGAACGTGTGATCTTTGCCTTTTAAGCAATTTCTTTGCTTTTTTTTTTTAAAGTCTGTTCTTTTCCTGATACTAAAGACCGTTTAATAGAGCACTGACCTAGTTGCTTTCATGGTTTCCAGAGCCTCAGAAGGCTCTAAAAATGGAAATTTTAGCCACTTGGTTTTGTCTGGGGGCCACACCTGGCAGTACTCATGGGTGGTGCTCAGAGGGCCATGCGGTGCCTAAGACGGAACTTCCTGCATGGGGAAGGCACATTTGCCGGACTTTGAGCTGTTTCCAATGTCCTGCTGAAAACCAGGTTTTTCCTGTTTAGGCCCTCTGCATCTCTATGCTAAAAGGACACAGAGAAAATGCAGATGGGGTAACAGAGTCATCTCCAGACCCTGCAGTGGGAACGGTCATTGTCGGGAAAGGAAGTGACTGGGGTCTGCGGGAAGCCCAGGCCCAGTGTCCTGTGTGGCCTGTGTGGGAAGTGCTGCTCGGGTCAGGCTTCCTGAGAAAAGCTCATCTTCCCAGCAGGAAGGGCTGATTCCTATGAAACGCCCTTTGGACCTCTAGAACAAAACAGAGCACCCCCTTCACCCCCTTTCCTGGTCCTCAAAGGGAACCAACATGGTTCTGGAAAGTGATCAAAGGACGCTGATGGGAAGGGGATGGGGCAGGGAGAGGACAACAAACAAAAGTTAGAGAACGAGGGGCTGCTGTGCTTGCTGGGACAGGAAGGAGGCAAGAAGCAGGGAGGAGAGTGAGGCAGCTGGGCCAGGGTGGGGGTCTCTGGACTTTGTGCGAACCCCAGCAAAGGCTGCAGGAGCACATGAAGAACTAGGGAAGTGTGAAACCTTCTCGTCTTTGCTTCACTGTTTTGACGGGGCGGGGGATGCCCTGGGGAGTGCTCAGGGCTTATTTGTGGCTTTGTGCTCAGGGATCGCTCCTGGCAGACTCAAGGGACCCGACCGCATGTGGAGTTGGGGATCAAACCTGAACCCACCCACATGCGAGGCAAGTGCTCTCCCAGCTGTACTGTGGCCCCCGTCCCTTGTAGGACCAGTTTAGGACCTGCTATCTCCAGGGCCATCGCATCTGTGGGATTTTCTAGGTTCAAAGGGCGTTTCTAGCTCCTCCAGGGATGGGCCAGACAAGGGAGGACTCACCCAGGTGCTCCCCACCCCCTTCTGCCTCCCCCACAATCTGAGAATTCTTCAAGTGGGAAGCAGAGAGTCACAGGGAGAGAGAATAGTGGTGGGGAACAAGGTTCCTAGTCCCCTCCCCACCCACTTTCCCATCACAGATCCCAGAACAGGGTGGAACAGGCCTCGTCAGGAGCCCTGCGGGACAGGAAGGCTCACGGAAGAGTTCAAGTCACAAAAGGGAGGCTGGAGGGTACAGAGAGGGAGACTGGATCTCAGCCCCAGAAATCTGGTGCGTCCTCTCTGTGTTTCCTTTTGACTCCCCCATGCTCCCCCAGGTCTCTCCAACTCCTGCTGTGCAGCTGACACTCTTCTGCCCAGTGAAGAGGTGGGCATGGGGGAGCAATCGAGCTGCACTGAGATCAGTGAGGACTTGGCACCTCACCTGCCCCTGCCCACAGGAAGGAGGCAGCAACTGGCTGAGGAAAGTGCCAGGGTCCCTGGGGAGCAGGTGAGGATTCAGGCCTGTCCCTACAGCAGTGTGGAGCTGGCACCAGCGAGAACCAGCCTGAACTGATGCCCAAGAGAGAACTATGCAGCTCCCACCAGGTCAGACCCAAGGGCACAGGAGAGCCGATCCCAGATATGGCCGAGTTTCGAACCCAGGGACTCAATATCACCGAGCGGGGCTGCCAGTCTTTCCAATGTCAGGGGCCTGGACTCGAACTTTGTTTTGGTTATCTGAAAGGAGGTGCCTGCTCTGCAACCCTGGGCTGCTGGTCTGTGAAATTTGTTTGCATGAGCACCGATACTCCAAACCATCCTCCCTTTTGCATCCCAGGGCTCTCTCCTTGCCTAATTCCTCCCTGGCCCCCATCCTCCCCGAAGCCTCTCCCCACCCCCATGCCTCCTGGCCTGAAGTCACAGACTTAATGTGGTCAGGATGCAGGCCCAGGGCCAGCCACGGGCGCTGCTCTGAACACATAAGCTAAAGGTGCCACAGACATGTGAACTCAAAGTAACACTGACTGTCATGAGCACTGTGCAATGGGTGGGCAACAGAGGGCGATCCTGGTGTGGAACAAGACATAACATCGGTGCCTGTCCCAGCCCTCCCCCTTGCATGCTGGAAGAGCTGGAAGAGGGTGTCCAGGAAGCAGTTCCGGGCTCCATGCCAGGGAATGGGCCCAGTCCTGAACAAAACTGACCGCAGTGATTGGTGCATTTCTATTTCCGTGCTAGGGTGCCAGATAGCAGGTCAGGGAGGGCCAGTGGGAACTCAGGACTGGGCAGTGGCCTGGAGAGGTGGGCAGACCCGGGGCCTGACCTACATACCATCACTCGGGGCCTAGGGCCCACCCCATCTCAGATTCTCTCACGTTAGGTTCCTGGAGGCTTGGGGTGTTAACTATTTCAGTATTACAAAAATGAATGTTAAGTCTACAGATATCATTAAACTTTGGAAATTTGAGACTATTGGGCTCCACTAGATCCCAGGCTTACTAAGAGGTAGTGTTAGGTTTAGAATCAGGGCTAGTGTTAGGGTTGGGATGTGGAGGCTTCAAGTGGGTAGTATTGTTTCCCAAGATATAAAGGCAAGGGAAGCATTTTGCAATTGTTGTTTTGAGTAATGGGATTGTGCCTGTTTTAGGGTCTGGTTTATTGGAAAGATGACAATGGCCTTGGGCAAGTATGGCATTAGATTCTGGCAGTTTGGGGTGTTAACTTTTTCAGTAATATTTCAGAAAAATAAATATTAAGCATACAGAGATCACTGAACCTTGGAAATTTGCAACGTTGGGGCCTCACTGGATATCAGGCGTACTTGGAAGTTAGGGTTACAGGAGGCCAGAGTGGAGTTCAGGCAGGCCGTGTCTACAGACTCCTGAGTCCTTTTTCATACCTTTGAATACCTCATCCATTCCACCCACCACCACCTCTGGGAGTTAATGAAGGGCACAGGGTCAGGTCACTCTGCCTACTGTCCCTTTGTGAAGTGACAAACATCAATCCCCAGCGCTGCGTGGTCCCCAGAGTACACACTGGGGGAAACCCCTGAACACAGAGACAGGAATAGCCCAAAAACTCCTGGGTGTGACACCCAAACCAACGTCCAAACAACAAGAGCAACCACAACACATGCACCCTTTCCATAAAGCAGTCAGGGCTACCTCAAATGTGGAGTCAAGAACCCTGGGAGGAGAAGCTCTCCTTTCTCAGCAGGAGTGGCAAGAGTCCGTGACCAGCTATTCTCTGGCATTGGGCAAATATCCGTGCGAACTCCGAGAAGCTGCAGTGCAGGCCTGGCCAGGAGCCATGTCTGGAAGGTGCATCCACCTCAGGGCCCACCGCCCTCGGAAGTCAGCCTGTTCAAGGGCCAAGTAAGAGCTCTTCGTTGACATCTGAACCGAGTCAAATAATCGCTTCTAAGCACAACACTAGACTTCAGTGTCTGAGTCCAATAAGCTTAACCAGCCACTGCTGAGAGACATGCAAGATTTTTTTCTCTGACAGGCAGAACAGGGATATGACTGAGGAAGATCTTCTGGCTGAGCTTCATCTCCTCTCTGCGAAAGCCTCCTGAAATGCAGAGGGATTTTGAGCTGCATGGCCTCAGTCCTTCTTGCTTTGGTCTAGCAGTGTTTCAGACCCAAGAAATTCTCTGGTTGTCACAGAATTTTTCAGGTAGGGATTTGGTGCTTCCTCATAGACATGGTCTGGCCCAGAACACTGTGTGGAGGAAACATGCTCATTGACTTCTGAGTTGCTGCCCTCCGGCATGTCAGGACACAGCTGGGTCTTTGTGGGTGGAATCTTGGTTGAAATGGAGTAATCCTCAAAACTCTTCTCAACGAAACAGTATGGCCTGAAGGGGGAGGTCACATATTCATTCTCTTCACCTCCCAAAACATTTTTCTGACCTTTTCTAGGCTGCTCTATGGAAACCTCTTCCAGAAAATTCTCAAAGTTCACTACCAACTTGTCAATAAGGTCATGGGGGATAGGACATGGTTTTAGGATCCTGTCTTCCTCCATGGTCATAGGGTCATCAAACTCCTTCAGATTCAGCTTATCCTGGAAAAGAGAGAGAAACACCCAACCAATCATTTGGGAAGTATATATGATGCAAACAAAACCTGGTTGCATTTGGGACTCTCAGTGACTCACTAGCCTCCACATTTTCTCCTCTTCACACCCTTCCACAGGAACTAGGCCTGCTTCCTCAGAAACTTCCTCCATATTCAAACAATTTCTTTTTTATGTTTTTATTTCTTAGAGGGGCTGTTTGGTGGACCACACCCAGCAGTGTTCAGGCCTTATGTGTGGTGCCAGGTATTCAATAGGGGTTCACTGCACTGAATGCAAGGGAAGCACCCTTAACTATTTCTTTGCCCCTTAAATTTTGGGAGCAGGAAGCCACCTCCAGCAGTGCGCAGGACTTAAACTCCTGGTCTTCACTCAGGGATGACTTCGGGCAGTGCTCAGGGGACCACATGGGGACTAAACTCAGGTAAGCCATATACAAGGTAAGGTCCCTACCCACTGTACTATTTTGCTCCAGACCCTAGATCTTAAAATTTTTTTAAGAACAGCTTTTAATGTAAAAACTTATTGAAAATGAGGATTTGTGCTTAAAGACTATTCACAGAAGCATCTCCACCACTCGCCCCTCAATTGTTCTAGCCCCCAAACCCCAATAAAGGCGGGGCTGCCCAGCCTGGGGACAGCAGGGCATGTCAGCAGCTCCTCAATGGCACTAGAGAGTCTGAGCATGAACTTGCTCCTGATTTCAGGGGGGTAGAGGGGGGCACACCTAGCAGGACTCAGGGAGTACTTCTGGCTCTGTACTTAGGGATCATTCCTGGCATTGCTATGGGGTGTCAGGGATCAAACCCAGATTGGACATCTGCAAAGCAAATGCCCTGCCCGCAGTACTCTTACTCCGGCCCCTCCGGCTACTTTTAGGGGGCTTCAGATCTTACAGCCAGACCTTCTTGCTATCCAATTACTACTCAGGGGAAAGGGGCAGGTTTTCCTCTTCTCACCCCATGTCAGTGCTAGGCAGAGCTAATGCAGGGGCCTTGCAAACCTGAGAATCCCCTTTCCTCTTGTCTACAAAGGGAGGTCAAAGGGCCTCAGGGAGCCTGGTTGCTTCTGGCTCCAGCTAGAAGTTGGGGCTGTGTGAGCCTCAGGCTCTCCTGATATGACCCCTGGAATGCCACCATCACCTGGACCACCTCCCACCACCATGCATGCTGGCTTGTACCTTGAGCGCCTCTCCATGCCACAAGGCTATGCTGCTTTCAGCGGGGTTGGGGACATTAGGCCAGCAGAGGTGCTTCAATTTGCTAATGAGAGATAAGATTGTAAAACAGGTAACAGGAAACATGACCCCAAGAAATATTTTCTATGCATGTGACGATCCTGTCCCCAAAGTGGGACTCCGCAGGAGACTTATAAGGTGCTCTGTGAAGGGTAAGCACCGGGTGGCCTCCTGCAAGAATCTGAAGGAGTGACGTCATTGGTGGGTTGCAGTAATGAGGCCCCCATGGGGTATGATGGGAGAAGCCCTCAGCCCTCACCAAGCTGCTCCTCTTTTCTGCTCCTCTTTCCCCACAGCTATTTCTGATGCTAGAGACCACACCATCATAGACCATTTGCTCAAACATCATTTTCCAGGAAAAGGGACACCCAAGTCCAATGAGATCCCCACACTGAAGCACAGGAATTCTCAAAGACTTCTTTTACCCACAACCAACAGCACAGCACTGGTCACTTGTTAGATGTGCAAGAGGATTTGTGCTGGTGCCCTGCTTGCAACCTATAGTTGGGAGTTGGCTGGGCCAGGAACAGCTCACAGATTCTGAAGGCAGAGAAGTCAATGGATGCCAGAGCCCTAGGCCATGGGGCACTCACAGGTCCAGAAGAGAAGCTCCCTTCTGGGACAGGCAGGACAAAGGCCCCTCCAGCCAGGCAGAGGATGAGTTCAGACTGGACACATGTGTGAGCCATGTGTGAGCATTCCCTGCTTTCCTTAGAGAGAAGCTGAGGTCCTGGAGACCCCTTGCTGCTACCACAGTCCCCACTAGACACTGAAAGAACCATCTCGTGAACTCTAGTCATGGATGACAACCACCACAGAGACAGCCTGCCAAGTTGTTGGCACGCCCCTGGAGCGTGGAGTGGTGTGGAGAAAGAATCCTCTTGTCTAGTCAGAATTCTGAAGAGCCAAGGGTGTGGAATATAATCTAATCAATAAACAGGTGCCACTTAATCAAATGAAAGCTGGGCGCTGTGCTGGAGGAGTGCTTCTCTCCCCACCCATCTCACCTCCCTCCCCCTTCCATCCCTGATCTCAGGGAACCAGGGCACTGTGATCTATAAACTCACTTGGGTGTTTTGAGCTCGTATGCCACTGTCAGGATGATGAGAATCAGCAGTCCGCCCCCAACCAGAGCCGTTACAAGGAGAATCTCAAGGACACCTTCGGGGAAAGGACAACACAAATCAGTGGGAGGCTGAGTGCCTCACTCCAAAGAAACTCAAAGATGGACCCTTTCTTCCATAAGTTTTAGGAACTTTACAATTCTTTCCAATTCTAAAAAAATCAATCCCATAAAATTCTGGGTGTTAGGTCTCCCAGGATTTTTTCTCCCTGAATAATACTGTCAGACATTGTGTTCACCAAGTCAGTTCTCCAAGCTCAATCAGTCGGAAAATCTTGAATAAGCACTTATGATTTGCCAAGCACTGTTCTGAGTAACAGAACAAACAGTCATCAGTAACAAATACAGGTACTTTGTGCTCAAGGACTCTTATGTTCTGAGAGAAAGATTCAGGCAATAAATAGCACAAGATATTTCATAAACACAGGATGGGAAGCTAGAGTAGGTGAGGTGAGCGGGGGCAGGGGAGGGCGAGATTAGCAACTTTAGGTGGGGCACTGAAGGAAGACTTCTTGGAGAAGGAAGTTTTGACTTAATATTAATAATCACAAGGAATTAGCCATGCCAATTTGCAGTGATACTGTAAAAATATTGTTGATTTTTTACAATATATATTTATTTTTTTACAATACACTCCAGGCATAAGGAACAGCAGATTCCAAAGTCTTGAAGCAGATTAAGTTATGGACCCTAGAGGCAAAAAGTGGCAGGCAATGCACAGTGAAAGCTCCAGAACGCTTTGGGAAGAAGTTTGGATTTTTGTTTTGGTTTTAGTGGCCACACCTGGCAGTGCTCAGGGCTTACTCCTGGCTCTGTGTTCAAGGATCACTCCTGGAGAGAGGAGCACCTGGGTGCTGGGGATGTGAACCTGCCGACTGCATGCAACACAAGCACTTTATCCACTGTACTACCACTCTGGGTCCAAGAGGTTTGAATTTTAAGAACACAATAGACGTCATCCGTGGGTTTCAAGCAAGGAATCTAGGGTTCTAAATTGGAGTTGTGTGGAGGATTGTAGGGCACCAGAGGGAGAAGCAAGGAGAACTTAACTGCACAGCAAGGGGAAAAAACTGTAAGAGGGGGCTGGAGCGGTAGCACAGCAGGGAGGGCATCTGCCTTGCATGTGGCCAACTATTCCCAGCAACCCATACGGTCCCCTGAGCACCGCCAGGAGTGATTCCTGAGTGCAGAGTCACTGTAAGTATCTAGGCAGGCTCATGTCTTCAATCTGACCCAGAAAAGTTTGCCATGTAATGGAATTTGGGTCTAATGTTGCGAAATTTAGAGGAGGAGAACAGCGCAGAGTCTCCTGACCCCATGCCTGGCTGTCCTCACTGGGGCCCCTTGGAGGGGGGAAGGGTTGAGTTTCTCCCCCCCCCCCACCCCGCCCCGAGCAGAGCCCCAGCAGCTGAGGACCTCCGGAGCTAGCCACAGCCATGCTGGGACCACTTTCCACATGTCCGGACGGGCCTCATGCATGAAAGAACTGGCAGAGGAACCCACGCATACGGGTCCCGGGGCTGAGGTCTCCAAGCCTACTCGGATTGGGATGGGCCTTCTCCACCTAGACCCTCCATCTTCCAGTAGGTAGGCATCACACCCACCAGCTGCCGCCAGCGCCAGGTTGGTCCCATCAACAGCCAAGACGCAGAGACTCTAAAACCCAGCTCCTGGAACCGCGGGGCCACATTAGTGGCCGCGCAACATCTTATTATCTTATTTTCCTTTGGAGAACCTGGCAGGCTACCAAAAGTATCCTGCCTGCACGGCAGAGTCTGGAAAACTTCCCGTGTCGTATTCAATATGCCAAATACCAGTAACAATGATGGGTCTCATTCTCCTAATCCTGAAAGAGCATTGAAATGGCTCTTTTAAAATCTCAGGGCTAGGAAGAAGGAGGCGTTACTGGTGCCTGCTCGAGGAAATCGACGAACAACAAGATGATCATGGTCGTGATCACTGTGAAATTTAATTTATTAATTTTCTTTCAGCTTTTGGGATCAAACCCCCAGGCCTTACACATGCAATACAAGTGTTCTATTGCTGAGCTACATACCCAGTTGACAATAAAATTTTTAAAGATTTTTTTTAAAGTAATATTAAAAGAATTCCTTCAGGGCCAAGGAGACAGCAACGTGCATCTGCATGTTGAACTCCAAGGTTGGCCCCTGGCACTACCGCATTTCCCTGAACACTACTAGGAGAGAGCCCTGTGCACAGAGCTAGGAAGAAGTCCCTGAGCATTGCTAGGTGTGGCCCCCAAATCAATCCAAAACAAAAACAAAAAACTAAACAAAACTAAAGGAATGTCAGTTCGTAGAAACAAATACTATGTTTTTTGTGCACAGGAATCACTCCTGGGGGGGATGTTCAGGTATTCAGGGAACTATATGCAGTGCCAGACATTGAACCAGGGCTAGCTGCATGCAAGGCAAGTGCCCTAACCTCAGCACTATCTCTCTGACCCCTAAATGCTATGTTGTTTGTAAGACAAATATTATGCTCATATTTTCCAGAATCATAAAGTTATTTTTATCCCCTTGAAAATATTATGAATAGAGGGTTTTAAGAATATTTCACATATACCAGTTTTAGCTTTTATTACAAAAGTTGACAATATGTCTTCAGCTTTAGTATAAATGATTCATTCTTTTAAACAGTAGTTATATTTTGTTTTGTTTTATTTTTTATTTTGGGGCCACACCTAATTATACTCAAGAGCTACTCCCAAATTTGGTGATTAGAGATTGGGGAACACTCCCTGCTGTTCTCAGGGACCAGTGGTGGTGGGAATCAAACCTGGGTCTCCCACAAGCAAGAGCAAATTGTGAGCCCACTGAGCTACCGCTCCAGTCTTCGTATATTCTTAAAATCAAAGATCTGTCATTGATGCATTTGTCAAAATGAATATATTTGTTCTTCTTTAATCCTCTTCTTTCTTCTTTACCTTATCCCTTATTCCATCTTCTACTCCTTGATAATTTCCCCCTAACTCTGCATAAAGCTCCATCACATTTGACATTTTCATTATATTTATACTTTCTTGAGTCATTTTTACGTAGAAGCTGATATATAAACATATGCTGTACTTTTTGGCTCAAGATAACTGCACAAGTGATGAGATTAAATTTCTTCCCCCGCTGTGGGGTGATGACCCTCATCTCTGTTCCTCAAGATGATTGGGGCTCTTTTCTGGAAAGGTGGCAAGCAGAGTGCAGAATTGGGTATTCATTTTTGCTCAGATTTCCCCTGCCTTTGTTAAATGTTATCTCTGATTGACTTAAAGAAATGTCAAGAAGAGTTCTTCAAGGCTAGAAGGAAATACTCACTAATTGACAATGTCTTGAAGTTTATCCTGGTGCCATTGGTTCCTCCTGCTCTGGTGCTGGCCAGGACCTGAACAGAGTAAGAAGTCTTTCTTGCCAGGGAGTCCAGATCATACTGCAGGATGCTGGAGTTGACAGTCTTGGCTAAAGGGAAAGTATAGCAGTTAAACACCAAAGTCACACCCACTCACAAGCACACTTTATAGCTCTAAAGCACCTTGGAAGCTGCATTTCCAGGGTGAACTGCATCTTACATTCCAATTCCACTCTCCCTGTTCTCTCTAAAACTAGCTTTTCAAGAGCTGAATAGATGATAATATAGGGACTAAGGTTCTTGCCTTGTGTGTGGCAAGCACAAATTTGATCCCTGTCACCAATATAGTTCCATACTGCCAGGTGTGACCCAAATGCACCCCCACAAAAATTATCACTGTTATCACTGTCCTCCTATTGTTCATCAATTTGCTCGAGTGGGCCCAGTAACGTCTCGGTTGTTGTTACTGCGTTTGGCATATAGAATACATCATGGGTAGCTTGCCAGGCTCTGCTGTGTAGGCGAGATACTCTCGGTAGCTTGCCGGGCTCTCCGAGAGGGGCGGAGGAATCGAACTTGGGTTGGCCATGTTGGCTGCGTGCTAGGCAAACGCCCTACCACCGTGCTATCGCTCCAGCCACACCAAAAAGATCAAAATCAAGAGAATGGAATTAAGATAGTGAAGGGAAATGTGAATAAAAGGATTCACAAATCACTATCTGGTAAGGAGCTTACATCCAGAATGTAGCACCATAGCACTGTCCTCCCATTGTTCATAGATTTGTTCGAGCTGGCACCGGTAACATCTCCATTGTGAGACTTGTTTTACTGGGGTTTTTTTTTGGCATATTGAATACACCACAGGGAGCTTGCCAGGTTCTGTTATGCGGGGGGATACTCTCGGTAGCTTGCCGGGCTCACCAAGACAGATGGGAGAATTGAACCCGGGTCGGCCGCATGCAAGGCAAACGTCCTACCTGCTGTGCTATCGCTCCAGCCCACATATTTATAAAGATAACTTACAACTTAATCATGAAAAGACAAGCAATCCAATTTTCAAATGGGCTGAGATTGGGGGCTGGAGCAGGGCTGGAGCGATAGCAGGGCCTCTCAGGTACAAGAAATTGTCTTGTGCGTAGCCAACCCCAGTTAAATCCCCAGCACCTCGACATTCCCCTAAACTCTGCCAAGGGTGATCCCTGAGTGAAGAACCACAGTAAGCTCTTCCCTGAGCACTGCCTGTTATGGCCCTAAGATAATAATCACTTGTATCACTTGTCATCCCGTTAATCTTCAATTTGCTCAAGTGGGCGCCAGTAATGTCAAAACAATAATAGATAAATAAATAAATAAATAAATAAAATGGACAGAGATTGAAAAAACTTTCTCCAAAGAAGATAGACAAATGGCCACAAGCACTGCGAAGATGGCCAATGTCACTAATCGTGAGTGAAATGCAGATGAACCCACACAATCATGCTGTTTCATATCCCTAGGATTACCATAAGAATGCATTTGTTTTAACCCCAATGCCCAACTATGGATGAATGAATCAAGAAACAATAGTAAATATATACAATGGAATACTATGCAGTTCTAAAGAAAAAACAAAATGACTCAATTGTCAGCAACATGGATGGAACTAGAGGATATCTAAGTGAAGTCAGTCAGAAGAAAGGGATAGATACAGAATGATCTTTCTCATTTGTGGGATTTAAAGAAAGGCAGCAACAAAGGTCCAAAAGCAGGAGAACAGGAGAACTGTCTCACAGAATTGAATGGTTAAAGGAGTATTCAAAGGGAGAGTGTTGGGGTCCTGAGGGAAGAGAGGTGGGTGCACTGGTGATGGGTGTTGTGTTGGAATTATGGACTTGAGAAATCACTGCACATCAGAGAATCCAATTAATAAAAAAATTTTTTTAAAGAATGTGTTTGTTTTGTTTGGGGGCCACACTTCATAGTATTCAGGGGCTACTCCCAACTCAATGCTCAGGGGTCACTCCTGCACTCTGCAAAGAACTGAGAGGTACTCAAAGAACTGAGTGGCTGAGTGACTCATGCAGAAAAGGAGAAGCATAAAGATAACCTGGTCTGTCCATGGCCTCTCTTTGAGGTCTGGATTTCTTTCTCTTTTGGGAGGGTGAAGTGGGGGCACGAAGGTTACGTCTGGTTCTTCACTCAGAGATCACTGCTGGATTGTTCGGGGGACCATATGGAGTGCCAGAGATTGTGAACCCAGGTTGGTCATGTGCAACACAGGCACCCGACCCATTGTGCTATTACTCAGGCCCCATGGTCTTTCTTTTCAACTTACAGAACTCTTTTCCATCTTCCGATTGATAAAATATAGTATAGTTGTTGATGAAACCATTCCTCTCATTCTTGGGGATCTCTTGCCATAATATCGTGACAGTCTTCACGCCAATGTTCTCTGCCCTGATCACAGGTCCTTTTGTCGGTACTTCATGGGACAGGAAGAGAAATAATGAATCCTGAATTACCCCAACACATCCTGCCCCTCCCCACCCCTCCAGGCTCAGACCAGAACAGACTGGCTCAGAGCTGGCAGAGGCAACAGACCTGGGAATGGATGAATCTGCTTTTTAGCTCTCTGGATTCATCGGTCTTAAACTTGAAGGGCAGCAGTACCAAACAGCAGCCCCTTCGTTCCTAGCTGTAAAGTGTAGCAATTACGAAATGGCTATGGAGTGACAGAATAGATTTTCCAATGTTGACTCTGAAAGGAGTTAACATCCAAAAGGACAAAAATAAAGGCTAATTGCAGCACTATTTACACTAATTAAGACTTGGAAAAAAACTAATTAAAAATATATATGCATATTTGTAGTTTTTATTTCTTTAATTAGATATCAAGGACTGAAACTCCTGGATCATATGCTGGTTCTTTTTAAATCGTTTGAGAAATTCCCATTCTGTTTTCCATAGAAGCTTTACATTTTAAAATTTACATTCCACTATCCGTGAATAACTAATATTCATCAGTGAATAACAGTATTCCTGCTGTTTCACATACCACCAACATGTACTGTTACTAGACTTTTTAAGATATACTATTCTCACAGGTGATTTTTTTAATTTGTACTTCTCTGATAATCAGTGGTTATCAGAGTTTATTAAGGTGTTTGTAAGCCAAATATAAGTCCAATAAGATGTAATTGCAATTAAATGTAATTGTAAACCAAATAAGATGGTATTATTTCGGTGTTTACAACAGTTTTGTGATTTTTTAAAAATATATTGTGGGCACTAGCTCTTTGTCAGATGTATGATATACATATATTTTCTCCAATTTATAGGATATTTTCTTCTTTTAATGTCAGTTTCTTTGTACAGAGGCTTTCTGTTGCAACTTTTACTTTTGTTTTCTTATTGATAAATTTGAATCAATGAAGCCAAAATTTTAAAAAATAATAAATAAATAAATAAATAAAGGTAGAGCAGCTCGCTAGTGTTGTGGGTAGATAGGGGGCCCTGGTAATAAGTTTCCGGGAAATAATAGTAATAATAAAAAGAAACTGCTTAGCCTTTAAGTAGCCCAAAGGCATGAGGATCACATTCCTATGAGATGCAAATACTGAGCTCTTTGGAAATGAGGAAACTGAGTCACCATCCAGAGAAGGATGGACCCCCACCCTTCAGAAAAGGAGAAGCATAAAGATAATATAAATGTGTGGAAAGAATTTTAAAGGATGATCAAGAGCCTATGACTTTCCCTGAAACAATACCCACATTAACTTTCATGTGTGCAGAGAATTCTGGCCAAGACAATGTGAAGAGACTGTACAAAACCTTCTCCTAAAAGCCGTTCTCTGCTCTTTCCCCTTTGGAGGATCCTGTGTTCTCTCTTGGTTACCTAGTCCCCTTTCTCTCCCCTCACATTTCTCTAAGTAAATTTCTTTCAAGAAAACCATTTTGGTTCGCTATTTTGCCTCCTCCTGATTTTTTTTTTTTTTTTGAGAGCAGGTGTCATATCTGAAAGGCATGTGCTGAGGTTAGGATTGACTTTCCTTCTCTGCCAAGAGCAATTCCTCAAGTCCTTGTTCTAGCCTAAGTCCCCTATTTCCTGAGAACTCAGGTGATGCAGACTAGTTCCCACAGGGAGCATAACATATGGGTTTCAGGTGTGGCTTCGGCTGCCTCGTGGGGCTGGTGCAGGACGTGAGTGTCCATGTCACATAGATGTTCAGAGCAGACTTGGCCAGTCCTGTCCATATCAGGCATTTCCCTTTGGCCCAGATGAACTGGACAGAGAGGTGAGAGCACTGTTTTCTTGAGGCTACCTCCAAATGCCCCACTTCACCCAAGTCCCCTTCAACACTAATAAAACACTGTTATAACACAATTAACACTGCTGCAATCATGTTACCTAAATAACAATAGAGTAGTTTTTTTAAAAGGACTATTTTGACATCTCCAACCTGTGTTTAAGTAAATGATTTCTGTTTTAGCTCCATTTTCACTATTTCTTTGTGACTTAAGGCATATTATTTCACTCCTTTCAGCTTCAGTTTTCCACTTGTGCAAGGAGGGCCTTGGACTGGATGCACTCTGATGTCTGCCGCAGATTTGAGTTTAGTGAATCTATAACCATGACTGGGAACATCCAGAGCTCACTCTCAGCAGCAGATGAACCACAGCCCACATGAGTCCTAAGGTAGCCGTGAGAGCTTCAGGCATTCGAAGCCTTGTCTGAATGAGGGACAGGCCCCCATATCTCCCCTGGTACCCCAATTAGACCATGTCCATACATACTGCCTTCTTGGACATAGGTCTGGATGGAATATGGCTCCCCCACTCGGTCTTGCATCACTGGATACACAGAGATATTATAGCACCAGAAAGGTCTTAATTTATCTGAAAAAAAAGAAAAAAGAAAAAGCACTAGTGCAGAATATATGACAGAGTGGAAAGAATATGCATAGAAGGGTTATGGACTACAACCCATGGAAGTTATTCTATTCTACAGTTTCCCATAACATCTGACAAAGCTACATATTATTTACTTCTCTTGTATTTATTTTGTATTGCCCCCCCCACACTATTTTTTTAATGCACGGGCTGGTAAGTTGTTTGTATTTGTGCCAGATGAAAAATGATAAGGTTTATTGGAAAGCCAGGTATGAGCTGGTGGTGACGGGGCAACTGCAGCCTCATGGGAAGGGGGCGGAACCAGCTCGTCCTTCATGCTCAATCAACGCCATGAGTTGCCCCCCACGAGTGGCTCTCCGGCACAGTCATGGCACCAGAGGCACATGGACCTAATCCAGAGTCCAGCAGCTTGCGGCGGAAATGTGAATGGACTATGCGTTAAACTCCGGTGCCATGCCCCCCTGGGAGGGAATGGGTGTCTATCTCTTTCGCCTTTTTCCCCTCTGGCAGCACAGTGGCTGCCACCTCAGAGCTTATTGGAAAGCCAGGTATGAGAGGGTGGTGATGGGGCAACTGCCGCCCTGAAGGGGGGCGAAACAGGCTCGTCCTTCACACCCAACCAATGCCATGAGTTGCCCCTCCACAAGTGGTTCTCCGGCACAGCCATGGCATCAGACACACAGAAACCAATCTCATAATTATCCGGCTCTTGGCAGAAATTCCCCCAGATTTAATTAATAAAATATCAAAAATCCAAAAACACTAGGCCAATATTGTGGCCATGTGACATCATACGGTTTTTCATAACCAACTATAATTTCAAAATAATTTCGAAACAAATTATTTCACAATGCCTTTTCAGCAGTTCTGATTGTTGGGGGGGAGGGAATTCCGAACAATAATGGTGCATCTTTTGTTGAAATGATGAGTGTATTCAAAGTAGATAGAAAGTTAAAGTAGAAATCATCTGCCTCACAGGCATTAGGAGGGGTGGGAGGGGGGTATATATGGGTTCTTGGTGGTGAAAAATAATTACTGGTGAGGGGAGGGGTGTTTGGTTATTGTATGACCGAGACTTAAACCTGAAAGCTTTGTAATTTTTCTCACGGTGATTCAATAAATCATAGGCTTCATATAGAAAGAAGCTAGAAAGTGTGAAAAATGACTGAAATGATGGAGTTAGGAGGATAATGTCTTACAAGGATTCTTGAAAAAACAGCTTTTCCCTGTATCAGTGTCTGGAAAACTGACTTAGCTCTTATAGAGGCAACCAGAACTGAAAAAGGAGTATTCTGGATACTCAGTCGCTGCAATGATCAAGCTATCTGGGCCAGGCTCTTTGTTGGTAGATGAGATGTTTTCCACCTGGAGTGTGGCCAGGTTCTGGTCTGACAGCACTACTTCCTGTAGTAGCCTGACTAGGAAATGTACTTCTCCTAGCCTGCTGCATTTAGAGGGCCACATTTTAGAGCCTGGATGTCAGAGCTGTGATTAAAAACAAAACAAAACAAAACAAAAAAACACTGAAATGAAACCGAATCTATGCAGAGGGACTAGGGGGCAATTCTGCACTACCTTGCTGGATTGTCCAGTTCCTGGCCTGAGTCACAGACTCCCAGGAAAGGGTGGAGGTCTCTGAGTCTCGATCTGGGACCCACTCAACCATCCACGTGTCCACATCCGGAGAGGAGCTCTGCCACTCCACCACCAGCTGGTCCTGAGTGCAACGGGCGAGAACTGACTCAACGCTCCTGAAGGCTGCAGGGAGATAAGAGGTTGCTTTAGAGTCCTCCACTCATGCTCAAGAGGGACCGACCTTGCTCACTGTTCCATCATCAAGAGGGTGGAGCTTCAGGAGCTCCCCTGTCGCTTCCCCTAGGTCGAGAGCTGTCTCCGCTTCATTTCCCCCCCACATTTGCTATTTAAGTACTTTGTGTGCCTTTATTTGTATCGGGGATACCTGGCTGTGCTCAGGAGCTATTTCTAACACAAAGCTCAGGGGTTGCTCCTGGCAGTGCTCAGGGGACCATATGGTGAGTATGGAACCCAGAATTCCCACATGCAAAAGCATGTGCTCCAGCCCTTTGAACTATATCCTCAAACCTTTAAGTACTTACAAATATTTCTCAAACTTACGAGCTGGAGCGACAGCACAGCAGTTAGGGCATTTGCCTTGCATGAGGCTGAACTAGCCAACCCAAGTTCAATTCCTCTGCCCCTCTCGGAGAACCTGGCAAGCTACTGAGAGTATCTCACCCGGATGGCAATGCCTGGCAAGCTACCCATGACATATTCAATATGTCAAACACAGTAACAAGTGTCACAATGGAAACATTACTGGGCCCGCTTGAGCAAATCGATGAACAACAGGAGTGACAGTGACAGTGACCTATATCTAGAAAGGATCTCCCCAGGGTCTTACTAATGGAAAAAGACTCACTCTCACAGTGTCTCTATAAGTTGGAATGAAAGCCAATCTGAGACAAACACTATCTAAAGGTAGGATTTCAAGTACCAATAATTCTGTAGGCTGGGAAGCTGCAAGATGGTGACTCTAAAAATCATACCCAAGGAGATGATTTCAAAATTCAATGGTTGGGGCCAGAGCGATAGTACAGGGGGTAGGGTGTTTGCCTTGCACGCGGCCAACCCGGGTTAATCCCTGATGTCCCACATGGTCCCCCAGCACTACCAGGAATAATTCCTGAGTGCAGAGCCAGGAGTAACCCCTGAGAATTGTTGGGTGTGACCCAAAAAGCAAAAAAAAAAAAAATTCAATGGTCTCAACCGGCTCCCCATTCAATTCAACTGGTTACAGATTCCTATTCTCACAGTGGTGAGATTGTGTCTGTACTCCTGATAATGGCAGCCCACTCAAAGAACCCAGGCACATATATGTGACATATGTAAATCCACATTTAAAGACATTTTCTGCCACAAGAATTTATTTATTTATTTATTTACTTTTGCTGGAGCAATAGCACAGCAGTAGGGCGTTTGCCTTGAGCGCAGCCAGCCCAGCTGACCCAGATTCGATTCCTCCACCCCTCTCGGAGAGCCCGGCAAGCTACCGAGAGTATCTCACCTGCACGGCAAAGCCTGGTAAGCTACCCGTGATGTATTCAATATTCCAAACACAGTAATAACAAATCTCAAAATGAAGATGTTACTGGGCCAGCTCAAGCAAATCGATGAACGATGGGAGGACAGTGCTACAGTGCAGTACATTTACTTTTGCTTGGGAATCACACCCAGTTGGTACTCAGGGCTTAGTCCTGGCTCTGTGGTCAGGGATCACTCCTGACCCCACCCAGCGGACCACATGTAGTGTTGGAGGTCCGCCGCATGCTGCTTGGCAAGAAACTTACCTACCGTATTATCTCTCTGGCCTCCTTAATTAGAAAATTTTCTAAAATTATTATAACTAAAATAAACAGAGCATTTTACACAGAAGTTTCACATAAATCCCTGTAGCTCTATAAAGGAGATGTTACTATATAATAGCCCCATTTACCTTTTTTTAAAAATTAATTTTAATTTAAGAACAATGATTTACAAAATTATTAATAGTTGAGTTTTAGGCATATATTTCAACACCAATCCTACCACCAGTGTCAACTTCCCTTTACCAGTGTCCCCATACTCCATTTTCTGCCTCCCCTGCTTCCTCTCTATCTCCACCACCTGGCACCTTGAAAGGCACCTTACAAAGTTCAGTAACTGCAGCCTACATCTCGGATTTTCAATGTTGTTGGGTCTGTGCATTGGGTGTATAGCTATACCACTCTCCCACATCACTAGTATAACCAAAGCCCCAACCCCTGTTTCCACAATATTTCCCTTTCTTATCTTCTTTCTCCCCCCATGATTTCTTCCCTTCTCTGTCCTAATAATGTCCCCATTTTATAAGAAGTTTTAAGTTAGAGCAGTAAGTTGCCAAGTTCTAGGAGACCAGTGAAAGAGCAAAGATTTGAATTCTCAACCAATGAACACTGAGGCCCACAACTATTTGTTTGTTCTGGTGGGAGGGGCTCCCAAGCAGTGCTTCGGGTGCATAAGGGTCACTTCTGGTGACACTTGGGAGCTACCAGGGGTATTCTTGGGGGGACACACAGTCCTAGGGGCTAAACTTAGGGCCTCCACATGTCAGAAATCCTGGAAAGGACAAGTACTACACCTGGGACAACAAGACAAGACCACTTCTAAGAAGTCTGTATCATACTCACACTTCTCATCAGCAGCTGGGATCCTTAGGGTGCTCACTGGAGACTCTCCCAGAGAATTGTAAGAAATCACAGACACCAAGTAGGGCTTGTGTCCCAGATGCAGTTTAAACTGCTGGCTACTGGTATTCCTGCTTTCTGTTAGGTTAGTGTTGTTTTCTGGAAAGTACCGGATGTTGTAGCCAAGTGCTTTCTCCAGGAATGGGGCTCCTTTTGCCTTCTGAACCCAAAGGAAATAAAATTTATTCCCAACATCAAAAAAGAGACATTCAGACATGACAGACTAGGGGCATGTGAAAGGACAGGAATGTTAAGTATTAGATGCTAAACTACAATCAGGGAATTATGAATATAGATAAATAACAATCCACGTGTTTGTGTGTGTTTTTGTTTCTCTGTGTGTTTGTGTGTGTGTTTCTGTGTGTGTGGTGTAAAAATATCACATTAAACCTTTAAATACTAGAAGTAAGGATTTGCTCCTATCATCCCTTAATATAAATTCAGTTCCCTGAGGCTAAATTAGGAGAATGACAACATCAGCAAGTCACCCCTTTTCCTTTGGTGGTGGTTTTCTCTATCACATACAGTGAGAGAGAAACAGAAGCTAAAAATTCTGAGCCATTACCCAGAGTGAATTCTAAGTAAGCTCTGGCCATGGGTCATTTCTTACCTGGGAAACCTCCAAGAGTCAGAAAGTACCCAGTACTCATATTCTTGTCTTTTCTCTCTATTCCTCCCTCTCAGAGAAGAAGTAAATCCCAGCTGCGAGGATGGAAACTCAGCACTGCCCTACCAGTCACTGGTCCTTCAACAGGTGTCTCAGACCACACCTGTGACCCCAAGTCTAGTTTCTTCTTTTCTGCCTAGAATCTGAGCCCACTCAGAGGTTTTGTCTAGGAATGAGCATGCTGGGTATTTTACAGGAATTTCCATTTCTTCACTTTCTGCTCCAGAGTATGTTCATGGATAAAGGATGACTGGCTGTCAGGTGAATTTAGCAGGCAGGCTTCAGATGTCATTGCCCGCTCCTTCTCGTAGGAGCTTCCAGGATAGCCAGAACCATCCTAAGGATATAGGAACATTTTTCTTTCTTAAACCGACCCTTGTATTTCTTTTTTAAACACAGTTTTATTGGGATCTATTCACATGCTTGAAAAGCACTGTTTGTAAGCCATATGGTTCAGAGGCTTTTAGTAGATTCCTAGGTTTGTGCTTTCATCACCTTTCTCTTTTTTTCACTAACCCTGATTCCTAGAAATTCTCCTGTGAAGGTGAAAGGGAGCCGCACCACAGACATGAGGGTGAGAGAAGGGGACTGATGTCCTTTCACCTACTAACAGGTGGGCCTGCCCCAACAGCCCCAGATAGAAGGTGCTGCCACTGACTTTCCTTCCCCAAATGTGCTGGTTGCTTCCTTTGCTTTTGCTCTTGATAACTGAGGAAGAAACCATACCTGGGTCTTATTCTCAAAGGCTTTTCAGCAACACTGATCAGGCTTTACTTTGTCTGCTGCCCCTGTGACCCTAGAGTGTTGCATAGGCCCTGGGTGTGAAGGAGGAAGAGGCAAAGCTAGGAAATTCCAGTAACTGAGATGGGAATGCCATTTGGCAAAGCCCACGGAATTCCATTTCCAAAAGGATTTCAAAATGATTTTAAATTTTCCCCAACTTTAGCAAGGATGAAATAACTGAGTTCTGGCATCTTATTGCTTGCCTCTTTCTTTTCTTCCTCCCAAATCCTTCATCTCTTTTTCTCATCTGGCAGGTGCTTTTCTTCTAGGAAAAGGATGCCCTTTTCCTTTTCTCTTTGGTCCCTCTACCATCTGCTCTCCTGCCCTTTTCCTAGCTTCTCTGCTGCTCTCCTCTCCGTGGACCCCCTGCCTTCCCCTTTGCTCCCCACTTCCAGGTATCCATGCTAGGAAGGATCACTTCTCCACTCTTCTGTCCTTTCAGGTCCACATAATTCAACTACCTGATTCCTCAAGGGACATTCCTGCCATATGTGGGTGCAGTGACACAACAACTTGTAGGTGAGTTCACCCCAGCCAACACTCCCAAGACATGATGGCAGTGACCACCAGCTATGACATGCCTGCCAGGAGAAGCCAGGGAAGGTCTCCACAACTCCAGATGTCCCTGAAAATGCATTTTATTCCTATCCAAATGATTAGTGTTTCACCTCAAAGACCAGACCTTTGTCATGTACCTTCAAGCCAACTGTGGAGTGGACTGGTGGGGCTCTTTGGAGCTGGGAAACCACTGTGAGATTCAGGGCACCATAACACCCCTAGGTAGAAAAATTCAGGAGGTAAAAATTCAAGAGTCAGACTTCTCAGAAACATGAGATGTTGAGTTTTCTGTTGCTGTTTGGCTGGTTTGTTCTATTTGATTTGGGGGCCACATCTAGTTATTGTTAGGGGTCACTCCTCCCTCTACACTCAGGAATTACTCCTGGCAGTGCTTGGGGGACCATAGAGATGCCAGGGATCAAACTCAGATTAGCCATGTGCAAAGCAAACACCCTGCCCATTGTACTATCTCTCCAGCCCAGTCAAGAGTTTTAAAATAAAACAAACCCTTGGATTCTGATGACAAAAACTGGAGTTACCATAGAATGGAAGTAGCCAAATGGATGGTGGTGAAGGGGTCTCAGTACTGTGGGGAAGATGCAAATGTGATTAAGTCATGTGAGCTGTACCCTTAAACTTACATGGTATTGTAAGCCAATGTTACTTCAACCTGAGAGAGAGAAACAGAGAAGAGACAGACAGGCAAAAGGTTTATAACCAACAAAATATCAAGCAGAGGGAGGTCACCTTCCACAACAGCTGCACTGTCCTTTTTCCATCCACCTCAGCTGGGCCCAGCACTCTCCACACATCAAGGCCAAATGGAGCTGGAGGGGAATAAGAATGAAGAGCTCAACGCTGACAGAGAACTGTAACAAGAACTGGTGAAAATGACTTGGTCTTTGCAGTTAGAAAACACATTTGAGACACAGGTGCTTGGGGGAGAGGGAAGAGTGAGAAGGAGTGGGAGGAAGGGCAGCATCACCAGGATCAGTGACCACGTCCTGGAGTGGCCAGAAAACTGTCATCAACCAAAGGGAAAAACCTCAACTGCTCCTGGATTTGATGACTTGGCAGAAGGGAAAAGAAAAATACAATAGAACCCATGTGATGTAATTTATCACCCACATCTGAACTGAAATGGAACTTCTTGCCTCCTTTAAGATCAGCGTCAGGACACACAAGAGCTGGGGAGGACTCATGGCGAAGGAGATGCTCAAAGGTGCTGATTTCAGAATGAGCCACCTTAGGCCCTTTGCGCCTCTTGTACCCGCATCCTGGTCACACATTTCAGGTCAGGGAACTTCTCCCCAATTATTTTTTCAACCAGTCTTTCTTCTCCTCTCCCCCTCTCCATTCCTTCTGGAATTCCTATCATCCTGAAATTGTTCCTCTTGGCATTGTTTAATTTCCCTTATATTCTCCTCATTTTTTTTTCTTGTTCTCTTTTCTATTTCCTCTTTTTCTCTCTGGATTTGTTTACGCTATCTTCAAGCGTACTCATTTGTTTTCAGCTTCATCTATACTGCTTCTAAGGTTTATTACAGAATTTTTAAGTTCTGGTAGACTGGTGATGAGTGTGGTGTTGGAATTATATACACTATGTTCATAGAAAAACATCACAGAATCTCATACAAATAGAAAATAGTTTTAAAAATAAACCAGGGGCTGGGGGGAGCTATTAGGCAAGGCAGTAGCTTTAGTAGTAGAAGACATGAATTTGAATTTGATCCTGGCCACTGCAGGACTCCCCTCCATGTCCCACACACTCTCTCGTCCCGCAGCCCTCAGCACTGCCCAGTACCTAACAGCCAGGCCCGGGCTGCTGCCTTAGCATTGCTGAGGCCTGGGCGTCTCTCCCCAAAACACTATGGAGAGTGGTCCATATGCAGATGAGCCCCAGAGCCCTGGGGATGTGCTCAGAAGTAGAGCACCTGCCTCAGTCCTTTGTGGGGCTGGGAGTTTATTACCCCACACAGCCCCACAGGCCAAGATCACAGCAGCACTGCCACACAATGAGGTGCATTGGTGCCACAGCAAAGTGTCCTGTCTCTCCTAGATCGCGACCAGTGTGTATGGACACCACAGCTGAAGTGTGTGACCCTCACACAAACCCTGCAGCTTAGGGTGAGGCCCAGTCATCAAAACAATCAAAGGAAAGGGAGGGTACATGAATGACTTACACGTGTTTGTACACTAGCGTGTTTACTGAAAAAGAAAAATAAATGAGCTGCATGCTTTAGCCATAGAGTATAGCAAAGTTTCCAAAGAACTTTCCAGAAGGTAAGCAGGCTTGGAGGAAGAGAACGGTGGCCTAGAGCATCTGTCATGCAAGCATATATATGGTCACAGGTTCAAATCCCCAGGGTCACATGTACACCAAGCATGATTGTACCTATGATTCTGTGGGCGTAAGCCTGAGAGCTCAGCTGCCTGCAACCTTCACCACCACAAGCAACTTCTAATTGCTCCACAGTCAGGGGTCTAAAAGGACCATGAAAAAGGGCACAAACACCCTCCACCCCATAAGCACTGCAACTAAAGAAGAGTGAGAGTGCTTAGGAAATGTGAGCATTGGCAAGCATTGTGAGTGAGTGCTGCACCAAAATGAGAACATGTGGGTCTCAACTCAGAGTTTGATCCCTGCAATCCTGTATGCAGGCACCACACCTAAAAGAGCTCAAACTTGGTAAGCCCAGAGGCCGCAGACTGATGGGCAAGCACCACACAACTCCATGGCCAGGTGAACATGCAAAGCCCTCTTTGCAACATCAGCAACAAGAAAGGGAAGTGGAGAATGGAAGGGAAGGGAGGGAATAAAAAGAAATAAACTTTTAAAAGTCCAGAGAGGTGGTTCAATGGTCTGAAGCATGTGTTTTGCATGCAGGAGGTCTGGGTCAATCCCTGGCACTGCCTAATGGTCATCCAAGCAGTGGTAGGATCTGAGTACCCCCAAGAGTGGCTCTCATAGTTTTCCTTCTTTTGACAGGGAGGGAGTCACACCTAGTCAGCTCTGGGCTGACTCCTGGTTCTGTGCTCTGATCACTCCTGGCAGACTTAGGGAACCATATAGAGTGCTGAGGATCAAACTTAGATCTGCTGAATGCAAGGCAAACACTTTGCCCACTGCACTATCCCTCTGGTTCATCCAACACCAGAAAATAAAAAACCCAGAAGGTTAATAGCCTGTACTTCGGGAAAGTGCAGAAACCATGCAGTACTTGTTATACTCTGAAATCACATGATCAGGTCTTCAAAGAAGGGAATTCACCACCTAAGTCAAGATCAAAATCACTCTGTAGGAGGTGCCAAGGTTGGGGGTCAGTTGGTTTTCCAGAGAGCCCTAGACCCATCTCTAGGAATCTTTTAACTTTTAGGTGATTTAAGTATCTTAAAGTGAAATTACTTAACTTCAGCTGAAATGTCTTCATAGTGTATAAAAAGGGCCAAAGGAAAACTAAGTCAGTAAGCTGTTTTGTCATCAAAAGAGTCACATTTCTACAATTCTTTTGCAGAAAGCAGTCTAATCATTGGGCTCAAGGCTCCTAACACAAGCTAGTTTGATTTCAAGTATCTTATAACTGAAGATAAGGACATTGGGAAGGTTTAGACTTGACATATGATTTCATCTACTTTCCACTAAGATTTGCTCTTAAAAATTATGCCAGAAGTTTCCAAGAGGCCTCCACTGACTAAGAAGGCAGGACAGCCTGTATTCCACTTTCTGAGATGAAACAAGGCTGCTTTCAGTCCGTCCACAAACAATTATAGGTGAGCAGACAGAGTTCTTTCCAGACAGCCCTAGCCCAAGGCTACTAAGTTACTAACTCTTCAAAACTGACTCAACAATTGGAAGAGCTCTTATCCTCATAAGATGTTCCAAATACGTAGAAGTTAGAATCAAGGGGAATAATAACATAAGTAGTAAGGAAAAAAGAGCTAAAGGCAAACTCTTCATTATAATCTAGTCCCACGTATTCACCTGAAGGAGAAAGGCTAAAATTAAATAATCAATCATTCTGCTCACTTGACTAAATATATGCATGTAATTTTCCTTAGATTTGTGCCATACACAGTGATTTAGTTTCAGTAGGTGTTAACAATGAAGATCACCAGTTTTGTTTTTTGTTATATCTCATAGGGGCTACTATTTCCTGCAGATAAATGAACCAAGAAATGGTTTTTTTTTATTACAAATTTCTTATAGATGTAGCTTGGAGTAAAATTACTGCGTATTTATAGGCATTACTAAAAAGTTTCCATCAACTACTAATGAACAGTGAATTTGTGTTTGGTCAAAGGGGGTAGGGTGCGGATAATTTTTTTTTTTTTTTTTTGCTTTTTGGGTCACACTCAGCGATGCACAGGGATTACTCCTGACTCTGCACTCAGGAATCATGCCTGGCAATGCTTGAGGGACCATATGGGATGCTAAGGATCAAACCCGGGTTGGCTGCATGCAAGGAAAACACCCTACCCACTGTACTATCACTCTAGCCTGGGGATAAATTTTTATTTCTGAAGACATGAAATGAAAATTTCCAGTACCATCATAATATTTATATATTCAAAGACATCAATTGTTGAACTAACACTGTACTAATTTGATGCTATGCTGTTTCTATTATTATTTGGAGTCCCACAACCACTGCCAATTAGATACTTCCAACACATATGAGTGCCTTTTCCAAAGACCAGCAACAAGTACAGCAAACTTTCTGGGAGTCAGGAATATAGGCTTTGCATATATAGGACCCCAGTGTGATACCTGATATCACATAACCTCACTCTGCCCCACCCCCACCCCAGCGCCTCTGAATGTATCCCTAAAGGCCTCCTAGTGCTGCTGGGTGCTGCTCTGTTGACTTCCAAGCACAGCCACTGACCTTGGTGGATTCTAGCACTGCAGGACCCAAGCAACAATATATATTCAGACTCTAACAATGAACCAACCATCTACCTTGTTGGCCAAGTATCACTGGAATTGGCCCCAGGTCCTCAGGGAGGCAAAAACCAACAAACAAAAACATTAAAAACTAATAATGCTAAGTGTCACTAAATCAAAAATTTTTCCTGAATTATCCAATTTAATCCCACAGCCATATTATTAGGTGCACCAATATTGTCTCTAATTTTAATCAGAGAGAGAGAGAGAGAGAGAGAGAGAGAGAGAGAGAGAGAGAGAGAGATTAAGCAACTGGACTAACAGCACAGCTTTTAAGTGATAAAGCCAAGATTTAAGTCTAATCATATCCATGTCATGCAATAAACATTTATGTAGTTAAATGTGTGTAAATAATCTTCAACTCAATACATTAAAATCCAAAAGTGTATAGGGCTAGAGGGATTGCTTCTCATATATGTTGCCCTGAGTTAGATCTCCAGTAGTTCCCTGCCCTACCCCCCCAATCCCACAAAATGTAGTGTTTAACATTCAATTCAAAATAAAATTTTCAAACCATTAGAAAACGATTGAAATGGTGTGTCTTAAAGAACTGAAATTTTATTGTGAAATATGAAAATAGGTGATAAATTAGAAAATAAGAAATTAGCCTGTGAGGATTATACACACCATTTTCATCAATTTCCTCTGGGGTCTTGAAAATAAAAAGTGAAAAGCAAAAGCTCCCTAGCAGTAACTTTAATAAATAGTTATATGATTCAATTAAGTCAAGAACACAGAGAACATTGGGTTCTTATGTTTTGTTAATATACCTAAGCCAGGCTTATTGAAAGAATAAATCTCTATGAAATGGTTAATCATGCTTCTGAATGCAAAACAGGAAATTAAAAGTGACCTTAGAAAGTGTCCGAAGTGCACTGAGTAACCTGAGACCCTGTACTGGGGCAGGAGGTCACTGCAGAGAAGACTGACAGGCAGGGAGAAGTAGTTGTGTAAAACAGGATCTCACCATTGTTAGATCTCAGTTCTCAGTCTCTCAAGAGTCTCTGAAAGGTGCAGTAAAGGGCAAAAATGATTTGCTCAATGCCATTGCTTGCTTTTTATTCATGTGTTATTTTTCAGGGGGAAGCAAGGTGTTGGGGGCTGTACCTGGAGGTACTCAGGCTTACTCCTGCTCTGCAATCAGAGATCACTCCTAGAGAGGCTTAGGGAACCAAATGGAGTTGCTGAGAATCAAAGCTGGGTATGCCGAGTACAAAACAAGCACCTTACCCACTGCATCAACTGTCTTGTCCTAATATATATGTATATATGTGTATATATATATATAGAATTTTGTAAATGTTCTAAAGACATGATCTGTTGCATTTGACACACACACAAAAAAGCTGCTAAGGTGACACATGCTGTCGCAGGAGGGACCCAGTCCTTCCAGCACAGGAGCACAGGTGAGCCAAGCCTGAGGAAAGGAAAGGATAGACTGTCAGGGTTCTGGGATCCCAGGGCTCCATGATTTCCAGGTAAGGGTCTGACAAGACTTCCCAGGTCAGTCCCGAGGCCCTCAGCCAGAGCAGGAAGAAATAAAATTACAAGTGACCAGCTTGCCTTCTTCCGCGGTTGTCCCCCAACTTTCTGGGCTCCAGTCACTCCAGAACACTGACTCTTTCACAGCACACCGGAGAGCCACTGCATATTCTGTAAACGCCTGCAGTCCTGTCAGACTGTGCTGTAAATACTCGTGCCTGTCAGAGGATCTGGGGTCCTGTTCGAAGTTGACTTCTGTCTAAAAGATAAAGAAGACAGAGCTGGCAGGGAAACCACAAATATTCTTTCTGCTGCCTACTTCGCTTCCCAGCCCTCTCTTACTTTTACCAAACTATGAGCATTTTATCTTTTAACTTAAAAACACATGATTTGCAAAAGTGAATATCCCCATATGTGGGCCATTTGCATCTGTAGACAGGAGTCATTTGCATCCGTAGACAGGAATCACAGAACTACCATCTCCCTCCCATTTCTGGTCAAGAAGCCAGTGGGCAGAGAACCCCACCTCTCAACTGCCATGGAAGTGAGCCTGCTGTTCTAGAAGATGCTCTGAGATCCGAGGCTTCAGGGGCCTCAGTCAAACACTAAAGATGACTTCAGCAGCTAGAGAGGCATCCTCACACAGCAGGAGGAACTGACCCTATCAACATCAAGTTCAACCTCATGTCATAGAAAAAGACCCCAGATCATTAGGTGTGGGAAACCTAAGGACTTATCAGCATAACGAAGATCAAAATGTACCTCCTCCCTCCTAAAATTTTCCCTTTGGATCTCCTCTTTCAAAGTATTAATCTTTGGGTGATCACTCAGTTGGGCTGCTAAAGGTTTTGGTAGCCTGAATGAATAAACTCTCTTGTATAATGCTTGGATAGAGATTGGGGGGAGTAGTAAAATAAATCACTTCTTTCTATATCACAGTTTCCTTGGTAGTGAACCTATTGCTTTGTATAATCTCTGAAGTACCTTCAGGACCTTGCCCTGTAAGAGAAACTAAAAATTCAGATGTTTCTTTCCCAGCATAGGCATTGTTTACTGCCATGTGAATGATTAGCTACTGGCTTATATAAACTCATCCTAGCTGATGAATTAAATCATACTAATATCATCTGTACTTTCAATGCATGTACGCTAGCATCAGATGCATCCATTGAGGACCTGATGGTACAAGCGCGAATGATCAAGTATGACATCATTGGTCTGACTGAGACAAGAAGGCACCAATCTCATCATGCCGTTTTCAACACTGGAGAAGAATTGTTCCTCAGAACATGCGATAAAAGAGGTGTCGGAGGCATCGGTGTCCTTGTCAACACAAACTTGGCCATGAGCTTCATTCGAATGCCTAACAACCCGAATCAGATGTTTACATTCAAATAGATGTGGCTCACTGTCAGCAGTTTCTATCTTCGTTGTCTACGCAGCAACATCTAATTATGATGAAAGAGAAATTGAGAAGTTCTACATGGAACTGGAGAAATTCTATAAAGAAGACCACACCTTCTACAAGATCATTGTGGGTGATTTTAATGCCAAGATAGGACCGAGAAGATCAGCTGAAGAACTTCACATCGGGACCCATGGCCTAGAATGGAACAAACAGGGTGAGAGACTGTCTGAGTTCATCATGTCAACCAAGACCATCCAGGGTAACTCACAGTTCCAGAAGGCCGAATCTAAACGTTGGACATGGGAGTCTCCTGGTGGACAGTTCCACAACAAAATAGACCACATCATATTCAATCGACCGTTTTGCCTGACCAATGTCACTGTTGTCCCAAAATTCCAAATGGGATTGGACCACCGTCTCCTTCATGCAAAATTCTACTTCACAGAGCGGGGAGAAAGGGCTGCAAAGTTTAAAAAAAGAACTCCCAGAACGACCACCAACTGGGAGCTCTTTGGCACTATTGCTGCAACATGGGAAGATGCCATTGTTGACAACATTGACGAGGAATACGATCGACTGGTTCAGCACCTCCATGAATGTGCGAGGAATGCCAAGAGAGACATAGCCACAAAAAAAAAAAAAAATGCCTGTCTTCGAAAACTCTTGAGCTTATTCGCCAACGTGGTTTGGCGCATGCCTCAGGCAACCGCAAGCGAACGTCCAAGCTTGCAAAGCAGTGCAGAGATGCAATCAAAGAAGACCTCAAAGAGAGAAGAGCAGAAGTGTTGGTAGATGCGGCAGAAGCCGGGAAAAGTATTCGTAACGCCCGCCTGTCCTTTGCCAACTACAAGACCAAGATGACTGCCCTCCGACGTCCTGATGGATCCATCACATCCTCCAGAATGGCAATGGAGAAGATTATCCATGACTTCTACTCAAATCTCTTCAATAGCCATGTCCACTTGCCGACATAGCAAATTCCACAGGATGGATATGTGATTCCCAATGTTCTCCCTTCCGAAATCCGACACGCCATTTTGTCAGTAAAGAAACGAACAGCACCCAGCCCAGACAAGGTCAGACCTGAACACCTGAAGAACCTGCCGTCAGTACCCAGCAATATGCTGGCTCGGCTCCTCACACGCTACCTGTGTGAATGCAAGGTTCCATCCCAATGGAAAACCAGCAGGACTGTACTATTGTACAAGAAGGGAGACATCCATGACATTGGCAACTATCACCTGATCTGCCTATTGTCTGTCATCTACAAGTTGTTCACTCGAGTCATCCTAAATAGGATTGGCAGAACACTAGATGAAGGACAACCATGCGAGCAAGCCGGGTTCCACAGAGGATTCAGCACCATCGACCATATCCACATGATAACCAAGCTCATTGAGGTTTCTCAGGAGTTCAAGATGCTGCTCTGTCTAATGTTCACTGATTTAAAGAAGGCCTTTGATTCTGTTGAGACGGAAGTGGTCATTGAAGCCCTAGCCAATCAGAACATTCAAGCTCAATACATCAAGATCCTCCGTGAGCTGTATTACGGATTCACTACCAGGATCTCACCATTCTACAAAGACGTAATCATTGATGTCAAGAGAGAGGTTCGGCAGTTTGATACCATTTCACCGAAACTCTTCAGTGCCACCCTCGAGAACATCATGTGACAACTGGAATGGGAAGGAATGGGAGTGAAGATAGATGGTCGGCAACTACACCACCTCCGCTTTGCTGATGACATTGTTTTAATAACACCAAACATTAGCCAAGTGGCACAAATGCTGGCCGACTTTGACCGTGAGTGTGGAAAGGTCAGACTACAGCTGAATCTTACGAAGACAATGTTTATGAGAAACAGCCTCGTTCCTGACACTCCATTAGCTCTCAACAGAACGACCATCTCCGAATGCAACAGTTATGTGTACCTAGGTTGAGAAGTCAACATGACAAATGACCTGGCACCTGAGCTGCACAGGAGGAAGAGAGCGGCTTGGAATGCCTTCAAGAGCATCGAAGAAATAGCTAAGAGGACGAAGAACCTCCGGCTCCGCACACATCTCTTTGATTCCACTGTTCTTCCTGCATTAACGTACGCCTCAGAGACCTGGGCCCTATGCAAACAGGATGAGAATGCTATTCGGATCTCCCAAAGAGGAATTGAAAGAGCTATGCTTGGAATATCATGTTTCACTCAAATGAGAGAAAGAATCCGGAGTTCCAACCTCCGTTGACAATCAAGAATCAGGGACGCTGTCTTGTTTGCCAAGGCATCAAAAATCAGATGGGCTGGTCACGTAATGAGATTTAAAGACGACCGCTGGACTAGAGCTGTTACCGACTGGATTCCACGGGATGTCAAAAGACCGCATGGCCGTCCACCTACCAGATGGTCAGACTTCTTCATCAAGATCATGAACGATCGGTTTGAGGCTCTTCGTGTTCCTAGAGCGAATAGATGCCATTGGGCTACACTAGCACACGACAGGGACAAATGGAGACGTTACTGGCGCCCACTTGAGCAAATCGACAATTAACAGGAAGTCAAGTGATCAAGTGAATATGATTTGCCCCCTTTGCTACATACGTAATACATGGCTTCATGGAACAAGGGAAGGAAGTTCTTAGATTCCTTGTATGCCTTCCACAGCTGTAAAATTAAGTATATAATGAGAAGCCTTCAATCTATAGGAAATTGGGCAAAGTTGAGGATCTATGTATGGAGCCCTAAGCATGTCGATAGATTTTTTTTAACTCCCTGTCAAGGGAGAAGGCATGGGAACCAAGAAAGAGTGTGCAGATGGAGTGGTAATTTTGCTGCACTAGGGAAGAGTTCCAGCTTCTCTTTCTAACTACTTTCTGTTAGTTGCCTTAGAGATGCTGCAGGAGCAAGAAATTGTGGGGATCATAGCCTCAGACATCATCCCTGGAAAAGTAGCTTCCCTAGACTACCTTGACCCATTACTGAAATCAGATTATGATATTTAGCGAGAGACCCAATCACATGGCAACCTCCAATACAACCCAAAATAAAAACAGTATGAAATTATAAGGTATGCAAAACAGTCAATAGAGTTCTGTTTTACCTTTCGTGCTTTTAAAAATACATAAAATTGTTGGGACTCAAGTGATAGTACAGCAGGTAGGGAATTTGCCTTGCATGCAGCCAATCCAGATTCAATCCCCTATCCCACATTTAGTCACAGCAGGAGTGATGCCTGAGCTCAGAGCCAAGAGTGAGCTCTGAGGCCAGGTGTGGCCTCAAAACAAAACAAAAATTACAAATTTATTTTAAAAACATCTTTGACCAGTCTCACATGCTGGGGGAAAAGGCAGCTCAGATAGAGAAGGGAACACCAAGTAAAGGATGCTTGGAGGACTTGCTCGGGATGCGAGATGCAAGCTGAATGTAGACTATAGACCAAACATGATAGCCACTCAATACCTCTATTGCAAACTACAACACCCTAAAGGAAAGAGTGAGCAAAAGGGAACGCCCTGCCACAGAGGCGGGGTGGGAGGGATGGGGGTGTGGGGGTGGGAGGGCTACTGGGATCATTGGTGGTGGAGAATGGGCACTGGTGGAGGGATGGGTACTCGATCATTGTATGACTGAAACCCAAGCACGAACGTTTGTAAGTCTACAACTGTACCTCATGGTGTTTCACTAATAAAATAAATAAATAAAAAATAAAATAAATAAAAGAATAATATTAAACTGGATATTGAGTTCATGAACTGTTACATTTATCATAATTTGTTCACTCAAGTGCCAACAGAATAATAAACCTTATAATTCCTATCAGAAATCTGTGTCAGGAAGGATTAACAGAGGGATTGACAGAAGATGTTGCCTGCTGTTGATTGTGAACTACCCTAATAAAATTCTGTGGTTTTACTTCCCTTTGAAAAATAGTGATTGTTTAGTTTTTAAAGTTAATTTACTGTTAGATTAATAACATTTATATCAGTTATAAAAAAGTTATTTACACATTGCATTTCCTGAAGGGTGTTGGCATGGGATTTTTTTATGTGTTCAGTATTTCTGTCCCAAATATGTATATTCACACTTGATTTGCTTTTTAAATAGAAAATTTATGTATGAAAAAAAATTTTTTGACATCTCCAAGTGAAGTATGTTTGGCGCTCACTGGACTCGGGATCAACTAGCTGATCCCCACATACAGGCGGACATCTAAAAACTTCTCCAAATTCTCCAACTAAGCCCAAGTAACACAGACTCCTTCCAAAACACTAATTAACTTCATCAGGTTTGTTTCTAACAACCTATACCTTATGCCGAATCCTGGCTCACCCACAATGTTTCTGCTTTGAAAGATGAATCAGGTTTGGGCACAAAGCCTAAATCAAGTTCTTTGAACAGTCTGGAGAGCCATTAGTAGGGTGTCCATATAATTCCATTTTGTAAAGGTAGAAACCCTTGAGGCTAGGTCCATGAGAAAGAATTCTGGATGCTGCTAAATTAAAGTGGCTGCATTAAAGTGGCTGAACTTGGGAATCAGAAAACCAAGTTTCAGGCCTGCACCTTAAAATTCTTACAATTATGTAAAAATTGACTAAACTGTCTTTATTACATTGCTATATGTGTGTATGTATATCTATATAAATATAAATTAATATATATATTTTAGTCATTGATGTTCCATTTATAAGATTTTGCAGGACTGAATTGCTTGGATTTTGAGAAAGTATTTTGTAACTCATTTAGCATCGTACAAATGAGTCTTGCTATGTAAATGTATTAAGATTTTAGAATTTGCTTTTACATGATTTAATTTAGTTAAACATGTATTGAGCACAGTGTTGGGAAACAACTGAAACTCAAGACTTCTGAGTTTGAGAAACTTCCAGTCTAATGGGGAGGGCAACTTTATTTAGTTAGTTAGTTTAGGGGCCTCAACAATGCTCAAGGGTTACTTTTGCACTCTAGAATTATTCCTGGTGGTGCTCAGGGAATCATATGGGATACTGGGGATTGAAAAACCTGCATCAGCCACGTAGAAAGTGAATATCCTACCTACTATACTATTGGCCATGTTGGATTCCTCCAACATGTTCAATTCCTCCGCCCCTCTCGGAGAGCCCAGCAAGCTACCGAGAGTATTCGATATGCCAGACACAGTAACAACAAAGTCTCCAAAGGAGACGTTACTGGGCCCACTCGAGCAAATCGACGATCAATGGGAGGGCCTTTACCTTTTTTTACCTTTACTATACTATCACTTTGGACCCTTATTTTATTTTTAAGTATTTTTTTGTTTGGGGGCCACATCTGACTGTGCTCAGAGCTTACTCCTTGCTCTGCCCTCAGAGGTCACTTCTTGTGGTGATCAGGGGACCATCTGTGGTGCCAGTGATCAAACCCAAGTCAGTTGCATACAAGGCAAGCTCTCTATCTGCTGTTCTATCTATTCAGCCCCAGGGTGAGGGTTACCACGTGCCTGGGTTGAATATTATATGCAGTGGAAGAGAAGGAGCTCCTAGCTCTGGCTCTCAAGAGGAAATAGGTCAGACCTAAATTCTGAAGGGAAAGAGATCTAGCAAGGTTTGGGGCTGGAGTAAAGGTACAAACACACTCTCTCTACAAAGAGTCATAGAAGAGTGGTATGACAGCATCTCAAACTACTGCCGAAAAAAGGGCATCTGGAAAATGCAATTGGAAGGGTGTATAGGGCCCATGTCTTGGAGGGTTAAGGATTTGGGACTTTACCACAGTAAAGGGCAGCATGGAGAGAATATTGGATTGGTTTTTACTTGACTTGAGAATTGAGGACATGAGTGTTTTAGATCACTGGTAAGTTCCTCAGGTTTTCTGAGACCAGGATGTGAGCAGTGAAGGAAGATGAGCTTATATTTTTCAGGAACTGCTTGGAGTTCCTGTCTTGGTTCCAAATCTAAGTCTGATACTACATGTAATGAGGTTCAGTAAAATGGCTCCAAAGCTAATTGAGAAAGGAAGCTGGAAGCAGGTGAACCATCACCATTCCTCTTGTCTTGCAATAAAGACAAATAAAACTGAGTAAATTTTCTCTTCCAACAGATTTATAAGCCAAAAGTCAAATGCTCTATAACAGGGTTTTTTTCAACTTTTCCCACTTGTAACCCCTTTTCAAACTGAAAAATTCTTTATACATCCCCAGGTATACAGGTATTAAAAATAGGTACACAGGGCCAGAGCAATGGTACACTGGGTAGGGCATTTGCCTTGCATGCAGTCAACCTGAGTTTGATCACCAGCACCCCATATGGTCCCCCCAAAACCTTCCAGAAGTGATTCCTGAGCACAGAGCCATGGATAAGCCCTGAGCACTGCCAGGTGTAGCATCAAAATTTAAAATAAAATTTAAAAAGCTACAAAAATCAGTCATTAATAGTAAATAATAGCAAAATTTATTATAATCTATATTTTAAGTATTTTGTGACCCCTACATTTAGTTTCTTGATCCTATTTGGGATCACAACCACAGTTTAAGAAGTGAAGTACTCATAAGTAACCTAACCTCACAACTTAAGATCTTGGAGAATGACCAACAAAAGAAGCCCAACCCAGGCAGGAGGAAGGAAATAATAAAACTCAGAGCAGAAATTAACATGATGGAAACCAAAAAACAATCCAAAAGATCAATGAAACCAAGAGCTGTTTCTTTGAGAAAATAAACAAGATTGATAAACCTCTAGCAAGACTCACAAAGAAAAGGAAAGAGAAAACCCTAATAAACAAAATCAAAAATGAAAAGGGGGATATCACAACAGAAACTACAGAAATTCAAAGGATCCTCAGAGATTACTTTGAGAATCTTTATGCCATGAAACAAGAAGACCTCGAGGAAATGGATAAATTCCTGGATTCCCATAGTCCCCCAAGGCTGAACCAAGAAGATCTGGAGTACCTGAACAGACCTATCACCATCAAGGAAATTGAAATGATAATTAAAAGTCTCCCCCAAAACAAAAGTCCTGGTCCAAATAAATTCACTAGTGAATTCTTCCAAGTGTTAAAGAGGACTTTTTCTCAATCCTTTCCAAGCTTTTCCAGGAAACTGAAGAATCAGAAACACTTTCAAACAGTTTCTATGAAGCAACCATCATCCTGATACCAAAAGCAGACAGAGATACCACAAAGAAAGAGAATTACAAGCCAATATCCCTGATTAACACACATGCAAAGATCCTCAACAAAATTCTAACAAACAGAATCCAAGGACTCATCAAAAAGATCATACAACATGATCAAGTAGGATTCATCCTGGGGATGCAAGGATGGTTTAATATCAAGTTAATCCATCATATATAAGACAAAAGAAAACATAAAAACCATTTGATCATATCAGTAGATGCAGAGAAAGCATTTGACAAAATCGAGCACCCATCTATGATGAAAACTCAGCAAAATAGTCATTGAACGAACTTTCCTCAATGTTGTGGCGGGACTAGGCTGTCTGGATGAGCCCATGTAGAATGACCCGCAAACGAGCAGGAGCACAGGGACCCATGAAAATGGGTGAGATTACTTGTGTGTCCTGACTGTTTTGGATGAGGCTGAACATCTTTTTCTTTAAGCTGCCTTCAGTAAATAACATAAATTTCAGTCTTCCTCTTCTCACAGATCCCAGGTGCTTACTTAGCCTGTTTGTTTTCAGTATGCAGATCCCAAGTACTTAGCCTATTTGTTTTCAATATGCAGATCCTAGCTACTTAGTCTATTTGTTTTTAGTATGCAGAAAAACTTTTGGTTTTGCATGTAAATGGCCAAAAGTTAGGTATGTGGGAGACACACCCACAAACCACCTCTGGCTCAGCTATATAATTGGAGGCATGTTCTCTCTGGTTTCTGATTGAACTGCCAAACAGCCATGATCCCAGAGACTCAGAAACAAATCTCAAAAACCAACAGCTTTTGGCAGAAATGCATCCAGTCCCTACAGTAGGTTACTGGTGCCAAGCCACCCCAGGTGGGAATAGGTTTCGTGTCTTGGCCTGTTCCCCCTGGCAGCCCGATGGCCGTCATCCTCCAGAGACAACTGGACAGTCAGGTTTGGGCCCACAGTGACGAGACATGTGGGGCCTCATGGGATAGGGGTGAAGCCGGCCCTTTCCTCCCTGTCTTAACGAGACCCCGAGTCATCGTCCATGAATGGCCTCTCTGGCTCCTGATCAAGCTGCTTAACGGCCATGATCCCAGAGATTCAGAAACAAATCTCGATATCCAGTGGCTTTTGGCAGAAATGCGTCCTGTTCATGCAGTCGGTTAGTGGCGTTTGGCCACTCCAAGTGGGAATAGGTTTCATGCCTTGGCCTGTTCCCCCTGGCGGCCCAATCACCGCCATCCTCCAGAGGCCACTGGACAATCAGGTATGGGCCTGCAGTGATGAGACACGTGGGGCCTCACAGGATGGGGGTGGATCCGGCCCTTTCCTTCCCACCCCAATGAGACCCCGAGTTGCCGTCCACGAACAGCCTCTCTGGTTCCTGATGAAGCTGCTTAACGGCCATGATCCCAGAGACTCTGAAACAAATCTTGGAACCCAGTGGCTTTTGGCAGAAATGTGTCCGGACCCGCAGTAGGTTACTGTTCCCGTGCCACCCCAGGGGGGGAAAGGGTGCTGTCCCTCCGCCTGCTCTCCCAGGTGGCTCGGTGTTTGCCATCCTTCAGAGGCCATTGGACAATCAGGTTTGGGCCCTCAGTGACGAGACACGTGAGGCCTCATGGGATGGGGGTGGAGCCGGCCCTTTCCTCCCTCTCCCAATGAGACCCTGAGTCTCCGTCCATGAACGGCCTTTCTGGCTCCTGATCAAGCTGCTTAACGGTCATGATCCCAGAGACTCAGGAACAAATCTCGGAACCCAACAGGTTTTGGCAAAAAAAAAAATCCCTTCATATTTAAGTGTTAAAATTTCAGAATTTCAAAATTGCGCAGCCACTACTGCAGCCATGCAACATCATATGTCATTCATAACCAGCAATAGAAAACAAATTGTCACTGTTGCCTTTTCCGCAGACCTGAGTGTTGGGTTAAAATCCCAAATAATAATGGTGGGTCTGGTGTCAAAATATTGAATGTAATCAAAGTAGAGAGAGAGTAAAGTGAAAATCATCTGCCCCACAGGTAGGCGGAGGGTGTGAGATGAGGGTATACTGGGGTTTTGGGGGGTAGAGAATGGGCACTAATGATGGTACAGGTGTTTCACTGTATGATTGAGACTTGGACCTGAAAGCTTTGTAACTGCTCTCACAGTGATTCAATAAATAAAATTATAAAAAATTTTTAAAAAGTAAGGTGGAGTTCATGCCCAATTCAATCAGCTAATCAGTGGCTGAATAAATAGCAGTAGTCCTACATTAAAAAAATAAGACATGAGTCTAGGAGATAGTACAGTACTTGACATGTACCCAACCCAGGCTCAATTCTTAGTACAACCCAGAACATTGCTGGGTGCAACAGTGGCGCACTACCAGGGGGCCCCATGTATCCCTGCACTGAATGACACAAATAGCATTGCATCCTCAGGCCCTTGTGTTGAAACTACAACCAGTTTGTCAAGAATGACAAGTGGGGTGCCCAGACCTCCTGAGTAGCACCCCAAATCAGAGAGATCATGGAACATAAAAGTGCGTAAAAGGCATACATCAACACTTCACAGAGGAGGCCTCTGAATGGCCAAGAAACATTTAAAATTGCATGTATGCTTATTTAAATTCAAGCATATGAAAACTAAAGCCACAATTCCACTGTGTTCCTACGATAAAATATTATACAGCAACAAAACATATTAGCTCCAGCAATATACTGCATGCAGAGAAATTTGCAAAATATTGAAAAAAATACAAAATGTATAGATTCCGTTTATATAATGTCTCAAACTAAACAATGAAGCCAAAGTAAAAAGTCAAAAAGTGACTGCCTGTAAAATCAACCTAGCAACTAGATCTTAGATGTAGAGGGGGTGACATCAGAAAGGGCCAGTCAGGGGGTTCTGCCTGATTCTCACCTCAGTGATTTTCAAATAAGAAAATTATTTTTTTCACATAAATTTTATGTGTTGCTAATTTTTCTAAGTGAATTTTGTACTTTACCATTTTATAAAAGATTGGAAAAAATCAATGGTCACATCACAGAATCTTTGACACAGAGCATAGCTAGCCAACAAACCAGACTAGAAAACAAAAGTAACTTTCTCACCCAGTACGTCCTTATATCTCTCAGAATATAGAATGCCAAGTTGCTTCCTGATAGAAAAGACCCAGCTGGGAAACTGGGAAGGAATAACTCACTACTGTCTTCTTTCTTGGAGCACTGTAGCACTGTCCTCCCGTTGTTCATCGTTTTACTTGAGCGGGCCCAGTAACATCTCCATTGTGAGATTTGTTACTGTGTTTGGCATATCGAATATGTCACGGGTAGTTTGCCAGGCTTTGCCGTGCTGGCAAGATACTCTTGATAGCTTGCCAGGCTCTCTGAGAGGGGTGGAGGAATCAAACTCGGGACAGCCTGGGTGGCCACATGCAAGGCAAACGCCCTACCCACTGTGCTATTACTCCAGCCCTCTTGGTCTTTCTTGGAGAAAATGGAAAAAATAATTCCTAGCAATAGAAGGTGCCCATGGTTTTCTTCCTTGGGTTTTCTATTAGAAATATAAAGGTATAACTTACCCATTGGGTAACATTTACTGCTCTGAATCGAAGCACATATTTGAAAATATATGATTCAAGTGCCGGACTTGGCATTTTCCACGTTACTTGAAGTGTTCGTGCAACATTCAAAACTGGTTCCACACTCAAAATCTCAGGTGATTCAGTTTTCACTAAATAGAAAAAGTCACACAGTTCTTACAGATGCAAAAAACAAAGTTGCTAAAAACAACTATCTAAAATGAAGGGGTGGGAGGAGTCTAGTTAGGAAAAGCAAGTACATAATTTCCCATTGCTCTGTGTAGCCAGTATTGGGAAGGTAAATGCATAAGGAATGTGACTCAAACTGTACCATTGGTGGTTGCAAGAGGCTGGGAAAATCAGGGAATGGACTATTAATAAATAAAGTTTCTTTTTGGAGTGATAAAATGTTCTGAAATAAGATACTGGTGGTGTTAGCACAAATTTAAGGATATGATAACTACTGAGCTTTATTTTTCAAAACAGTGAACTTTGTAAACTTTATTTCAATAGACCTTTAAAAAATAAAATGATAAAAATATTTTTAAGAGAACTTTAAAGGTAAGAATTAGAGAGACATATTTAAAAAATACGAGTTTCTTTCTGCATAAGTGGCAATTCATTTTGTTTTGTTTTGGTTTTGGGGTCACACCTAGCAGTGCTCAGGGGTTACTCCTGGCTCTGTACTCAAGAATCACTCTTGGTGGGCTTGGGGGACCATATGGGATACTGGGGATTGAACTAGGGGTTGGATGCATGCAAAGCAAACGCCCTACTCACTGTACTATCTTCCAGCCCCAAGTAGCGATGTTTTAAAGGGAAATCCTTAGTTTATTTCAGCACAACTTATAATATAAAATGTTGTAAGATATTGGGACCAGTAAAATGCTCCCCCGTCCCTTCCTTCCTCCTTTTTTTCTTTCTTCAATAAGAACACAATCTGTATATCCATAAACACACCTACTATGTATTTGAGCTTAAAGTCTACTTTTTAGTTGACATGTACTTCTTTTCTTTTTAAATGAGTGTTTCACCCATTAATACAAGAATATATAAGAATATTAAATGATACTTACTTATGGCATCCAAATTTTGAAATATTATATCAGATTTAATTGTGCCATCTGCATTTTGAGCTTCAACTTGGACGGAGTGATAATCTGGTGATATTATTGTTGGACGAAAGAAAGAGCACGAAGCAGAGTTTTTATTTCTAGAGCTACTAGTTGTACAAGTCACATTCTTTCCACGAGAACTTTAAAGGAAAAGGGATTGAATATGAGGTAAGCAGTCTAGACTATAAATACACTCATGTTTTAAGCATGCAATTGTCAGTTCACTTTGATTTTCTCTTGAGAAGTATATAATGTAAAATTTGGGGCCCTCCCTCAAAATTCCTTCTTTTCTTCCAAGGAGAGAAGAAAGTTACCTGCTCCTGTTGACCTGAGATGCTCTGAATCATGCAGGCCTCACCATAGCCCTATAAATCCATCAAAAACTATACTCACAATGCATTTCCTATTGCTAAGAACTAGTGGAAATTCAAGACTCTAACTTGAAATTATTCATTAAGGGAAATAAAATCAGAGGATTGGAGCCAGAAAGATCATACAGTGGGTAAGGCACCTGTCTTGCTGCAGCAAATCTGGGTTTGATCCTAGGCACTGCATGTGCTTTCCCAAGCCCCACAAGGAGTGATCCCTGAGCACAGAACCAGGAGTAAGCCCCGAGCACGGCTGGGTGTGGCCTCAAAAGCAAAATAAATCATTGGAGAATTCATTGAATAAACTGTGGTGGATACATAATGGAATTAAAATTGATAACCTTGGGGGGATGTCAGGGTTGATCTTCAGCATCACATCACACCTCCAAGAACTGACACGAATGTAAAGGTTCTGTGCACTACCAGATATGGCCCTCAAACAAAAATAAAGGTAAAGGTAAAGGCCCTCCCGTTGATCGTCAATTTGCTCGAGCGGGCCCAGTAACGTCTCCATTGGAGACTTTGTTGTTACTGTGTCTGGCATATCGAATACTCTCGGTAGCTTGCCGGGCTCTCCGAGAGGGGCGGAGGAATCGAACTCGGGTCGGCCATGTTGGCCGCTTGTAAGGCGAATGCCCTACCGCTGTGCTATCACTCCAGCCCAAACAAAAATAAATTTATTAATTTTAATACATCTATATACATTTATATGAAAATATGCATTTACTCTGTTGTTGGTGGGAAAAAAGAATGCTTATTATGTAAACAATGATCATAATAATATAAACTTACATATGTACTTAAATAGTCTTTGAGATAGCTGGAAACACCTTCAACAAAATGCCAAAGCTCTTAATTTGCTGGTGAGATTTGGGGGGATATTTAAAAAAATTTATTTTGTTTTGGGGCCACACCCAGCAATGCCCAGGCTCTGTGCTCAAGGATCACTTCTGGAGAGGCTCAGTTCTGCATTCATACACATCTGAACCTGTGTAGAATAAAACATCTTCTAATATTTTCTACATTACATTATTCTTACATTAGAAGACTTCTAACTGAATACAGCTGGTACACATATCTTGCACTGTACTTCTTTTTTTTTTTTTTTGCACTGTACTTCTAAGTAGTGACTTACTCCCAGACTATATGGTAGCCCAAGAGAGGTTATTGTAGAACTATGTTTCTGTCCAGCAGAGTTACAGAACCTGTCAGTATGGCAGCAAATAACCAAGATGTCACCCCAGACAAGGGGTAGTTAGAGCAACACCCAGAAGCTATATTCTAAGAAGTATTTTACTACATAGGTGACTTGAATGATGAATGAACCAGGAACTCTCTCTTCCCCACAAACTGCCAAAGCACATCAGCTCCCAAACTTACTAAATTCTCTTAACAGTGTAATTCACAGCTTCTTGCTCTGAACTCCAAGTGCAGGTTAAATTTTTCATATAATATAGGATGCAAGAAATGTTCTCTGGTTTAGCTGGCAGATCTAAAAGAAAACACATACAAACATAAATTTTAGCACATAATAAATGCTGCCAACATTAAAATATTTTATAAAAATCATCTGACCAAGAGTTAAATATATTGGGGCTGGAACAATAACACGGTGGATAGGGTGTTTGCCCTTGTACGCAACCAACCCAGATTCGATCCCCAGCATCCCAAATGGTCCCGTGAGCACTGCCAGGAGTAATTCCTGAGTGCATGAGCCAGGAGTAACCCCTGTGCAATGCCGGGTGTAACCTTCAAAAATAAATAAATAAATAAATAAATAGCTAGATATATTGGCCATTTGCTAGAAATATTAACAATGATGATCTCCTGACCAGGACCATGAAAATAATCTAACTTCATCTTTTTAAATTATTCCCTTTGAAGAGTTAGTTTCTACTTTTCAAAAAACTTTTTTCATTTGTATTCAAATGCAATATTTGAGAAACACTAGCCCCAAGCACCATCAGGTATTGTAGGTAGTATAAAATGTGTTTTGTTTTGGGAGAACTGTGTCAGCTCTCTCCACAATCTCCTAGTGTAAGTTAATTTTTATCACAATTCTCCCAAAATAAACTATATATATATATATATATGTATATATATATATACACACACACATATATACATGTTACATATATGTATATGTGTGTATATGTAGTTTATTTTGGGAGGATTGTGATATAAGTATGTATATATATTCTAACAACATGTATGTGTTACATAAAATTACTAAATCAGCTCCTAGAGCTATTGAGATAAGCATTATAATTACTTACATTGGTGGAGGGATGGGTGTTGGAACATTGTGTGACTAAAACCCAATCATGAACAATTTTGTAATGATATATCTCACTGTGATTCAATAAAATAAAAAATTAATATTAAAAATAGTAGAACTTGACCTTTTGAGGGCCGTAGTTCTCTATGAATGCAGGTGAAGCCATCTTGGCAAATTTGCACATGAAAAGTCTATCAACACACACACATGTCCACATACACAGTCAAGGAGGGTGTAGATCCTCTGCTGCCCAACGCTGTGAGCCAGGCATCCCTTTGCTCTGAAGCTAAACATTCATTTTTATGTTTCGAGAAAGTAGAAGAAGAATCTTATCTATGAAAAAGCACCTCCTGACCTACCTGCCAGGCTGACCCTGCTGAGAAGCGGGAGTGTCACCCAGAGCCCCACAGTCCACATGGTCCATGAGCTCATGGATAGACTGTGGAAAGCGCTGACACAGTTCTCCCCACAGAGACACGTCTGCTTTCTGCTTCTCTCCAACAACTCTGTTACCAGCGACAGATTCTGTAGGGTTTAAGGAGAAGTCTCTTTTAAAATATAATCTATTATTTATCATCACAAAGACCAACCTGCATAATTATTCCATCCACCCATCGACAATTTTTCTGCAATTCATAATATAACATAAAATGCAAATATAATCAGAAAAACAAAAGTATTTGTACAACGCCAAGGCCACTCTTCAGCCAAATCCTCCAGCCAAAGCCAACAATTCATGAACTCCTACAAGCACTCTCCCCAACAGCCATGTACCTCCAGCCACCTAGAGGGTCCTTTCCACTTATTTCTGTAAGTCAACCCTTCCTGCCAGACTTACCTCCAGGTAAGTCTTTTTCTTTTTGTAAATTTATTTTTATTGATTGGAAATTCTGTGATTTCTTACACTCACAATTCTAACACCACACCCATCACCAGCATACTCACTTCCCTTCTCAAGGGCTTCAACGCACTCTCTTTTAAGCCACACACACACACACACACACACACACACACACACACACACACATCAATTCAATTGTGTGGATAAGTTCACCCACTGTGTTAAGGATCACTTTTTCTAAGCACCCTGAGTCCTCAGATGGTGCTGAACTATTTGTACCTCTGTGTTCAGCCTCCCAATCCCCCAGGACCTCAGTCCATCTGCACAAGTCACACAGAATGGTACAGAGCAACTTACCTTTTGGCAGCTCTACATATAAAGAGCTTCTGAAGAGCAGAGTTGCTCTTATTCTTCTCTGAAGGCTTAAGACTTTTCTAGGGACAGACAGAGTGCCAGAGATCAAACCCCAGGACTCATGCATGCCAAGTACCCATCCAACCACTGAGCTATAGCCCTGGCATCAAGACTGAGCATTGAAAGCAGTGCCTGGCATACAGTAGGTAGTTTATAGAATTGGAACAAAAGACTTCTGACTCTTTATCGCATCCCAGATGGTATAGTAAGATAGTCTAAGGATAAAACCAAATGTTAAAAATAATACCTCTCTTCAGAAAAAAACAAAACAAAATAATGCTTTCATTGAACAGATATTAAAGAAGAGTACTCAACAAAATCATTTTAGACAAATTCACAATGCAGCATTTTAAAGAAAAATACAGGATATAATGTGCTCATACATAAGTCAATTAAAAGATCCAATTATATTGAAAATGCCTAAGGCAGTAAAGCAGATGGAGAACTTGGATCTACAATAACAAAAATACTATCAGGAAACAATGAGACTGGTTACATAGTAACAGTGAATAACATCTGTTATTCAACAGCAATAGCTACTCTCTCAAGAAACCACCATTGAATTAAATGAGTACATAACCTGAAGGGAATTTTCTAAGAGGTTAGGCATATTCAGCTTAGTTTGGGGCCATGTTGTAACATGTATCAAACCCAGAGACTCTTCCATGTGCACTACCAATTAATTGTGCTATATCTCTGACCCTTAAAGAAAACGCTTTAAATTTTCAAAAGAAAAAATTTAAAATTTAATTTTAACACCACTATGGGGGGTTTTGTGGTGGTGGTGTGTTTTTTTGTTTTGTTTTTTGTTTTTGGCTTTTTGGGTCATAACCTGTTGGATAACATTGGGTGTTCTTGCTCCCCCAGCATGGAGCTTAGGTTTATTGAGCTACTCCCACAACAGTGCCCTGAGGCACACCCAACTCCATCAGGCACTGATAATCCTATATTGCTTTTCTCCTTCCTTTATGACATTTGCAAGGCTTATTTAGCAATGTCCTTTTTGTATAGACACAGGAAGACAGTTCATACTATGCTTGTATAACATGGGAGTTAATTGACTCAAAAATAATATTTACTCCTGAGCATCCATATTTACTTGACTTAAGCCTCAATTGCCCTTAGTTCCTAGCACTCCAAAAGCAGGGTTCTGATGAAGAGACTGGATGGACCCAGGGCAAGCTGTAAGCTACCCTGGCATTGAAAGAAGACAAGCTAAGCACAATAAGTTTAATAAGTTAAGAGCACGGGCATGGGACAAACTCTGTTACGACCCAAAAAGAAGTGACTGAATAAGAACCCTGATGGGGTTATGAAAGACTAAACAAGCCTGAGGACTGTGGTCTGGAATATATAGCGAGATGTCCCCAGGAAGAGCCAACCTTTAAACTTAATGTATCTCTTACTGTGTTCATACAAAATGACTAGAAATAGTATAAGTAAATTTATTATGTTTAAATTGATTATTAACTGATGAAAGAAGAAAGCAATACACCCTGGATGGAATCCCACTCTTGAGCGGATCTTCTAGTAATCTAGAGTGCTAAACTCTCAGATGAGATTTTGTCCTTGAATTAATCTCCTGAAGGAGTGGCTTAACCTCTGTTTGTTGTTATGATAATGTAACCCATCCTTCATGGTTTCTCTATAACTATGTTGTAAGGGGTAATAGGGGACTAGAAAGTCAACAACTAGAAGGAGGATGAGAACTGAGATTTTGGGACATTGGGACTTTGAGTACTAGAAGGAGGACTAGATGACAACTAGAAGTAGAGGACTGTGAGACTACGATGACACAAGGAAGAGTAATGGGCTTTAAGGTCTATGAGGAGACTAGGATGATAGAACTATGATGACTGGGACTACGCCCAAACTATGACTATGATAGTACTGTGAGGGAGAAATCAGACTACATAGGAGAGGAGAGAGAAATAAACTGTCTGCTGACCACCCTGGGTCCCAGTTTCTCCATTCCCCTGGTCCTGCTGGCAGGCCAGGGGAATAGTTCTTGGTCACTGAACGCTCGAATCTCCCGTCCCTCCCCCCCACCTGGCCCCCCCGTGCCCATGCGCTTTTCTATTTGAAACTCACAATAACCAATGATTCCCAGGGGTTACTCATGGATCTGCACTCAGAAATTACTTCTGTCTATGCATGGAAGAACCATATGGGATGCCAGGAATCAAACTCAGGTTGACTGCCTGCAAAGCAAACGCCCTCCCTGCTGTACTATCACTCCGGCCCCAATGCTATGGTATTTTAATATCTACTTAAACTAATGTGCTAATTTTATCCATCTCTTATCCAGGTCAGCCATTAGTTTTAGTTCATGTATGTTATCTACAAGCCCCAAGTATATTAAGAGGGAGAGAAGTGCCATGAAAAACACCAACAGTTTTTCTCAGTAATTAATTAAATGGAGATTAATGAATGCTAAAGCAAAACTTATCAGTATGACATGGGATTTTGTTTTAAAAATATAATCAATATCAAATATCAAATAAAATATTCAATATATATAATTGTTCAGCTAATGATAGTTATTTGCTAGTTGCTGGGAGCCAAAAGGTCAGTACAGTCGGACATGCAATTTAGGAACTGATCTCTTCTTGGAAAAATGTTAAAATACATTGTGTAAGTTTCTGACCTATGCTGAAGATAACTGCCATGAGCCCACTGTTAGGGCTAAGACCCTGACTCACTGAAAATCTGCATGCTTTGGTAATTCCCTCATTTTGCCCACTTCCTCATGTAATCAATTATAAAAAGCTAGCTTGGGAGAAATAAATTTGGAGCTTGATCAGATTCTTGTCTTGCTCCCATTCTTCTGTCTCTCTTTTTTCCCACTCGCGCATCCTCTCCCGGTTATCCACGTTGACTAGTCCCGTGGGTCGGGGCAGCTAGTGACCCCTTTACAATGAGAATGCTCACATACTGTTGTGAAATGAAAACGACAAAATATTTTTAAATTTAGATCACTGAAAGTATTTATTACAAGCAGATTCCCTTTCCAACACCAAATTAAAAACATGGGGGCGAGGTTGTGTTTCCCTCCCCACCCCAAACAGAGCCTCAGCAGCTGAAAATCTCCAGAACCCAACCACGGCCATGCTCATGGCCACTCTTCACAAGCTCAGACAAGCCTCACCCATGAGGGAATTTGAAGAAAAAATTCAGGTATGTGGGATCCGTGACTGAAATCTCTATGCTCAGCCAGCGCAGGAATAGGCCCCCTCCCCCCATCTTCTAAGTTTTCCAGTAGCTAGGCAGTCACACCCACAAAATGCCCCTGGTGTCAAATAATGGCCATGATTCAGAGACTCAGAAAAGCTCCCGGAAGATAGCAATATATGCCTCACCCATGAGTGAATCTACCGTATAATCCTATTATAAATTTTAAGAGTTCTTGGAGTGCCCAGCCACATTTACAGTCATGCGACCTCTCATACTCTACTCCACTGATGTATCAAGCTTTGGGGGACATTATTTGAGTTTTGGGGTGGAAACATTCTAAATATGGTGGTGGGAAGGTGCAATGGTGGTGGGATTGGCGTTTGAATATCTTTTGTTCTTGTTCTTTCTTAGCCTGCTCTTCAGCCCTATATTAATTTTTTTCAGTTCTACAAGAAGAGATGAAGTCTCTTTTTATTTCAGGGAAAAGACCTTCATTATGTCCCACTCAGATCCACCTCTCCCACCCCCTAGAATACTCAGATACAAGGAAGTGCTGGCCAGTGCTCCCAGGCACTCCGTGTAAGTCCATCAGGTGAGGTCCAGCCTGCTCAGCCCGGCAGAGGGAGGTGAGCACAATGTCCTGCCAGGCGCTGCAGCTGCCCCTGCTTCCGCTGGTGCAGAGCTGGTATCAGAGCCCAGGAAGGCACCAAGTTGGCAGACCGCGTGTTGACAGAGGACAGCAGTATTGCCCCACAACAAGTCTCCAAGTCATGGGTACACAGTGGCCTGGCTTCCAGCTCTGGTAGGTATGCCACTCCTTCCTACTTCCCTCCCTGCGGGATGCGGGCTCTGGGCAGCTTCGGGAGGAAGTGGGGACCAAGCAGCCCAGCTGGTCTCCGTCAAGGTCACCTGCTCCTGCCCATTATCCAGCGGGCCTGGGCCAGGCAGGTTCTGCCTGTGGAAGCCAAGGTTCCTAACCTCTTCACAACCTCTTCAGGGCCGTCGTGAGTGCTCTGTTTTATCTTTGCATGAGAAGTCAGGTCTCTACTTGAACACAAATGCTTGAGTTGGCTCCGACCACCTTTGCCTCTCCCTCTCCCACCTCTGGCTGGTCCAAACGCTGGGCCCAGCCACTCTAGTCACCTTTCAGGCTCTGTCTGCTGATCAACCCCGGTCACCCTTCCCTGTACCCCTGACAGGAGGCCTGAGCGCAGCCTGCCGCTGCCCTCTGTGGCCTCCACCTCTCAGACGGATGGCACGACGGCTCCAGCTTCCCAGGAACCCCTGCGCCGACCCAAGACCCGGAAGCAAACCCCGCGCCCCTTAGCAACGACCAGTCGAAAAATGAATTTTTAACGAGCTGTCTGAAGTAATATCCAGAGACAAAGCATGAAAAGTCGTTAAGAGTGAGGGACTAGAGGCTGAGATGGCCCGAGGTCTAGCTCTGGCTCTTTCACGAATTAGCTGGCGGCCTCAGATATTCCCTTATTCATTCTACACGGTGCCAGCCACATATAGAAATAAAAGACAAGACCATGCTTACATTCATTCAATGATTATTTTTAGAGGTGAGGGGTTGGCCACACCTGGTGGTGCTCGGGGAATGAAACATGGACCTCCCACAGTCAAAGCATTCACCCAGTCATTTAGTCTTTTTAGATATTTTTCCAGTCCCTCGTTTTGCAAGTTTTATTTATTTGTTTTATTTATTTATTGGCGGGGGAGCATGGCCTCCCAAAGCGATGCTCAGGAGACCTGCAAATACTCTAGCTGGTGATTCAATGCCAGAACTTGAGGATATGATGCTGTTGTGGCTCTGGGGTGGCAGGGGTATCCGGCCGCCTCTAGGGGAACAACCAGAAATGCCTGAAGGAGTGTAGTACCAGGGATTAAATCCGGATTAGATACATGATAGGCATGCACCCTAATTTCTGTGCTATCTCCTAGGCCCTCATTCTGCGACTTTTAACAAGAAGGGTTTAAGAAGATGGAGGGGATACAGAAGTGTGTGTGTGTGTGTGTGTGTGTGTGTGTGTGTGTGTTGTCCCTGCACATGCTTTATTTTTTTAAATGCTCAATGAATGCTAGTTAATTGAACACAAATTCATATTATTTTAGTAGTTTTTTAAAATAAAAATATCTGTAAGAAATTGTTGTTTTTAATTTTTTATTTTACTTAGTTTTAGAAGTGTGGTTTTTTCCCTAAGTACTGTATCTTGTACAGCAGGTAGGGTGCTTGCCTTGCACCAGGCTCCCCAGGTTGATCCCCAGCACCCCGTATAGTCCTGAGAACCCACCAGGAGTGATTTCCGACTGTAGATCCAGGTGGAAGCCCTGAGCACAGACAGGCGTGGCCCCAAAACAAAAACAGATTAAAAAATTCAGAGTTACTGATCTACTATTACTGATACTTCTGTGTCATATTCCTCAAATGGATTTGAGCAGAAAAAGGGGGATGAGAACCATGAATCCACTTGCTTTAAAAATGAAAATATCACATGGCGAGTGCTGAAGTGATAATAGTTCAAGCAGAAAACAGAATATCTAAGGAGAGGAGGGAGCAAGGATAGCGAAAGGCTATGATGGTGATGCCCTCATTCCAAAGCTAGCCTCTCCTCCACAGCTTCTTTCTCTTTACAGAATACACCAGAGAATCATCTCACAGTAATTACCAGTTGGTAGTAAAATCTAGTTGCCCGTAGGAATAAATCAAGAATGTTTGGATAAAACCTTGACATCTATTTCAAGAACATAAAAATACTCATTAAAAAAGATATTTGTGAGGCTGAAGATATAGTATGGAGATTTAAGGCCTTGTTTTGTATGCAGACCAACAAGGTTCAATTCTTGGCACTGCATATGGGCCCTGAAAATCACTAGGAGTGATCCTCAGCACTGCCAGGTGTGCCCCATTCCTAAAAAAAAAAAAATATGCATCCCTAAACTCACTGCAGTGCCGTTTATAATAGCAAAGATCTGGAAACAATCAAAATGCCCAACAACAGATGAGTAAGGAATTTGTAATATGGACTCAACTATTAAAAAAAAAGTCCTGTTCTTTACTACAATGTGAACAGAACTATAGGGTATCATGTTAGGTGAAATAAGATAGAATGAGGACAAATTCCACATGATCTCATTCATATGATGTAATTAAATAGGAGGAGACAAACAGGAGACAAACAATGGCAGGAGACAAACAATGGCTCATGAAACATACTTTTGGACTCTGACAACAGAAATGAGGTTACCAAGTGGGGAGTACGGTGTAGGGAGGCACAGAACAGAAAGAGTGATATAGGTCGCTAGTAGAGAGTCTTGAGGAGCAGTAATTTTATACATAAAAGTACAAATGTTAACCCTACTGAAACCCATGCTATCCCAGTAACATTTTCTTAAAAAAGCATATGGATAAGTGTGCAACTAAGAGTTTGAGTTTACTTCAAACTCTAGGCAAGAAGAATTAGGCATGATCTCAGACAGATCTGAAACATTTTCATCCTTTCCTTGCTGGAGTCTATTTAGCTGATTATATCTTAATTGGAATGAGACTGAGATTTTTTTAAAAGGTCTTGTTATCTCTGAATGTAAAATATTGATGGGCTGGAGCGACAGCACAGCGGGTAGGGCGTTTGCCTTGCATGCAGCCAACATGGCCAACCCGAGTTCGATTCCTCCGCCCCTCTCGGAGAGTATTGGGAAGCTACCCAGAGTATCTCGCCCGCACGGCAAAGCCTGGCAAGCTCCCTGTCGCGTATTCAATATGCCAAACACAGTAACAACAAAGTCTCACAATGGAGACGTTACTGGGCCCGCTCAAGAAAATCGATGAACAACGGGAGGACAGTGACAGTGACAGTAAAATATTGATAGTTTAAAGAAATAGACGCTATCAATGTTTCTCCAGTATAATCTATGGCAGGAAATATGTAAATTTTCTGGCCAAATTTACATATTTGTAAATTATGTACAAATACCAAAAATCACCAGAAATGAACCCTGAGTAAGGATTCACAACCCTGAGGAGTAAGCCCTGAGCATCTCTGAGTATGGCCCCAAAACCTGAAAAATAAAATGCTGCGGCTTTGAATAACTAAGCATTAAAAGGATGATTCTTAGAAATGGAGTTTCATGTTAATGAGATTTTATTTGAAATGTGTTCCGTGGAGACCTAGAATTAATTTTCCAATAGCACTGTTAATTCCATGCTGCGCTGAGAGACTCAGAATGGGCAATGATGTCTCTTAAGTCATCGATAGTGTCTTCTCCTTATTTTTTGTTTTCATTATTGGGGGCTCACCTGGCTGTGCTCAGGGCTTATTCCTGCTTCTGCACTCAGTGATAACCCCTGACAGGGCTCAAAGAACCATATCGGATGCTGGGAATCAGCCATGTGAAAGACGTGCTGTCCTACCTCTCCAGTCACTCTTTTATTTTTTATTTCTCTTTGCTTTGAGGCCACGCCCAACTGTGCTCAGGGCTTAATCCTAGGTCTTCAGGCCAAGCCTCATCCATGAAGGAAACTGGAAAAACCCAGGTATGCAAGACTTTGTGACTGAGAACACTGGGTTCAAGGGGAAGGGAGATCCTTCATCCATACTCCCCTCTCTCCACCCAGTCTCCAGTGAATCAGCAGTACGCCCATAAACTACCTCTGGCTGGCACCAGATAATCTCGTCACCAGCCACCATCCAGCTCGCAGGTCCTTCTCTCTCTCTGGGGTCACTCGCCATAACCATGCCACCAGATCCCATGACAGGCTGTTTCATTCGGGGCACCCTGGAGGGGAACAGGTGAGAACCCCTCCCTGCCCCAAGGGACGCGGCCCTAGCAGCCAAAAACCTCCAGAACCTAGCCACCACCATGCTCATGGCTGCACTTCACACACACTCTGCCAAGCCTCACCCATGAGTGACTCTATTCCTGAACCGTGCAGCCGCATTTGCAGCCATGCGATACGTCAAACCACACATCCTATCCATACTCCAATATTACCACACCACATTTGATAGGGTTCAAAGTAGGAGGCAACCAATCTTAGAGGGAAATATACATTTATTTTTACATATATGTATATATATATAAAGCACACAAGGCTCAACCTTTAACAACATGTTAGTGATCTCTTACAGAAGGGCTTAATGGCCCCTGAGTGAAATACAACAACCTCAACACTCTTTGCTCTAAATATATATTTTTTGTAGCATTTTCATTTTATGGGAGGATTTTCATAACAATAGCACTGTAGCACTGTCCTCCCATTCATTGATTTGCTCAAGCGGTCAATGTTTCCAGTAATGTCTCCGTTGTGAGACTTGCTATTACTGTGTTTGGCATATTAAATACATCACGGGTAGCTTAGGCTTTAACATGCGGGCAAGATACTCTTGGTAGCTTACCGGACTCTCCGAGGGGCGGAGGAATCGAACCTGGGTTGGCCGCATACAAGGCAAACGCCTTACCCGCTGTGCTATCACTCTGGCCCAACAAACAATACAGAATATATTATTTGGGTTCTGCTTTGGGGCAGGGATTGGGGTTCAAGATGTAAATATTTGAAATACTGTGGTGGGAAAGTGTAAAGGTGGTGGGATTGGTGTAATGAAATATTGTGAACTACTTTATAAAATAAAAAAAAATTTTTTAATCCTAAGTCTATGCTCATGGATCATTACTGGCAATGCTCAGGGGATCATATGAGGGAAGTGCCTTCCTTACTCTCTGCAGTATCTCTCTGGCTCAGATGATATCTTTTCTCTTTTAGGATATTAACCTATTACTGGCTGCAATTCTGAGTCAAAAGAGTGAAAACAAATCCCAGTGCAACATTTTATCATCTTAAATTACCCTTGTGTCCTCATTACCTATCTCACAATATCACAAGACCAATGCAAAAGTGATGGTGTGGCTCCCTCCCCCCTCACACAAACCACAGGGGGCCCTTTGGAAATTTTGTTTCCATTCAAGGCTAATTCTGGATGCTAAATTTTATCTGATTTTGTTTGTACAACATATGAAATTAGGTGATCTTCCTAGGTCTGACCTTTTTCATTCATCCATTTATACATTTACTCAATGAATATATTTTGATGCCCATGTTTGCCAGGCATTATGCACTGTGTGGGATTTGAGTTTTATTAGTTTGTTTTGGGGTGCATCCAAGCAGTGCTTGGCGATCAGCGGTCACTCCTACCAGTTTCAGTCCAGCTGTGCAGAGCATATGGCTCAGTGCTTGAGTACAGGGATTCAGTACCACTCAGGTCCAATGGTGCTAAAGGCTACAAGGGGACCACACCTATTGTTGCTCAGAGACAGTGCTCAGGGATTGAACTCAAATCTTCTGCTTGCTAAGCATGCCCTCCAGTCCCCTGGAGCTATCTATCTGGCCCCCAGAAGTGAGTTTTTAAAGAAGAGGCAAAAATGAGTAAGTTTCTAGCAACAGCACTTGGTTATAAACTCAAGAATTTGTACACACTAGCACAGGGAGGAAGGAAGCGAGCATCAAATTAATTTTCATTTCATCCTTCCAAATTCTTTACAGGTCTGTAAAAGTGAGCTTGTATTTTCATTTTTGTTAAGTAGAAAGGTTCCTGTTTGCTCCCAAATGTATACTTTAGGCTGCAAAAATATAATAATAATCATGATCACGACCATCCTGTTGTTCGGCAATTGCCTCAAACAGGCCCCAGTAATGTCTCCTTCGTCCTAGCCCTGAGATTTTTTTAAAAGTGCCATATTAAAGGCTCTTTCAGGGTTAGGAGAATGAGACCCGTCATTGTTACTGGTATTTGGCATATTGGGTACACCACGGGGAGTTTGCCAGACTCTGCTGTGTGGGCAGGTTACATTTGGTAGCCTGCCATTTTGTCAAAGTAAGAATGAGATAATAAGATGTTGTGCGGCTGCTTCCGGGAGCTGGGTTTCATAGTCTCTGGGTCTTGACGTTGATGGGATTACACGGCGCCAGGGGACCAGTTGGTGGGTGTGACCCCTGCCTACTGGAATATGGAGGATCTGGGTGGAGGATGCTCAGCCCCAATCCGAGTAAGCTTGGAGATCTCAGCCCCGGGACCTGCATGCCTTTGTTTCTCTGCCGGTACCTTCATGCGTGTGGAGAGTGGTCTCAGCATGCTCATCTTCCACCCAGATCCTCCATATTCCAGTAGGCAGGGGTCACACCCACCAACTGGCCCCCTGGCACTGTGTAATCCCATTAACGGCCAAGACCCAGAGACTATAAAACCCAACTCCCGGAAGAGAACAGCGCAGAGTCTCTTGCCCCCGTGCCTGGCTGTCCTCACTGGGGCCCCTTGGAAGGGAGTGGGTTGAGTTTTCCTCCCCGCCCCGACCAGGGCTCTGGCAGCCGAAGACCTCCAGAACCAGCCATAATAATAATAGTAGTAGTAATAATGAACTTATATTAACTTGGACATAAATTATTTAATTTGACCTATCACCAATAAAAACCTATTGCTTTCACAGGCTTAAAATAGTCAAATACTGCCAATTATAGTCTAATATATCCTAATCATAACCTTCCTTTTTCAGCTAGGAAATAGATTACTACCTTGGCTAAGATAAGATTAACAACAATCAGATAAAGTGACTCCATACAAAGACAATATTGAGAAGGCAAGTGAAACTAACAAAAACACAACCAAAAGGTGATAGTGAAAGACTGGAAGGCCTAATTCCTTTAGTTTATCTTGTCCTGATAAAAATCCTTATAGGATAGGTATTATCTTCTTTCAGAGATAAGAAATGAACCCAGTGATATTATATAACAAGTCCAACAATCACACAGTTGAAAGTGGCATAATTGTGATTCAAATCCAAGACTGCCTAGGTTCTCTCCACTAAAATCAAGGAGTTTTCAATAACTACCTCTTCTGTGGCCCTGACAAAAAAACATCAATACATGCACATTTTTCCTGCCTCTCCTAGGTCTGCTTTTATCTAACCTAGAGTTGCCATAATGATAAATACATTATAAATCCTTTTTCACAGGCTCTGACCCTCATGGTTTAAAATAGGAGCTGTCAAAGATGAAATTTTATGTAAATATCAACAAAGGGAAAAGGGGTACTAGAGTGAATTCTGCCCCATAATTTTACATACCCCAACAGAAAAGAAAGACAAGTCCATCATGGAATAGGAGGCCTTGTTTGCAAGAATATGGATTACCAGGATTACCAGACAATTCTGAGTGGAGCACTTACCTTCCTGCAGCAGGTGGAGGTGAGCAGATAGCAGTACCACAAAGTGAACGCTTCTTAGGGCTGAATTTCCCACAGCACCAGGAAGGACGGGGAACAGGACTGGGACAAATCCACAGAGACATGTGTGAATACGTCATTTCCGGCTGTCCAAACTTCTCCTTAGCTTTTAAGCCCTGCCCATGGTGGAGACTCACTTAGGCCGGGGAGAGGAGTGCATTATGGTAACAAAGCAAACATTAGCTTCGATGAGGACATTCAGCTTTACAGGAAAGGGCCATCGGAACCACTCAAAAGAATGAAGAAACTCCAAATTTTCTATTCAGTAAGTGCTTGCAAATGTGGTCATGGATAATATGCTGAATGTTGTTTAATTTTAAAAGAAGTAATTGTGTAATTATCTTTAAAGGAAAGAAAGTATTGGTAGGTAACTTGGAAAAGTTGTATTTCTCATTTGTGTCCAAAGGAATACATACTGAACAGAAAAGGAAAAGCCCAGCTAAGCTACTACTTTAGCACATTGTATAATTAATGTGATTATTAGTATGTGGTACTTCTACTATGTGTTAGGGATAGAACTTTTTTTTTTTATTGTTTTGGGGCCATTTCTGGGCTTACTCCTGGCTCTCTCTGTTTAAGGATCACTCCTGTAAGGGCGTGGAAGACCTTATGGTGCCAGGGACTGAACTGCAGGCAGTCTACATGCAAAGCAAGTGACTTACCCCCCCAACTCCCTCTTTGGCCCCTAAGAACTATTTTATTTTAATTGAATCACCGTGAGATATACAGGTTCATGATTGGGTTTCAGTCATACAATATTCCAACACCTGTCCCCTCACGGGTGTACATTTCACAACACCAATGTGCCGTTTCCCTCCGTCCTCAAACCTCCACCACAACATGCCTCTATGGCAGGCACTTTTCCCCTCCCTCTCTCCCTACCTCTCCCCCCCCTCTTCTGGCACTACATTTGCACGCACTATAGGTATTGAAAGGTTATCATCGTAAGGACTATTTTAAAAGAGAAGACTCTTATTTCACCTTAAGAGATAACATCTACCCATCACTTCCTGGGAGCAGTGACAAAATGGGGAAAGGAGGTGGATATTGGAGCAAACCCTGGGAATGACTCTATCATCTTAGAAAAAGGGAACATGAAGGGGGTGATGGCTACTAAAATGCCCACATGGAATTCTCCTTGCAAAAGAGCTAGAACATTCAAGTCTCAGAAAAGAAACTTGTCATATGACCTAAATCTCTCACCACCACCACCACCACCACTACCAAGGATCAATCAAATTGAAGGCTTCTTTGAGGCACCAGAAAGGGACATATATGTACATCCTCACTCACAAGTTCCTTATTGGCACAACTACCTACTCTAATATAATGTCAAACCCAAAATGAAAACTAAGGGTACTTCTGTGTGCATGTAGACACATGTACACTCACTGCTCACATTCCAGTCAAGTGACCAAAGGTGACACTCTGCTTTCAGATACACATGGGGCCTTCAAGGGTCTATTGAGTTTTATAATTTTGCTCACATTTCTGTACTTTACTGTTGATATTTTAAAATTTAAAATGGTCCTCAACAGTGCTAAAGGGATGCCCTGTGTTCTTGGGTGGGAAAAGGTTGAGGCACACCTCATTAAGAAAACATATGTAGCATGGAGTATGTCTGTAGAGAGCATGGTGAAGACAGGGGTGAGGACAGGCACACAGTGTATGTGTACAGAGGGGGATGGAAGACAGGTATGTAGCATGTGTGCAGAGGTGGGTGAGGGTAGGCATGGAGCATGTGTGCAGAGTGGAGTGAGTGGGTGATGAGGGAAGGCAAGGATCATGTGCACGGAGGAGGGTGAGGACAGGGGCAGTAGGAAAGAAATGGCTGGAGCAGACCTGAGTTTGCTACTAGAGAGAATGACAGAACACACATGCAGACAGAACAAGATTCAATCCCTGGAATACAGCCAGTACCACGGAGGCTGGAGAGGAAGTCATCCCTGAACCTTTCAATATACAGATCCCCTTGATATGTCTTGTACTTGGCACTGTGGAAACAAAATTGAGTGAGCAGAGGAAAGCTCTCCCCCACCCAAGGAAAGCTCCTAATTGGGAAAAATCTGTTAAAAGGTGCCATCAATCAAAGTGGCAAGTTTGTGAAAGAGGTGGATAAACACTACAGGAAATGGAAATGGGGAACCATTAGTTCTGCTGTAAGGAAAGTGGATCCCAGAATGTAACTAATAGACAGGGATATTTTAGCAGAATGTGGCATTTCAAAGTAAATGCACAAAACTATAAAATAACAGATATTACTGTAAGAGCCTGGCACTTAATAGATGAGGCCTAGAAATTATGCTGTGTAATCCTTAGCTGAACCTTTTGTAAAAGGTGGAAGAGTGGAACCTCAAAAGATATTCTCATCCAGAACTTCAAAATATGAGCATACTTGAAATACGGTCTACAGATGTAATTAAGAAAAGAATATCTAGAATAAAGGTCCTAAATCCAAGGACCAGCATCCTGACAAGATGAAGGGGAGGAGGGAAAAGAGGGAGGGGGGAGAGGGGGAGAGAGGGGGAAGAGAGAGAAAGAGAGAGAGAAAGAGAGAGAGACCACAGCAGCAGAAATCCAAGTGATGCTATAAATCAAGGAAACCCCAGGATTGTCAGAGCCCCAGAAACTAGGAGTGAGGTATTAGACATACTCCTTCTTGCAGTTTCCAGAAACACAGTAAAACCTGTAATAAATTGATAGGTGAAAACTAGTTAAATATACAAAAATTCAATATTTCTATTAGAGGCCCAGAGGAGCAAATATATGTCTAGGTCTAGGGACTATGAAAGCATTGGATCCAAATAATACAGTCTATGGCTTCATTATTTCTGCTGTGTTTATTTGATGCCAGCAATTTAGCCTTAGACAAGTTAAAACAAAAGAGATCACAGACTTAAACTGCAACTTAATATTTTTAAAAAATATTTTAAAATACTTTAAAAAATTTTTTTAAAAACGGTTTTACACAGATTTTTTTTAAAAAAAAGGGTTACACAGGTATTACATGCTGTCATATGAATGGACTAAAAGGCAGAAAGATGTTTGTGCAAATAGCAAGTATCTTGAAGAACACTAAGAATATAAATATCAACCAAGTTGGGAAGATCGTGCCTATCATGTCAGATTTATATGTATACATCTTGTTTTCAGAGTATGTTGCTGTGGTTTTCATTTTTTTTCTGCAAGAAACAATGAAATTAACTACAATAACTACAATAATGACCTTAACTACAATGAGACCTTTTTTGGTTTGTGGAAAAACATGTCTGAGTCGATGTTATAGAAAACTGAATTTAGATCTCAGCCTAGAATGAAGAAATGACAATAGCAGAAAACAAGACATTATTAGCAACAAGTCAGGTTATACACAAAATATTTTCTTGAGGCCATCAACGATCTAAAGTCCCAAGGCAATCAATTAACAAATTCTAAGAGAGAGGCACCTGTAAGAAGATGAATATGTTGACTGTTTCACCTTACACAAGCAGAGGAAAAATTTGCTGCTATACAAGCTGCAAGGAGATTGTAGGTCATGTATTCTTTTTTTTTTTTTTTTGAGTTATACCTAGTGATGCACAGGGGTTCCTCCTCACTCTGCACTGAGGAATGACTCCTGGCAGTGCTCAGGGGACCATATGGGATGCTGGGAATCAAACCTGAGTCAGCCGCGTGCAAGGCAAATGCACTACCTGCTGTGCTATCGCTCCAGCCACACCCCATCCCCACCCCATCCCCACCCCATTTTTTTGCTTTTTTGCTTGGTAGTGAATTTTTTTTCATTTTTTATAATTTTATTTATTGACTTGCGGTGAGAGTAGTTACAAAGCTTTTGGGTCTAAGTCTCGGTCATACAATGAAACACCCGTACCTTCACCAGTGCCCATTCTCCACCCCCAACAACCCCAGTATACCCCCATCCCACACCCTCCTCCTACCCGGGGCAGATGATTTTCACATTACTCTCTCTCTCCTTTGATCACATTCAGTATTTTCGACACCAGACCCACCATTATTATTTGAGATTTTACCCCAACACTCAGATCTGCTGAAAAGGTAACAGCAGACAATTTGTGTTCTATTGCTGGTTATGAATAACATATGATGTCGCGTGGCTGCAGTAGGGCCATGTGATTTTGAAATTCCGAAATTTTAACACTTAATTCTGGAGGGATTTCTGCCCAAAGCCATTGGGTTTTGAGATTTGCTCCTGAGTCTCTGGGATCATGGCCGTTGAGCACCTTGATCAGGAGCCAGAGAGGCCATTCGTGGGCGATGACTTGGGGTCTCGTTGGGACGGGGAGACCAGGACCAGTTCCACCCCCATCCTGTGAGGCCCAAAATGTCTCATCACGGCGGGCCCAGACCTGACTATCCACTGGCCTCTGGAGGATGACAGCCACCGAGCCGCCAGGGGAAAGCAGGTGGAGGGACAACACCCTTTCCCCCCTGGGGTGGCCTGGCAACAGTAACCTACTGCATGGTCCAGACACATTTCTGCCAAAAGCCACTGGGTTTCAAGATTTGTTTCTGAATCTCTGGGATCATGGCCACTGAGCAGCTTGATCAGGAGCCAGAGAGGCCATTCGTGGGTGATGACTTGGAGTCTCATTGGGGTGGGGAGGACAGGACCGGCTCCACCCCCATCCCGTGAGGCCCTGCATGTCTCATCACTGGAGGCCCAAACCTGACTGTCCAGTGGCCTCTGAAGGATGGCGGCCACTGGGGGGGAACAGGTCAAGGCACGAAACCTATTCCCATCTGGCTTGGCCCAGTACCCGTAACCTACTGCAGGGATCGGATGCATTTCTGCCAAAAGCCGCTGGGTTTCGAGATTTGTTTCTGAGTCTCTGGGATCATGGCCATTAAGCAGTTCAATCAAGAACCAGAGAGGCCATGCCTCCAATTACATAGCTGAGGCAGAGGTGGTTTGTGGGTGTATTTCTCACATACCTAACTTTTGGCCGTTTCCTTTCTTGGTAAACTTGGCCCCAAGTTTTTCGGGTCTGGCCAAAGGCACAGCAGAAATTCTGGGGTATCTGGAAGTCTGAAGGCGCCATCAGGCTGCTGATGCACTCGCCTCACAGGTACAGATTGATCTGCTGGCGGCACCATACCCCCAGGTAGTGAATTCTTAAGTCAAAAGAAGGCTGGTATCTGTTCCAAGTAGCTGGGGGGCCAGTCCCAAACAAGCCACTGGCCAGAGTCTTCCACTGGGTGTTCACTAGTGTTACATGCACTGGTCAAAGTATTCTGTCTGTTCCGCCTGGAATGACGCCAGCTGATGAGCACTGAGATGGACACACACCACTCCCAGAACAAAGGTGAGGAAACAATGGCTACCCAATAGAGACAGCAACAGGGCTGTGTGTCTAAATTAACAGGTGATTGATCCTGATAACATCCCAGAAACATGGGATACAACAGGTACCCAATCTGGCCTGATTTGAATTGCTCTCTGGACTCCTTATCTGTGGTCCTGAAGCCTTCTCCATAGAAGTTCTGAGGACCCTGGCTCCTAGAACCTCAGAAAAGGTCCTGCCCTCCCAGAAAAGGAACTCTGAGCCACAATGCTGTTTGTCAACTAGCTGTTTTTTGTTTTTAAATAAAATTTAATTTTTCCCATTCTGTTATTGTAACTTAATTTTAACTGTTTTCTACATCCATAATTGAAAAAATATTTTCCTATATGGTGAAGAAACACTTCATAACATTAACAGTGAAATTCCTTGAATTCAATACACAATTGTTATTACTGGGTAATAACAATTACTGGGCTGGAGCGATAGCACAGCGGGTAGGGCGTTCACCTTACAAGCGGCCAACATGGCCGACCCGAGTTCGATTCCTCCGCCCCTCTCGGAGAGCCCGGCAAGCTACTGAGAGTATTCGATATGCCAAACACAGTAACAACAAAGTCTCCAATGGAGACGTTACTGGGCCCGCTCGAGCAAATCGACGATCAACGGGAGGGCCTTTACCTTTACCATTAACAATTACTGGGAGAGCTGGGTCACATTCTGCTAGAAATGCTATCAAGTGATTCAGAAAACTGTGAAAACATGGATTCTAGTTGAATTTTTGCTAATAGAAGAGCTGAGCAAAGAGAGCTAGTAGCTACACAGAGTAACACATAAAGTATATAATCAATCACATAATGTATATTACACCACAATATAAAACTATCTAAGCTAGCATTTTCTGAGAAACATCTAAACCTGGCTTATAGGTTTCTAATTCTTCCAAATATCATTGGCAGCATGAGACTGTAATTGATCACTTGATCACTTGATTTCCCGTTAATCAGCGATTTGCTCGAGCGGGCGCCAGTAATGTCTCCATTTGTCCCTGTCGCGTGCTAGTGTAGCCCAATGGCGTCTGTTCGTTCTAGAAACACGAAGAGCTTCAAATTGATCGTTCATGATCTTGATGAAGTCTGACCATCTGGTAGGTGGGCGGCCACGTGGTCTTTTGACGTTCCATGGAATCGTCGGTAATGGCTCTAGTCCAGCGGTTGTCTCTAAATCTCATTACGTGACAAGCCCATCTGATTTCTGACACCTTGGCAAACAAGACAGCGTCCCTGATTCTTGATCTTCCATAGAGGTCGGAACTCCAGATTCTTTTTCTCATTTGAGTGAAACCTGATACTCCAAGCATAGCTCTTTCAATCCCTCTTTGGGAGACCTGAATAGCGTTCTCATCCTGTTTGCATAGGGCCCAGGTCTCTGAGGCATATGTTAATGCAGGAAGAACAGTGGAATCAAAGAGATGTGTGCAGAGCCAGAGGTTCTTTGTCCTCTTAGCTATTTCTTTGATGCTCTTGTAGGCGTTCCAAGACGCTCTCTTCCTCCTGTGCAGCTCAGGTGCCAGGTCATTTGTCATGTTGACTTCTCGACCTAGGTACACATAACTGTTGCATTCGGAGATGGTCGTTCTGCTGAGAGCTAATGGAGTGTCAGGAACGAGGTTGTTTCTCATAAACATTGTCTTCGTAAGATTCAGCTGTAGTCTGACCTTTCCACACTCACGGTCAAAGTCGGCCAGCATTTGTGCCACTTGGCTAATGTTTGGTGTTATTAAAACAATGTCATCAGCAAAGCGGAGGTGGTGTAGTTGCCAACCATCTATCTTCACTCCTTTTCCTTCCCATTGCAGTCGTCGCATGATGTTCTCGAGGGTGGCACTGAAGAGTTTCGGTGAAATGGTATCACCCTGCCGAACCCCTCTCTTGACATCAATGATTACTTCCTTGTAGAATGGTGAGATCCTGGTAGTGAATCTGTAATACAGCTCACAGAGGATCCTGATGTATTGAGTTTGAATGCCCTGATTGATTAGGGCTTCAATGACCGCTTCCGTCTCAACAGAATCAAAGGCCTTCTTTAAATCAATGAACGTTAGACAGAGCGGCATCTTGAACTCCCAAGAAACCTCAATGAGCTTGGTTATCATGTGGATATGGTCAATGGTGCTGAATCCTTTGCGGAACCCGGCTTGCTCGCATGGTTGTCCTTCATCTAGTGTTCTGCCAATCCTATTTAGGATGACTCGAATGAACAATTTGTAGATGACAGACAATAGGCAGATCAGGCGATAGTTGCCAATGTCGTGGATGTCTTACTTCTTGTACAGCAGTACAGTCCTGCTGGTTTTCCATTGGGACGGAACCTTGCATTCAGACAGGTAGCGAGTGAAGAGCCGAGCCAGCGTATTGATGAGTGCTGATGGCAGGTTGTTCAGGTGTTCAAGTCTGACCTTGTCTGGGCCAGGTGCTGTTCGTTTCTTTACCGACGAAATGGCGTATTGGATTTTGGAAGGGAGAACATTGGGAATCACATATCCATCCTGTGGAAATTGTATGTCAGCAGGTGGACATGGCTATTGAAGAGATCTGAGTAGAAGTCATGGATAATCTTCTCCATTGCCTTTCTGGAAGATGTGATAGATCCATCAGGATGTTGGAGGGCAGTCATCTTGGTCTTGTAGTTGGCAAAGGACAGGCGGGCATTATGAATACTTTTCCCGGCTTCTGCCACATCTACCAGCAGTTCTGCTCTTCTCTGAGATCTTCCTTGATCGCATCTCTGCACTGCTTTGCGAGCTTGGACGTTCACTTGCAGTTGCCTGAGGCATGCGCCAAACCACGTTGGTCAGGCAAAACCGTCGATTGAATATGATGTGGTCTATTTTGTTGTGGAACCGTCCACCTCCACTACCTCCACTACCCAGCCGCCGCCATGCTCCAGGACGCTTTCCGGACACTCTGGCCGAGACCCATGGATGACTGAAGCCCCACAGAACAAGATAAGCAGAACTCTGAGACCTTGGACTCCAGGCTCAATAGACTGGGGGACAGAGTTTCTCTGCTTTCTCTCACCAACCACAGGTGACGAAGTAATTAAAATCAGGAGCCCCACCCTACCCTGCCCTGTCTGCTCCCACCAACCGCCAGAGACCCAGGGATTGGACTGCGCATAGAAGACCCACCCTACCCCTACCGGTACCAGATAAATACCTCAACAGCAGACCTCCACTACCTCCACTACCCAGCCACTGACACACTCCAGGATGCTTTCCAGACCACTCGGCCGCTGAGCAGCTGCACGACACATTATAATACACTAAATACCCATCTTCCAGAATTGCCATACCATATTTCATAGGATTCAAATATGGTTTGAACCATGGGAACACCTACAAGGGCGATTAGAGGCCTCTATGATGGAGAAATTGAGAAGTTCTACATGGAGCTGGAGAAGTTCCATAAAGAAGACCACACCTTCTACAAGGTCATTGTGGGTGATTTTAATGCCAAGATAGGACCGAGAAGATCAGTCGAAGAACTCCACATTGGGACCCCTGGCCTAGAATGGAATGAACAGGGTGAGAGACTGTCTGAGTTCATCATGTCGACCAAGACCATCCATGATAACTCACAGTTCCAGAAGGCCAAATCTAAACGTTGAGACTGTAATTAGATTGATTAAAGTTTGTACACTAAAAAAAAAAAAAACCACAGAAAACAAAAAACCTCAAAGCAAGCTTTCTCTATATTGAAAATACATATAATTTAATCTAGAAATAACTTTTGACATGCTTTTCTATCCTTAGTAATCTTTTGTGTTTTATTTTAGGTTTTTGTTTGGGAGCCATACCTGGCACTGCTCAGGTCTTTCTCCTTGCTCTGTGCCCAGGCATTACTCCTAGTAATTCTTTGAGGACCGTATGTGATGCAAGGAATCCAACCAGGTGCTCTCTCTCCAGCCCATAAAATTTTTTAAATGATACAGTCATTTAAAAATCATTTTTACCACTCTACTGCTTTTTCTTATCTGTATTTTCCTTCCCTCTCCAAGAGCCCGCAAGCTACCAGGAGTATCCTGCCTGCACGGCAGAGCTTGGCAAGCTCCCCAGGGCGTATTTTTTATGCCAAAAACAGTAACGAGTCTCACAATGGAGACATTACTGGTGTCCAGTCAGGCAAATGGATGAACGGGAGAACAGTGCTACAGTACTACTGTGCTATTTTCTTTAGCACTTATAACACTGAAAAATACAATTTTTGGTTGTGAGTAGGTTATGTACGGGGCTGGGAGCGATAGCACAGTGGGTAGGGCATTTGCTTTGCACATGGCAGACCTGGGTTTGATTCCTCCACCCCTCTCGGAGAGCCCGGCAAGCTACTGAGAGTATCTCACCCACATGGCAGAGCCTGGCAAGCTGCCCGTAATGTATTTGATATGCCAAAAACAGAACAAGTCTCACAATTTGTTGTGAAATGTTACTGGTGCCTGTTCAAGCACAACGATGAACAATAGGATGACAGTGCTACAGTGCTATAGTGCTGTTATATATGAAATAATAGCACTGTAGCACTGTCCTTCAGTTGTTCATCTATTTGCTGGAGCAGGCCCAGTAACATCTCCATTGTGAGACTTATTGTTACTGTTTGGCATATCAAATACGTCACAGGTAGCTTGCCAGGCTTTGCTGTAATATGGAATAATACTATGCAAAAAGTTATTAAATAATTTATAAAGTACTAATTACTATGGGCTGGAGTGATAGCACAGCGGTAGGGCATTTGCCTTGCGCACAGCCAGCCTGGCTGAGCCGAGTTCAATTCCTCCACCCCTCTTGGAAAGCCCTGCATGCTACCAAGAGTATCTCGCCCGCACGGCAAAGCCTGGCAAGCTACCCGTGATGTATTCAATATGCAAAACACAGTAACAACAAGTCTCATGACGGAGACGTTACTGGACCCGCTTGAGCAAATCGATGAACAATGGGAGGACAGTGGACTAATTACTATTACTGTTATGTTCATAATTACTTTATGAGTATTCTAGTTACATAACTGGTTCCCAAAAAAGCTTACTCTTTATATTTTGCTTTTTCTATTAGGTGTTAGAATGTCAAAAAGTATTGATATTTATTACCTTTACAGTTACCACACCTCATCACCAAAGTACCCAAGACCCTCCCCACCAATGATCTAATTATCATGAGTCCACCTTATTATTTCTGCCATTTTGTAATTTTTGTGATACATGGTCAAATCTGTAACTGTTCAATACTGTCTAGTCCTTTATATATCACAGATGAATGAGATCATCAGATATTTGTTGTTCTCCCTCTGACTTACTTCACTTAGTATGATGCCCTACAGTTCCATTCAAGTTGCAGCAAGCGGCAAAATTTCATCCTTTCTTAAAGCTGCAAAGTATTGCATCTGTTTCTCATGAGCCGTTGACCCAAGGTCTGTCCTGTTGCGTTCTCTTCCCTTCTTTATGAGTGCTTCTCTTTAGCAGTTTCCTACATGGAAACTGGCTGCATCAGTGTGAGAAAGCTAGAAAGTGACTGACAAAGTGCGCAAAGTACTCATCTTCTCTCCTGTTAACTCACCTGTTTGTAACTAATAATCAATCAAGCAAATAACAGCAATCCAACTTTAAGGATAAACTATTTTAATAACTTCAGATGTCATCTTTCACTGAGATCCTCATCCACTGAATTCCAATTTTCTCCATCCTTTTACCATTTTAGGTGTACTATTCGCAAAACAGTGATTAGACAGACACGTAAGTAGGTGAGGAAATGGCCAAGAGGTATATGAAAAGGTAATCGGTATCACTAGTCATGAGGTAAAAAAAAAGATTAAAAAACAACAAATGACTAGAATTTATTGGCAATACACAGAAAACAGTACAATATCAGACAATGGTGAGGATATACCTCACAATATAAAGCATCCCAGGAGTGACCTGAAAACAACCTAGAAGCAAACCTAGATCAGAGTCAAGAATAGTTCCAGAACACTGCTGAGTGTGCTCCTCCCTAAAATAAAACCCAAAAGCAGTACACCCATCTTACCATATAGGAGCTTCTCGTACTATACATAAGGATTTTTGAATATTTTAAAGTATTTTGATTTTTATTGACAAACCTAAGGTCTGTTTTTATTGAGAATTTTCAATCCCTCACAACAACCCTCTCTCCCCAAAACTAAGATGAAAATGAGTTAAAATGAACATTCAAGACATTTTTTAAAATAACTGTTAAGTTTATATATTCAGAAAAAGAAGGGAAAGTTGATTTTAATTTCTAAATGGTTAAAGAGTCTGACAAACACAAGACTCTTAAACCCAGGGGAAAACCTAAGAGACAACACACAAACACACACACGTCTCACATAAAATCCCCCCCCACCCCCCAATTCCCATGCCGCCCATTTTGATGACAGGACCAACACTACATTATAGCTAAACAATGATAAAGGACTGTGGAATTTACCTGGATGCCAGCCTCACTGGACTTCAATTTCCAGTATGCCACGTCGCCTGAACACTAACCCTGTGATTCACTGTTATTTCTTCACAACATCTTTGGGGCACTATTGTCTCTACAATAGGATTTTAATCTGAGGGTGTGTCTGAATGTATTTGAGAGAGGCCCATAAAGCCTGTGAGGTGTTACAGTGATCAGAAAAATTTGGACCTGTAATTAAGAGATGGAGGAAGCCACAGCCACAGCCCTTCCCCCTCACCAGGAGGTGGTCAGCTCAATTGAGCTCAGGGACCCTTTCCCAGTCCAGCCCCCGAACTCTGTCATTCCTGCCAGTAGAGGGCAGTCTTGCCAGTTCTGGGCCAGCAGATCAAGACTGCCTTTAGATGTCTCCTGAAGCCCCCAGCCAGACAGAAACTGCACTCAGAACTGGGAGCTTCACAGGAGCCACAGCTACACAGTATAGCAACCTCTGTCCCTCGGTGAATAGGAAGGATAGTGCTCCTTTTCCCACTCCAGCACCTGGAATCTAATGCAAGTCTAATCTGGGTTGACTCTGGCAAGAGAATTTTGACATGGGGGAATCCAATGTGGATGGTGAGTCAAAAGCAGTTCCTGACCAGTACAGCACCACAACACTGGCCAGTAGCTATAATTTTAACTGGGCATTCAGAAGCTACTTTTTTTGAGGGCCACACCTGGAGGGTGTTAAGGGTTTACTTCTGGCTTTGCATTCAGGGATCATTTCTGGTGGGGCCCATAATGGCAGTGCCTTTAAGGACTAGACACTAGATAGGTATCCTATTTTCAATACATTAAAAAAGTTAGGAACATATAACAAAATGAAAAACTATCCTCCCTATTAGGAGAATAATAGAGAATTATGTAAACAGAACCAGCTGAAATGAAGGGAAAGGTGAGAGGATAGACCTCACTGATACTGCTGCTCAATTAGAAATTGACAACAATTCCCACTCTCTCCAAGACCCCAAGGATAACTGCAGTAGAAGTAGAGCATTCACCTGCATGTGAAGTCAGGGCCATGCTTGATCTTCACTTTATTCCTTCGTACAGCTACAGCTCCATATTAGTTTAGGCTAGAGCCTCTGATTCATTACAACTCTCATATGTGGAACTCAAAGATACACAGCAATATAGCAACTAAGATAGAGAGGCAATATATGGGTAAATGGACACACAGAGTTATGGGGTGGATGACAGGGAGAGGAGGGAGACAAGCACACTGATAATGTGTGTGATGTCAGAATAAAAATATACTTTTAAAGTTTTTTAAAATGCTAAATTGAGACTTCACTACTCATACTGCAACATGGCTCTTGAGCACAAGTAGGCTTTTATGAACAGAGTAAGAAAAATGGGGCAGACTGCTACATTTGAGTAACACTAGCATTCAGTGTACCTACAACTTAGAAACCGGAGATTCAAATCTACTGATGACAGGCAGAGAGATAAATACTGTAATTAGTAAAGTAAGTAAGGTAAGTAAAGGCCTTCCTGTTGATCATCAATTTGCTCGAGCAGGCCCAGTAACATCTCCATTGGAGACTTTGTTGTTACTGTGTCTGGCATATCGAATACGTCACAGGGAGCTTGCCAGGCTCTGCCGTGCGGGCGAAATACTCTCGGTAGCTTGCCGGGCTCTCCGAGAGGGGCGGAGGAATCAAACTTGGGTCGGCCACGTTGGCTGCGTGCAAGGCAAACGCCCCACCGCTGTGCTATTGCTCCAGCCTGTAATTAGATAATTTTATAGATTGAATATTGAGAATAATAGTAGTAAGAATATCAGAAAAATTAAGTGAAATTTTGGGAAAAATAAGATAGTTCTTGAAAATTTTAAGTACGATTACTTAAAAATAAAACATCTGAGAGATAGTACAGTTGGTAGAGGGTGCATGTGGCACACCTGGATTGGATCACCAGCACCCCCTTATAGTCCCGCCAGGAGTGATCCCTAAGTGCAGTCAGAAATAAGCCCTGTTGTGTTCACATTTTTGTATGTATGTATCAAGACTTAACCTCATTAGACCTTAAAAACTAGACTACCCTGAATTATTCTAATTTCCTTCTTCCATTTGAATTATTTATGAGAAACATTTTGAGATACACAATGCAATGCTTACAATATACTTTGTTACACATAATTGCATATTAAAATATATCATCCCAAGTGAATATAAAAAAAATAAGCCCTGAACACAGCTGGATATGACCCCAAAACCACAAAAAGATTTTTAAAAAATGAAACATCTGAGAGAGGGGCATGGGTATACAGGTCACAGGTACATGCCTCACATCAGAGAGCCCCCAGGCTCTATTCCAGCACTGCATGTCCCATGGCCCCCTGAGCACCACTGACTGCAGCTCTGGTGTCAATGCTGAAGTAGTCCCCATCCCCTTCCAAATTTATTGACAGGAATCTGAGAAAATTTTTTAAAAAATTTAAACAACCAAGAAAACTATGGCCAAGAAGCTCACTGAGAAAATATAAAAGGAAAGAGGCAGGAATAACCTACTGATGTTCTTTGTAAGCAAAACCTGAAGGAGAAAATTAAGACAAAGATATTACAAACAACAATGCAAACACCTTCATGCATTCAGCCTTCCCCAAAAGTGATACAAAGTACACGTTAAATATTTCCCATATTTTTATTAGCTGAACTTTTATTTGACTTGTTTCTTCCTTGCAAGTTTGTCTACCTGTATTCCTACATATCCACATAGAAAGAAGTACATCTTGATAAATCCACTGTAGGAACAGTAATATTTTTCTGTCTGCTGTTAACACTTTTTTATATAAGCAACTAACCCTTTGTGATCAGATATGTTCCTTGTTTCTTTCTTGACTTCCATCCATTCTTTGAACCTAGTCAAAGGGTTAACTATATTGATAGGTTTAATAATTTTATAATTCACATGGATTAATTTTGAATATGGCATAGAAGTAAGCATCTGACAGTTATTCTAACAACACTGGTTCATACACCTTTTCTTTTTATAAGCAATGCCTCACTTATTAACCAAATTCCTGTTAATTCTATATAATTATATTGGTGTATATATATATTTATGTTAGGAACATGTTGCCTTCAAACATTTTAAGTGAACAATAACATATACTCAAAACATCATTTTTCTCCCTAATATTTACATACCTGTTTAAAAAATGTCAATGTTTTGGTTCATTTACTTCTTACCTTCTAGACATAGTTCAGAAAAATATGGTGACTGAGAAAAAGACAGGGCTCCCTTTAATAGTATTAAAATATCAAAAAATGATGGCAAGAGTAAGCAGATTTTTTGCTGATAGTTTTGAGTTCAAAGAATAATTTTCATTATCACAACTGTATTAATATTTCACTTATGTAATGCTTTGTTCACTTCATTGTTTTCACAAGGAGCATCAGAATAAAATTTCCCCCAAAAAAGGAAAATTATGATGTAACCAAAAATTTCAAAGTGTTGTTAGAAAACTGCGGGGGGTAAATGTTTCAAGGAAGAACTGTATGTCATTAAAAATCAAGTATTTTTGTCATTACAGAGCTCACATTGTAACATTTAACCATTTTCATCATATATCTAGTGATAGATAATCAAAATCATCGAAGGTCTTTCACTGTATGCTTCATGAAAATCATATTATCACATTACAGTGGCACACTATTGCTTTAAATACTCCTTAAAAGTAAAAATGAGACCCAATTATTTTGAACCAAAAGTATATCCTATTGCTTGTTATAGGATCAATAAACACCATACTAACACTTAGCACTTAGACATGAAACATGTCTAAACCCCCTCAAGAATATGCTAGAAATAAACAAGACATTTAGAATGCTTTAATATTTCCAGTTAACACCATGTGTATCAGTAACTGCAATGTTGTAACATTTAGCATTTCACGTAACTAGTCAATTTTTTAAAGGGTGGGAATAAGAACAGAAGAACAGGAGATAGTAGAGTGTCATGTTTTATGCTTCTGTAAAAAAACACAAAAATCAAAACTATTTTCTTCTTTGTATCAAAACTGTACCACAAACTTGAAGATGCTTTAATCCCATGACTCATCATCTACAGGATTGGGAGTCTGTGATGAAGAAAATCCTCCTGTGTTCAAAGTGCTCTTACTCTGGAAAGTCTTTTTAAAAAAAAACAAAGAGAGAAACATACATTTCATTTTATGGTAGCTTTAAAGTTATACTACCTATAATAAGAGGTATTGGCTGTCTATTGTCTTTCCCTTAAAAATATAAATAACTTCATGCTATTAAATCAGATTCATCTGAAGAAAGACCTTATCTGGGAAATCTGAACTTTGCAAAATGTTTCAAAAAAGCTTTAAAAAAATTTGCAGGTACTTGGGGGACCAAGCAGTGCTGGACTAGAACCCAGGCATACTGCATACAAGTATACATACACTCGGACCACTTAACTATTTCTCCATCCCAAGAAACTGGAAAATTGTGGCAAACAGAAAATTTAAAGTTTGATACTTTAATGAAAAAGCACACAAATGACAGGGTAGATGAGCTCTTCAAAGCAGAATGCGGGGGACCAACTCCTGGCAGTGACACTCATTCAGTCACACCCAAACCCATTAGTGTTCAATCAGTTAACGGGGTCTGCCAGGGTAGTTGCAGGAGTAGGGTGGGAGTATTTTGGAATCACCAAGGTCATTACAGTGTGCTTGGAGAACCGTGTGATGCTAGGGAATCAAAATGGAAACTCTAGAGGACTACCTCCCAGTTGTTCAAACACAAATTTTTGTTTTGTTCTGGGGCCAGACCCAACGGTGCTCAGTGCTTGCACCTGACTCTGTGCCCAGGAATCACTCCTGAAGGGATCAGGGGTCCATGTGGAATATCAGGGATTGATCCTGGGTCTGCTATATGCTACCTGCTGTGCTCTCACTCCAGCCCCTCAAATGTAAAAGTTTAATGACTGGTATTCTATTTCTGTGTTGTCATATCAAAAGTGACATGTGCCACTCCAAAAGTCTTAAAGCATCCTAAAAGAAAGGAGGGAAGATCTCAAATTGGAATTTCAAATACCAGCAAATTTAGGAAAGAAGGTTGTTTAAATAGAAATACTAAAGTTGCTATCTAACCTTGTAAGTCCAAAATATATGTATATAATAAAATTTTAGAGATTGCTGGAGATATAGTGCATGAAGCAAGGTGCTTGTGGTGCACGCAAGCCAACCCCAGTTCAATTCTCGGCACCACATACAGTCCCTCAAGCACAGACAAGGGTTACTCCTGAGTAAATAACCAGGGATAGTTCCTGAGCACTGCTAGGTGTCATCCAACCACCTGTTGTCCCCTCCAAAGATTTTCAAAAATACATCTTCTAGACATGAGAATACTTGTTTAGAAAAAAATAATTAAACATTAATAGTTACCACACTATAGTAGGAAATTTTTAAGTTATGAAATCAGATTTTGAATGTTCACTTTCAGCTAACCTTTCGAGTATCAACTGATGCAAAAATGTTTCCTCTTGTACTACCACCGAAGCCAGGAGCATATGTACTAAAGGCAATTTCTTCCAACCATGCAGGAACATCCTGTTGAGCCTATTAAAAAAAAAGTAACTTTATATACAACATGTAAAAACTAAAGGTGTTATAACTGTAATGTGTGTGTGGGGGGGAATCAATAGTACGGCAAGTAGGGAGCTTGCCTTGCATGTCACTGACTAAGGCTGGATCCCCAGTACCCGCTAGGTTCCCCTAAGACTGTCAGAAATGATTCCTGAGCTCAGAGCAACGAGTAAGTCCTGAGAACCACTGGGTGTGGACCAAATAACCCCACCACCAAAACTGTTCATTGGAATAATTTGCTATTCCTGAATACACAATTGCCAGAAAATAGAATCTACTTTTAATTACAAAAAATATTAAGTTTTTAAAAAAACTTACATCCGACAGTACTTTCACTAGCGGCTGTGCTAAATGGCTATCTGATTCAGGATCGAAAAAAGAAATCGCTCTGCCAGTATTTCCACACCGACCAGTACGCCCAATTCGATGAACATACTCATCAATGGTAGAAGGAAGATCAAAATTGATAACATGCTGAACATTTTCAATATCTAGCCCCCTGGCAGCTACTGAAGTAGCAACAAGAACTGGGCACTTTCCACAGCGAAAATCCCCAAGAGCTTGTTCTCTCTCTCTCTGTTCCCGGTCACTGGGGAGGGGAAAAAAAGTATTAGGTCAACTTAAAAATATTAGAGAACCATTAAAGTTTAATGTATATCTGTCTTAATCACTTATTAAAACAAATATCTTACTAAACAAATATTACTAAAAACAACAGCATTTGACATTAAGGTCCTATTATAGTACAGGTAGTTTACTAATTCCTTTGAAGCTATTAATTTTATTTTTCATAATAGTATGAAGCTGGAACAACTATCCTCATTTACAGATGAGGTAAGAAAGCAAGCAAATATAAAGAGACAAAATAAATAGCATGACAAATATCATGGATGTTAGAAGAAATTCTAGAATAACTTCCATGGGTTGTAGTCCATAACTCTTCTGTCCATTTTTCCTTCCACTCTGTAGTATATTCTGCACTGGTACTTTTTTCCAGATAAATTTACACCTTACTGGTGCTATAACATCTCTGTGTATCCAATGATGCAAAACCGAGTGGGGGAGCCATATTTCATCCAGATCTATGTCCAAGAAGGCAGTATGTATGGACATGGTCTAACTGGAGTCTTAGGGGGGACATGGGGAGTACTCTCCCTCATTCAGACAAGACTTCAAATGCCTGAAGCTCTCACAGCTGCCTTAAGGCTCTGTGGGTTGTGCTCCACCTGCTGCTAGGAGTGAGCCCTGGATGCTCCCAGTCATGGTTATAGATTCACTGAACTTCAAAGCTGGGGCAGACATCAGAGAGCATCCAGTCCAAGGCCCTCCTTGCACAAATGGAAAACTGAAGCTCAGAGGAGTGAAATAATATGCCTTAAGTCATGAAGAAACAGTGCAAACCAAGCTCTAAGCAGAAAGCATGTATCTAACCATAGGCTGGAGATGTTGAAATACTGTTTGTTGAAATATTGTTGAAATCTCATTAATAATTTCTATTAATATTCTTGTGTCTAGTCTTTGAAAAATATACAACTTTCGGATTAGAATGTTTTCACCTATTAGTATTTTATACACCCTCATGGAGTGCTCAATAAAGTTATTTAAATAGAGCAAAGAGTTCAAAGGACTAAATATATGCTTTTCTTGTGGGATGCCTGGGTTCAATCCCTAGCACTACATGATCCCCTGAACACCACCACTGGAAGCAACCTTGAAGCACAGAACTGGGAGTAGTATCCTGAGCTCTGCTGGTGTGGAACAAAAATGACAAAAAAGAATTATAATATTACACTTTAAGCACTTAAATATCAACTACAAGTATTTATAGTTATAAAAAATACTTCACTTTAAGCTATTAAAATTTAGTTATTAAATCATTAATCTAATAATCAAATGAAATAATGCCAGGCATTAGAAGATTCTACTCAACAGAGTAAAACTTCTCAGGACCAGAGGGTCTGAGAAGTCTTAAGATCTTTTGAGAAAATGCCCTACTCATGATGAAAACTTTATGACAGACACTTTTTGCTTTTGGGGTCACACCCTGTGGTGTTTAGAGGACCATACGTGGTGACAGGATTCAAACCAATGTTGGAGCTGCAGTCGCATGCCAGACAAGCAGCTAATCCTCCTCAGCAACTCTTGGCCACAGGACAGACTTTAAATTACCCATCCTCACCCTTAGTTCTTATAAATACTTGAAATAAAACTGAAGAAACCAGTTTTGGTCTTGAGAATTCTGAATCCTGATGCTAGGATTTTCTATTAGTTCTACAAGCTAAAGTTCCTTTTTTAAAAAGGAACTTTTTCCTATCTATAAGGAAACATGCACTTACCCATGAATACTTGTAGTTGATATTTTTTCTTGACAAAGAAAAGTAGCAATAAAATCCGCTTTTTTCTTAGTTTCAACAAAAACCATAGTCCTTTCTTCACCTGCAAGACAATGCAAACAATCATTAAAATTCAAACTATAAAATTAGAAGAGTGAAAAGAGAAGGACTGGAGGAGGACAGAGTGTCTCATACATTATAATTCAACAATCACACATGGTCTGGTAGGAATAACAACTCAAATATTTCCAGAAAGGATAGAGACACAAACTCCTTTCTAACTTCAGGGCTCAAAATATAACTACTTGTCGACTCAATGATTCCAAATGAAGTCTCAGGTTCTTCTTCCTGGTCTCAATATAATGCTCTTTATAATTTGCTCTTTATCTTTCAAAATAATCCAGCCTTTCATTCTGCATTGATCTTCCAAAGTATTTCTAAAGATACCACCCGAGGCCAGACAGATCGCAACAGGGCAAAATCATACCGTGCATGCAAGCAGTGTAGGGGCTGGAGTGATAGCACAGATTATTACATGGTTAAACAGAAAACCATAAAAGCGTTTATGAAGAGCATTAAAGAAAATAATAAAATTAGAACTAATACAAGAAACTCTTGAGTAATTTTTACATTACAGTTTTAAATTATCAATGTAAATTACCTATGTTTCGTAGAATTTCGACAAGTTTCTCTCTTTTTGAGTACTGGCCAACTTGGAGAATGGTCTGCTGGACATCTCGACATGCTCCACCCACTTGTCCAACAGCAACAAACAAATAATTTGTCTTTAAAAACTCACCAGCCAACCTTGAAAGACAAAAAAGGTATTCCTTAACTTACCCTCTTCCATTAATATTTATTGTATTTAATTCCTACCAGGCTAGTTCAATACTAGATAGCTTAAAACTGTTATAAGATAAACTATTAAAAACTCAGAACAAAAATTTCTTCAAGATACATAAAATTACTAAAAAGTCAAAAATCAGAATTAAAAAAGCTAAATTGGAGTAATTTCAAGCGGATGTACTAATTATGAAAAGTGGCACAAAATATACATTGCAAGTGGGGCCAGAGCAATAGTACAGCAGGTAAGGTTTTTGCCTTGCATGCAGCTGACCTGGGTTTAATCCCTGGCATACCATATGGACCTCCGAGCAATGCCAGGAATAATTCCTGACTGCAGAGCCAGAAGTAAGCCCTGAGCACTGTGACCCTGTGACCCTAAAAGTTTCATTTCATTTCATCATCCTGTTATTCGTCGATTGCCTCGAGCAGGCCCCAGTAACGTCTCTTTCATCCTAGCCCTGAGATTATATTCAAGGCTGTTTAGGAGAGTGAGACCCATCATTGTTACTGGTATTTGGCATATTGGGTACGCCACGGGGAGTTTGCCAGACTCTGCCCTGTGGGCAGGCTACATTCGATAGCCTGCAAGTTTGTCCAAAGTAGAAATAAGACAATAAGATGTCATAAAAAAAAAGTTCTGTTAAAAGTAAAAAAGTAAAAAAAAAAAAGAGTATGTTGTAAGTATGCTCAATTAAAGCATTAAAACAAACAGAAATTTGCATTAAAAATTGAAATGCAAGCCTATTACATGCCTTCACTTTGTTGTGGACCACCCCAGCAGTGCTCATATAGGATGCCAAGGACAAACAGGGTTGAACACTGGCGAGGCAAGCACCCTACCCTTTGTACTATTCTCTTCAGTCCCTTCATTTGCTGTTTTCATTTGTTTCCTGAAAATATTACACACTAATTTATGATACTTCAAATGAACACATGAAATCAGAGCATGGGTCAGAGGGCTGCTTTTCACATTATGGCACACCTAGAAATAGACATTTTTCGTGGTGATGTTTTTGGATGACACCCACATACTCAGGGATTATACTTGACTGACCATTCGGGGACCATGTGGTGCCAGGGATCAAATTCAGGTCTCCTACATGCAAAGCATACGCTAAAAAATCATTTAAGTATCCTGGTCAAAGTAAATGTACTGTTTAACACAATTTGCAATAAGTAAGGCAAGAGATGATAGGCTTTGTGTTTAGTCTTTGTCACAACAGGCTGTGCATATGGAGCCCAAAAGTATATAAGCATACTGATTCACACAACCCATTGAAATCAGCATTAGAAACCTTACTTCATACCACCCAGAAACACAGGGTGAGGAAGGAATTGCCTATATGAAATTTCTGTTATTGAAAAAAAAGAGGGCCTCGAGAACAGATGACTGGTTAAAGAAACTTTGGTACATCTACACAATGGAGTACTATGTAGCTGTTAGATAAAATGAAGTCATGAAATTTACATACAAGTGGTACTACATGGAAAATATCATGCTAAGCGAAATGAGCCAGAAAGAGAGGGACAGACATAGAAAGAATGCATTCATCTGGGGGAAAAAAAAAGTAACAAAATAGGAGACTAACCACCCAAGATAGCTGTGATAAATACCAGGAGGTTCACTCCATGGCTTGGAGGCCAGCCACACACTCAGGGGTAAAGGCAGCTCAGATAGAGAAGGGAGTACCAAATAAAGGGTGCTGGGAAGATCCGCCCAGGATGGGAGATACATGCTGAAAGTAGACTATAGACCGAACATGATTGCCACCCAATGCCTCTTTTGCAAACCACAGCACCCAAAAGGAGAGAGAGAACAAAAGGGAATGCCCTGACACAGAGGCAGGGTGGGATGGGGGGGGAGGGATACTGGGATTGGTGGGGGTAGAGAATGGGCACTGGTGGTGGGATGGGTACTTGATCATTGTATAACTGAAACCCAAGCACAAAAATTTGTGAGTCTACAACTGTACCTCATGGTGTTTCACTAAGAAAAAAAAAAAAGAGGGCCTAAGAACTGGAGAGATAGCTCAACACTGCATAGTCCCCTCAGCACTACTGGGGGCACAAAGCCTGGAGTAGTCTCTGAGAATTATTCATATGTCCTCAAAACAGAAAAAGGTCCATTTTAATCCTCCACTTTCTCCTATATAAAGAGTATCTCGCCCGCACGGCAAAGTCTGGCAAGCTACATGTGACATATTCAATATGCCAAACACAATAACAAGTCTCACAGTGGAGATGTTACTGGGCCTGCTAGAGCAAATCTATGAACAACAGGAGGACAGTTCTGTGCTACAGTGCTCCTAGATTGTAAATAGTTCATATAACAAATGCTGAATCTTAATAAATCATTGTGCTTCTTTCTGCTCATTGCCTTTTTCTCTTAGCATTAAGAAAAAATGTCTTATGTATATATTCTAGAGTCAAATACCCTCTCACTTAGGCATAAGCCTTGCAGTTTTTGGTTGTCATCATCCTTTTTATTTACTAGAATCAGCGAGTATTTTGTAATGACGTACATAACACAAAGCACTGGAAGTACAATGAATATGCTGATTTGTCTCTGAAGCTCAAATCAAAGAGGACAAATACAACCTTATTAAAAACAAGTAATATAATTTAAAATATCTGAAGTTTTAATATTTAAATATTTTAATTATTCCTCATAATAAATTAGTAGTGTATTACTGAACATGTGAAATATTCCAAGAATGTCATAATGGTTTAAAAAGTTTCTTTCACAATATACACTTGTAGAAATTAATAAAAGTTGTATTTAGAAGTCATCAAAACTTAGGGAAACACCAAACAATCATGTGGAATAGTGGTAACTGGGTTAAGGCATGTCAAAAAAAAGAAAAGATAAAACTAACAAGGCATAGAATGTCACATGCACAGAGACAGAAATTATGCCATGCATATGAGAAAGTTCTGTGAAGATGAGAGACATGGAAGGGTTTAATCCACATAAACTTCTAAACGGAGCAGATTATTCTGGAAGTATTACTAACACGGAGTAAAAAGTAGGGATAGGAGACAGTCTACCAGAAACTGTCTACCAGACAGTCTACCAGAAAGTAGAGAATATAGCAACATATTTAAATCATAGTAGCTAAAACTACCAAATTAGACTTTTGAAAGACAGAATGCTCAAGGAATGTGAGGGGGAAATAAATATAACAGAATTTGGGCTTAGAACATGTTAATATGAAAAATCAGAAAGAGAAAGCTGAGAAGGTAGATTTAATTTTGGATATGGTGAACATAAATAACTAGTAATTCAGCTAATAGCAAAAACATTCCTCAATAATTTCACTGCAGTCTTGAGCTCAGGTGAAAGATTAGGGGTACACTTAAATGTGAAATTCAGGCAGATGCCAATAAAAAAATAAATCCTGATATAATTCAAAGAATAGGAGGAGAGAGAAGGTATTTTTGACAGAATGGGCACCTTATTCAAAAGCAGACACTGAAATTAGTATAAAGTAATCCAGAATATAAGCAAGACTACTATCTTATGTGCCATATAATCCTTATAAATTTAAAAAAATAGCTCACAAAAGACTGAAAATTTTACTGATCAACGGTAGTTCACATTAGTTATTAGGTTTTGTTTTGGTAGTTTTTTGGGGGGGAGCACATCCAGCAGTATTCAGGAATTAGTCCTGGCTCTATGCTCACAGGTCACTCTTAGAGGGGTTTGTGGTGCCAGGGACTGAATCCAGGTTAGTTGTGTGTATCTTTTCAGCCCCCACAAGAGGTATTCGGTCTAGTCAATATTCAATTATTTTCTATTTCAGGGTAATTTGAAAATTAAATAGGCAGCATAGCTATATTGATTCTTCTTCCATAACAGCACATATGTAATTCTTCTTAATAAGAAAAATTACCTTTGAATTTCTTCTGGAAAAGTTGCACTAAACATTAGGGTTTGACGCTGTTCCCTTGAAGGCATTCCTGGGCAAGAAATCAACTTCTTCATTTCTGGTCCAAAACCCATATCCAACATACGATCAGCTTCATCCAAAACTAGGTATTTGACTTGCTTGAGACCAATCTTTAAGGAAATTTCCAAGGGTTAGAATAGAAAATTCATACCTTAAAGTTGTGAGAGGTAGTTTAGTATTTTACTTTGACAATACTGTTTACTGCTGTTCACAATTTTCTCCAAACATAAAAAGAACTTTCAGCAAATTTCTTTAAAATTCTGTATCTGTATTCTCATGCCACTTAAAATTCTGTATCAGCATTAACATGCCACCCATTCATCACATGTAGCTATTAAGCACCTGAATTGTGGCTAATATATCTAAAGAAGAAAAATTTTTACATCGTTTAAAAAAATTTGAAAAGTCACATAAAACTAGTGTCTACTATAGTGGGCTGTATTGCACTGTCTTATCAGTAATACTATCTGCTAATATCAAGCTTAACAGATAAAATTTCCTAATAATATTACATATTCAATTTCTTAAAACTACATGTAATTTAATTCAAACTCCTAAATCCTTCACAAAATTATCCAGTTAACATTTAGTTCAGTAACTAAAAACTACTGGGAAACTTCTTTGCCTAAGCCCACTGCTCTAAAAAGGCATGTATTTGTAAAATAGTTAAAAGTTTTTGGTACTATACTGAAAGACGTCAAAGTTGAATTTATCTGGATACTCTTAATAAACATTCTAAAAAAAGTGCTTTAATGCTAAAAGTTTGTTTAGAGTAGTCCGTTTTTAAAAGAGCCTTTGAAAAAAGAAAAACAGATTAGGTTCATAAAAGTGAACCTGCTGTTCTAGAGATGCAAGATGTATAAACATTTAAAATAAACACATCATCCCACAGTGTTTTTTTTAAGACAGCAAAAATGATATAATCCTGATTCACATCACTCTCCTGCTTACACTGAAAACAAATGAGATGTCACAAAATCTTTCATCCAGAAATAAACAACTTCATTAACACATATATAAGAGCATTTAAAAGCATTTTTCTCCTACTGCAATGGATAAAGGTTATCAGTTCTAGATTCAGACCAGTTTCCAACCCTAGTCTATTACTAGTGATATTATAGGATTTTAAATTTATCATCCATAATATCACTGAAAAACAGAAAATATCAAATATTCTCTGTTAAGACCATTATAAGAATTACATAAGAACATTGGGCTGGAGCGATAGCACAGCGGTAGGGCATTTGCCTTACAAGCGGCCAACATGGCCGACCCGAGTTCGATTCCTCCGCCCCTCTCGGAGAGCCCGGCAAGCTACCGAGAGTATTCGATATGCCAGAGACAGTAACAACAAAGTCTCCAATGGAGACGTTACTGGGCCCGCTCGAGCAAATCGACGATCAACGGGAGGGCCTTTACCTTACCTTACCATCCATAATATCACTGAAAAACAGAAAATATCAAATATTCTCTGTTAAGACCATTATAAGAATTACATAAGAACATTGGGCTGGAGCGATAGCACAGCGGGTAGGGCGTTTGCTTTGCACGGCCAACATGGTTGACCTGAGTTCGATTCCTCCGCCCCTCTCGGGGAGCCTGGCAAGCTACTGAGAGTATCTCGCCTGCACGGCAAAGCCTGGCAAACTCCCCATGACGTATTCGATATGCCAAACCCAGTAACAAGTCTCACAATGTTACTGCGCCCGCTCAAGCAAATCAATGAACAATGGGAGGAGAGTGACATAAGAACATTAAAATAAAATTGACAAGGGTCTGATATAGATTGTACTTTAAATATAAGCATCTGTATGTTATTCCTTTCCTTTCCTACACACAAAAAGCCATTTTACTACTTTCACATTGTAGAGCCTACCTTTTCTTTACCTATGATATCCATCAATCTACCAGGAGTAGCACATAATATATTACAGCCTTGTATTATTTGTCGAATTGAATGCCCCAACTGGGTTCCCCCATATATGACAACAGCTCTTACACAAGTCCTATTGGCAGGAAAAAGAAATGTTATTTTCTAATTATCTGAAAATTAGACATTTGCTTCTAGCAAAATATAAAAGGAGTATATTCATTTTTAAATAAATTAAACTCTTTTCAAGTTAAAAATTAAAATTGATTTTTAAAAGTTTTTAACTACATAATAGTGGGTTCTCTATAATAAATAATGGGTTCTTCTGAAACAATAATGCCACCAATTATACAAAAACAAATATGAAACAAACTTCATAAAAACACAAATTAACTTTCAAACATTTCCAAGATTAGTATTACTTCAAAAAGATAATTCTTAGGGTTGGAGTGATAGCACAGCGGGTAGGGCATTTGCCTTGCATGCAGCCAACATGACCGACACAGGTTCGATTCCCAGCACCCCATATGGTCCCCTGAGCACCGCCAGGAGCAATTCCTGAGTGTATGAGCCAGGAGTAACCCCTGAGCATCGCTGGGTGTGACTCAAAAAAAGGCAAAAAAAAAAAAAAGATAATTCTTACACATGTGATAATACCATGTTAATCAGGAATTAGAAAGTTGATACTCAAAAGATAAATCAATATATTTATAATCTTGTTTCAAATTTTTTAAATGATGCACCCTAGACTGGAGTTTTAAAATGAGAGGCTGAGAGATGGTAGAGCAGTGCTTTGCATGTGAGACTCTGAGTGCAATCCCCAGTACTAACCAGCATGCCAAGTGCTAGTCCAGGGGCTCAATCATTTGGATCACTCACACAGTGTAGGATCTTCTGGTGCACCACACCCTAGTATATGTAAGCAATATGACTAAGAGTGCAAACAATAGGGCCAAATGCATATAATCCTAATACTTGCAACAACAATAAAGGAAAAAAAATGAGGAAAAAATAGTAAGAATAAATCTACTAAAAATAATTTTTTAAATAAGTGTTTTTTCCAGGGATGTAGTTCATTGTTAAGTATGTAGTACATTTCCCAAGTATGAGGCCCTGACTTCAATTCTAGCACCAAAAAAATCTTAAAAATGTTAATTTATAAAATTAAATTGTAAAAATTAAAATTTCTAAATTTACAATTTAAATAACAAAATTATAAAGAAAATAAAACATATTTTCCAAAAGTTCATGTCTTGAATTAATATTTCAAATGTCACCATAGTGGGCAAAGATAACTGTACATTAATATTCACTGCTAGTTCTGGAGAGAGAACACAACACTCTTAAGTGTATGCTTTGCATACAGAGGACTAAGTATAATCTCAGGGAACACATGGCCCCCTTAGCACCACTGAGTGTATCCTTGAAGGACAGAGTCAAGAGTAACCCGAGTGCCTCAAATCCCCCTCCCCAAATTTCATTTCCAACATTATTTTTAGTATAAAAAAGACTTAAGAATCTATCTATATGAAAGAAAACTCTTAAATCAAAAAAGATAACAGAGTTCTAAAGTGTTTGTTTCCTCCAACAGATATCTTTTTGAAAACAGGATGCCAACAGCATAACAGCTACTATCTGTCAAAGGAATAACTGAAGTGTATAATGTGCATCAGAATCTTTATACAAAATAAACACAAGGGGCAAGATAGTACAGGGAATTAAGGTATTTTCCTTGCATCTGTCAATACTATTTGATCTCCAATTCAATTCTCACCACTGCACACTGTCCACAGAGACAGCCAGGAATGATCCCTGAGAGCAAAGTCAGGAGTAAGTCCCAAGTACCACTAAGAGTTGCTCCACTCCCTGCCCCCTCCAAGAGCTGCTCCATTTCCTGCACTGTCCCCTGACAAAGAAGTAAACAAACTATTCAAAGGAAAACTTATGCGTAGCATTCCAGGTGTGCTTACCCAAAAGAAAATTTTCGAGCCTCCAAATAAATCTGATTGATCAATTCTCGAGTTGGTGCTACAATAATACATTCTGGTTCCTGCAGTTCTTTAAAACGACTGGCAGTTATTCCATCACGCATCATATGAGCCAAAATAGGCAAGAGAAAAGCAGCCTAGAAATTGTAATGATTTAGAAATTTATAAGGCATTATTTCTTTTCAGTGTGGAAATCTCATGCTATTTTATAGCTTTAGACTGTTCTTTTATATTATTGGCATAATAAAAAATTTTATTTCAGTAAGTTTTTAACATTTAGGTCTTTATGAAAAAATCAGACAATACAAAGATTTGAGCGATAGCACAGAGGTAGGGTGTTTGCCTTGCATGCAGCCAACATGGCCAACCAGAGTTCGATTCCTCCACCCCTCTCGGAGAGCCCGGCAAGCTACCGAGAGTATTTCACCCGCACGGCAGAGCCTGGCAAGCTCCCCGTGACGTATTCGATATGCCAAACACAGTAACAACAAAGTCTCCAATGGAGACGTTACTGGGCCCGCTCGAGCAAATCGATGAACAAGGGGAGGGCCTTTACCTTTACCTTTAATCTTATTTTATTGTCTAGGTCTCGCTCTCAGAGAACCCAATAGGCTACCAAGAGTATCTTGCCAGCATTTATGCCTGACTGGGAACACCTGTAAAGGTGATTAGAGGCTGCCCCAAAAGCCTCCATCCCTCTTGGAGAACCAGGCAAGCTACTGAGAGTATCCCACCCACACAGCAGAGCCCGGCAAGCTACCCATGGCGTACTCGATATGCCAAAAACAGTAACAGTGATGGTCCTCATTCCCCGACCCTGAAAGAGCCCCCAATATGCCATCGGGGTATACTAGCACATGACAGGGACAGATGGAGACATTACTGGTGTCTGCATGAGCAAATCGATGAACAACGGGGTGATAGTGATAGTGATAAAATTAATCTACCCAACAAAAAAAAATGTTTTAATTCTATCTTAGTTTAAATCACATTATCTTGGGGCTGGAAAGATAGTACAGAAGGGAAGGCGCTTGCCTTGCCTTGCCTGTAGCCGATCTGGGTTTGATCCCCAGCATCCACCACCAAGAGTGATTCCTGAGTGCATAGCTAGGAGTAAGCCTGAGCATTTCTGGGAGTGGCCCCAAAACAAAAAAAATACACGAATCACATTAACTGATATAAGAAAATTTAGACACAACAATGCAAATCACTGCAATTAAGTTTTATTATAAATTAATCATTTTGGAGTAGTTAAGATGATCAATTAGAATGCATGATAAAAGTGCTTCATGAACAAAGCAAATATTGGGAAATAAATCATTTGTACTAATACATCATCCTTACTAAAATTACATCTTGTAAAAAAATTGTGCAATAGTTTTATCATTAAGCAAAATGTCTCCACTAAAATCTACCTCCAAAATAATGCTTAAGAGTGGAGTTCATGCACAATTCAATCAGCCTAATCAGTGGCTGAATAAATAGCGGTATTCTTACATAAAAAATATAATAATAATGCTTAAGATACATATTAACTGCTGTATTAAACCTCACTTATTTCCCTTCAACTCTACTATAGAGTGTGATTAAGTCAAAAGTAGTAAGAACTATGGTCCTAGGAATAAGTCATAGAACACTACTTAATAGATTAATCTTACAAATCTTAATCTCACAAATGAGCCAAAGACAAACCTGGTCTCATCAGAGTTCTCTTAAAGTTAGTTCTCTTAAAGTTAAACTAAGGTTATATCATAATATTGACCAGGTACAATTTCTCATACTTAAACTAAAAATGTTATCAGCTACATAACACATTATTTGTTCCTTTTCTCTGTGTTTTATAACCAAAGGACAAGTTTAGGCTTTTTGTTTTAAATACTGCCATGCTCCCAGAAAGAGTTGAACAAGCTTGGAAAGTGATTATATTCTATGAACTGTAATCATAATCTACTCTAGAAATAGTTCCAAAATGCTTTTCTCAGAATACACAAGCCTCTTATAAACATAAATCAAAAGCAAAGCATCAATATTTTATGACAATGCCATCTATAAACCTTCTGATTTTAAAAGTAGCATTTTCAAGCTGCCTGTGAAGAATTAATGCTCAAAACATATTATGGAGCATAATGCACGTGGGAAAATGACTTACAGTCTTGCCAGATCCTGTTTGAGCACAAGCCATTAAATCTCGTCCAGCTAATATAATAGGAATACTGTACTTCTGCACAGGAGTAAGCTTAGTATAACCAGCTTTAGCAATGTTTTTATTCAGTGTCTGACAAAGATTAGCTTCTTCAAATGTCTAAATATAAAGACAGCAATGAATAAATTCCACGTCATATGAGAACAAGTCTTCCTTTGAATCAAGTTACATTTCTGCTTACCACTATTACCCTATTCAAAACATACAGAGAATATTTCAGAATTAAGTAGTATCACCCAGTGTGGCCCACAAAAAAAATTCTTTAAACTATAAAGATACAAATAGTTATTACATAACAACTGTTCTTCTTTAACTGGAAAATCAGGACTCTGCCTGATTTCCATGAAAATCATGCCCCTGAAACATAGTTTCTCACATTTTTAGTGAATCTCTAGGATAATTAGCCTTTACAATAAATTCAAATTAATTTCTCACACCGATCTATAGAGGAAGAGATGGAATACAATACACTCTTTTGATAAAGCAATGAATTCTATTGTAGATGGTGGACTAAGGATATAAATTTCTAACCAAAAACAGAATTTATATACAAAAAAGTCAATTTTTCTCATTTTTAATATTAACCTAAAGATATTCTACATATTTTAAAACCAGTATTTTTAACATAGTCAATACAGAAATAATTATACTTACCAGAATTGCTGGTGGTGCATCATGTCCAGACACCTCTACAAGAATTGTATCATATTTATCAAAGTTTATTCCTGTCTGATAATGTGCAAAGATGGAGTCCTCATCCTCAGGTGGAGGAGGTGGTATGTAGGTCACTTTTGGTCCTTATAATTCAAATTTAAAAGAATTTATAATACAAAACAAGAAAAAACCCATAACACTGAAAATATAAAACTTTCCATTGTTTATAAAGTCCTCATTTCCAAATAAAAGGCTAACTGCGAAGAATGATCCTTGAGGACAGAGCCAGGAATAAAGGAGTTAAGCCCTTAACATAGCCACGCAGCCAAAACAAATAAAAAAAAAAATACCTTGAGTATCACCACTTTCTCCTCCTTCTGCTTCTGATTTCCAAGAATCTAAAAGAATCAAATCCCAAAAAAAGAGATAAATGTTTCTAAAAACATGTTTAAATGATAATTTTATATAAGAATGTTCTTATTTTTTAACAAAAATATAAAAAAAACTCACTATAAAAATCAAGTATCTTATCTGAAGTAAAACTTACTCTTTCCAGAGCCTGTTATTATTTCTTCATTTAAACCTTTGTAACCACCTATTAAAGAAATTCATAGTGACAATCAGTCAAGGCAGAGAGGGCCGTGCACATACTGCTTTATTTTCACTGCTTGCTATCAATAAAAAAACGCTAAAAATGAACAAGCATTGTAAACAGTGCTGCAATGAACACACATACTGGGATTAGTGGTGATGGAGAATGGGCATTGGTGGAGGGATGGGTACTTGATCATTGTATAATTGAAACCCAAGCACAAAAATTTGTAAGTCTACAACTGTACATCATGGTGTTTCACTAATAAAATTTTTTTAAAAAAAAATGAACAAGCATTTTTAAAGTCCCTTCATAAGACAAGATAAATTGATTATTTTTAAATCTCCTGAGTACTCAAAATGCAGAGGCAAACAACATATACTACTAATACTGTTACATCTTTATTTCCTTGCTAACTCCTATATTACCAATAAAAGTTATTATTTTTCAAAAATAAACCCAAGACATTTATGTTGGGATGCTGCCAGATTCTATAATTCATTAGGGTAAAGAGAATTCAAAACATAGTTGTATTCACAGCTATAGCTTTATTATACTAAGTGACAGCATAAGAAGCAAAAAACAACAAAGGGAAAAGATATGTGAGGCTGAGTTCAGATAAAACCAGGCAGATGTTTTCAAGAATCTGTTTCCACTGGTATCATAAAAGACTACTGAGTATCCCAGAGAGTTCTGACAACTCACTGAAATGTTTGCTATCAGAAAGCTCATTAGAGATCTTCAGTATCTAATATTTCTATCATAGGTTCATAATGATCTGCCTGGCACCAAAATTCCAATTCCCCAAAGAAAAGCAGGCATTAGCATAAAACACAATGCTAAACAAAGAGTTTCAGGCATAGTGAGTCACTTATAGTTAGGGTGTTAAGAACCCTTCCCATATACAAGTTCCCAGATGCCAAAGGTCAAATCTGAAAGGCACTATGACAATGATAGTTGGAAATAACAACTCTGGACAAAAACTGAGTGCTGAAGGAAGGAGGTAAGGTGATATGCTGGACACCCTTTCAGTATAAGTATTGCAAACCATAGTGCCTGAAAGGAAAATATGAGAGAGTGAGAGCAAAAGAAAGAGAGAAAGGGAGAGCAGGGGCAGGGCAAGGGGGGCAAACGGAGGAAAACTGGGTACATTCATGGCAGGAAATGTGCACTGGTGAAGAGACGGGTGTTGGAACATTATATGACTGAAACTCAATCACGAACAGCTTTGTAACTGTGTATTTCGTGGCGATTTAATTTAAAAAGAATTTATTTTGAAAACCAGAATTTCCAAAAACAGCTGTCAGGTTATAAGGCTAATAAGCACCTTTTAGGAGTTACATTTCCAAATTTTAAACTTGTCATCTATTGTTGCACATTAACTTACTATTACAAACAGAGGAAGGACTGTATTGGATTTGAATAATTACACTTGACACTAAGTTTGTTTGTACACCAGAGTTTGTACTTTGCAAACAGGATGTGGGCATTTTTAAAAAACAATTTGGCTTAACTAGTGATACTAATCATTCTATAATGAACAATCCAAGAATAAGAAGATGGAAGCTCAAGGTAACTGTTGTTTTGAATGTTTTCAGATCAGTAACTATTCATTTACTAGTCCAGAAAGCATTTTAACATGTAAAACAAAACTTGTAACTCTGAAAAATATTTCATAGTACAAAAATCACAATTTCATATACCAAACTCTAATAAAAGATTTGTACAAATGTATTTTAATATTTAACATATCCTATTCCATGATTTATTACTTATTGATGCATTTCCAGTGACTTGCAATTTTTACTTACAAGGCTTCATTGAGCATATTGTACTCATGTAATTAGGCAAATATACCAGGAGTACATAATACCTATAATTTAAATTCCTGGAGTGAGAAATACTAATTCTCTACTAGCAGCTGTGCAAAGATAAACTCTTCAATATATAAAGCAGTATTAGTTATCTTTAGCTTAAAAAACTAAACTTGGATTATTGCAATTTTAGCCACTTAGAGGTAAATCAAATAACTTACCTCGGCTACTTCCACTCCCACCTCTGCTTGGATAGGTGTCACCATTACCTGTAAGGCATCATTGGGAGAATATTTAGAAAGAATAAAGTTCCTCTTGTCAGACACATAAACCATCTAAGTCTTTCTATTCAAATATTGCAATTATAGTCAGGATTCTTATTCCTTTGATCCATCCATATTTTAATTCTTAAATAATTTCCTCCTCCCTTAAACATTCTGTTCAAAGACATTTTTAGAGTAATTTTAGAGGTTATCAAAATTGAAGAAGTTACAAAATTACCATTTCCTCTTGAATATGGTAATTCATATCTTACTAAGCCTTCCCATTCTTAGCACCAGAACTGTTTGTTACAAGTGTCTACCCTGACACAGTAACAAGATTCATGGTTTACAGTAGAGGGCTACTCTAGGTACTATACCTAGACTTAGACAAATGTATAATTACATGAACCATCATTATGGTATTATACATTCTCACTTCCTTGAAAATCTTCCCCCAGGCTCTGCCACAGCCTAACACCCACTGACCTTAGTCCCTTTGCATAATTTTGTCTTTTTCAGAATTCAATATAGCTAATATCACCCATTATGTATCCTCTGCAGACTGGCTTTTTCAGTATCTTAGTAATATGTATTTAAAGTACCATTGGATCTTTTCATACCTTAATAGCATAATTCTAAGATTAGAATATAATCTAGTAATAAATCCAGTAGCAACTTATCCATATCTGGTAATGTTTTCATCAACAATTTTTATTATTTTCATTTTCTACTCAAATTCCCTGCCTCAGAATTCTTTTCTTAAAATACCGAAAACTTCATTTTGCTTTCTTCATTTAAAAGTATAATATATATCTCAAATTAACTGACAATGAAAAATTATGCAAAGTTCTCATATTGGGGGAGGAGATAAGGCCATGCCCGGCAATGCTCAAGGGTTACTCCTGGATCTCCAATTAGGAATTACTGCAGTCCGTGCATGGGTGCATGGGGGAACATATATGATGCTGGGGATTGAGCCCACATTGGCTGTGTGCAAGACAAGTACCCTACCCACTGTATTATCATTCCAACCTCTCCATGCATAGAAATCTAAAAGTAGAAAAATTCAGCAGTCAACCTACTAAGTTAAAACTGGCAGGGCTGGAGCGATAGCACAGCAGGTAGGGTGTTTGCCTTGCACGCAGCTGACCCAGGTTCGATTCCCAGCATCCCATATGGTCCTCCGAGCACCGCCAGGAGTAATTCCTGAGTGCATGAGCCAGGAATAACCCCTGTGCATCGCCGGGTGTGACCAAAAAAAAAAAAACCCTGGTACTAGAGTGAAAAGCACATATGAATGATAAAGTCCAGAAACTTCCATTTCCCACCTGTATCACTAAATGCTGGTCTTCGAGGACCAAAAAGGCCACCAGTGCGCTGTACTCCCTCATCCTGTTCAAATTCACTATCTAGATTTGTAAGCAATAAGATCAGATTGTTATTGTTAAGAACTTTTAAAAATACAGAGTAAAGAGAAAAATCAAATTATGGTGTCTTAAGTTAAAATATATGGAATGACAGGGTTGGAGCAATAGTACAGAGGGTAGGACATTTGCCTTGCATGTGGCTGACCCAGGTTTGATCCTGGGGACCCCATAGAGTCCCCTGAGCCCCACCCTGGCACTCCATATGATCCCATGAGCCTGCCAAGAGTCATCTATGAGCAGAGCCAGAAGTAAGCCCTGAACACAATTGAGTGTAGCCCAAAAAAGGGGGTGAAAAAAGGATGTGGTATGAAACTTTTAACAATAATCACAAGGTTTCTTCCCTTATTGTTGAACAAATTTTTTCCACAATTTTTCCTTAATTACAAATTAAATTACTCATTTTTAAAAAGAAGTCCTATAAAACATTCTATTACAAATTCATTCCCTCAATAAAAATTTTTACTAAGTTTTACAGAAGTTAAGGCCAACCAATGCTATGCCAAAATATGTAAAAGTATTCAAGTTAACCCCAAGAAGGCTTTTGCCCCCAGAAATTTCATGACATCTCACTCATTCTTCAGTATAGCTCCCACAGTTACCAAATCAGTCATAAAGTGATCCTTCAGATCTCTACACTTTATCTTTTACTTCTTTTGTAATTTTGTAACAGTACCTGTGAAATTACAAAGTTATTCATGATTGGGTTTCAGCATACATTGTTTCAACACCAATCCCTTCACCAATTTCTCCCCTTTCCCACTTTGTCCCCCCCCCCCCACCACCACCACCACTTTGCTTCTACAAGGACAACTTTTAAAAACTATCTTTTTGCATTGTGGCTTACTGTACTGTTTCTAATAGGGTTTCCTACAAAATAGTTGATCATCTTTCAGCACTACCTCCTCCTCCAATTTGATCTACCCTTCTGATAGTCACTGCCCCCTCCCTGTCCTATCATCCAGACCTCTCAGGTGGTGTGATGATTCCTACTGACCAGTTTTAATGTTTTTTGTTTCCATTTTCCTAGAACATTTATTATTCACCCATTCTTTCCTCATACTCAGAATATGAGAGATCATTCTGTTAGTCTCTGACTAATTTCAGTCAGCATACTTTTCAGGTCTTTCCATGTAGCAGCAAACTGCATTACTTTATTTTATTGCCAGTAACAGTCCATTGTGTATATATACCATATACCATAGTTTCTTTATCCAGTCATCTATTCTTGGATACTTGGGTTGTTTTCAGATTTTGGCTATTGTGGATAATGCTGCAAGGAACACAGAGCTGCAAATGTCTTTTTTCCATTTTGTTTTTGTGCCTTTGGGATATATTACAAGAAGTGGAGTTTTTGGAACAAAAACCCAATTTCTAGATTCTTTAGGAGTGTCCACATTGTTTTCCAAAATGGTTAGACCAGTCAACATTCCCGCCAGCAGTGAATGAAAGTCCCTTTCTCCTTGCATCAACCCAGCAGTGCTTGTTTTGATATGCGATAGTTTTTGCCATGTGAAATGATATCTCACTGATGCTTTGATTTGCATCTCTCTGATGATTAGTGATGCAGAGTATTTTTTCATGTACCTTTTGGCCATTTGTATTCATTTGTATTTCTTCTTTGAGGAAGTTCCTGTTCATCTCTTCTCCCCGTCCCATTTTTTTTTTAACTGAGTTGGAGGTTTGGGGCCAGACATCAAGGTTTTAATCCATTTTATTTGAGCTTTGTGCATGCCGTTAGAAAGAGGTGGCGGGGGCAGAGTGATAATACAGTGGATAGGGCATTTGCCTTGCATGCAGCTGACCTGGGTTCAGTTCCATATGGTCCCCAGAGCATGGCCAGGAGTAATTCCTGAGTGCAGAGCTGTGACTAACCCCTGAGCATCACCAAGTGTGACCCAAAAGCAGGAAGGAAGGGAGGGAGGGAGGGAGGGAGGGAGGACAGACAAAAGAACAAAAGAATGAATGAATGAGGTATGAGTTCAGGTTTTTTTGCATGGAGCTGACCAGTTTTCCCAGCACCTCTTATTGAAAAGGATTTCCTTGCTATATTTTTTTAAATTTTGTTCCTTTATCAAAAATTAACTGGTCAAATACCTGAGGGTCTGTCCTTCTCTCTGGTTATTTAATTATATTCCATTGAGCTGAAATCTGTCTTTATTCCAGATCTGTTTTAATTACTACTGCTTTGTAGTACAGTCTGAAGTTGGGGAAAGGGATGCCTCCCCTCTTTTTTCCCCCCAAGGATTGCTTTAGTTATTCAGGGGAGGGTGTACTGTTCCATATGAATTTCATGAATATTTGGTCTATTTCTTTGAAAAATGTCATGGGTATCCTTATAAGGACTATGCTGAATCTGTACAGTGTTTTCAAAGTATTGCTTCACACTTTATTTTAAAGAGAGAATACACTAATACACTAATGGACTATACTTATATTAAATCATTATTACTAATTTCTAGTTTTATAGCATCTAAAATCACTAATTTGTCTACTGTTAAGAGACATATGCAATCAACAGTGACTCCTGCAGACAATGATCACCAAAGAATCATGGCTAGACGAATTAAAGGTAGACTGCTGCACTGCTAAAAGAAGGTGGTATATAATTGGGAGGGGTTAAAGACAGAGAAAGCCACCTATTTAAAAGGTTAGCAGTTGCTATCAAGGCTCTAAATTACTCAATAATATTTAATAGTAGAGAACTGAAACAAAGTTAAGAAATCTAATGTATTATAATTTATGATTAAGATTTGTATTTTCCGACCAGTATACAATTAATGTGTCTGAAAACTAAGGTCATGTTCATGGTAGGCAATTATGAACCAATCATTGTGCTAAACTGCTCTCATGTAACTCTCATAACAAGCTTATAATGACAGATATTGCAACATTTATCATTGCTTTCTTAACAGATGAAGCACATTATTTGTAATTCACTACTAACTTGAACTTCCAAGACCAAATCCTCCACGGCCACCTCTGAAACTACCTCTTCCACCTCGTCTAGGTGATGCTGAAGCTTCACAATCATTTCCATCTTGATAGCCTGTAATATTATCACAAACACAAATAATACAAAACAATCTTGAGGAGACAAATCTTGGGCAAAACAAGGAAAATTTGCGGACACTGTCAAATATAAGCCTTACATGAATAAATGATTTTAAAGTATTTTAAGGAATTGCACTGTAGCACTGCCCTCCCGCTGTTCATCGATTTGTTCAAGCAGGTCCAGTAATGTCTCCATTGTGAGACTTGTTACTGTGTTTGGCACATCAAATATGTCATGGGTAGCTCACCAGGCTTTGCTGTGCAGGCGAGATACTCTCAGTAGTTTGCCAGGCTCTCCAAGAGGGCCGGAGGAATCCAACCCGGGTCGGCTGACCCAGCCATGTGCAAGGCAAACACCCTACCCGCTGTGCTATCACTCCAGTCTCTTTTAAGGCATTACAGATACTAAAATTATATTAGACCAAAAACTGCAATATTTACTAATATATGGTTATTATTTTTAATCCACTGCTTGTTTTGAAAACTAAAACAATGACTAAAAAGAAAAATATGTCATATAAAATACCGAAAGTGGCCACAAATGCATCATTCACCAGTTTTCCACAACCCACAGGAAGATTAAATTCTGGGTTTCTATTTGCTGCCAATCCTATAGAAAACAGTAAATATTTTACTCAAAACACAGATAAGAAGGCACATTTGAAGTCTGAGTTCCTGTTATAAACCAGTTTGGGTTTTTTGTAATTTTTTTCAGGCGGGAGGTTATCACACCCAGTGTTGTTCAAGGGTTACTCCTTGTCCTGCACTTTGAAATTACTCCTGGCACCGCTTGGGGGATCCAAGCAGTCACATGCAAGGCAAATGCCCAATCCACTGTACTATCTCTCCAGCCCCTACAAAAAATATTTTAAAAACTGAGCACTAACAGTGGGTAGGATATTTGCCTTGCACGCGGCCGACCTGGGTTCGATTCCCAGCATCCCATATGGTCCCCTGAGCACCGCCAGGAGTAACTCCTGAGTGCAGAGCCAGGAGTAACCCCTGTGCATCACCAAAAAGAAAAAAACAAACAAACAAACAAAAAAACCCTGAGCTTTAAAAAAAATCAGTTAAAACAGTTCAAACTAAGTTTTATCACACCTAAGATAGAATGAGATCAGTAAGTCAAAGTGCCAAATGAGCAGAAAATTGAGATGGTATCTTGTTTATGAGGTTGTGACTATTTACACCTTAAAAAACTGATCAACAGGGGTCCGATACACAGTGCTGAGCCAGAATAGCCTCTAAGAATCACTGGCTGTGGCCAAAACTAACCCACCCACAAAAGAAGAATTTTAGACAGAAGTGGCATTATCATTGTTATTCCAGTGGCCCTGGAATAACAATGATAATGCTGCCTTAAAGGGAAAAATCAAAGAGCTCTGTGAATTAATTTGAAATCTGGTAAGGATAAAGAGGGTTCATTGAATCTTTAGCCAATTATTTCCTTAAACAAACCTATAGCTATTTTTACTACACTGGAATAAAACTAGGCCAATGAACATCTGGAAAAATTGAATGAAAGGCATTTCTATTATCCAAACACTGAGACTTGTTACTGTGTTTGGCATATTCTATTACTAGATATACACCTATGTAACTGTAAGAAACGCAGAAAGAACCACTAAGTCAATGATGGTTGGAGGGATCATTCAGGAGAGGATGTGGGCTGAAATTAGACAAAGGACAAAACATGATCATATTTTGCCTACTGTACACCTTCTCACTGTACATACCAGTCAAGGAAATGAGGAACTCTTTCAGGATGGCCTCTCATGAGGTATCTATACTGCAAACCATAATGTCAAAAAGTAGAGAGAGAGTAAAAAGGAAAGTGCCTGCCATATAGGCAGGGGGTGGGGTGAGTTTTGGGGGGGCCGAAATACTGAGGACATTGGTGGAGGGAAATGTACACTGGTGGGGGGATGGGTATTTGATCATTTTAAAACTGAAACTCAATCATGAAAGCTTTTTAACTATCTCACGTTGATTCAATTAAGAAAAACACATTAGAGGGCTGGAGAGATAGCACAGCGGGTAGGGTGTTTGATTTGCACACGGCCGACCCCGGTTCGATTCCCAGCATCCCGTATGGTCCCCTGAGCACCGCCGGGAGTAACTCCTGAGTGCAGAGCCAGGAGTAACCCCTGTGCAACACCAGGTATGACCCAAAAAGCAAAAAAAAAAGAAAAAAGAAAAAGAAAAACACATTAATGTATTCAAAACATTCAAAAGTGGGGAAAAAAACTCCCTAAATTTATTAAGTATAGAAAAGGGTATACAGTAGTGCTAATGATCTACAACTGTAACCAACAATATGAATAGGTTCCACAAATATATTAAATAGAAGCCAGACATAAAAGAATATACACTGTATTATTCTATGTTATATACCAAAACAAACTGATTTATAATGTTAGAAATTAGCCTAAAATAAATGTAATGTTTTCATGGTTGTAATTTCTATTTACTCAACCCAGGTGACTTATTAGGGAAAAAGTTACTAACCATGGATTTTTAATATGTGTACTGTCGGTACAGTATCATCATACTTCAAAATAAACTTAGATACATTTATACAAGTACACATTTTTTGGGGGGAGGGTGGTCACACCCAGCAATGCACAGGGGTTACTCCTGGTTCATGCACTCAGGAATCACTCCTAGCGGTGCTCGGGGGACCATATGGGATGCTGGGAATCGAACCTGGGTTGGGCCACGTGCAAGGCAAATGCCCTACTTGCTGTGCTATCACTCCAGCCCCTACACATATTTAAAGATTTACCACCGTGTGCAAATTTCTCACTGTCAAATGTATCCATCTTACAAGGACTACAATCGGAAAATAGTCTGAAAAATGACTGCCCCTGCTTGTCATTCTAAACTAGTAAACAAGACATTATTAAGCACACAGAGATGCAAACTAGCTTTTTACTATCTCATAGTAAATATGCATTAAACTCATTTAAAATTAAATGCAATAGTAAAGAAGATATTCACTATTTACAGAAAACTCTTCTCCCAAGTAATGTTTTTTAGAGCAGAAGAATCAAATTAGCTTGTGACAAGCAAAAGTAAAGTAATGCTGAGTGGTATTTTTCTTAGCTAAACTTCATCCCAATCATTATATGGCCCCTGCATTTGTTTAAGAAACTCAACTTTAAAGACAAATAACCAACAGTCATTCACTACCAAATATATTCTTACTCTTAGTTCTAGTTAAGCAAGATCTAGCTAAGAAGAACTTGCTATTTTTAGGGCTAATCATGTATCTAAAGGGAAAAGGATATCCTAAAAAGCTACAGTACAAAGTGCTATTAATTACTAATTTGCGTTAATCAATAAACTTGATTAAACTTGATAAACTTGTTATTGCAAATAATTTACACATCTACAGAATTCAGTAGGCTTACATTTTATTATAATTTTAACAGGTAAGCCTAGAAATAGTCAAAAACCAAGTATATTCTTAATACTATCTCACCTCAACTTCACTAGAGGCAAGATTAGCAGAATATATCGACTTGAACAAACGGAATTCACAATTCCCTTCCCCAAATCTACATAATTCTATTTAGAAATAGAAGCACTAATTCATCTAAACTGCAACTGACCAAAATTTATAGAGTTCCTTTTTTGAACTTCATAGTAGATTTTAGAGACTGAGTGAGGGGTTGTTAATCCAATGATACTAGAAAAAAAGAGGAATACTCCTGAAGAGCTACTCAAATATTAAGGGCATAAGACATATGCTGATTGACTTTTCTTCAAAGGTTTTCACCACCAGTTTCCTTTTTCCTCTTATAAAATGAGATTTGTCAGTATTTCTCTTCAAAATTGTTCCAAAATATGATCCTTACCGCCTCTCTTGGAAAACCCTCTGTTCCGTGTCTGATTATCTTCACAGTCATTATTAGACTCTTGAATAAAAATTTAACATGTGAATAGCATCTAAATAATTTTCAAGTATACTATCTAAAGAATAGCACTGCCACAAAATAAATTAGCATAAATGCAAAACATCTATGCTCATAGGTTAAAAATGAACTAAATTCCTAATATAATGTTAGCAATACTAAGATATATCATAGATATTAGTAATTACTTAGATATAATTAAAAATTGAATGTTAAGAATAAAACACAGAAACCACAATTTCTTGCATGTTAAGCACAATTCCAAAAATAAAATTTCATAAATACCAGTTTAAAAATAGCTTCAATAACATGTACACTAGCTAAGTAGTCAAGTGGATCTTAATTATGAGTCACAGACCACAGGAAAATCATGATTCTCTGTTTATCTCATTATTCCTCTGCATTTTCTTCCCTAATAAACCAAAACATAGTGTTTTAAGTATATGAGATTTCCCTGTTCATCCTAATTATAAAGAATCTGGGGAGAGTATGGCTTTTCTGTTTTCAATGATATTTTTATATAACATTATCAGAGTTCCTAAGCACTAAACGAAATGCGTATTAAGACACTGAAGGTTGCCTACGAATTCTCTGCAGAGATGTTTTAAAATAAATTCCCATTCACCTAAATCCAGAGGTATTGAAAATGTAGCAATAGTAAGAAATAATTTTTCAACCTTTAAAACTTACATATTCCTAATATAACTTGGTACAATAACAGAGTTTTCTAAAAGATTTCAATAAAATATTTTAGGGAATACAAATATAGTTTCAAGAAATCTTTATACATTTTATTAATTTTTAGTATCTGAGAACTTTAAGCTAATGATATCATCAAGAGGTTAGACAGCTTAGAAGTTATCAGTTAAGATCTTGTACTATCACTTAGATAACAGTATATGTTATGAGCTTCTAAATATTCCTAAAGAACCTTGTAACATTAATATTATTCTGTTGGAAGAATAATTTAATATTTCACAGGAACTGGACAATAAATGAATTTGGGAGAGATGATGATCCTGGAATAATGATGGTTGCTAACATATATTACTTTAAACAGGAGTGAATTAATGTGAATTAATTTGAAACCTGGTAAAGGGTAAGAGATTTCACATCAGTTTTGGCTAATTGTTTATCTAAACATAAAATCTATAATTATGCTGACCACACTGGGAATTAAAGTAGTCTGATGACATTACAAGAAAATGGCTGAAAGGCATAATTAGAAGAACAGAGAAAAACTTCTGTACTATTTCACAATTTGCGATTATTCCAAAATTTGAAATGATGAAAAGCCTGTAACTATAAAATAAAGCTCAAATAAAATAACTGACACCAAGATTAGTTACAATCTATTAAGTAAAATGATAAAACATATAGAACCTATGTGTCTGGAACTGATCTAAATAATGTTAAAACTTTTTAAACACTAAAATATGAGCTACTGTTTATGTTATTTTGTGCAGAGAAGTTTAAGATATTTTTGAAGATAATACAACTGAATTGCTAGGAGGAGGATCAGGTCTCAAACTTAAGAGTATCTAATTTCAAAATTAGAACTTTTCACTAGACTCTTCCCACTAAGTGGAAGCAATATTACAAAGAAGATATTCACAGAAACATGCTATTCGTGTGTGTGCAGAGTAAAAGTTTGTATCACAGTAATCATACTTGCTCCTGCCATGCCAGCAATTGGATAATAAAAGAACTCAATCTACATACACATTTTTTAAAAATTTTAGGACAACTAAGAATGAGAACAGAACTAAGCAGACATTCTTTCCTCTAAAATGGTCTATCAAGTGCCGGCAGAAACCACAATTTATGCTTGAAAGTATTTTTGCCCCACCACCAAAAGGAGATAACTGGAAAGGAAGATCTTTGGTAAATAAAAATGATCCTCAACATTAATTGATTATAAGTTGGAGGCATTATGCTAAGCAGAAATGTAAAAGAATAAATGTATTTTTCTTCCCTTAAATATTAGTTCTCTGTTATACATGTTTTTACTTTAATGGGACAGGAGAAAACGACAATGGAGAATGAGACAAGCAAGTTTAGGGAAACAGTCATAATTAATATATTAAAACCCCATTTATTGCAAAAGGGTTTTAAAGTGATCAGGTCTAGGTTTGATTTTCAGACTCACTATTAGACTAATATTTAAGATCAAGTCTCAAATATTTAAGACACATGACATTTACTGTTTATGTTGATAGTGTCTGCTACTAAGTTTCATGCCTTTACACACACTTTCATTTAGTTTGCATAACAACCTATAAAAATGAATAGCTTCCATTCTACAGAATAAGAAACTAGGTCAGAGAAATAAAGCAACTTTCTCCAAGAAATTCTATTTCTGCAAGTAGCAGAAAAAGAATATGAAACCAAGTCTGGAATTCACAGCTTGTTATAACAGGATTCACACAAAAGTGATCACTACACAAAAGTATCAGAATCACCACGAATAAGGTCATATGCAAATCTTCAAAATCAGTTTATCCTAAAAAAAACACTGCTATTTATGTAGCCACTCTTCTAGTAAAACTATTCCCATTTTCCGTAATTCTCCATTTCAGAGTGTCAGTACTTTGACATCTCTGGTTCAGCAATAAGTTCAGATTCACATTTGAGTCTGAATAGGGAAGTACATGTCCCAACTCAACCATCTTCAAATACGTAAGTGGATATTTGATTCTTGGATTGTTATTTCTACTATCTCATCACACATTTTGTCAAGATTGTGGGCCCGGAGATATAGCTCAAGGGCACAGAGCACATGCTTCCTACTATGAGCTCTATATTGCTGAATATGACCCCTATGCCACAAGTGCAATCCCGAGTACCACAACAAAATGTGTGATCTCCACTACTGTAGCAACAAAGCTGAACTTTAATTAAGATGTGACAGTCAGCCAAATGGAAATGCCAGAATTTTTGGTTAAGACTGCTGTATAATGCTTTCACTTAACAAACTGCTTTATAAATAAATAAATTAGAATTCAAGTAGACAAAGACAAACTCAGTCTCCCTAGAACATGAACTGCTTGCTTGCCTTTAAATTTTAAAAAGACACTATAAAAAAAAATGAACTTACCTCTCCCGAAACCAGAGCTATCACCTTCTTCGAACTTGTTATTTGAAAAACCTATACAAAAATTCAAAAATTTCTGTAAACAATTACCTGCTCCCCTGGGGCAAAACAAAGCAAAGAAAAAACACACAGGGACAAGTCACTTTAAAAAAGGATTAACTGGGCAAAGGAGATGGCTTTAAGGGCTGGAATGTACGTGTCCTGGGTTCAATTCTTAGCACTGAGTTATCCCTAAGCACCACCAGGAGGGGACTCCAAATGAAACAAAAACAAAAAAATAAACCACACAGAACTGCATATTTTAAAAACACACATAACTGTATATTGAAAATATTTAATTCATACTAACAACAGTACAATTTCTTATGTGAATTTATTAAGTTATGTCAGCCAATTTTCTGTTATCTTAGATGACACATATTCCTTTATATGAAACAGAGCAAAAGGAAGTATAACACTATTATATGCAATCTATTCAAAATGCAGTGTTATAATTTTATAAATTAACCTTTAGTCTTCTACAGAACAACACTATTAGATTATAATCCAATATTCACTAATTTCCCCCTTCCCATTAAGGAAATGCTACCTTTTCTTTTACCATATTAATTGTTCTCAAAACATTTAAACATCAAGTTCTGCTTTCACATTTCTCATTAAATAAAAACTTGCATGTAGATTTATGCATCATTGAAGTATACAGGTATGTCTTAATTTTCAAAACATCCAACAGTAATATTTCATAAATTTGTAAATGCTGAATCTTAATGACATTTTAAAAATATTTCAACTATCAATACAACACCAATATTTGGCCTAAATAACTTAAGTATTTAACAATCTAATAATCCACTAAATTATAAAATATTAGGCCAAGGAGGTTTTTTGCTATTGCTTTTGGCATATCGAATACATCACAAGTAGCTTGCTAAGGAGGAGATGAGATGTTACTGGTGCCCCCTCAAGCAAATCAATGAACAACAGGAGGATCCAGACCCAGACTCCAGATCCAGGCCCAGGAGGTAACTCAAAGGGCTGGAGGACATGTCTTTCATGTGGAGGACCCAAGTTTAATCTTGGCACTGCAAGATCTCCCATAACACCTCAGCACCATTGGGGTGCCTGGAAGCCTGAAGCATCTGTAGGCCTGAGCAGTACCACATCATCAGCACTGAACCATCAGACTACATGGTGGGTCAGGTACTGTCAGGAATGATTTCTAAATCACTGAGTACTGCTAGAGAAAGTCCCCAAGAAAATAAATCATAATACATAAATTGTATTAAATTCTGAATAGAGGGTAACTGACATTTTAAAAATATTTTCTTACAAAATGTATGCCATGTGGGTGAGATACTCTCGGTAGCTTGCCGGGCTCTCTAAGAGGGATGGAGGTTGGTCGCATACAAGGCAAATGTCCTATCCACTGTGCTATCAAGCCTGGAAAGCTAGCTGTGGCGTATTCAATATGCCAAAAACAGTAACAAGTCTCACTTCATGTTCCTGGAGCAAGCAGATACCATTGGGCTACATTAGCACATGACAGGGATGAATGGAGACGTTACTGGTGCCCACTAAAGCTAATCGATGAACAACGGGACTACAGTGCTACAAAATGTATGCAGGTCATGTCACACTTAGGTTCAACAAAAGTTAAGATCTCATACATCAAAGAACTCCACCGAGGGGTCTAAGAGATAGTACAGTAGGGCAGGGTATTTCCATGCACACCCCATATGGCACCACCAAGCCCTGAGGACAAAGCCAAAAATAAGCCCTGAGTACAGTTTGGTGTTGCCCAAGAATAAAACAAACCAAAACTCCACAAAAATGGAACAAATGATCAGCATATAAAAGCAATTAGCCTACAGCCTTGATATAACTAGAAGACAAGTAAGTTTTTCTTTCTCAGCTGGCCACTTCCACATCTCCTAAAGCTCTGCTTGCTCTTCCAAACTCTCAGTGAAGTTAATCTCCTGGATGATATCCCAGGGACATTTTTTGCTAAAGAAGCTGATTATCTTCCCTTCCAGCTGAGTCCCAGCATCCTTCAGACCCAAACCCCTCTGCTATCTTCTCAGCCAGGCACCTCTACATCTCCTGAACAGAACAGCCACATACTCAGACAGCAAACAGGGGGACTAACTACAAAGATTCACCCTGAGCACAGCAAGAACACCGCAAGAACACAAGGGATGATGCACCAAGATCAAGGAGTAAAAAATAACACCACAGAGGGCTTTACAAATATCAACCAACTATGCAAATGCTCAGAGCGACTTTAGTCTCCCTCACCATGTCAAGGTTGTTTAATGAGTCCTAAGAAGGCACAAAAGAAAATGTGTGGGGAAATGAAAATATGACACTAGAATTTACAAATGAAGAATATGGTTGTGATATAAAGAATTCATGGTGTTTATGGTTGCCTGTACAAGATTAGAAGAGGTCTGTTTATTCTGAGCTTACTAAGGGAGTTTATATCTTTTTAATAATAAGTTAATGTCTTGCTGTATGTCTATTCAGGCGATATTTTATATCTGTAGATTTTTATTAAACAGTTTCCTTACTAATGCAAATATTTAAACATTATCTACAACATATTTTCTAACAAAGCCTGCATTCCCTTTTTAGGATAAAACACACCTTAGTACTTCCACAGATCTAATAAGATTTTCCCTTAAAATCTTAATTCTCCTCTCCTCATTCAAGTATTTGTAAAATTTATGTATTTCATGTTTAATTTTAAATATATTTGTACAGAATTATCCATACCTATTTTTAAATTTATATACCTAACAGAAAGTTATTTTTTGAGAAAAATTAGCTTAGCACTGATTTATGATTTTATGGAATTTCAAGAGTTTAGCTTAAAAAATCTCTATGTGTATAGGTATCACCACCTTCACAATAAAAATTTTTATGAAAGATCTTTCATACGTGGGACATAAAGTAACATAGTAAGAAACAACAAAAGGTCAAAGTCATAAGAACTGTAAATTTTGTCTAGATTGTCAAGCTAACATGAACGGGATGTTGCTGGGAGGGTCCTTGGGATACCAGTGGGGGGAAGAGGGCACTACGGTGATAGGTGTGGTATTGGAATGATATATACCTGAGATGTATAATTAACAGTATTGCAAATCCCAGTACTTGAATACAAATTTTTTGTAAATTTTTCCTTGAGCACATACAGACTCTGAAAACACAAATTAATCCTTGCAGAAAGAGTATTATCACAACACATAATCTTTGGAGTGGGTTTAGAGAAAGATTATATTAAACTGCCCTTTGCTGCTTCACATCTAATCTTTCCTCTTCAAGAATGAAATGCTGAGTTTCACTGAAAACATCTCTGGGATGCAAATCCTGAAGCATTTGCTCTGTATTTTCCTCCGTGTATTATAATAAAATCTGATCTAATGTCAAATTCTTTGATCTACTTTGAATTGACTTATTGTAAGGTGTGAGGTAAGAGACCTTATTTTTTGTTTTTGTTTTTTTTTAATATATAGCTGTTCAGTTCTCCCAACACCGCTTTTATTGAAGGGACTATCTCTTTACTCCACTGTGTGAACCTTCCTACTCTGTCATAAATTAGCTGACTATAGATCTGAGTGTTTCCTATAGGGTATCAGTTGTAATCCATTGGCGAAACAGTCTATCCATATTCTACTACCTATCTGTTTTGATTACTAGAGCTTCAGAGCAGAGTCAGGAAACATAATACTTCCTAGTTTCTCTTTCTTAGAATAGATTTGCCTAAAGTCTATTTAGCCAAATTAGACTTTAGGGGTCAGGTTGTGGGTGGGAAGGAATCTGTGTTATGTGGAGGGATGGGAAAACAGGGAGGTGGGAGTGGACGTGATAACATTGTAGGCCTAAAACCTATTCTAAGCCACCACATAAATCATGTTATCCAAATAAATACATTTTTAAAATGCTGGGTTTCCAAAATGCTTGGGAAAATCTCCCACCTATACATTAGTAATCTAAACCTAGCTTAATACTACAGTTTTGGGGGGGGTGGGTGTGTGTGTGTGTGTGTGTGTGTGTGTGTGTGTGTGTGTGTGTGTGTAGAGGGGCAGGGGATCAAATCTTAGCACTTCATACATGCAAGTCAACTTCTCTACTATGATCTACATTCCTTGTCCCGTGCAGGTTTCAAAGATTTTTCAGAGGAAAAAAATGTATTTCAATACTGGATCTTCAGTCTATTACACATAGAGACTCAAATTAATATTTCTAAGTGTAAAATGTATCTCACACTTTCAGGAAACAGAAAAGGCACCTGAGTAAAAATAAAAAAGGATCTGAAGCTCACCAGACTGGTAACTCTACGTGAGGCATTATAATTATGCTACCTTAACTGTTTAGCTATTAAAACTAATGTTAAATGGAATAGTGTACATACCCAAAGTAGAATAAACTGTTGTTGAAGTTAAAAGCATTTCCATATGACTGTCCTAGGTTCTTATAAAAGACATACTAAGTATATTACAAGAAAATATAAACTAATTCAAAGACTGGAAGACTTAGGGTTACTCAAGATTTGAATACACAAGTTACCTCTGTTTCCAAAACCCTTTCCAACTCCAAAACCACCCATTGCAGATGTATTCTCTCTTTTATTAGACTCGCCAGCATCTGGAAAAAGTTAGACAGGTAAAACTCTTGAATAAATATATACTATTTCAAAAAAGGATTATGAATTTTTAAAAACAGGAGTCTGCTTTAACCAACCTAATCAATCAAACACATCAATGCAATTGTTTTCTAATATTCTCAAAATTAAAATAGAAATAAAACCTCACTGATATTTTTTAAAATGAGCATCTTATTCCAACAAAGTTCATTGTACAGAGTTAGGAGGGATTAAGCTTTTTCAACTAGTTATTAATAGCCCCATTTCACTATTCAACAGCTAACAGATTAAGACAAAGATACTTACCTCTGTTTCCCAAACTTCTCCCAGAGCCAAATCCACTTCTCATGAAATGGTCTCTTCTAGTAGGTCCATCATCCATTTCTAAATAAAAAAACATAAAGTCAAAATAAGTTTATTGGCAGCAAGCAAACTGAACTTCTGAATGAGCCTTTTAGTGGTAATAGAGAAATTTTATATAGCAGTTAAAAAACAATCTAATACAATGTAAGGAGACAAATTATACCCTATAGTAAAGCTGTAAACTGGATCAATTGGGATCAAGTTTAAACAAATATACAATCTGAGGGACTAGAGAGAAAGGATAGCATGCAAGGAATTTCCCTTGCATGCAGTTAACTGTTCCCTTGCATCCCAGCACTGCATATGGTCCCCAAGCACCTCCAGGAGTGATCCATGAGCAGTAAGCCAGGAGTAAGCCCTGAGCACAGCAGGTTGTGATGTCTCTTCCCTCCCCTCCCCACCCCAAGTTTCAATGTCACTAAGAGTAGCTTAGATTTTCATAGAAAGGGGAAGGTGGAATTAAAAGAACAACAATGTCCTAGACAGAAACAGAACTAAAAAGACTGATAACTGAGGCTAGATACTGAACATCACCTATGATACTGAACTTCAACGTGGACAGATAATATATAGGAATTAACAATTTATTAGAGATGAAAGTATCCTAATCTGTGCCAATTTTGAAAGAGAAGACATGAAAGAAGCCGTGACAGAACATAATGAAACATTACTCAGCTATTTAAACATATAAAACCTTGACTTTTTCTACACCACAGATCTGAGTTTCCAAACTTATTTGTCCCACGGCCTTTTTCTTCAAAAAACATAAAACCACAACTCAGCACCTCTCCTCAAATATATCTCCCTTTTTTGAGATGGAGACACCAGGCGGTATTCAGGGTTGTCGTGAGTCTGCACTGAGGGATAACTCCTGGCAGTGCTTCCTCAAATATATCTCCCTTTTTTGAGGTGGTGACGTCAGGCAGTACTTAGGGGTTAGTCATGACTCTGCACTGAGGGATAACTCCTTGCAGTGCTCAGGGGACCATATGAAGTGCCAGTGATCAAATCTCAGTTAGCAGTGTGTAAGAAAAGTATCCTACCCAGTGTATTATTGCTCCAGCTCCCAGATTTGCATTCTTTTAAGTGAGCAAACAGAGCACCCTTGACTACACCGAACCCTACTATTCATCTACCCACACCCTGACTCCATCCTACCACCACCACTATATTATACCAGCTTCCTGAGGGGTAGTATCAACATTTTGGGAAACACTGACAGAATTGGACAATAAAGTGCTAAGTGAAGTCGGAAGGAAAAAGACAAATACTGGAGAAGGAAGGAAAGAAAGCAAGCAGGAAGACAAGGGTTATGGATGCATGCTTTCCACATATCCAACGCAGTTTTAACCCCTGGCACCTCCTGGCCTCCTGAGAATTGGTGGATGTGGCCCTGAAGACCAAGACTACCAGGACGGCCCTAGCAGTACCCAGCACTGCAGGGTCCAAGCAGCACCACATCCTACTCATCTATGTCAAGAATTCTGACAATAAGCAACCTGAAAATCAGACAAGCCATGTTTAAGACTGGGGAAAAGTAAACCTAACAGGAATACAAATCACTAAATTCAATTCTGTACTTTCTCCTCTCTCCCTGCCTCCAGTCAAAAGTGATAAAGATCTTTTAAAAAACCTCTACAAGAAGGCAACTTAAGTTCTTAGCCTAAAAAGGTTTAATCTTTTGTCTTAACACATACCTGATGATGAACCTGGAGTCCTGTTAAAGGTGTCTCCATTTGCTCCAGAAGAGTATCTATCCTGTAGGAAAAAAGAGTAGTTTTCTATTTTTAATAAGTAGGTATCATCTCTTTAAAAAATATCAGATTATTCTAACAACTGGGCTGGAGCGATAGCACAGCGGGTAGGGCGTTTGCCTTGCACGCAACCAACATGGCCGACCCGAGTTTGATTCCTCAGCCCCTCTCAGAAAACCCAGCAAGCTACTGAGAGTTATCTAGCCCGCAGCTACCCGTGATGTATTCTATATGCCAAACAAGTCTCAAAATGGAGACGGTACTGGGTCCACTCAAGCAATGGCCCACTCGATGAACAACAGGAAGACAGTGCTATGATTCTAACAACTGTGTTCTGCTTAAAAAAAAAAAGTTAGACACAATTTCCTGGGTCACTGGATGGATGTTCCTTTATTAATTATTCCAAAATATTTTTAATCTTACATGTAACTTATTACTCTATCATTTAACAGCAATGAGGGCCAAAAAAAATGTCTTACTAGGATCAATCAATGCTTTGTATGAGAGGCCAAGTATGATCCCCAGCAGTCCATGTACCCTGGAGCACTCGGGGATGGGGGGCCCACTGAGCACTGAGCCAGGTGTAGCCCCTAAGCACCACTCCATGGGACTCCATAACCAAAAAATTAAAACAGTAATCAGAAAACTACAAGTATGAGCCAAATCTAGTCATCCACCACTTCTAGAATTAAATTATTACTGAAACATATTATCATTCAACCAAATCTGTCCAAAGTTGCTTTCACACTTAAACAAGCAGTGCACTGCAGCAAGGTACCACAACAGACAAACATCTGTTTGTGTATAGAAAAAAAAACATGTTATAGAACAGGATTTATTACTATCCAGTTTCAGACACACAAGTATTCCCTGATGATACGGAAGAATACAAACAATGATTAAGTAACAGTTTCTATACTAAAGCACAGAATTTCAAAGGGGCTTTCCCAAGCAGTGCTCAGGAAGTCTAGGAGATACTTTATGAAGTTATTTATCTGACTATTCAATTCTAGGGTGAGAGATTTGGTGCTACAATATGGGGTACCATCTGGATCCTCCTGAAGTACTGCAGTCCTCCAGGGCCACAACTGTGGATGCTGGACGTCCAGGTAGTATTGGAGATTCAGTCAGGGTCTCACCCCTGATGTCTGTGCTATTACTCCAGCCCCAACACATTTATTTTTAAAACTTCAAATTTGTTCATATAAAGTGAAATTAACAGGTTCACATTTTTAAAAAATACACTATAAACTTCTCTTACCCATTATATACAATATACTTACATATATATCTGCAGCAATACTACAAATCCAAAGAAATAGTACATGTAGGGTTACAATATTCATGATTAATTTCAAATTGTCAGAACAGATGGATTATCTTTGCTGCTCTCAAGCACTTATGGTCCAATTTTCCCTACTCTATTCTCAAAGAAACTTATTCACTATTGATGTGTGTACATTACATTTGCAATGGCAGAGTGACTGAACTCAGAAAAATCAGCTTTTGTTATAAAATCAATAAATCCTAAATTAATTTTAAAACTTTCCAACACGCCTCAGGTTATCTCTGAGTTAACTATTAGAATTTTTATCACTTCTAATTCATAGGTTCTTATCATTAATCCATTCCTTTATTTCCTCTGATGTAAGATTCTCCTATATAGGCAAAATTTTCAGAACAGAGTTCTGAAAATTCCTGCACAGGAAAATCAGAATTCAGAAAGCTAAAATGAAAGATGACCTAAAACATGCAGGTGATAAAACTGCTTTTAAAAAGTCACAATGATACAGCGACGAAGAGGACCAGATGGCAGGCTCCACAACTCCCGGAGAATTCTCCAGGCCCCATACTGAGCCGATATCACCGGGAGATCCAGATGGGGTAGGTGCTGTCTCCCCGTCTTCCCCAGATGGAATCCTGGCAACCATGAGCTTCTACAAGCATGGCTCTGGTGTGCAGGTACCAGGACTATTTTCCGAACCTCGCAGCCACATAAGCGGCCGTGCAACATTTCCTGATATACAAAGTGATCAATGGAAAGTAAATGATCTAGCGTTTGTCCCTGAAAAACAGGCTTGAATGGTGGTGGGAAAATTTGAGCAAAATATAATGCCCAACTGAAATGCATCTGGACTGTGCATTTAACTATGGTGCTATGCTGTCCTGGGAAGGGAAGGGTGTCTGTCCCTCCGCCTGTTCCCCCTTGCGGCGGCAGCATGGTGGCCTGCATCCTTTAGAGCCTAATGAACAGCCAGGTATGAGACTGCATTGACGAGGCACATGGGGCCTCATGGAATAGGGGGTGAATCGGCCCTGTTTCCTGCCATAACAATGCTCTGGGTTGCCACCCTCAAACGCCTCCTCCAACTTCTGAAAGACCAGGATCCCAGAGGCACACAAACTAATCTAGGAACCCAGGGGCCTTTGGCAGTAATCCCTCTAGGTTTATTACTAAAATATCAGAAATCAGTGGCCACACAACATCATATGCTCTTCATAATCAGAAACAGAAAACAAATTATCTAATGATGTCTTTTTGGAAGGTCTGAATGTTGGGGAAAATCCCAAATAATAATGTTGGGTCTTTTGTCGTAATATTGAATGTGATCAACGAAGAGAGAGTAAAGTGGAGATCTGCCACACAGGCGGGGTGTGGGTGAGAGGGGTGTATACTGGGGTTCTTGGTGGTGGAAAATGTGCACTGGTGAAGGGACGGGTATTTGATCATTGTATGACCGAGCGAGACTTGAACTTAAAGGCTTTGTGACTGTTCTCACGGTGATTCAATAAATAAAAAAATAAATAAAAATTAAAAAATTAAATAAAATAGTCAGTGTTGCTTTCCAAATAAGTTCTATGAAACAAGTCCCAACCTGCTCCAACGAGCTCCAAGATCCAAGTCCTCTGAACTACCTTCTCCCAGAACCCTAATATAAACAATTCTTAATCTGTATCATTATTTTTTGAATTAACTTCACATTCCCTACAGATCTCCCTTCATTTTTCTATCCTTCATAAAGCACCCTGCCTATGGTAATCGCCTCTACTTTCATTTTTTTCCACCAATTTGATTCAATTTAACTTCACCCTTCCAGTCTGCAGTGTCAGCTACAGGACTAAAACAGTAATGATTACTAAGAAAATTTAATTCTAATAAGAAAATTATGGTCTGAAGAAATATTATTGAAGGCAGGGCACTGGTTCTGCATGCAGTCAACCCCAGTTCAATCCTGGCACTGTATATGCTACTCTGAGTCCCACCAGAAGTTGACACCTCTGCACAGAGTTCATAGCTGCCCATGAGCACCACTGGTATGGCCCAAAAATTCCCACAAAAATTATGTAATAAAATCACATTTGGTTTCATCTTACCAAAACTCCCAGTATCATTTGAAGTGACAGTCTATTTCCTTACTCTTTCCTTCCTTTTCCTGGCTTATAGAACACAATATCCTAGTTTTACTCTTGTCCCATAGGCCCCTTTTCTACTCATTCCTCATTCTCCTCTCCCGGGTCCTTTTCCACTGACCCTCTAGTGGGAGTGCCTGAGGGCTTACTGGAGAGTCCTCAGTTTTACTCTGCCCAACTTTACGCTTGTCTCATCGCTTTGAATCCTACTAATAAATAAATCCCAATTGTTTTTCTCTATAGTGCTGATATAAGCAAAAAATTCATATAACTTATTGACTGGCATCATTGTTAACATGTTTCCATAGATATCCTTTAGACAGCAAGCACAAAATTCTTAATCTTTTAGCTTCCCAAATTAATTTTTTCTCATAGACACCCCCTACCACCATTTTGGCAAATTACACCATCCTCCAGAGAAGAAATAATGGCTCTGTGATTTTAGCTTCTCCTGGTACCTGTCAGTCTTCATTAGTTGATGAGAGTCCATAGGCTGTAAAATTGCCCATCATACTTTAAAAGGACGAACTTTTTTTCCTAAATTAATTCAATCAATATCTCTTACACCTTGCCAGTATCTTTATAGTTGTATCTCCTTACACACCCTTGCACTCTGCTCTCTAGTCCCACATTTAAATTTAAAAGATAAGTCACAGCACTCTCCTCCAAGATCACAGTCTAGTTTTTACTTGGATGAGGTTATTATCCATTTCCCACATGGTGACTTATTCCTAAATTCAGCATTTGTGTCCTCAGAGACACAAAATCCTTCGCATTTCATTGAGTCCAAGGTAGAAACTGCTACAAACCTTCCTCAGGTTTCAGCATTCCAATTTCCCTAAATCCCGGCAATTCTATGTTATCAAGGGTCATATTTTCCCGTTACTTCAGGATCACAATATAGTTGTGAGCAGTGAATAAAGCCATAGTTTCTTTTTCAAATTTTTATTGAAGAACTATGATTTTACAATTTATTGATAGTTGAGACCTAGGCACTTAATATTTCAACACCAATCCCACCACCAGTGTCAACTTCCCTCCACCAGTTTCCTATATTCCCTTCCCACCTCAACCCCTGCCCCATCCCATAGGCACATTACAAAGTTTCTGTGGTTCCAACTCAGATCTCATGAAAAACCATAGCTTATCTAAACTACTAATTCTAATAACATGCTTAATAAAATAATTGATATCATGATTGATAAACTAATCATCTCAAGCTATTTTCAACTGGGTAAAAACACTAAAATATTTTCTAAAGTGTGTCACAAAAACAAAAAACAGATTCAACAGAAATAGTCACTGGAAAACCCCTCCCATGATCATCTAGCAAGAAGCATCAGAGTAAATAAATTCAATTTCCTGTTACACTCTCTATACTCATCTGCCTTAACATACATCCCCAAACCTTGTCTATACGGTGCAAATGCCTAACAAGTGAGAGTTCTGTTCTATGCAATTGCTAGCTTATCAAACTTTGCTTAACACTTCACAACTTTCATTGTCCTGACTCTAGGTAATATAGTCATAGTCAAAACCTAGATAGGAAATTTCTAAAAGCTATCAGTATAAAACTATATAACCTAGTACATACAATATTAGGTACCTAGGTAAAATAATGAGAAACATTCAGAAAGGTTCATCACAGATATTCACAGACATTGTTTAAATGATACAAATTCAAGACATTTTAGATCAACTATGAATTTAGTAAAAGACAAACCTACCTCTTTCTTGAAATGAAATGAAATTAGAACAACCAAATTAGAGGGTGCCCTTTTTAAAAGAAGTTGAATCTGGACAGACTAGGGAAATAGTACAGTGTATAAGATGCTTGCCTTTTTTTTTTTTTTTGCAATCAACTGAGTATCACATGTGGACCTTGAGTACCACAAGGAATAATCCCTGAGCTCAGAGACAAAAGTTAGCCCTAAGCACAGCCAGGTGTGGCTCCTAAAAGGAAAATTAAATTTAAAAATAAACTGAATTAAAAACCCCTGCTTTCTCCAACATACAATGTCATACTTAACAATGTATGTTTCGGCACTTTTTAATCAGCCACAGCAGGCAATGCCAGTGACTACACGTGTTTCTTCAAGTGCATTAGACCAAATAATTGCATAGCCTGCACCAGCTGCTGTTTCCAAATGCCAAAAAAAAAAAAAAACTTACCATTAACTGGCTCAACCAAAAAATATATGTAAAAATCGTAAGGCAGGTCAGAGAGAGAGTACAGCAGGTAGGGTACTTCTTTGCAAGCAACAATCTGGATTCAATCCTCTCATTGCATATGGTCCTCTGAGCACCATAGGACTGATCCCTGTGCACAGAGCCTTCAAGTTCTGTGCACCACCAGGGGCCAAGTGTTGCCCCAAAATCACTTAATCACTTAACTTCCCGTTAGTCGTCAATTTGCTCGAGCGGGCGCCAGTGACGTCTCCATTTGTCCCTGTCTCGTGCTAGTGTAGCCCAATGGCATCTGTTCACTCTGGGAACATGAAGAGCCTCAAACCGATAGTTCATGATCTTGATGAAGAAGTCTGACCATCTGGTAGGTGGGCGGCCACGCGGTCTTTTGACATCCCGTGGAATCCAGTCGGTAACAGCTCTAGTCCAGCGGTCATCTTTAAATCTCATTACGTGACCAGCCCATCTGATTTTTGACACCTTGGCAAACGAGACAGCATCCCTGATTCTTGATCATCGACGGATGTCGGAACTCCGGATTCTTTCTCTCATTTGAGTGAAACGTGATATTCCAAGCATAGCTCTTTTTATTCTTCTTTGGGAGACCTGAATAGCGTTCTCATCCTGTTTGCGTAGGGCCCAGGTCTCTGAGGCATATGTTAATGCAGGAAGAACAGTGGAATCAAAGAGATGTGCCCGGAGCCGGAGGTTCTTCGTCCTCTTAGCTATTTCTTCGACGTTCTTGAAGGCGTTCCAAGCCGCTCTCTTCCTCCTGCGCAGCTCGGGTGCCAGGTCATCTGTCATACTGACTTCTCGACCTAGGTACACATAGCTGTTGCATTCGGAGATGGTCATTCCGTTGAGAGCAAATGGGGCATCAGGAACGAGGCTGTTTCTCATAAACATTGTCTTTGTAAGATTCAGCTGTAGTCCGACCTTTCCACACTCACAGCCAGCATTTGTGCCACTTGGCTGATGTTTGGTGTTATTAAAACAATGTCATCAGCAAAGCGGAGGTGGTGTAGTTGCCGACCATCTATCTTCACTCCCATTCCTTCCCATTGCAGTCGTCGCATGATGTTCTCGAGGGTGGCACTGAAGAGTTTCGGTGAAATGGTATTGAAAGAATCCATATTAGGGCATCAAATTTTTGTGTACTTTAGCTAACTTGCAACATTGCTTTCTGTAAAACTGCTTGGCTGCTTTGCACCTGGGGGAGAGGGGACTTGGAAAGTGATTTACTGTCCCTGAAATGTATTGTCTCAGTAAAGCACCCTGCAGATTTGGGTAAATGATAACTCAGGATGCGGGTGGTTGGGGGAAATTGCCCTTTCCTGGAATGTATTGTCTCACTAAAGCACCCTGCAGACTTGGGTAACTCAAAATGAGGATGGTCAAGGGAGAATACCTAAGGCTTAATGATTCCAGCTATAACCTTGCTTGTGCTGACAATCGATGTATGTAAATGCTGATCTTTGAATCTATAGGCTAAGGAGTGAGGTACTTTTAAATGGATTGGTTAAGAAAGTGTATGTTGTTACAAATCTATTGGCTATGAAATGCGCGGGCTTTGCTGTAATGGCCAGTGAAGGCCTATATAAGATCCCCTTTGAAGAAGTTCGGGGCTCTCAGCCACTGCCCGTTTTTGGGGTATGCTGCGGAGCCCCAGCATGCTGGTCTAAATAAACCCCGTTTTTACTCCTGCAGGAATTGTGTCTATCTGGTCTCTCCGCACCTCCCAGGGCTAGGGAACTCCCGATCCCAACATTATCACCCTGCCGAACCCCTCTCTTGATATCAATGATTATTTCTTTGTAGAATGGTGAGATCCTGGTAGTGAATCAGCAATACAGCTCACGGAGGATCCTGATGTATTGGGCTTGAATGCCCTGATTGGCTAGGGCTTCAATGACCGCTTCCGTCTCAAGAGAGACAGAACGTTCATTAACGTTCATTGATTTAAAGAAGGCCTTTGATTCTGCTGAGATGGAAGTGGCCCCAAAATATAAATATTAAAATCAAAAGGAGAGTCTTCCTCTTTGTCCCAACGCCGTGCTGGTCTTCTTCCCCTCTGAGGTCAGTTAACCCACCAGTCCTCGAACCCAGGACTTGGCTTTCTCTGTGCAAGCGCCCAGGCGTCCTCTAGGACCCTGAGACAAAAGCAACCCTGAGCCTCTTCCTCTTCGCCCCCAACGCTGTGCCAGTCTTCTTTCCCTCCCAGCTAGTACCCCGCACACACACCAGGTTCCTGTGGGGGCGTGGCCTCTTTACAAGTGAGCGTGGCTTTTGCAGAAGTGGGCGTGGCTTATTTTTAGGTGGGTCAATGCTCAAACGGCCGCAGGTAGTTTACTAATACCAAGAAATCTAGTGTTAACATCTCAATTTCCATACTTACACACCAACATGAAGAAACAACACAAATCCCCAACACATGGGGACAAAGATGAAGAGTCCAGAAGCCTCAGTAGGTGCTACTCACGTAAAGGACCTTTCTGAGAAAGAATTCAGATATGAAGTCATGAAGATATTCAATGAACTCAATGAAACAGTCATACAGATATCCAGTAACATGACAGAAACAATCGAGAAATTACGGAAAGAAATGAGAGCAGAAATGTCACGAATAAAAGATTCCGTACCTCTTCACCGCTCATGCTGCGCCGATCTCGTCCCAAACCCAGGTAAGTTCATCTGCCGGTACTTGAACCCAGAACTTGGATCTCTCCCTGCAAGATCCAAGGCGTCCTCCCAGATGCCTGGAGAAAAGCAGCTCTGAGACACTGCCTTTCCCTTTTCACCGCTCTCGCTGCACTGATCTCGTCCCAAACCCAGGTCAGTTCATCCGCCGGTAGTTGAACCCAGGACTTGGATGTCTCCCTGCAAGACCCAAGGCGTCCTCCCAGACGCCTGGAGAAAAGCAGCTCTGAGACTCTGCCTTTCCCTCTTTACCCCTCACGCTGCGCTGATCTCCCAAACCCAGGTTCTCGTGGGGGCGTGGCCTCTTCAGAAGTGGGCGTGGCCAATTTTTCAGCAAGCTAACACTTATGCGGCCACAGGTACTTTAGCCATACTAAGGAACCTAGTCCCCAAGGAACCTAATCCCCAACCTACACGACAACATGAAGAAACAACACAAATCCCCACCACATGGGGAGGACAACAACGAAAAGAATCCAGAAGACAGTTGATACTGCTCACCTAAGGGACCTCTCAGACAAAGAATTCAGATACGAAGTCATGAAGATGTTCAATCAACTCAATGAAAGAGTCAGACAGATATCCAGTAACATGACAAAAAAAATCGACAAATTACACGAGAAAATGAGAGCATTTCGTCACGAATAAAAGATTCCGTAGATGAAATGAAAAACTCTGTCTTTTCTCTCAACAATAAAATGACCGAAGCTGAAGAGAGAATCAGTGAGCTGGAAGATCAGCTGCACCAAGCCAACAGGCAACAACACACAGTGGCAAGGGACCTCAAAATAGCTCTACAGAGAATCAGAGTCCTAGGAGATGTTTCCAAGAGGAACAACATTAGAATCATTGGACTACCAGAAGCTCAGGGAAACAATCCCAATGAAAAAAAACACAGTTAAACAAATCATTGCTGAAGCATTCCCAGAGCTCCACAATGCAGCCATTAAGGTTCAAGGAGCCAGAAGGGTACCAGCTAAAAGAGACCCTACCAAAAACACTCCAAGACATATCATAGTTAGAATGATTGATGCTGCCGATAGAGATACAATACTGCAAGCAGCAAGGTCAAAGAAGGAAATCACATACACAGGAGCACCCCTTAGATTCACAGCAGATCTATCAGAGGAGATCCTCCAAGCCTGAAGGCAGTGGCAAGATATAGTGAAAAAACTCACTGAAATGAATGCTTCACTAAGGATACTCTATCTGGCTAAATTCTCATTCAAAATCGAAGGAATGGTACAGTATTTTCTAGAAAAACAGCAGCTCAGGAACTTCATAGACTCAAAACCAAACCTAAAACAAGGGCTAAAGGGGCTACTATAAGACAAAACAAACCCTACAAGCAAAACAGACCCTTACAGAAAGATGACACAAAACCCCATAACAATAATCTCTCTCAATGTCAACAGTCTAAATACACCAATTAAGAGACACAGAGTGGCAAAATGGATTCAGAGACAGTACCCAACATTCTGCTGCCTACAAGAAACTCATCTCAATAGCCAGAGCAAACAGAGACTCAAAGTCAAAGGATGGAAAACAATCCTGCAAGCAAACAGCTCCCTCAAAAAAGCTGGGGTGGCAGAGACTGGCCCTTATCCACAAGAACAAAAGCAACCGGTGCTGGCGCAGATGTGGCAAGAAAGGGACACTCCTTCACTGTTGGTGGGAATGCCGACTGGTTCAGTCCTTTTGGAAAACAGTATGGACGATTCTCAAAAAAATTAGAAACTGAACTCCCATTTGACCCAGAAATACCACTCCTGGAATATATCCCAGAGAGGCAAAAAGGTATAGTCGAACTGACATCTGCAAGTGTTTGTTCATTGCAGCACTCTTTACAATAGCCAGAATCTGGAAAAAACCTGAGAGCCCGAGAATAGATGACTGGTTAAAGAAACTTTGGTACATTTACACGATGGAGTACTATGTAGCTGTTAGAAAAGACTAAGTCATGAAATTTATATACAAGTGGTACTACATGGAAAGTATCATGTTAAGTGAAATGACTCAGAAAGAAAGGGACAGACATAGAAAGATTTCATTCATTTGGGGAACATAAAGTAACAAAATAGGAGACTAACACCCAAGAATGGCTGAGATTAGTACCAGGAATTTTACTCCATGGCTTGGAGGCCAACCACACATGCTAGGGGAAAAGGGAGCTCAGATAGAGAAGGGAACACCAAATAAAGGTGTTGGGAGGATCCTCCCAGGATGGGAGAAGCATGCTGAAAGTAGACTATAGACCAAACATGATTGTCACCCATTGCCTCTTTTCCAAACCACAACACCCAATAAGAGAGAGAGAGAGAGAGAAGAAAAGGGAATGCCTTGCCATAGAGGCAGGGTGGGGTGAGGGGGATTGGGGGTGGGAGGGATACTGGGATCCGTGATGGTAGGAAATGGGCACTGGTGGAGGGATGCGTATTTGATGATTGTATAATTGAAACCCAAGCACAAAAATTTGTAAGTCTGCAACTGTACCTCATGATGTCTCACTAATAAAAATTTTAAAAAAAGAAAAAAAGAAAAACTTTAAAAAAAAAAAGCTGGGGTGGCCGTACTAGTATCCGACAGCATTAATTTCGCATTGAAAAAGATTAAAAGGACAGCGAAGGCCATTTTATCTTCATCAAGGGATACATACAACAGGAATAAATCACACTCTTAAATGTATATGCACCTAATGAGGGAACAGCTAAATATTTAAAACAACTGGCAACAGATTTTAAGGAGGACAGTGCTAGCAACACAATAGTAGCTGGAGATTTCAACATTGCCTCTGGATAGATCAACAAGAACAAAACTCAGCAAGGAAACATTGGCTTTGAAAGAAGAAATAGAAGAGAGAGGGCTTATAGACCTACACAGGGCTTTACACCCCCAAAAAGAAACAATACACATTCTTCTCCAGTGTGCATGGAGCATTTTCCAAAATAGACCATGTCCTAGGCCACAAAGCATACCTAAATAGAATCAGGAAGACAGAAATAGTATCAACAATCTTTTCAGACCATGATGCACTGAGAATAGAAGTGAATCACACACATACACGGAGAACCAAATCAAACACATGGAAATTAAACAACTCAAAGCTTAACAACAAGTGGATCAGGAAGGAAGGCAAGGACGAAATCAAAAGATACTTGGAAACAAATGAGAATGAAGACACGAGCTACCAAAACTTATGGGATGCAGCGAAAGCCGTTTTAAGGAGAAAATTTATAGCTCTGCAAGCATATCTCAGGACGGAAAAAAGGATGCACATGAACAACCTGACTTCACAGCTCAAGATCTTAGAAAAAGTTCAACAGAAGGAGCTCAAATCGGGCAGAAGGAAAGAGATCATAAAACTTAGAGCAGAAACCAAAAACATGGAAACCAAAGAAACAATCCGAAAGATCAATGAAACCAAGAGCTGGTTCTTCAAAAAAATTAATAAGATAGATAAACCACTAGCAACACTCACAAAGAAACAGAGAGAGAGAACCCTAATAAATCGAATCAGAAATAAGAATGGGGATATCACAACAGAAACCAAAGAAATTCAAAAGATCATCAGAGACTACTTTGAAAGTCTGTATGCCATAATACAAGAGAACCTAGAAGAAATGGATAAATTCCTGGTTTCCTATCATCTCCCAAAGCTGAATCAAGAAGATATAAAGTACCTGAATAGACCTATTCACATCAAGGAAATTGAAACAGTAATCAAAAGTCTTCCCAAAAACAAAAGCCCAGGTCCAGATGGATTCACCAGCTAATTTTTCCAATCATTTAAAGAGGACCTATTGCCAGTTCTTCTCAAGCTTTTCCAGGAAATTGAAAAAACAGAAACTCTCCCAAACAGTTTTTATGAAGCCCATATCTCTCTAATACCAAAAGGAAACAAAGACACCACAAGAAAAAAAAAAACTACAGGCCGATATCCCTGAGGAACACTGATGCAAAGATTCTCAACAAAATACTATCAAAGAGAATTCAACAATTCATAAAAAGATCATACACCATGACCAAGTAGGATTCATCCCGAGGATGAAGGATGGTTCAACATTCGTAAATCAATCAACATAATCCATCATATCAGTAAAAGAAAAGATAAAAATCATATGATCATATCAATAGATACAGAGAAAGCATTTGACAAGATCCAGCACCCATTTATGATGAAAACCCTCACCAAAATGGGGATAGAGGGGAACTTTCCTCAATATAGTTAAAGCCATCTACCACAAAACTACGCAAGCATCATCCTCAACGGGGAAAAACTGAGAGCCTTCCCCCTAAGATCAGGGACAAGGATGCCCACTCTCTCCACTACTGTACAATATAGTACTGGAAGTACTTGCAATAGCGATTAGGCAAGAAAAAGATATTAAGGGCATCCAGGTAGAGAAGGAAGAAATCAAGCTCTCACTATTCGCAGATGATATGATACTATACTTAGAGAACCCTAAAATCTCTACCAAGAAACTCCTAGAAACAAAAACTTGTATAGTAAAGTGGCAGGCTATAAAATCAATACCCCCAAATCCATGGCTTTCCTATATACAAATAGTGAAAGAGAAGAAAGTGACATGAAGAAAACAATCCCATTCACAATTGTGCCCCCAGAAAATCAAGTACCTAGGAATCAGCTTAACTAAGGAAGTAAAGGACCTGTACAAAGAAAACTACAAAACGCTACTTCAGGAAATAAAAGAGGACACGAGGAAATGGAAAAATATCCCCTGCTCATGGATGGGGAGAATTAACATTGTTAAAATGGCAATACTTCCCAAAGCATTGTACAAATTCAATGTGATCCCTATAACGATACCCATGACATTCTTCAAAGAAATAGAGCAAACACTCCTGAAATATATATGAAACAATAAGCCCCTACGAATAGCTATAGCAATTCTTGGGAAAAAGAAAATGGGGAAATCAATCTCCCCAACTTCAAGCTCTACTACAATGCAGTAATAATTAAAACAGCATAGTACTGGAACAAAGGTAGAGCTGTAGACCAATGGAACAGAATTGAAAATGGTGAAATCAATCTCCCTGACTTCAAGCTCTACTACAAAGCAGTAATAATTAAAACAGCATGGTACTGGAATAAAGGCAGAGCTGCAGACCCAATGGAACAGGATTGAACATACTGACATCTACCCCCAAACATATGACCATCTAATCTCTGATAAGGGAACAAGAAATGTGAAGTAGAGCAAGGAAAGCCTCTCTAACAAATTGTGCTGGCAAAACTGGACGGCTACATGCAAAAAAATGGGCTCAGATCTCTGCCTAACATCATGTACATAAGTAAGATCAAAACGGATTAAAGACCTCAACATTAGACTGGAATCCATAAGGCACGGTGAAGACAAAGTTGGCAAAACCCTCCATGACAATGAAGCTAATGGTATCTTCAAAGATGTCACGCCACTGGTCAAGCAAGTGAAAACAGAGAGAGACAAATGGGACTATCTTAAACTAAGAAGTTTCTGCACGTCCAAAGAAACAGTGACCAAAATACAAAAACAGTCTACAGAATGAGAAAGGATATTTGCCCCATACACATCCGACAAGGGGTTGATATCTAGGATATCCAAGGTACTGATTGAACTCCACAAGAAGAAAACATCCAACCCCATCAAAAAATGGGGCTACAAAATGAACAGAAACTTTCTCAAAGAAGAAATCCAAATGGCAATAAGGCACATGAGAAAATGCTCTACATCATTAATCATCAGGGAGATGCAGATCAAAACAACAATGAGATACCATCTCACACCTCAGAGACTGGCCCACACCCAAAAGAACAAAAGCAACTGATGCTGGCGCAGATGTGGCAAGAAAGGGACACTCTTTCACTGTTGGTGGTCTGGTTCAGCCTTTCTGGAAAACAGTATGGACGATTCTCAAAAAATTAGAAATTGAGCTCCCATTTGACCCAGCAATACCACTCCTGGGAATATATCCCAGAGAGGCAAAGATGTATAGTCAAAGTGACATCTGCACTTGTTTGTTTATTGCAGCATTGTTCACAATAGCTAGAATCTGGAAAAAACTTGAGTGCCCGAGAACAGATGACTGATTAAAGAAACTTTGGTACATCTACACAATGGAGTACTACGCAACTGTTAGAAAAGATGAAGTTATGAAATTTACATACAAGTGGTACTACATGGAAAGTATCATGCTAAGTGAAATGAGTCAGAAAGAGAGGGACAGACATAGAAAGATTGCATTCATCTGAGGAACATAAAGTAACAAAATAGGAGACTAACACCCAAGAATAGCCGAGATAAGTACCAGGTTTACTCCATGATTTGGAGGCCAGCTGCACACGCTAGGGGAAAAGACAGCTCAGACAGAGAAGGGTGTTGGGAGGATCTGCCCAGGATGGGAGATGCATGCTGAAAGTAGTCTATAGACCAAACATGATTGCCACTCAACGCCTCTTTTGCAAACCACAGCACCCAAAAGGAGAGAGAGAACAAAAGGGTATGCCCTGCCACTGAGGAAGGGTGGGATGGATACTGGGATCAGTGGTAGTGGAGAATGGGCACTGTTGGAGGGATGGGTATGCGATCATTATATAATTGAAACCCAAGCACAAAAATTTGTAAGTCTGCAACTGTACCTCATGGTGTTTCACTAATAAAAAATTTAAAAATAAATAATAAAATCAAAAGGAGATATATTACAAGGGTTAAGGCACTTGCCTAGCATGTTGCCTTACCCCAATTAAATTCCCAGCACTGCCAGTCATGCGCAATACCAGCAACTTCTTGGCAGAGCTGGTGTAGTCCAAAAATACCCCCAAAAAGGACAAGATATAGTAGAGATACAGATATAAGCTGTTTCTCTTGTTTTATATATTATCTGACCCCAGTTAAGACCCTGGGTAACTGAGTGACCCTCAAGGACTTAAGATAGGGGTAATGCAAAAACCCAAAAGAATAAAAAAAAAAAACACAAGGATCCTAAAATTTCTCATCATAAACCAGAGATACAGTTCGAAGAATAAGGCATATACATACATATATATATATATATATATACATATATATATATTTGTCTTTTTGGTTCACACCTGGCGATGCTCAGGGGTTACTCCTCGCTCTGCACTCAGGAATTACTCCTGGCATTGCTCAGGGGACCATATGGGATGCTGGGAATCGAACCCGGGTTGGCCGCGTGCAAGGCAAACACCCTATCCACTGTACTATCACACAGTACCTAGGCATCTCATAAAGGCCAGGTTTTACCACCAGCACCTGTTATGCATGTGGGAGAGCTAGATTTAACCTCAGGAGCACATGGTCCTCAAAAAAACACCAGAAGTAACCCCCAAGCACCACTGGGTATGGCCCACAGCTTTCCCCCCCACCACACACACACAAAAGTTCTCATCACCAGATATATAACTATATATCTTAAAGATATGTAATAACTAAATGTGATTATTTTGCTATATACATAGAATTTTTATGTCATAAACCTGAAATTTTCAATTATACCTCAATTGAAAAATAAGGTAGAATTCTTTACTTTACTTAATATTCAAGTTAGTATTCCCAATATCAAGAAATAAGATTTAAAAAGTAAAACAAGGGGCTAGCAGAAAAAACAGCGGCTGAGAGGACTTGTTAATGCTTAAAAGCTTGCCACAAGAGTGTCTGGGGGTAGTGTGGGCCAGATGGGCAGTTAGGATAAAGAAGGGACCAGTGTAACAACAATGGTTGGAAATGATCGTTTTGAGCAGAAACTGAGTGTTGAAAGTCGGTAAAGGAATATAACTGATAACCTTTCTGTATCTGTACTGCAAACCATAAAGGCCAAAAGGAGGGAAGGAGAAAGGGTAAGGGAGTGGGGGGGAAGGGAGGGATGAGGAAGGGGAGGAGGAAGGGGGAGAGGGAGTGAGATAGAGAGAGAGAGAGGAGAGGAGAGAGAGGGGGAGAGAGAGGGGGAGAGGGGGAGAGAGAGAGAGAGAGAGAGAGAGAGAGAGAGAGAGAGAGATGTGCCTGCCATAGAAATAGAGGCAGTGGTGGGTGGGAAACTGGGGACACTGGTGGTAGAAAATGTACACCGGTGAAGGGTTGGAACATTATGTGACTGAAAGCCGCCCCCAAAAATTTATCTTATTGAATAAAATTTATAAGCATGGTCCTCCCGTTGTTCATCGATTTGCTCGAGCGGGCCCAGTAACGTCTCCATCATGAGACTTTGTTGTTACTGTGTTTGGCATATTGAATGCGTCACGGGGAGCTTGCCAGGCTCTGCCGTGCGGGCGAGATACTCTCGGTAGCTTGCCGGGCTCTCCAAGAGGGGCGGAGGAATCGAACTCGGGTCGGCCATGTTGGCTGCGTGCAAGGCAAACGCCCTACCGCTGTGCTATTGCTCCAGCCCAAATAAAATTTATATACAATTAAAAATTACAAAGGGAAGGGAAGGGAAGGGAAGGGAAGGGAAGAGGAAAGAGACAAGGGGCCAGGGAGATAGATACTCATGAGTCAGCTGAGCACAAGCTTTGAACTGCAGGAAGCCAGAATTAGATCCCCAGCACTGAATGGCACCCTGAACACTACTGAAAGCAAATCTCCAACCTTGAGCCTCAGTAGTCCCTGAGCACCATCGTGTGTGCCCCGTCAGAAAACAGGAAAACTAGACTGTTACTGTGACTAGTTGACTGGGTGACTATGACTATGTCTATACATAGATTCCAAAAAAGGCAAATACGAAAGATAATTATCCTCAATTTCATATATATAGCAAGCTATAGAACCATTTGAAGACTGTTCAAGACAACATCTTAAATCAAAAATTAAAATTAAACAAGTGACCATTAGTCCAGGAATAAAGTTTGTATGTTAATTAAACTTTGTATTGTAATAACTCTAATAAAAATCAGGGGAGTTAAGAAAATCTTTTGACAAAATGTTATTTAATTCCCATATTTAAATAAAGAGTAAGTTAGAGATGTCTGTGACATTACAGTGAAAAGCTAGCATCTTAAAATCCCAATAGTCGAATTTATATTATAGTAGATGCAATCCATGAAATACAATATAACCATAAATTATTTTGGGGAAGTTAGTAACAAGCAATAGTTTCGCAGCAAAAAAAGCTAGAATGAAAAATTTGCTGTGATACAGTATTATTATAATCTATATAAAACAGAATTGGAAAAAAACAAGTAAATTGGTAGAAATTTAGGAGGAACAAGTGATTATAAACATGAGTGTTTTGGGTTTTTTTTGGCTCTTTTCTCAATGTAGAAATAGTTTTTTAATGGAAACAAAACAAGGAGTCAGGGAACTAGCTCATATATAGTTATAGTTATTATATAAGACATCGTATAAAAGACAATTTTTTTAATTTTAATTTTTGGGCCACACCCTGTGGTGCTCAGGGCTTACTCCTGTTTCTACATTCCGAAATCACTTCTGGTGGTGTCTGGGAGCCCATATAAGGTGCCAGCTACATGCAAAGCAACCGCCCTATTTGCTAGCACTCCAGCCCCAAAAGACATCATTTCTTGGAAAAAGCTCGAAGACAAAAAAAAAATAACAGATTTGTTATCTCAGGTAACAAACTTTACATACAGATCAAAGTCAATTAAGACAAAGGATAAAATTTTAATTTTTCGGTATTAATAACTCCATAACTTTCACTAAGACATCACATGACATCTGAAAGTGTCACAATTTACGTAAGTGCAAAGTGAAACTCTAGGGGGGAGCGGAATGAACCTTCGGAGATACTTGACAGGAGATAACATGCAAAAACAATCCCGTAAAATATATTATCTTCTTAAATATATTATCTTCTAAGGCACGGTCCATTTATTTCTTAAGTCAATTTCCAAGTCGGACGAAATATCCAACAATCTATTTCCAGGAACCCTTACCCTAGATTACAAATTTCCCAAATGTCGTTAAGGAAACAGATTTAATTTGTACTCTCAAAATCCAACAGGCACCTTGTAGAGGTAAAACCTGTGTATTTTCTGCAGAGAAAGAACGAAAGGAAAGGAAAGGAAAGGAAAGGAAAGGAAAGGAAAGGAAAGGAAAGGAAAGGAAAGGAAAAAGAAAGTTTAAGAACTCAAAACGTCCCCCGAAACCATAGCATTCCTCTGTGCGAGCTCAAGCACATCTCCCCGTTTCATCCCGCTTTGCGGACGGCCACGGCACTCGGCACAGCAGCCCCGAGCCGGGCGGGAATTCCGAACGAGCCGCCACGCCCAACCCTCCACTTCGTCGCTCCCGAAGCCACGCCCGGCGCGCGGCACGGTCCTACCTTGTCGAAGACAGGGACGTACGACGACACATGAGGCTTGATTATTTCTGCTTCCCAATCTTCATCTCCCATGGCGGCTTCCGGGCCTGCGGTGGGGGAAAAGACGAGGAAAGAATGGCAAAGCGGGCACGCTGGGCCCCGTGAGGGCGACGCTGTTAACCTGGGCGCACCCACCATCGCCCTTTCCACCCGACGCTCCTGAAGCCACTCGAGCCCCCGAGTGTTCCGCCAAGGGAAAGTCTGACCGCCTCCAGTCTCTCCCTCAGGGGCGGTGTCGCAAAGCCCGCGGCGTTACGTAAGCTAACCACTCTAGCGACCACCACAGCCCCATGGGTGGTCACAATCCCTACCCCACCAAAAAAAAAAAAAAACCCCCACTATTTCTAGCACCTTCCTGACCTTCAAAGGGTCTTCAAACGGTCTGTGGGCTGTTAAGGGCGGGAGCTCGGAGGTGGCCGGGAGAAGAACCAGAGATGGCGGCCTTCAGGAGGCGCGGAGGGGGGCGGGGGCCGGAGGCCCTGGTCACTAAACGAAGGAAGGGCCGATCACTTGGGTTTCACCAAGGCACGTCTGTCCGCCACTGGGCTCCAACCGTTCCGCTCTGAGGAAAAAATCCCGCCAGGGCCGGTCAAAAAGGCTCCTCCGCGCCTTCCTGCCGCCTCAAGTGCGGCCAGGGGGCACCCACGGGCCTTGAGGAGCCTCCGAGGCGAAGCTGAAAGACTCCCAAAACGGGCTTCGGCCTTCCCACCTACCTCTTGAGGGTTTCGTGTGAGACCCCAGGCCCTTCGCGGCCGACCGTGCCAGTCGGGGCCAGGCCCATGCCGCCAAGAGAGCCCCCAACCCGGCCCACTCACCTCTCCGCGGCTCGCTCTCCCGGGGTCCTCGCAGGAGCCGATGCCGCTTAAACGGCTGCACGTGCGGGACTGCCTCGTCAGGTGAGCAGCTCCAACTACCAATAGCGGCCGGCGACCAGCGCCGCCAGCCAATCAGTGTGCAGACGGGGAACGTCGTCCCGCCCCCTCCCTCGGCGCTTACCCCGACTTCCTCCCTTTCAAGGCCTTAGTAGCCCGGCGCACTGGCCTGTTCTCAGCGTGGCCCGTTGGGCCAGTGGCATAGGAGGTTGGCAGCGGGCCGTTTTCTCGCTAACTTCTTGAGTAGAATTCTCTCTCTGGTGAGACTCCGCTTTTTTTTTCCTTTGCGAGTGCCGCCAGCCAAAAATGTCCACCGCCCTCGTTTCTTCCCTCCAAAAATAAAGGCAGCAGAGGCAGTGCTCCCCCCTCGCGTTAGTTCTCTCGCCCCCGTTTCCGCAGTCCCCAGCCGTTGGTCCGTCTGCTTGGTTATTTCGGGAGCCCTGGCTTCACATCCGGGCATTCTCGTGAGGCTGAGGCCATGGGGGTGGCGCTAAATTTACTTTTCCTCCCCGTGAACCGAAGTGCTTTAACTATCCTTTGCTTTAACCATCCTTTTCGTTGTTACAGATCTCTGGGGTGGTGGGGTGACTGTCTCTAACGGAAGGACACCACTCTGATCCAGAAGGAACAGGGAAACTGTGTCAAGTAGGTGCCGTGTCACCCAGAGGTCACCTCAAGTACTGACCAACCCTGACGGACAACGCGCTCATCTATCTTGATGTTCTCATCATCTCTATCACCTATTCCTGTTCGTCTCTGCCCCAGATTTTCAAAGTCTGGGAAATCCCAATATTTCCCCAGCCCCCCCCCCCAGCCCCACCCTCCAAAAAGTAACCATAGACCCCTTAAAAGTGCCGTTTACGTTTGCGGTTATAGCACCATTTTCTCTTTTCTGAATTTTTGAGGGAATTTCTGAATGCTTTAGGACTACAAATATCAATAGAGTCCCAAACTCAGGCATGGATAATGAAGCACTTTATAGACTCAGCTTTTCAGCTCCAGAACCGTTACTGATTTTTGTCTCTTCCGCCAAGGTGTATGTCAGTATTTACCTGTTACACTTACACTTTTCAGATTATCCAATTCAATTGTTTTTAAAACAAATGTAACACCGATGAGTCTAGAGTAAGTTCTCCTCCTCCTCCTCCTGTTCCTCCTCTTCCTCCTCCTTCTCTTGCTGTTCCTCCTCCTCCTCCTGTTCCTCCTGTTCCTCCTCCTCCTCCTCCTGTTCCTCCTGTTCCTCCTCCTGTTCCTCCTGTTCCTCCTGTTCCTCCTCCTCCTCCTGTTCCTCCTGTTCCTCCTCCTCCTCCTCCTCCTGTTCCTATTCGTCTTCCTCGTCCTTCTCCTGAAATGCGTCTGGGTCTGTGCTCAGCGATCACTTCTTGCTGGGTCTCCAGGGACTATATGTGGTTCTGGGGATTGAACTGGGTAAGCCATGTGCAAGGAGAATGCCCTGTCCATTGTACTATTTCTCCAGCCCAGACCACTGAACTTTTTATTACATGTTTAACCCAAATTTTTATACCCCTTCAGGCAGCTAGTACTTAAATCACTGTAGATGTGTAATAACCATTGGAACGGCTTTCTGGTGCTCTTGTTTATTTATTTTTAACGAATCACAGTGAGGTACAGTTACAGACTTACAAACTTTTGTGCTTATGTTTCAAGTTATAAAATGATCAAGTATCCATCTCTCCACCAGTGCCCAATCAACCACCAATATTCCCTGTATCTCCCCCCCCCCCAACACTGCCCCTCCCCCCTCTGTGGCAGGCACATTTTATTTTACTCTTTCTCCTTTTGGGTGTTGTAGTTTTCAATACAGGTATTAAGTGGCCATCATGTTCAGTCTACGATCTATTTTCAGCACACATCTCCCATTCTGAGTGGGCCCTTAAAGCAATCTTTACTTGGTGGTCCCTTCTTTCTCTGAGCTGCCTTTATGCAAGCTCTGCTGCTATATTTTAATCCATTGTGAATTGTAACTAGGGACATGGTTTGTTCCCCCAAGGTTCCATTATTTTGTTTCTTTATATCCCACCAATGACAGATCATTCTGTACCTGGCCTTTTTCTTCTGGCTGACTTCACTTAGCATGATACCCTCCAGTTCCAACCATGTAGCAGGATATTGCATAATATCATAATATTGCTTAGCACATGGTCGAACTGCATTCAATCCCTGGCATCCCATATGGTTCCCACGTTCCACCAGGAGTGATCCTGAGTGCAGAATCAGGAGTAATCCCTGAGCATTGCCAGGTGTATCACAAAAAACAAATAAATATCAGAATGAAAGAGTAAGTTTCTTCCATGTTTAAAGAAAAGTGTTAGTGTGCAGGAGTTACACAAAATCATGAAGGTAATATAAATAACCAATATGTGGGAAACATTGATGCAAATAGAAAAGACTGGAGCTGGAAGATAGTTGCTAAGGAAGTTTTCTCTTTTGTGAGGTAAAGAGATAATCATGGAATCGTTCCAATTCCATACTCAATAACCTTCTCACATAGGCTTCAATTCCCCCAAGCATTTGGATAACAGGAAAAGAGAGGCAGTTATAAGATATACAAACCTTACTCTCACTCCCCTCCCCCCATATGAATCAGTACAATGAAATTCTGGTTTCCAAATCAGTCTTGACTTTAATGTTCCCATATATCCTGCTTATAAAGAACTTGGTGACATACTACATTCCAAGGCCCCTAAATACTCTTACAAGTATACTAAATTTAAGACCTCGATGTGAGGGAAGGACAAATATCAAAAACTGTGTCAAGATACCTTGGTGAATCCTTCTTTAGACTAAAAAGGGATCTCCTTGTTTTTTCACTGCAAAACATTTCATCAGTAAATTATGGAATTTGGTAAGCAGTCTCTAGAGAAGCGTAGTACACCAGAGTTCTTTCCATTCCCAAGGTTACCAAACAAATAAAGCTGCCTGAAACGGGGGTAGAGAGGAAGACAGGGGTTAAGTTTACATGCCTTGCTTGTGGTGGACCCAGGTCTGAGCACTGCTGGATGTGATCTTAGGTGCACCCAAGCATTACTAGGGTCGGCTGGCTAATCCCTAGCATCACAACAACCAGTACCAGAACCTCAGGTCCTTACACTGGACTAAAAAGGGACCCCAAGGCCACCTGAGCACTGCTTGGAGGCTCCAACCCTAACCCCTATTTCAAAAAACAAAAAACAATAATAACACCAAAAAAAAAACCCAGACCAAAATAGTTTACCCTTTTTGTGTGTGTGTGTGTTCTAAAAGGCAAAGGAAAAGGGATTTGTGAATTTCTTTATTCTCAGTCATCTGGGGTTCAAATAAAGGAAGTAATTTATCTCAAGAGGTGAAATAGTCCTATCAATGAACCTTGTCTACATTTCCTAAGATCAAAGGATTGGAGCTTCCAACAGAAAGGAAGCTATCTCTGGCAATTGACTGAGAAATCAGCATTGTAATCTCTGATTGTCCATTTGGAGAATGGAGGGCAGGGTTAGGGCCACACTCAGCTGTGATCCAGGCTTAACACCTGGCTCTGGGCTGTTGGACGTGCTGCAAGACCAATGTGTGTTGCCAAGGAGTAAATCTGGCTTGGCTGCTTGAAAAACAAATATCTTAATTCATTTTATCACTCTAGTTCCAGTCCCTGGTTACCTTTTTTTTGTTTGTTTTGTTTTGGTTTGGTTTGGTTTTTTTGGCCATACCCAACGATACTCAAGGTTTATACATAGCTCTGTGTGCTCAGGATCACTCCTGGCAGGACTCAGAGATCAGGGCAAACAAAGGAATAATAAGGGAATAATAAATGGCCAAAGACAACTGAATTGATTGGAAATTTGTCTACAGAATTGTGCTTACCTGGGGGGGTGGAAAGAGAGAACAGGCTCCTGGATGGAGGGAAGTGGATACCCTAGGGGCGGGTATGGTGTTGGGATAATAATATGTGAACATATTAATAATATATAAATCACAGTACCTCAATAAAAGTGGGGGAAGTACTATTTTGTACCTCAATTTAAAAATGGGGGGAAGTTTGTTGTTTACCCTTCCTTTGTGGGGAAGGTGGTTTGGGCCACACCCAGTAAAGGAAATTCAAGCGAAGAGGAGTTTATAAGGTTATGAAAGCAAAAGATATGGTTCACTGAGGAGCATAGAGACTAATCAACATCATGTGCTTACTAAAAAGATACTAAACAGGCTAGAGACATCGCTCAAAGGGTTAAGTGCATGCTTTGCATGAGGGAGGCCCATGTTCAATCGCAGGCATCTCCAAACACTGCCAGGAGAAAACCCTGGGTAGAGGCCTGGAGTAGCCTCTAAGCACCAGAGAAGGTGGCCCAGAACACAAACCAACAAAAGGCACTAGAACGCTCTTGTATTATTCCTGCCCAAATTTCATGACTAATCATGAGGAAATACTGGATAATTTCAAATTAAAGGACATTCTACTATGACCTGTGTTCCTCAAAGATGCAATATTGTAAAAAAGAAAGGACTTAAAAAAAACTGCTTCAAATGAGTACACTATATATTAACACATTTCCAGGAAATATAGACCACAAACTTTTATAATATTGCAAACCAACAATAAATTAATTTTTTATTAAAAAATAATAAAAGGGAACTTGAGCAGGAGCAATAATACAGTGGGAAGGGCATTTGCCTTGCACACAACTGACCTGGTTTCAAAGTCTGGAGTAACTCCTGAGTACCACTGGGCATGGCCCAAAAAATAAATAAAAACAAAATAAAGGAACTTTTAGAAAAGTGATAACTAAATAGAATGCATGGTCAATTCTGTTTCAAGTCTCATGATTAAGAAAAAAATGCTATAAAGGACACTTTGGAAAATTTGAGAAAGGTAGCACTGTCCTCCCATTGTTCATCAATTTGCTCGAGCAGGCACCAGTAAGGTCTCCAATAGTGAGACTTGTTACTGTGTTTGGCATATTGAATACGCCACAGGGAGTTTGCCAGGCTCTGACGTTAGGGTCGAATACTCTTGGTAGCTTGCCGGGCTCTCAGAGAGGGATGGAGGAATCGAACTCAGGTCAGCCGAGTACAAGGCCAACACCCTAACCACTGTGCTATCATTCCAGCCCTTGAGAAAGGTATGTAGATTAAATAAAACAATGAGTGCCTTAGGCTTTGCTTTCTATTTTCATAAAGCCTGAACTGCAAGAGTTTAGTCTCTAAGGTCTTTTCTAAGCAGATAGCTAAATAAAGGAATGCATGTGGCCTTCTTGATTTACCATCACTTTACTTGTATCACTTGTCATCTCGTTATTCATCAGTTTGTTCAAGCGGGCACCAATAATGTCTCCATTAGTCCCTGTCGCATGCTAGTGTAGCCCAATGGCATCTGCTCTCTCTAGGAACACAAAGAGCCTCAAACCATTTGTTCAGGGTTTTGACAAAGTCTGACCATCTTGTAGGTGGGCGGCCACGTGTCCTATGTTCCGTGGAATCCAGTCAGTAATGGCTCTAGTCCAGCGGTTTTCTCTAACTTGCATTATGTATCCGGCCCATCTTATTTTCAACGCCTTGGCAAACGAGACAGCGTCCCTGATTCTTGATCATAGATGGCGGTCAGAACTCCGAATTCCTTCTCTCATTTCGGGTAGGGCGCTCGCCTTACAAGCGGCCAACATGGCCGACCCAAGTTCGATTCCTCCGCCCCTCTCGGAGAGCCCGGCAAGCTACCGAGAATCTCGCCCGCAGGGCAGAGCCTGGCAAGCTCCCCGTGACTATTCGATATGCCAGACACAGTAACAACAAAGTCTCCAATGGAGACGTTACTGGGCCCGCTCGAGCAAATCGATGATCAACGGGAGGGCCTTTACCTTTACCTCTCACCTGCAATGGTTCAGGGATAGAGACTCTAGTTCTCCCCCACCTTGCCAGCCCGGTGCCTTCCCATCCCCCAGAGTTCAGCAGGACTTACCACACTTCTGCAGAGACACAGGGATGGACAGTTCTCCCCTGTTCTTTTAAAACATTTGTCAGGGGCTGGAGCGATAGCACAGCGGGTAGGGCGTTCGCCTTATAAGCGGCCAACATGGCCGACCCGGGTTCGATTCCTCCGCCCCTCTCGGAGAGCCCGGCAAGAACAACAAAGTCTCCAATGGAGATGTTACTGGACCCGCTCCAGCAAATCGACGATCAACGGGAGGGGAGGGCCTTTACCTTTTACCTTACCTTTACTATGGGGGAAATAAAAAGGAAACTTTTTTTTTTTTTTGGCAGAGTTTGCTTTTGAGGTCTCAGGGCCTACTCTTGGCTCTGCATTCAGGAATCATTCCTGGCGGCATGCCAGGGACAATATGGGGTAGCTTTTAAAGACTGAATTCACCCACAGATTTTTACCTCTTCCTTCCAAGGCTTATGTGGTCATTTATTGCTTGATCAGATTGTTCTACCTAGGTCCTGGTGGGAGCTGCTAGTTACTGTCACTGTTCTCCCGTTATTCATCGATTTGCTCCAGCAGGCCCAGTAACATCTCCATTGTGACAATTGTTACTGTGTCTGGCATATCGAATACATCACGGGTGGCTTGCCGGGCTCTGCCGTGCAGGCGAGATACTCTCGGTAGCTTGCCGGGCTCTCTGAGAGGGGCGGAGGAATTGAACTTGGGTCGGCCATGTTGGCTGCATGCAAAGCAAATGCCCTACCGCTGTGCTAAAACCCAACTATGAATAATTTTGTAACTCATGATGCTTTAATAAAATAGAATTTGGGGGGAAAAACACTAATAGAGGCAAAGTAGTTGGCAGTATTTAAGCACACAGGATTTAGAATAGAATCTCAGTCTGGTTCTTCTACCACTAAATAAATAGTTACTTGGCCTTGGGTAGCACTGTAGCACTGTCCTCCCATTGTTCATCGATTTGCTCGAGCAGGCCCAGTAACATCTCCATTGTGAGACTTGTTATTACTGTGTTTGGTATATCGAATATGTCCCAGGTAGCTTGCCAGGCTTTGGGTAAGTCGCTTAAATTACCTAGGACTGTTCCTTTCCTGTAAAATAGGGATAATACACACTTCTAAGTTCATGGCACACACTTAAAGAGATACATGTAAAGTGTTTGGCACTACTACTCAAATTTGGATTCTTCTCACCTCCACCATCCCCCACACATCAAACTCATACAATAAAGTGCTGAGTTATTTTTTATAACAAGCACACTAATTTTTCTTAATTCTTATGCTCATTTGGATTTGCTGTGGAAGGAACTGCGCTGGGGAGGGGGGTGTTAAGTTCTTTCCAATGTTCCTTTTTTTGGGACTAATTTATCAATTTTTGAAAAAACAAAGTCAACGGTCTAGGAAGAAAGAGTATCAAGCCAACAATTCCTCCCCAAACCAGCTCCCCCTAATTCCTGTGGGGTTAAAAGCATGTGAAGAGGAAACTCTGGTACCGCAGCTGGATGGCCTGAGCAGAGAAAAAGATTAATGGGAGGTCAGTCACACTGACCATCCACACCGGATGGAAAAGTCACATCAACCCTTCCGCGTGTGTCCCCTGGTTTATAAGGGCCGCGGGTGTTAACGTTTCTTTCCTTTAAGAGGCCTTAGAGCTCAGGACGTGGAACCACAGAAGGAGGACGCGCAGCTCTTGGGGGGACCCGGGGAGGGACGGCCCTTGCTCCAGAGGCCGGCCGGGCGGGGGTGGGTCCTGAGCTCCGCGGCGACGGGCGGCTGGGCTGCCGCGGCGCCCTCCGGGAGTTGTAGTCCTGGCCGGCGGGAGTTTTGAGAGCTGTGCCGGGCTGACAGCTCACAGAACTTCATCCCCCGCCAGCCCCCGCGGCCCGGGTCGTTGCCTTTTCCTGTTTAGGGCATCACCAGTGCTGCTGCTGCTGCAATTGAGAGGATTCGGGAAGGGGTTCCGCCTTCCGCCCGGTTCTCCGAGATCGAGCATTTAGCCTGGACAGGTAGAGCACGTTTTCCTGATCTTGCAGATTCCCCGCTCCCGAGGAGCGCAGGACACGGGGGACGCGACGGGAATGACTGAGCCCAGAGTGCGGACGACTGGCACCGGAGTTCTTTGGCGGAAATGCTTCTTAGGGGAGCGATTGGGCCAAAGTTGGGGGTTCCAGGAGGGGCGGCTCCAGAGGTGACGCGCGCGTCCCTTGTCGCGGTCAGATGCGAAAAAATCCGGGGCGCCTGCCGGGATTGGGAGAGTGGCTGGCGCCCTGGGTTGGGTGATGGTCGTTGAGCACTTGCAGAACTGGAATTGCTGGAGAGGGAGCGCTTCGAACTAGCCAGTTCCGGTAACAGGGGGTTAGAGGGGAGAAGGAAGGGAGAGGAAAACCCTTCGAGCCTGGACCACGACAGCGAGACCGAGGCAGGTCTGTCCTTGCCACATCTCCCTTCGCGTCCGCCCCCCTCCCCCCTTGGGTTGTGAGAGCGAGGATCATGCTCGCAGGTGGCCTCCAACCTCTTACCTGGAATCAGCTAGTCCGACTTCACAGGTTAGGAATCCGACTGGACACAGGCTCCAACTGAGTGAAAACTAAATTTCGTTACTGCCAAGCAATACCTTCAGCCATTGCCGACATCAGTAGATAATTTTAACTTGCATCCCCTCCTTTTTTTCTTCTCTTTGTACTTTTTTGTATGTAATAAGGGCTATGTTCAGGGTTAGGGGGTCAGGAACCACTCCCACCAGATCTTACGTTGCATGTGATCAAATGCTGGGCCTTGCACATACTAGGCATGTCCTTAGCCATTTGAGCTGTCTCCTCCCGGCTCCTTCCTTCCTTCCTTCCTTCCTTCCTTCCTTCCTTCCTTCCTTCCTTCCTTCCTTCCTTCCTTCCTTCCTTCCTCCTTCCCTCCCTCCCTCCCTTCCTTCTTTCTTTCCTTCCTTTTTCTCTCCCTTCTTCCCTTACTCTCTTTCTTTCTCCTTTCCTTTCTTCCTTCCTGTTCAGGATTAACAGGTAACCACTGAAGGGAAACTTAAAGTTTAAAAAAAAAAAAGAACAACAGCTTTTCAGTAGGCCCTTTTGTTAGCCTCAGAAAAATTTCCCTGCCTTCAAAACAACTACAGATGACTTTACATGAAAATAAGGAGTGAATGTCAAACTAAGATATCCACAGCCAGGGAAAGGTTGAGAAGCATTGAACTTGCTGTGTGGCTGCAATGTGCTGCCTGGGTCACGGTTCACATTCAGCGCTAACCCTCAGGGTGTCTCAGCTTCCCCTGCTGGACCTGCAGAAATTACAGAGCAGAATGTGGGCACTCAGCCTCACATGCACACCTGAGTCTAACAAGGTTCTATTTATTATGTGTTTGTGTTGCCCTGTGAGGCTGCTTCATGCCTGGGCTTAACACGTTTCGACTGGAAGAAGTTAGTGTTTCGTTTCTTCAGGGCAGACTTATTTAGGAAAAAGACAACACTTGACTCTGTCACCCCTCAGCTGCCTGTAATGCTTTTCTTTTAGTTGGGGCCACACCCAGCAGTGCTGAGGGGACCTGGGGGGCGCCACTCAGTGATACTCAGCCCTGCAGTGCAGGCCAGATGATGCTCAGATGAGTGCTTCTGTGCCCAAGCAGTGCCAGAGGTCACCAGTAGACTCAGGGGTCAGGGAATAAGTTCATGTGCAGGACCCAAGTGAAAACCCTGGCACCATTTGCCCTGCTCACCAAAGGATGTAGTGCTCAAACCCCCTGGGCACCATCAGATCCAGAGCACTGGAGATGCCAGGGCTTCATGTGTGCTTCCAAACAATGAACTGCCTGGGTGTCACTAGAAACTCAGGGGCTCCAGACTGCGGCTAAGGAGATCCGCCCCCCCCCCCCCCCACCAACACCCCAAATGTAGATTTCCTTCATTAAAACTACCACTTTGTGTTTCTTACAACTTTGTAACTAAGTTTTCTTACTAATTCAACCTCCCTCTTATATCTGACTCCTAGGATTAGGGAAAAACAGAAAGTCTTTTACCCTTAAGCCTTAAAATCTTTGTTTTTCTACTTGGAAATGCTCAGTGGACCACCCCCAAGCAGAGGGTCAAACCTAAGATTCCCACAGACTTTGTTCAGACCTCTGAGCAATCTCCCAAGCCCTGTTTGGACTCTGCAATTTTAGGTTAGAAAGGCAAGAAGCAAAAGGGAAAAAAAAAAAAAAAGACAGGAGGAGGAGGAGGGACTAGAGAGGTATAGAAAAAAAATAGGAGTCCTTAGTGAACCTAGTATAAAGGAAAGTGAACCCTTCTGGCAAAAGTTTGCAATTGGACAAGTAAGTTAAAGCTTGAGAAATGACTGTTTCTTATTTGGTTTATCAGTGTTTTTGGTTTTCGAATAAGAACAGTCATTATCAATTCTATGCATTCTGCTTTTCCTCTTTCAAGTTTTCTTCTTTTTCTTTCTTGTGTTTTCTATGTAGATTTTTTTCTTTATCATTCTCTGTTCCCTCATACTAAATTTTAATCTGTACACTGTTCTCTGTTGTGTTAGTAGTTGCCTTAAAATCAGAATCTGCATCACATCATAGTTAATTTGATTTGGACAATGCAAGGGCCTTGAATATTTTAATTCTAATAACTTCACTTGACTTTTTTCCACAACCTTTTTACTTATTAGCACTTTGGGATAATGATAGAATGATATAATAAAACAAAATGATAAGTAGGAAATAATGGTGTTTCCTGGTAAGTTTGTTTCATATTAGGGTACTGTTTTCTCTAATCCACATGGTTTTAGAAGGAAAGAAACATTTATTAAATCAGAGGTTCCCAAACTTACTTTATTTGCCTCTGCTTTTTCAGAGTAAAAAAGAGAACATCACTTAGCACTCCCCTGGTACGTGCAAATAGAACGGTGGTACCTGCTATTTGCACCTGAATCTACCATCCACACCCATCACTACTTCCAGGGGCCCATGTCATTTACTTAGGCAAACAGTAACCTAAATGTACTTTATTTGTGATTACAGTCAAGTTAATATCATATCCACCAACCCAAATTTATATCCATCAGCCTATATTTAGTTTCTCTCTCCTCAGTCAGTAACTGCATTTATGCAGTGCTTTATTAAAATACATTCTTTGGGATCAGGAGATAGCAGAGGGGTCACCAAATTCCCAGGGTTTCAATTTCTTATGCAAACAAATGTATTAATTTTAATAGTAAAATGATTTTTAATTGAGCTTTGCATTTTTTTTCTGATTACATAGGACTGGATTCTTCAGAGTTTAAAATCTGAGAAAAATGGCAAATACAGATAGTGATTCTAGTCATCTCCTCATCTCTGAGGTAGATCAAGAAGTAAATACCGGACCAATGAATATCCAGTTTGACTCATCAGATATAAGATCTAAAAGGTAAATGCTTAAAATAAAATAATTATTTTATAAGTTGGGTTTTAAACTACTAAAATACAAATAGTTGCAACTCATACATACCTTCGATTATAAAACTTTTATTAGAGCTATGTGTCTCTGTTCGGGAAAGAACAAATGTGGGTACTATTTTGGCATTTAAACTTCTTTTTTTAACATGAAACACAGTATCTAATTTGGGAGGGTTTAGAGTAAGTTTTACAAAGTAAGATTCGTTCATAGAATTCATTTAATCATTGTATACAGTTGGCTGCTTTGTTTAAGGCAGTATGCCAGGTGCTAAGTTCTAGTAGGTAGTTTAAGATAGTACTTTAAATCTAAAATTCTTTCCATTGTATACTTGAAAAACCCAGGAAACCCATTAAAATTATTGTCAATTGTATGAAAATTTAGTCAAGAGACTACTTACAAAATAGCCAGAAATAATATTTTGATGAGAATATGATCGAAGAAAAGATAAATCCATAGGAATACCTTTAGAATGTGCAAAATCTATTTAAAAAAACTATAAAATGCGATTCATTGACCTAAAATAAAAATTAAAGTATTTCTTCAAATTTGAGATGTTGATTCTAAGTTGCATTATTTTGTTTATATGTATATGTTTATAGTCTTATGATAAACTGCTGTCAGAACCACTGCTTTAGGACTCTTTAAGGCTCAGAAAAATCACTTTAGGGCTCAGAAAAAAAATTCTGCATTTACTGAAGAACTCTTGACCTTGCTATTTTGCTATTTTTGTCATGTCTCTTGAACAGTTATAAAAATGGAAATAGCTGGGCAGCAGTACAGCAGGTAGGGCATTTGCCTGGCACATGGCTGACCTGGGTTCAATCCTTGGCACCCCATATGGTCCGCCAGGCCTGCAAGGAATAATTCCTGAATACCACTGGGTGTGACCCCAAAACAAAAAGAAACAGAAAAATGGAAATAGTGGACAAAGATATGGTACAGCAGGTAGGACTCTTGCCTTGCACTGTGGCTGACTCAGTTCAATTTCTAGCACTCTACAAGGTCTCCTAAGCCCTGCCAAGAGTGACCCTGAGCACAGAACTAGGAGTAAGCCCTGTACATCACCCGGTGTGATCCCAAAACAACAGCAATGGAAATAGAGTCCCTGGGATGGCTTAAAGAGCTAGCACACGTGCTTTATATGCAGGGGTCCTGCATTGTGCCCCACACTGCCTGCTCTCCTGTGGCCCTTGGTGATTCCTAGCACTCAGCCACAGCTGCACCATGTTGCCAGGCTGACCACTGAAGCCTCAGGCATTCATAGCCAAACTGAGTATCTCTGGGACCACGCCCAGGCCCTGTCTACACTGCTCGGGAGTCACCCCCTCCCATTCCATTTTTATTTTAAAAAAGAAAATATATCACTAGTATTTCACATTTAATTCTTTCAAATAATTTCTTTCCATTTTTCTTAAGTATATGATTTACAATAGAATTAGTGTTCGTGCTCTTGGCATACAAAGTTACTGCACCATCAGCAAAGCACCCAAAACCTCTACCTCCTCTGATCTTGGTCCTTTGTGGTCTGAGTTGTTTTTTGACTTGGAGTCATCAAGAGTGATATTTTGGAAGCCAGGGGCAAGGCTTAGTGAACTGCAGCTCACGATTTGCATGCTGGAGCCCCCGGTTCAATCCCGGGCTCTGCATGGTCTTCTGAGCACACTAGAAGCCATCCCTCTGCACTGACCTGGAGTACCCTTAAAGTACTGTCCAGTGTAGCCCAAATGAATAAACTGGTGATTTTTTTTGCCTCACAAAAATCAAAATTGTCATTTGTACCTTTAAAGGCACTCATAATGTATTCTCTCTCTCTCTCTCTCTCTCTCTCTCTTTCTCATTCTCATATATATATATATATATATATATATATATATATATATATAGTGGTGCCAGGAGCCCCACACATACCAGAAATATATTCTGCTGTGGTACCATATCCAGCCTCTGATAATGGATCCTTCCTTCCTTCCTTCCTTCCTTCCTTCCTTCCTTCCTCCCTCCCTCCCTCCCTCCCTCCCTCCCTCCCTCCCTCCCTCCCTCCCTCCCTCCCTTCCTTCCTTCCTTCCTTCCTTCCTTCCTTCCCTGTGAGACACACAGTTACAAAGCTGTTCATGATTGGGTTTCAGCCATACAATGATCCAACACCATTTACTCATCCCACCACCAGTGACCCCAGTTTCCCTCATGCCCCCCCCACACCCCCATCCCCCAGCCTACGTTTATGGTACTCTCTCTCTCTCTTTCCCGCCCTCCTTCCCCCCCCCCCACACACACTCTCTTAGGCATTATGGTTTATGGTTTCTAATACAGATACTGAGAGGTTATCGTGTTTGTTCCTTTACCTACTTAAAGACACAGTTTTTAAACAGAGTGATCATTTCCGACTCTCTTTCATAATGGTTCCTTTTCTATCCCAATTGCCTTCTCCCCCAGTACTTGAGGCAGGCTTTCAACTGTACGCTAATCCTCCTTGTCCTTGTTTCTACTGTCCTTGGAGATTAGTCTCATGTTTTATTATATTCCATAAATGAGTGTGATCATTCTATGTCTGTTCTTCTCCTTGGATCATCTCTTGAAAGAGTTTTTGTCCAAATCACTGATGCTTTGTTTTGATGCTTGCACTTTCTTGATCTTACCAGAAGGTGTCACAGACGATGTCCTAGATATTCCTTAAATGGTACTTAAGTAGTTTGATGATTGAAATGGCCAAGGATGGCAGTTGCCTGTCTTCCCCTGGAAATAACTGCTGTCCTGACTGCCACCAGGCTGACAGCGATGAGTTGATTATGACACAAGTCCTTTCAGAAATGTTTAAGTGCTAGAATCAGTAAAGTATGTACAGAAAAGGCATATTCTTTAGCCTGTGGGAAGACTCTAAAGTAAAATGTCTTAACTCTTTATATTTAAATCCATAACTTTAATATTATCCCCTCAGTCCCACAAAAAAAAACTATGCTCACAGTTCCAAAGCTTGTTAACACCTAGAAGTTTCACGTTTAAGATTATGCTCACAATGTTTAATAATGTTTTTAGAAAATTGCTTAATGCAGCATTTTTATAGTTGCAAGATTGAAAACAAAATGTCTTTTCTTATAGGACTGGATAAATATATTTTGGCAGATTCATAAAATGGAATGTTTTCTGCCATTAAAAAGAAAGATGTGACATGGGGCCAGAGAGCTAGTACGACGGGTAGGGCTCTTGCCTTGCACACATTTGACCTGGCCAGGTTCTATCCTCCACACTCCATAGTGTACTCCAACCCTGGCAGGGGTGATCCCCAAGCACAGAGTCAGGAGTAAGCCCTGAGCACTGTTGGGTGTGGTCCAAAACATAGAAGTAACAAAAGAAGTTAGTTTAGGGGCTGGAGCGATAGCACAGCGGGTAAGTTGTTTGCCTTTCACGTTCAACCCGGGTTCAATTCCCAGCACCCTATATGGTCCCCCAAGCACCGCCAGGAGTACTTTCTGGATGCATGAGCCAGGAGTAACCCCTGTGCATTGCTGGGCATGACCCAAAAAGCAAAAAAAAAAAAAAAGTTACTTTATTTTAATACCAAATTGGAATAAGTTTCCAACATTTATTAAGTGAAAAGTCAAGAGCAGAACATAGATCATACTGCTGTTTTGATAGAAATGAATTGGTAAATTATGAGATATGTGTAAGTGAAGCTGGAGGAATAAATAGAAAATTCTAAGAATGGGTAGTTGCCTTCAGATATAAAATGTGTTTAAGTAGAAATATAGCAGGTACTTTGAGTACTGAACAAATACTCAGTAATCCCATTTATTCCTTGCCACAGAGTCTTGTTTTGTTAAGGATTGAAATGGGTTCCAATCCAGGAAATGAAGAAATATTGATTTAAAGCTAATCTTGATAATCCTCTTTCTACTATCCAGGTAGTTAATATTTTTAATCTTTATTGCAGCTGGTAGTGACAAGTAAAATTTTTACAAGAGAAATTGATCATTCCACATAGTAGTCATCATAGGAAATTATGAATCTTGTCATTTTCATTTCATTTTGTAGTATCTGTGAATATAAGAACTAATGATTGTTGACTGAATGCTTAGAATTGTCTTGAAACCTCTAAGTTCTATGATAAATAATTAACCACTGTGACAGTAAAACAGGTCATTAAAATTAATTCCATTGCAATAAATTGTCAGTAGTTCAGTTCACTGGAAATTTGTTAATGGTGTTGATTAAAAGGATGTATTTTCTTAATGAAACTTGTCAAAGTGAGAGAGGATCAGCTATTCACAAACATGAGATAACTACTTAGATAAGCATGTTTTAAGGAAGGCAAGCCTTTATAGGGAATTAGCAGTATTGGATACTAATTTGCTTATGAAATAGCCTATTTCGGAAAAGAGAATAAGTGTTTATTATTAAATAAGAGAAATGTTGAGTATCAAAAAAATTTTATTTTATATTCTCTATACATTGCCATATATATAAAGAAGATTCATCTTAGACAACTGTTTCCTGAATTTCAGTTATTTGAGTCATATTGTGACTTTGTTTTTATGCCATTACGAGCTGGGTAATATCATAATTTCATGTGCATATTGTAAAATTTTATTATTATTTAAAATTAGGGTTAATTTAGCCTTTGCCTATTTCTGAAATGATGGATTAGAAGCAGTATTTATACTTTTTTCAAATATGAATTGTAAAAGATAACAAGTAATTAAAATAGCACTTATCCTTGTGCATCCTCAGATCATCTTATATATCGTCACACTTTGGGTGGTATCTTTGTTCAATGTCAGTACAGAAAGCAACATTTGATCTTTTTAGATTATTTAGCCTCTTTGGCTTGTGGTTGATTCTATCTCTTCCACTAGGTGGCAGTCAAAATCATGTCTCAGTTCAGCTGTAACAATTTTATTAACTTTGGCCAAAGTGCCAGATCTTTTTTTTTCTTTTTGGGTCACACCCGGTGATGCATAGGGGTTACTCCTGGCTCATGCACTCGGGAATTACTCCTGGCGGTGCTCGGGGGACTATATGGGATGCTGAGAATCAAACCACTGTGCTATCGTTCCAGCCTCAGTGCCAGATCTTTTTATCATTTCAGTGGAACTGTGTTCTAATTAGACTCAGGTGGAGAAATGATCTTGCAATTGTTAAGAAAAGTCACGTGTTATAATCATTTGAATCATCTGAGCTTCTACAAAATACACAACTCACTTTTGCCTTTGCAGGCTTTTCCTCTTCCTGGTTTTTGCCTGTTTGAGGTAGAGTAAGGAATGTGGGTGGAGGGACAGAAAGTTTAGAAATCTCCAGTGCTGGTTGTGGTATATTCCATTAGAAATTACTCTAAGAGATGGTTTCCCTGTTTTTCTTAGGCTTCTGTAACCAAAGATAGAACTGATATTCAGAATTGCTTCATCCTTTGCTGCTAATCTGTGATTGTGCTCCTTTGGAGATGATCATCCAGCTATTCTAAAACCAGATTATGAAGTGGTTTAATTTGGGAGTGCTTAACTTCTTTTTTCAGTTTTCCTCTACTTCTGTTTCATCCTGCCCTTTTCCCACTTTCTAGTGCTTCCCTGCCCCTTTCTGTAGGCCAGTTCCCTAGGGTAGGAATTCTCTTAGGAATTCCCTTTAGACAATATTTTGTAAGCCATGCTTGTTTTGGCCCCCTTTTTCCAGTCTTTATCTGTTCTATTTTTGCAGTGTTCTGTTGTCTGTTTGCTGTGCTAACATAAAAAACAATCTGACCTACCCTATATTGATCAATGACTTTAGTATTTTATTCATTTACACATTTTTCTTTGGCGGGAGACCTTCCAGGTGATGCTCAGTGAGTTTAGGGCACCCCAACGGTACTCAAGGAACTGCCAACTGCCCAGAGGTTTAGTGCCAGGATCTGAGGAAAGCTATGAGGCTTATCAGGGCCTCCCCGGCAGTGCTTGGTGCTCCAGGGTGGCTGTTTGCATTTTAATGTGGATGTCTAATTAACTTCTAGTCCTGGAAACTGAAAAATTTAATCCAAAGGTTAACTTTCTCCAATTGAGGTGAATATAGCTCAGAGGTAGAATACATGCCTTGCACAGGTTGTGGCCCAAGCTTGACACTGGCACACATAGGTGCAAAATTCCAACTTTTAAAAATTGATAACACTTCCAGTGCTCTAGTAATCCAGTGGGTTATTCCAATATAGGCAGCATTCCAGGTGCCCTTCAAACATACTATAGTATGCTGTGTATATCCCCTGTCATCTAGCCTATTGAGAGTCTCTATCTCTGATTTTTCTCTTATTTTTTTGGATTTATTTATTTTTTTGAGTAGTCCTTAAAAAGTTAGTCCTGCATAACTTCTCATGATTTCTTGTTCTAAGATTTCTTCTTACAATCTATTTTTTAAATATAAAAGATGATTTCTAAAGTTTTAAGTATTAGAAGATAAATGAATGCCTTAACATTTCAAGTTAGGAAATGAATTTTCTGTTAAATAGGGAGCCTGATATTTTGCAAGAACATCAGAACATCGTAGTTCCTTCTTTTTATCTTCAGTAATTTATAATTTATAAGGTTTGTTTGCTACTTCCATTAAGCTGATTTCTTTTTCTTTTGCCATATCCGTACCTTTTTTTTTTAATCCCAATGTTGGCTTTATTTATATTTTTCAATACCTCTGCTTACTCTTATTGGGTTGGGTCACACCCAAAGGTGCTTGGGAGGCTGCTTCTAACTCAGGGCTAGAGGAACTCTGTGTTGCTGGGGATGGAGCCTGGGTCTCTCCTATATGGTACACTCTAAACCCTTGAGCTGTCTCCCTAGCTTCCACCTCTGCTAACTTTTTACTTTACCATTTTACTTACCTTTACTTCATATGTAGAATACCTTCTAATCATTTATTCTTCCTCTGGGTTTTTGGGGTTTTTTTGGCTTTTGTGAGTCACACCCCGCAATTCTCAGGGGTTCCTTCTGGCTCTGCACTCGCACTCAGGAATTACTCCTGGCCATGCTGGGGACCATATGGGATGCTGAGGATTGAACCTGGGTTGGCCGCATGCAAGGCAAATGCCCTACTCACTGCACTATCACTCTAGCCCACTTCTAATCATTTCTTGAATCTTAGTTTTTATACATTATAAACTAACACCATCTTCTGTCTACCCTCGTTTGTAGCTATACTGAGCACTTATATATTTAAAATGCATATTGTTATGTTTTATTCATTTTACAATTTTTGTTATAATTACTCTTCTGTGCAGATAGGTATTTTCATTACTTGTATTCTTTTGGTTTTCATCAGGGTATACTTAGTCTGTGTTATTAAGGCTAGAAATTTTAACCTTAAGATATGTAAATGAAGCCCTATGGGAAAAAAAGCATATAGTATTAGATTAATTTCATGTAAGATGTCTAGATCAGGGAAGGTCAAGAGAAACATAATGTAGGTCCATGATTTCCAGGAGCAAGAGAGAGGGAAGAATAGAATCTAGGGTTTTTTTTTGGGGGGGGGGCTAATGAAAATGTTCCAAAACTTCCAAAATTGATGATATGCTTATTTTTCATTCGGAAAAGTACTGACAGCCCATCCTGAGCCAGCATAACCAAGAACCTTGTGATGAATCATCCCCGTAAGGGACGCTGCTGTAGGGTCGGGCTGAGCCCCGTGAGGAGCAGAATGGAGCCATTTGTAGCACTCATGGCTAGGTGCTTTCGGAGAGTAGGTGCTGTGTGAGGACTTTTGTCATAATAGTTGTTTTGGCAGAGCTTAAGGTTTATCTATGTGGTTTCTGTTTTATTTTTAATAAAGTTGAGGTCAGTTTTCTAAGGGATTAAGCCATCTGGTAACAAACATTTCTAAAAGTAAAACTATTGCAGTGTTCCCTGACATAGAACTGGTTAGGCAGGACCTGTTCCCACTACCCGAGGTCTCTGCCCTTCGGGAAGGTAAGAGGAGTCCCTCCTGGTTCTAGGTCCCTAAGAAAGCTTTCTGTGGTCTAGGGCAGAGGTTAGAAATATTTTTCTGTAAATTTTTTTTGCCAGGTAGTAAATATTTTAGACTTTTAGCAAATGGACTCAACTTTGCCATTGTGAGGTGAAAACAGCCATAGGTTTCCCCACCAGGAGTGATCTGTGGGTGCAGATCCAGGAGTAAGCCCTGAGTGCCACTGGGTGTGCCCCGCAAACCTCCCTCCCTTAGCTCCCCCCACCAAAAAAAATCCCTGTATTTATGAAAGCAGCCCCGGGACCAGATTTGTTCTATCTGGCCATCATCTGCAGGCTACTGGTCTACAAGACAGGGCTCTAGGAACCCAGGTTTAAGCTGCTGTTGGGCGTGGTCCTTGCTATTGCTATGACTCCTCAGGAGACTGCTTGCCTCATTCTGGAAGATGCAGGACTGGAGAGATAGTATAGATGGAAGCCACTTGCCTTTCACACAGCCAATACAGATTCGATTCTGGGCACTGCCTGAATACAGAGCCAGGGATAAGCCTTGAGGCACTGTCAGGTGTGGTCCAAGCACCCACCTACCACCACCACCAAACGAAAGTAAGGACCAGTACCTTAATTAAGCTCTATTTCTACATCTAATAAAAATATTCTCACTAAAATGACCCTTTACGGACAACAAAACAGCAAAACAAACCAAAACCTCTAGTTCCTCCCAGAACCTCATGTCCTTTGCCAAAGGTCCTTTGCCAAGATCATCCCGGATCTTAACCGTCATAAATTTTAGAGATAGTCTGAGGCTAAGAGTTATGTGCAGGGTGCAAGGGTACAAGAATGCGATGTCAAGGAATAATAATGTTTTGCAATTTAAAAAATGTCCTTAAGAATCGTTGAAATGTGCCCCCACAAAAAGTGATTATTAGAAGCATATTTTTTTGTATTGAGAATTCTTCCTGAAAACATTCTTGGCTGGGAATGTGGCTTGTATCCTCCCCACTCCCTGGAGCACATCCTCGCATAGTTCAGTTCCCGGCACCATGCACGAGAAAGAAAAAACCCTCTTGGGGCAGGCAGGGCCTCTAGCCGGCAGTGTTGTCTAACTAGAATCACCTTCTCTGTTGGACGCCTCTTTATCATAGCAGAACTGTTCTTATCCTTTCAGAGCAGTAGCATTGGCTCTCAAAATACATTTGTATTGGGTTAATGCAAGCATTGTGGTGTCAGAGAGATAGTACAGCAGGTAGGACACTTGCCTAGCCCGCAGCAAACCTAGTTTTGATCCCCTGTGTCCCATAAGCCCACTAGGAGTGTCCCCTGAGCATAAAGCCAGAAGTAAGTCCTCTACTGTCAGGCATGACTCCAAAATCAAAATAAATAAATAAACCAGGCACAGCAAATTTGTGTTATAAGACAAAGAGACACTTATGTTTCCGTAAGTAAAGTGATTTAAATAAAATCATTGTCCTATCATAAAGGAAAATAAGTTGATATATTGTGCAGTCTCCCTGCACCTTTCTTTTCCCCCTAGTCTTGGGTTTTTTTCCTTCTGATAAAAGATAAAGACGCATATTTGGCCATTTTAACCATTGCTAATTATACAATTGATGGTATCCGTTCATTACATTTTCAGTGTTATGCAGCTGTTACCAATGTTTCCAGATTTCATCAAGTCAAAACAGAAAACACCCATTGGGTATTAATTTCCTGTTCTCTCATCCCTCCACAGTCCACAGTACTGGCTTGTGTACTTCCAGTCTCTATGAATTTCTAGTTATTTAATCTACGTGAAATTACATTTATCTTTGGGCCTAATTTATTTCACTGTATATTTTTTCCAAGATTTATCTGTATTGTAGCATGCATTATCACAATTTCAACATTCCTTTTTGTGGCTGAATGAAATTAAAAAATGTATATTTAAAATTGTCTGTTTTCAAAAATTCTTCCTAAGCACTGTTTAAAATATATAAGGTGACATGACATGGCCCCCTGAGCATCACCGGATGGAGCCTGGGAAGCCCCTCCTGGGAAGCCCTCCCAAATATATGTATTTAAGCGTATCATAATTTAACAATGTTTTGACCATAAACTTGGCAACTTTAATGACTTTAATGTGATTCACAGCTTTCTACATACCACATTTATGGTCTGTTTTGATTTCCTCTAATAGAATCTCAGATACAAAGATTTAAATAAAGCACATAAGCACAACTTGTTTTCTCTTTTGTTTGTTTTGGGGCTATCACTGATAGTGCTCAGGACTCCTGTCTCTGTGCTCGGGGATTACCCTGGTGGGGCACAGGGAACTATATGGGGTTCTGGGATCGAACCCGAGTTGGCCGTGTGCACAGTAAGTGCCCTGCTTGCTGATTATTGCTCTAGCCCCCATCCAATTTCTTTGCTAGAAAAATTGTACCACTCTATGCTATTTATGTATGAAAGTTGCAGTTTCATAATTTCTTTTCTTGCATTATTTTCTTTTTTCCTAAAATATCTTGCATTTTGTTTATGAAAGTTGCCTATTAAAGCTGACAGGAGCCAATTGGCAGCTTGGGTTTTACATCAAGTTTTTGTCTTGAGCAGTTTTGCTCTGGGGTCAGTCTGCTGAGACAAATGCCGTGTAATCAACAATGGATAACTAGACAAGCTACACAGTATTTGCCATCTGGGTTGAAAATAGAGCCATCATCCTCCCAATAATCATTTTCTGTGCAATACTCCTTGCTAGTGGCAGAGTAGTTCTCTTAGTCAGTCTCCATTTCTTGAGAACCATGATTCAGATTTCAAGCCCTGGTCCAGTATCTCTTTCTTAAGTTGTGGGAGAAGAATAATACGCAGGCTTCTTTTCTCTTTTAATCTGTTTAAAGAGTAGATGTGCTTGGGTTTAGTGTGTTTCAGATTTCTAGATAAATTAAGAGAGATGCCAGCGATGTAGGTCTGTGGTAGAGCACATACTTTGTATGTGACATAGGAAGTTCTCGATTAAATCTCCAGCAACTCTCCTCCTCACCCTCAAATGTCAAAGAAAGGAACAAAGGAGATGACTCAAAGGGCTGGAGTGTGTTCTTTGCATGTGCGGGATTCAGCTGTGATCCCAGACAGCACATGATGTCCTGCCACTACCCATATATCCCTTGGGAGCAACCCTTGATCATTGCTGGGTGATTAATTCTTCTAATTGAGAGCACGAAAAGAAACCAATTTTGGTCTTCATTTGAAGAATCACATGTATGCATAAAAATAAGATTTATTGTAACATATGTATACTTGATGAATTCTTTTTAAAAAATGTTTTGTGGTCTAACACCACAACTCACCAAGGTGCTGTTAATACAGTTGTTTCAGACATTCAGTGTTTCAACATCAATCCCACCACCAGAGCTCACCCTCCACCAACATCCCCAGTTTTCCAGGTACCTCCCCAGCCTGCCCCCTTGTAAATTTGTAACAAACAAATTTACTTTATATTGTTTCTTGCAACACAAAGGCAAATGGATTGATCAAAACTTAGGTCAATAAAAGTGAATTTGTGATCATTGTTCTGTCTTACAGTGGTGTTATTAAAGTTACCGTCTGAGGATTTACTGGGTTGATTGGTGGTAGTTGAGCCTTACTTCGACTCATCGAGCTTGCTGATCTTCTCGACAACTTTCTCCTTGGATTTGCTATGATCCTACTGGTATACTTGCTGGGTTCTTTATCTTCTTTCACTACCTCACCATTCATAAATAAGAAAGGACATATTAGCTGAAATGCTGGCCTTGCAATTTTTGCCTTCTCTGCTCTTCTTCATTTTTCTTTTTTTTCTTAAATGGGGAATAGTTAAGGTTACGAAACTGGAAAATTTTCTTTCTTTTCCAGAAATTCTTTTGGCGGAGTTGTGTAAGAAAGAGAGCAATCATGAACATGCCATTGCTGCTGACTGGCGTATGGCCTTTATTTATAATTAAGATAGGCTCTCTGTTTCAAAATACTAAGTTAATAATACTCTTAATTTATGGCACTTGAGTAGATTGAGATGATTTATGATTTATTTTGACCTCATAAAAGTGGATAAAAGGAGGAGCAGCTTGAAAAGTGCTCTTCTGGGAATTTTCCCCACATTCCCAGTCTTCCTTTGTGAAAGCAGGTCCCACTTGGAGCTGCTCATTCTAGAAAGGAAAATGATGGGGTAGCATTGGTATTTTGTCAAAAGTGCTTTTAGCATCCTTTTTTTTAAAAAAAATTTTTTTTTAAATTTTTAAGGGTGGGTGGGTGAGGGGTGGCACACTTGATCAAAATGTTCCTGGTGTTTATGTAATTATTCAGCCACATTCCTGTCCTGATACTGAAAACAGAACAAGGCCTTGGTTTTTGGTTACCAGTCACTTTGTGGTCATTAAAGAGATTATATGTTTTCAGGGCAGTATAATTAAAACAGTTTGTTTTTTGGAAAACAAAAGTTGAAAGCATGAATTGTGTTGAAAGAATTTTGAAACTCTTTGTAGACTCTGTATTTAATTAAGATATATGGGCCCGAGAATTTAATATTCAGATCAAGTTCTTTGTCCATATGTTGTTGATGAAGATATTTATTTGTAGCTTAGCAATCAGTTGGTCTTATGAAATGAGGAACCTATAAACTATAATCTGGTTTTTGTTATTGTAGTTGTTGTTTTTGTTTTAGGGCCATGACCAGAGATACTTAGGGTTACCCCTGGCTCTGTGCTCAGGTATTACCCCTGGCGGTGCTCAGGGTACCATATTGCATGCAAACGCCCAACCCACTGTACTCCAGCCCCTTTAATCAGGATTTTATTAACATTTTATTTTTTCATCATACAACTCTTTTTTTTTTAATCAGGGTTTCTTTTTTTTTTATTGGATCACCATGTGATACAGTCACAAACTTTCAGATTATGTTTCAGTCGTACAATGATCGAACACCCATCCCTCCACCAGTGCACATTTTTCCACCACCATTGTTCTCTGTCCCTCCCGCCACCTCCACCCCATCCCACCCTCTGCCTCTGTGGCAGGTAGATTCCATCTTACTCTCTCTCTAATTTTGGGCGTTAACATTATACAACTCTTAGTCAGTTGAAAAACTAATTTAAAAAAAAAAAACAAATTAGAGCAGCATAGGTATTTACTTGTAGATTATGTACTTTTATTATGTATATTAAAATGGTTAAAAATTTAATGTAGGGCATCTGCCAAGAGAGTTCTCAGGAAGCCCCTCCCTGTACATCACTGCAAATCAGTTGGTGGCTCGATGATAGCCTCATTTTATAAAACCAAATGATTGCTCAGTGAGAGATAGGACGGGTAGGTTCCTGTGGTACCAGGGATTACCAGGCTACCCCGTGATTCTTGGGGCCCTTCATAGCCACCGTAGTAATGATCATGCACCTTCAGGGCTGTACCCAACAATTCTCAGGAAACTATGCAGTGCCGAGTTCAGACCAGAGTCCCTATACCATCTATTCAGCCCCATAAAAATTTGTTTAAAAATTTGTTCTTTGGGTCACGCCTGACTGTGCTCAGGCATCACTCCTGGCAGGCTTAGGGGGACCATATGGGGTGCCAGGGATCAAACACAGGATCAAACACTTGCCTTGCAGTTAGCCATGCAAGGCAAGTACTCTAACTGCTTTGGTCCCGAGAATATAGTTTTTTAAATTAAAAGGTTAAATAATCTTGATAATATTAACTTTGAAATTTTCATTAAAAATACAGTAACATATTTTTACTTCATAATAATTTCAGTGGAATATGCTTATTAATTTTGAAATTTTTAAAACATTTTTCCACAAAGTAATTCAAACTTATTCAAAGTTTATTTTATTTACTTATTTATTTATTTATTTTTATTTTGCTTTTTGGGTCACACCTGGCGATACACAGGGGTTGCTCCTGGCTCTTGTACTCAGGAATTACTCCTGGTGGTGCTCAGGGGACCATATGGAATGCTGGGAATCTAACCCGGGTCACCTGCATGCAAGGCAAACACCCTACCCTCTGTACTATCACTTCAGCCCCTCAAAGTTTATTTTAGTCTCATCTAAGAGCTACGTTGAAGTTTTCATTGAAATTTCCCTTGTAAATTTTCAGTCTCTCTGATATCACTCAATTTTCTATTGCTTGTGTTTTTCTTTATTTTGGTCAGGGAATACTCCTGGCAGGACTCAAGAGACCAACCATATGTGATATTGGATATACAACCTGGTTCAGCTACGTGCAATACCTTACCCACTGTATTATCTCTAGTCTAGCAATCACTCAGTTCTTAAGTGATTGCAGCACCGGTATCTATATTAAGGAATCCATGTTGTTTTTATGAAGTTCAAAGTACTGGAGTTTTTGATGGTTTAATGTTAAGATGGAAACATTGTCTTTCTTTTTTTTATTTTTCCCCTCCAGTCTATTTCCTAATCCATCTTCCCATTCTCCTGGTTCTAATTTATCACTCAATTCGAACAATGCCCACTCCCCCCAACTCCCACCCCCATCCCCAGCCTCTATGTACATACACACACAGAAAGAGAAGCATTGAATTTTTTTTTTTTATTTATTGAATCACTGTGGGAAAGGTTACAAAGTTTTCAGGTTTATGTCTCAGTCATGCAAATATCAAACACATTTCCCTTTACCAATACTTATTTTTTACCATGAAGAACCCCAATAAAACCCCACCCCCCACCCCTCCCCGTCCCTGTGAGGCAGATGAATTCTAGTTGACACTCTATCTGCTTTGATTAGATTCATTGTTTCAATAAAAGATTCACCACTGTTATTTAGAGTTTACCCCCCCCCCCCCCCCAAATCAGACATGCTGAAAAAGCGTTGTGAAGTGATTTGCTTTCTACTGCTGGGTTCAAGAATTAAATGTTGGTTTTGGATTTCTGCTATTTTACCTATTGACCCTGGAAGTATTTCTACTGAAAGTCAGATAGTTAAGAAATTGGTTTCTGTGTTCTGGAGTCGTGGCCGTGCTGGAGAGCCGCTCGCGGGGGGCAACCGGTGGCCTCGGTAGGGCGTGAAGGGCGGAGCGAAACGCCCCCCTTCCCATGAGGTTTTAGTCGCCCCCACACCCCCGGCTCATACCTGCTGTCCACAAGGCTCCCATGCGGCCGCCATCCTTCTTTCCAGAGAAGAGAGGGCGAATGGGGCAACACTCTTTCCCCTCCGGCAGACTTGATGGCCTGGATTAACGCATAGTCCTTTCACTTTTCTGCTCCAAGCTGCTGGGTTCTGCATTAAGTCCTTGTGCTTCTGGGACTGTGGCCGTGCTGGGGAGCCGCTCGTGGGGGGCAACTGTTGACCTCGGTAGGGCGTGAAGGACGGACCGTAACGCCCCCCTTCTCGTGAGGTTTTAGTCGCCCCCACACCCCCGGCTCATACCTGCTGTCCACAAGGCTCCCATGCGGCCACCATCCTTCTTTCCAGAGAAGAGAGGGCGAATGGAGCAACACCCTTTCCCCTCTGGGCAGAAATGATGGCCTGGGTTAACGCATAGTCCTTTCACTTTTCTGCTTTAAGCTGCTGGGTTCTGCATTAAGTCCTTGTGTTTCTGGGCCTGTGGCCGTGCTCCAAACTTAACTCTGATTTTCAGGGAGAAAGATTGGGTGGTTTACTTCTCATTGATCACTTTGTATATAGAGAGATGTTGCGCGGCTGCATAAGCGGCTGCGCGGTTTTGAGAAAAAGTCCTCGTTCCCGCATACTCGAGCTGTGTTTGTAGAGGCTTCTGGTCACCGGGGTTCCATCTGGGGGAGGCGGGATGCGGCACTTACTCCATCTGGAACTTGCCGGTGATCTCGGCTCTTTTTGGAACCTGTTTTTTTTTTTTTTTCCCCCTCCGGGATCTGTGGTTCCCGCACCCTCCATGTGGTCCTTCTCTTAGTCTGAACGCTTCAAAGATGGCCAGCATTGAAATTTTTTGGTTTGTTTTCTGATTGTTTTGCGGCAACACTTGGCAATGCTCAGGTGTTATTCCTGGCTGTGTACTCAGGAATTTCTCTTGAAGATGCTGAAGGAACATTTGGGGTGCTAGAGATTGAACCTGGGTCAGTTGTGTTAGAGGCAAGTGCCTTTACTTTCTGTACTATCTGCTTTGTACAATGAGAGAGAAGCATTGATTAGGGGAAGAATATGGCAGATTCCACTGCGTGAAGGGGAGGAATTATAGACAGAGCCATCCTTTCCAGGTTAAAAAACAAAAACTGTCCTCCCATTGTTCATCAATTTGCTTGAGCAGGCCCAGTAACATCTCCATTGTGAGACTTCTTGTTACTGTGTTTGGCATATTGAATACTCTCGGTAGCTTGCCAGGCTCTCCTGAGAGGGGTGGAGGAATCGAACCCTGCTCGGCCGGGCTGGCTGTGCGCAAGGCAAACGCCCTACCGCTGCAGGTTAATTAGGGGAGAAATCAAAACCAGTTTTGGCCAAGGAGAATAGCTTAGCTAGACGCTTTAGTGCACATGCTGAATATTTCTAGAAGTTTCTGAAAGCTTTGAATGGTCTCAGTTTGCTTCAACTTTTATAGGGATATGAATAAAGGAGTAGTTTTAAGGTAAGAGTCTCCATAATGAGTCTGAACCTTAGTAAGAGTAATGGAATTGTTACTTAACTTCTGAGAAGCATAAATGTTCAGTTGAAGGGTGGAGACACATTTAAAAGCCAAAAATTTTAAGGAATTTAAGGAGTGGAACCTAGAAAAGGTGTTAGAAAGAAGGCCCTCCATTTATAAGTGTATTCACTAAAATATAGGATTGTGAGTCTTGTTTTTAATTTTTTAAATTTTTTTGCTAAAATTAAAAGGTTATTTTTATTGTAGCGTACACACAAATGTTTAAAAGACAAAGTAAATATAATTTTTTCTACATGAAACGCCATAATTCTTAGTGAGACGCAATAGAGCTGCATTTCAGATGCATAATAAGATTGAGAAAGAGTATAATTACAGCTGTTCAAAAGTAAAGACCCAAGCTTTGTTTCATGCCGAATTTTATTTTTTATGTAGTATCAATTTTAAAAGTACTTTCAGATCCAACTTAAATGTAAAGATATATTTTTGCTTTATCAGATGAATCTTTAACCATATGTTTCTAATAATTCAGATAAAATATGCAGAGTAGTGTATTTTAAAGGAGAATCTATTTTGAAAAGATTCCAAAGTATCTATTTGGACAGGCACTCAACAACTCGATGAAAACTGTTGGAAAAGAAAATCTCTCAGAGTCATTCTCCTCAGACTACCCAAGCCAACTAAACTTGCACAGTTAACACTTCCATAAGACACCAGAAGTTAAGGAATTTAGCTCTTCCTACACTTTTTCTTCAGGCTTTCAAATCAAGTTGTTAATTGATAATAACACCATTAAATTTACCTAGTAAAGAGTTGCATGTAGAAAATCTCTCGCTCTCTCTTTTTCTCTCTCTCTCTTTGATAAGATGAGCATGAGTTTTTTTTACAATTTTTTTATTTATAAAGCTATTGATCATTTAGTTTCAGGCATATATTTCAACACCAATGCCACCACCATTGTCAACTTCCTTCCACCATTTCTAATGCTTACCAGTATCATTTATCAGTCTTTTGGTAGTCTAGAATTAGTTTCCGTCTCTGCTTTATGTTACTATTAAGGCTGCAGTTCTTTTGTGATTTTTGTGGGTCTTTAATCTTACAATATACGAAGGAATTTCCTGGGGCTGGAGTGATAGCACAACGGGTAGGGCATTTGCCTTGCATGCATCCAACCCCGGTTCGATTCCCAGCATACCATATGGTCTCCTAAGCACCGCCAGGAGTAATTCCTGAGTGCATGAGCCAGGAGTAACCCCTGTGCATCCCTGGGTGTGACCCAAAAAAGAAAAAAAAAAGAACTTTCCTACAGAAATCAGTCCATTTCTATGCTACTGAATATTGAGTAGAGATAAAAATTATAGAAAACATCTTATAAGTAGAGATACTTAATTTAGCCTCTCTTTCACTTTCATTATATTCCCTTGAGATTTCTTTAGCAATTATATGCTCATATAGATTATACGTCATGTTGCTCTTTATATCCACATATTTACTAAAGTTAGGTGTTTTTTAATTGAACTAGATAGAGCCCATCACATTTTGGTATGTGAATAAGTGAATATTTTGGTGTTTGAAAGATTCAAAAACTGCTTGCTAACAGAGTCAAAACTACATTTCCATTTGTATTATCATATTTCTTGTGTGTGTGTGTTCGTGTGTGTGCGTGTGTGTGTGTGTTTGGGTCACACCTGGAGGTACTCAAGGCTCACTCCTGGCTCTCTTCAGGTATCCCTCCTGGTGGAGGTCAGGGGACCATTGCCAGTGATCAAACCAGGGTTGGCAATACCCCACCTGCTGAACTATCTCTCTAGCCCCTGTATCATCATATTTCTGATATCATGGGGTCAGAGAGATGATACAGCTTGTACAGTGTTTGCCACAAGGCTCATGGCTCAACTGGCTTTGATCCCTGACACCCCATATGTCCCCCAAGCCCATAAAGAGTAAACCCTGAGCACAGCTGGATGAACCCATCCTTCTCCCCCAAAAAATCCACTCTGATAATACAAAGGTAATTGGAAAATAGCAGAAATGAACATTTCAGTCATTTTGTTTTTCAAGTGCTTCCGACAGAATTAGACTAATACTTCAAGAAAGTATTCTCAGACTTTTATAAATTATCAACTTCTTTTAGATCTATGAGGAGTTATAAAGAAATAGTGAGCTGGGCCAGAGCAATGGTACAGCAGGTAGGCACTTGCCTTGCATATGGCCAACCCGGGTTCAATCCCAGTATCCCAGATGGTCCCTTGAGTCCTCCAGGAATGATTCCTGAGTGCAGATCCAAGAGTGACCCCTGAGCACCACTAAGTGTGGTCCCAAAACCAAAAACCAAAACCAAACCAAAAAAATAAATAAATAAAACTCCGCCCAAACAGTGAACTATATCCTGAGTTTTTATTCTTCATTTTGTACACCTACATATTATAAACTGACCAGTTATATGTAGCTGCATGCTTTATTGTTGTGACTTACATGGGGCCTAAGAATTGGAAGAATATTGTTATTCCATGCAAGTCAGTCTGTTTGGGATTATATATAACTATATGCTTAGAAAGCAAATGGGAATTTACTAAGAAGCTGAGAAATTAACTAAGAATGACCAAAAACCAGAATCTATAGTTGACTGGGCACAATTGTAGGAAGGAAATATGTAATTCGTCATAGGCTATATCACTAAATTCCAAGAAAAGAAAAATGGGGAAAAATCATCTCTAGTGCTGTAATATTTCATTTGATCATCTTTCGGATAACTTTTTCAAGGGAGATGGTTCAGGTCAGATCACTAATCTTACAACATGAACTAAGAAATAGGAAGTCTTTTTATCATGGGAAGTAATTGATTCTTAAGGGAGTTGAAACTCTACAGTAGAGGAGTATTTTTGTCTGTAATTTCTTTGATTCAGTGCCAGAAGCTTTTTGAGAGAGTAATGAAAGCTGTGTCTAAGTTCCATTGTTGAAAACTGTTTCTTTTTAAATAACTGAAGATCTTTCTGTTATGTCTCCTCTGTTGCAAAATTCCTTATGATTATAAAAGCATATTTAAAGTAGAAGTATTGTGGGACAAAAGCTTTATTCTATGGGTTAGATAATACGTCTTTTGTGACAGTTTTCTTTTCCCACCATAAGTGAGAAGTGAATTTCTTTGCCTTGGCACATCCCATTTCTAATGGAGGATAAGAAGTTATTTTCTTCAAAGGCTGGTTTCTACAATTTCTGGCAGAATGCTCTTTGTCAAGCATATGTTCCCTTCTCTAGGCCTTTCTGTATAGAGCCCACAAACATCGTCAATGTGAATGAGGTCATTCAGAGGGTTAGTGACCATGCCTCTGCTATGAACAAGAGGATTCATTACTACAGCCGGCTCTCTGCTCCTACAGACAAGGCACTGGTAAGGGGCAAAGCACTGGTAATTGTCTGAAGTTAAGTTGAAATGAACAGTGAACAACATAAATCAAGGCAACTCCCAGGATTTGAACTTTTCTGCTGGACATGTTCCAAGGACGCCGTCATGGAGAGTCAAAGATAGTCAAAGATAGTAAATACACGTCCTGTGTATTGGGCAAGTTCATTCTCACCTTGCCTGGCATAGAGGAACTTGAAATCGTTTCTCTCTGTTGACAAAGCCTGCAGATTTGTTGGATTAAATTCTGCTTATCCCCAATCCTTTTAAGTAGTTTAGGTCTTTGGTCAAGTATATGAATAATAAGAGGTTGTGGCTAGTCTTTTACATTTGAGGATATAACAGAAAATATTTTTAGAAATCTTGCACAGGAGTAGAAAATTGAAATGTAGACATAGGTATCATAGATTTTTCTTATTTAGTACTATCCTGTTATAATCAAGAGGGATCAAAGGGAAAAAACCTCTTAGGCTTTGCAGCCCACAAACAGTTGTGTGTTCTTCATTTTTTGTTTTATGATTACTGAAATTATAAAAAGCCATTCCTAGCCAAGGGGCTATAAAAAATTAGGTTGTTGATTATTGATGTTCTAAAATCAACTTTTATTTTAGAATAAAAAATACAGTAGATGGTCTGAGAACAAATTCTACACATTATATGTATAAGACCATGAGTTTGTATAATTATATTTATTACATATGAAAAATATACATAAATATTATATACATTATAAATATGATATAATAAGTAACTTGGTTGCATGTGAAAATTACCACAAGATATTGAGAAACTTGAAAGCTTAACGTAAGTTAGAAACATTCTGGAACTGGGAGATTAATTGCTAAAGCACACGAATTGATCTGGTCACTTCATAGATCTCTGTTTAATCCATATAATACCCATATGAAGTTAGTATTAAGATCATTCCCCAGGTTTTTTTTTTTTTCACTTTTCTCTCTCATAGGTTTCACGTAAGTGTGTTTGTAAGTCACAGTTCTGTAACAGAATTGTCACTATGCTCTGGGTAGCAGAATCAATCCAGTATCTTGGTCTAGTTCAAACATCCTAGATCAGAGGCTCAACTTGTAAGAGCAAACCATCTTTTTTGTGGGGCAAGAGGGGAGAATGCATAGGGGGTTCACACCTGGTGGTCCTTTGGGCTTACTCCTAGGCTGTGTGCTCAGGGATTACTTTTGGCAGGCTTGGGGGTTCATATGAGGTGCTAAGGATCAAACATAGGTCGGCCACTTGCAAGGCAAATACCTTACCCGGTACTGTAGCTCGGTGGCCCTGAAACTTCAGAGATCTTAATTTAGCCTTTCTAGGTCTGAGTGTACATTGTTTACTTGGAAATTAAGTTATAGCACTGTACACTAATCCCTTTAGTTAACTGATAGATAATCCTATTATGTCAAAATATATAAGCTGTGACCTAAAATTAACTGTGATTATGAACATTCTTTTTTTGTTTGTTTTTTGTGTTTGGGGCCGTCCATACCCAGCAATGCTTAGGAGTTGCTCGTAGCTCTGCACTTAGTAAAAATCCTTGCTTTGCCTTTTCCTTAAGCTGCTTTGATTCAATTTTCTTCTACTACCAAAGCATTTAAAATAAGTTGGTGTTTAGTATTTTTTTTAACCTCTGTTTACTCCACAATTCTTTATAGTTAGATTTTCCTACCTGATTCTTTGCTGGACTTACCCTTACATAGAAATTTAGTTAATAACTCAATTGTGGAATTTTCCCTCATATGCACAAGTATCTCTATCTAGAATTTGTTAATCTCTGTCTTTGCAGGCTTCTTTTTCTTTCTCTTAAAAATAAAGAGAAAAATACTTTGATAGCGCATATTCTCAAAATTAATTCTCATTTCCAATGATGTATGTTGTTTATAGTCATTAAACTCTGATTCCTTTAGATATCCCTATACATTTGGAAAATGATTTTCGTATTCATTTGTAAGGGTGCATATTGTTTATTCATCTATTTAGAAAAATGCCAAGAGTCAAGTGTTCTGACGTAAAGAAAATATTTTATTTTGCATATAAACTGTTTCAGACATTCTTAGTTCTTTTCTTTTTCTTTTTTTTTTTTAAACCAGATTGCTCCAGATCATGTAGTACCAACTCCTGAAGAGTGCTATGTGTATAGTCCATTGGGCTCTGCCTATAAACTTCAGAAGCATACTGAAGGACATGGCAAAAACACCAGCTTTGTTACCATGTGAGTAAAAATACTTTTGGGAAATAACTTCAAAAAAATTGTGTGTGTGTGTGTGTGTGTGTGTGTGTGTAACATATATATGAAAGTTATTGATTATTTAAAATTTTATCTTAAAATGTTTGAAAGTCAATCTCCATATTTTTACTTCTCTTATTCTGTGTTTTCAGTTTTATGATATGGAATACCATGATGGGAACATCTATACTAAGTATTCCTTGGGGCATAAAACAGGTAATTAAAATTTTGGGCACATTCTTGCCTGATCTTTTCCTTCGTATTTTAAGTTTTATAATAGATGAATACCTAAATCTATTTAGCATTTATTAAAGAAAGTTAGAAGGCTGTATTTAATTTTCCATTATTTGCCAGGTCTTAATCATAATTTTTAAGAATAATGTAATGTGGCTGCATATGAATTTATTGTAACATAATGATACATGTTTGTTTTTATTTTTTAAACAGGCAGGATTTACTACTGGAATATGCGTCATCATGCTCATGGGCCTTTTAACACTTTATTGCTGCTACAGAGTAGTAAAATCACGTTGCATGATAAGTAAGAATTTGCCACAGTGAAAATTGACTATGTTGGAGATTTATAAGTATTTCCTGTCTAGGTAGAATACTAATCTCTATATTGTACTTGTATGTTGACTATTTTTTGCCTGTGAAGAAGAATTTGAAAATAAAAAATTTGAAATGAACTTTAGGTAAAAGTGATTGTTCAGTTAACTTGTTGGCAAATTTAGGCCTAAGTTTGGATAAGTGTTAGTTTAAGGACTTGGCTTGGATCAGGGTTAGAGTTAGGTTTCCTTTTAAAATTATGATAAAGGTTTGATTATGTTTATTTATTTTTTTAATTTTTATTAGTGAGACACCATGAGGTACAGTTGTAGACTTACAAATTTTTGTGCTTGGGTTTCAGTTATACAATGATCGAGTACCCATCCCTCCACCAGTGCCCATTCTCCACCACCACTAATCCCAGTATCCCTCCCACCCTCCATCTCCCATCTCACCCTGCCTCTGTGGCAGGGCATTCCCTTTTGTTCTCTATCTCTTTTTGGGTGCTGTGGTTTGCAAAAGAGGCATTGGGTGGCAGTCATGTTCGGTCTATAGTCTACTTTCAGCATGCATCTTCCATCCTGGGCGGATCTTCCCAACACCCTTTATTTGGTGCTCCCTTCTCTATCTGAGCTGCCTTTACCCCTAGAGCGTGCAGCTGGCCTCCAAGCCATGGCATAAGCCTCCTGGTATTTATCTCGGCTACTCTTGGGTGTTAATCTCCTATTTTGTTACTTTATGTTCCCCAGGTAAATGCAATTTTTTATGTCTTTCCCTCTCTTTCTGACTCATTTCACTTAGCATGATACTTTCCATGTAGTACCATTTGTATGTAAATTTCATGACTTCATCCTTTCTAACAGCTACATAGTACTCCATTGTGTAGATGTACCAAAGTTTCTTTAACTGGTCATCTGTTCTCGGGCACTCAGATTTTTAGGTTTGATTATGTTTAAAGTTGAAAGCAAAAGTTAGGTATTGTGTGATTGTTAAATTTAGGCAAATTGTTAGGTTTAAGCCTGGGCATGTGACCAACCCTCATGGTTTCCTTGCCACCACCTGACCCCTTGTGCCTCATCATGTGCAGCCATGAGGGCCCAGCACAGCATCTCTGGGTGTGGTTCTAGAGTCCCAGAATACTGCCCTAATGGCCCTGATAAAACTTAGCACCACATGCCCTGAGAAGCACTGACTCCTTAAGCTCACAAATAAATGCCCACCCTGGTTGGCCAAAAATCTCTCTGAGTAGGCTGAGCACCACTTGGGAGGCCCTCAAGATATTGGCAGCTTGTATTGACCTGCCTAATTGTTAGAGTCTCCTTGAGTGAAATCTGGGGCTGGTGACAGTACCATGGTAGATTGTATGCCTTACACACAACCAGCCCAGGTTTGATGCCTGGCACCCCATATGGTTCTAGAGCCCTGCCACAAGTGATCCATGAGTATAGAGCCAGATGTGTAAGCCCTGAACTCATCCAGGTGTGGCCCCAAAATAAGCCAATAGAAAAAATATATAAAAAATTATAACTAGAAAAATAAGAAAATATTAGTAACATGTTAATGGTTTTGAATTCTCAGAGTTACACCAGTATCCTACCACCACTCTTCTCTAAAGACTGGATCATGGAATTACCTGTTGATATAGCTTTGATGTAGTTTTGGGGTTGATATGCATAAATTATTTCATTGGCTATTAATAGGTTTGAATAGTAGGCTACGCCACCAATTTTTTTCTGTGTATTTTCTCTAATTGCATTCTTTATTCATATTTCTTTTGTATTTATCCACAGATCACTTGTGGTTCTTATAGATGTGTTAATTTCTTTGTGATATATAAACATTTACTGTTTATGTTATCTCTTGCTGTTTCTCTCTATTCAATATTTGAATGGCTTTTATAGTTGGTTTTATATCTGCCTACCTTTTCTATTGTAATTTTGTTTTCTTCAGTTGATAGAAAAGGATACCTTTCATGGCTGGAGCAATAGTATAGTGGGTAGGGTGTTTGCCTTGCACATAGCCAAACTGGGTTTGATCCCGGGCATCCTATATGGTTCCCTGAGCACTAGGAGTAATTACTGAGTAGAGAGCCAGGAGTAACCCCAAGCATTGCCAGGTATGACCCAAAAAGCAAAAAAAAAGCATAATCTTTTCAAGTTTTTATTTTTACATTGTTTTCTAATTTTTGTGGGATCTGTTTTTAAATTTTTTTATCTTAATTATCAAATTTTAATTGGTGTGTTATAAAATATGACTCAGGAAACCTTTTATTTTTAAATATACCAAATATTATCAGATAATGTCTTCTCTGTCTTACCAATGATCTTCTCTAGTGTTGGCTTATTACTCTTATTATAACATTTTATGATACTATAACTTATTTATCAAGATTTCTACATTATTTCGTTGACATACATTTCTCTTTATGTATTTTATTTATTAAGTTTTACTTGTTACCTCACAGTATATTCTAATATTTGATGATAGAATATTCATAATATTTTGCTAAGTATATTAATTTAAGAAAAAGTTATGAGTATAAAAATATGATGAACATTTACATTTTTCTATTTATTTTTATATAGCATCTGTAGATAGCAGTTCCTGGGAATTCCCCGATGTCTGCAGACATTATTTTGGCTCTTTTGGACAATGGTCAAGTCTCCTTTTCTCCTTGGTCTCCCTCATTGGAGCAATGATAGTTTATTGGGTGCTTATGTCTAACTTTCTTTTTAATACCGGAAAGTTCATTTTTAGTAAGTATCCATATTATCTATCTTAACACACTTACTTTTAGGTATAATAACCCCTGTGGTGTTTTCATTTCAGCCTTAAAATCAGGACTTGTGAATTTAGTAAATCCAAAGTAAAATATAAGATATTCGTAAAGTAAAATATTTTCAGTTCTGGAAAATAAACTGCTTGATCAGTATGTTTTCTCAAACATGTGTGTGCTCATTTCCAAGAACTACTTTTTGAATTCAGAAAATTCTTTCAATTTCTCTAATATAAAATATGTCTAGGCTTCTGGAGGTCTTTTAAGCATTTAAGGTATTTCTACTGTAAACCCCAAGTTTTAGGTTACAGAAAAGTTTTTGAAATGTGTTGGTATTGGTTGCTCCAGAATCTGATATGTCAGGGCCTGGGGCTAGGCCATTGGCAAGATCACCTGCCTTGCATGTGTGAGGCCACGAGACCATCCTGATGCTGCCCCACATGTGTCCAGACAGCTCTGCCGTGGCACTGCTACAACATGTGCTGTCTCCCAAGCACTGCAGCCACATGTGTATGTCCCCAATCACTGAAATCCCCGCAACATCACAAGGGGAAGGAATGAACAGAACTTTGATGTGCAGTTTTAGCAAGAGTGTACAAAGGCTAGGGCACTTGGCTAGCATGTGGCTGCAACGGTGACACTGTTTCAGATCCTGACACCACATATGTGTGGTCCCTGGCACCTCCAGGAAAGGCCCCTGAGCATTGCCAGATCTGGCCCCAAACCAAAACAAAGTGTGAGAACTTAAAATTCAAGAACAGTAGGAGAGTGGAACTTATGATAAACATATTTTCATAACATTGAGTTGTCATGTTTCCCAGGTTAATTCCTTGAATTCCAATAGGAATCATAGAAATTCAGGCCAGATGTGTTAGATGGCATTTTCAGTTGGCAAGAGAAGCTCAATTTTATATTGAATATGAGTCTTAATTTTTCCTTGATGACTGATAGACTTAAAGTGTACTGTATGTAATTTTTCCTTGATGACTGATAGACTTAAGGTGTACTGTATGTTTAGCTGATTTTAAGTAAACCACATGCCATATATTTAAAATTTAGACTTAAAAGGAAAGCAAAACAAAATAAATATTAACAATCATAAGGAGTTAATTTTGCTAAGAGCTTTTGAGGAGAGATGAATAAGGAAGATAAATTCTGTTTTTAGAGCTGGGGAAACATAGGAATGTAGGCACTAAAGCACATGTCTTGCATGCTGCCAAACCCCGTTCAGTCTCCAGCACTGCATGGTCCCCTGAGCACCATCAACATGACCCAAAATCCCCTTCCAAAAAAAAAAAAACCTTGTTTTTAATTTTAAATAAACTAGTATTAAAATGAAGTTTTTTTTTTATTAACAAGCATTTGTTTCACGGCATTTTCACTAATATACAATATTGTTGTTTACTGCATCTTCTTTTAAGGTATTACATCATATGCATGTATCATGATTTTTTTATTCTCAACTTGTTGGATATTTCATTTTCTTTTTAATTACTTTCCTACTTTCAGACAATTCTGTATTAAAAATCTTTGTTGGTCTCCTGGTTTACATGTAGTTAGTTCTCATCTAACTCTCTATAAGAAAATTATCTGGAATCTAGGATATTCACTTTTTCAATTTATTAGAAATCACCACATTTTTCTTAGTAAATTTTTCTTATTATATTGTTATATTCTTCTCAACAGTTTTTGAAAATTCCTCTTGTTTTATAACTTTATCCACAATTTTATCAGACTTGAATTTTGCTACTCACTATTTGAATACACATTTTCCTTTAAAAAGTGTGATAGTAATATCCTTGGACCATTTTTCTGTTGGATTGTTAATATTTTTTTTTTATTTTTTTTTTATTTATTTATTGAATCACTGTGGGAAAGGTTACAAAGCTTTCAGGTTTATGTCTCAGTCATGCAAATATCAAACACATTTCCCTTTACCAATACTTATTTTTTCCCATGAAGAACCCCAATAAAACCCCACCCCCCACCCCTCCCCGTCCCTGTGAGGCAGATGAATTCTAGTTAACACTCTATCCGCTTTGATTAGATTGTTTCAATAAAAGATTCACCACTATTATTTAGAGTTTACCCCCCCCCCCCAAATCAGACATGCTGAAAAAGCATTGTGAAGTGATTTGCTTTCTACAGCTGGGTTCAAGAATTAAATGTTGGTTTTGGATTTCTGCTATTTTACCTATTGACCCTGGAAGTATTTCTACTGAAAGTCAGATAGTTAAGAAATTGGTTTCTGTGTTCTGGAGTCGTGGCCGTGCTGGAGAGCCGCTCGTGGGGGGCAACTGGTGGCCTCGGTAGGGCGTGAAGGGCGGAGCGAAACGCCCCCCTTCCCATGAGGTTTTAGTCGCCCCCACACTCCCGGCTCATACCTGCTGTCCACAAGGCTCCCATGTGGCCGCCATCTTTCTTTCCAGAGAGGAGAGGGCGAATGGGGCAACACCCTTTCCCCTCCGGCAGACTTGATGGGCTGGATCAACGCATAGTCCGTTCACTTTTCTGCTCCAAGCTGCTGGGTTCTGCATTAAGTCTTTGTGCTTCTGGGGCCATGGCCGTGCTGGAGAGCCGCTCGCGGGGGGCGACTGGTGACCTCGGTAGGGCGTGAAGGACAGACCGGAACGCCCCCCGACCCATGAGGTTTTAGTCGCCCCCACTCCCACGGCTCATACCTGCTGTCCACAAGGCTCCCATGTGGCCGCCATCTTTCTTTCCAGAGAGGAGAGGGCGAATGGGGCAACACCCTTTCCCCTCCGGCAGACTTGATGGCCTGGATCAATGCATAGTCCGTTCACTTTTCTGCTCCAAGCTGCTGGGTTCTGCATTAAGTCCTTGTGCTTCTGGGGCCGTGGCCGTGCTGGAGAGCCGCTCGTGGGGGGCAACTGGTGACCTCGGTAGGGCGTGAAGGACGGACCGGAACGCCCCCCTTCCCATGAAGTTTTAGTCGCCCCCACACCCCCGGCTCATACCTGCTGTCCACAAGGCTCCCATGTGGCCGCCATCTTTCTTTCCAGAGGGAGGAGGGCGGAAGGGAGCAACACCCTTTCCCCTCTGGGCAGAAATGATTGCCTGGATTAACGCATAGTCCTTTCACTTTTCTGGATTGTTAATATTTTTCTTGCTTTTTGGAACTCTTTGTAAACTTTGGATACTAATTTATTTATTATTCTGTTGAAAATATCTTCTCTTTATGGCTTGTCTTTACTTCTTATGTGGTGACTCTGTTGTTCAAAATTGTGGAAGGCACCAGGTACTTGGGCGGGGCTTGGAGAATCCCAAGGACTGCTCACGGGGACCTGGGACCACTCCTGGCCGTACTTAACCACTTGTATAAGCAGCACAGTGTGGACAACCAGAGTCACCTAGTGGTGCTGGGGAACTCCAGGGTTACAGCTGACGGTACTGGGGGCACTGTATTGCATGGGGGACAGAACTCCAGACCTTACACATGTGGTCCTGGCCTTCGAACTGTTTCACTAATCACTTTCAGAAGTTTTCAGTTTTACTTTCAAATTATTCAGTCTTTTCCATTATGGTTTCTACCTCAATTTGTCTGTGTCCAAACTTCCCTCTTCTATAGGTACCAGTCATTTATTTAGGGCTCACTCTAGGTCCGTTATATCTGCTGAGATCCAATTATCAAGTAAGATCACATTCTAGGGCTTCTCTTTCTGATGAATGGGTTTGGGAAGACCCTTTAATCCAGTAGACTTGATATCAAAAAGTTACCCTGATGTAAGTTTTCGGCTTCAGGAATTAAAGGAAGGTGCATAGCTTCCAATTTTAAATCATTAACAACCTTAGAAGTACTACAAAGGCTTTAAGTACTAGATTACTTTTGAGAAACATTCAGAGGTAAAAACATTTACATATTATATCTTATGATCTTAATATCATCCAACATGGGTAGAATTCTAATCTTGGACTACCAGGATGTAGGCACTTTTGCCACTGAGCCTTTTACCATGGATGCCCTGGAAGACATGTTTTTTACTCATTCTCTTATTTGCTTAAAATACACATGTGTGGCCATCTGAATGCACTTTTCCATACACTTCCTTTATAATAACTTAGCCGTGCTTATGAGTGATAACTTTATAGCCTTTGGTCTAGAGAAGCATTACTATATTTTGAAAGAAAGAAAGAAAGAAAGAAAGAAAGAAAGAAAGAAAGAAAGAAAGAGTAAGTGGTTTTCTAGGTAAGTTTGATCTTGGAAATGTTAGGTTTCTTCTTTTGCAGACTTAAAACTTAATATAAGATATAAATTGTACTTAGAGACTTTTTTATGAGTATGAAGGGAAAAATATATGCATTATCTTAATCCAGGGCTTTTCATTAAATTCAGCCCTGTAGGTTTTCAACATCCTTGAGTATATAAAAAATTTTCTATGGTAGGGCTGAAATCAGTATCAGTCATGTAAGTGAAGAAAGATGAAGGTGAAGCTGTTAATAGGTATGGTACTATTGGATCAGTAGACTTTTATAGAAAAAATATTTTTTATAAAAATTTTTTAAGAGGATGATTATATAATTTTGAATTCTGTTTCTCTCTTCAATTTCTAGATTTTATTCATCATATTAATGATACTGATACTATACCAAGTACCAATGGTAGCAACCCTGGTAAGTAGTTTGGAATTTAAAGTTTAGTTGATTTTTTATTTTTTTTCATCGGCTGCATAAAAAAGATGTCAGACAGAGCCTATAGCTTTAATTTCAGTAAAGGATTAATGCAGAATCATTACCACTGTTTACTGAGCCACTATTAGTTGAATTGTTGACAAATGGTTAGGGGTTATGTGTTTGTTTTTTTTTGTTGTTGTTGTTGTTTTTTTAAATGTAGGGGTACTGCTCTTTATTCAGCCATTGATTAAGCTAATTGGATTGATCATGAACTCCACATCACCTTTTTTATTTGTAATGTTAATTTTATTTTATTATTTTTATTATTTTTTTTAATCACCGTGAGATAGTTACAAAGCTTTCCTGTTTGAGTTTCAGTCATAAAATGATGCATCACCCAACCTTCCACCACCAAGAACACCAGTTTCCCCCCTTCCTCCTCACCCCTCCCCCTGCCTCTATGCCAGACAACCTCCCCCGTACTCTCTTTTATATTGCTTGTTATGAATAGCATAAGATATCGTGTGGCCACATGCAGCTGTGTGCTCTTGGAATTCTAAAATTTTTGATAAGTAGGGTCTGGAGAAATCTCTGCAGGGAGCTGCTTGGTTCGGAGATTCTTTTGTGTGTCTCTAGATCATGGCCATTAAGTAGCAGCCAGAGGCAGTTTGTGGGCGTGACCTCCAGGATCCCAGGGGAAGAAGCGTGGTGGTAGGAGAAGAACCAGCCGATTCCCTATCCCTTGAGACCTGGACTTTGCAGTCACTGAACCTGCATACCTGTACTTCTCATTGGGTTCTGGAAGTTGGCGGCCGCTGGGGCTTTTAAGGGACAGCTGGAGGGACGACGGCACCATACCCCAGTGACTGTTTAATTTCTTGGGAAATTTGGTCTTGGGTTATTGGGCTAGAGGCACAGCAGCAATTCTGGGATATCAGGAAGCCTGAAGGCACCATCAAGCTGCTGATGTACTTCCCCCCTCAGGTATGGGTTGACCTGCTGGCGATGCCATACCCTCCCTGTTGTTGTTTTTATCGCTTGTTGTACACCATTCCAGCAATATGAAGGGCCATGTGGGACCAGAGATCAAACTCAAGACTTGCAAATGCTAGGCATATACTCTGCTGCATAAACTACATCCCTGGTCTGGGCAATCAGTGAAAAAATATCACCTCTACAGTGTCTATGCCTATGAATAAGCATTAAATTTTTTCAGTAACCTACATTGCAACTTACAATTTTAGGAATCTAGTAGCATTGTTCTCAGTATGCTTAGTTTTAGACATTATTTTGACTACAGATGTTTCAAATAACACAAATCTGTATCTTATTTGTGTTATTTAAAGTTTTCTAAAAGTGAACAGAGATTAGTGAGTACAGAAACGCAAATTGAAGATTTGGGGAAGGAACCTTAATTTCTTGTAAAAAAATTCTTTTAATTTATTTATTTAAAACAGGCCTTTGGGGCATGGGGAGATGCCCAGTGAACTGGAGCATGTGCTTTGAGTGCAGGAGTCCTGGGTTCAGTCACTGGTGCTACATGGTCCCCCAGGAGTAGTCCCCAAGTATTGAGAGGTGTAGTCCAAAATAAAATGAGTAGCACTGTCCTCCTGTTGCTCATCGATTGGCTCGAGCAGGCACCAGTAACATCTCATAACAAATTGTGAGACTTGTTGTTACTGTTTTTGGCATATTGAATACGTCACGGGTAGCTTGCCAAGCTTTGCTGTGTGGGTGAGATACTTTCAGTTGCTTGCCGGGCTCTCTGAGAGGGGCAGAGGAATCAAACTCAGGTTGGCCATGTTGGCTGCACTCAGGGCAAACACCCTACCACTGTCCTATCACTCCAGCGGTAGAGCATTTGCCTTGCGCGCAGCCAAAATAAAATAAAAGCAATTAAAAAATAAACCTTTTTGAGGGATTGAAGTGATAGTACAGGGGTTAAGGCATTTGCTTTTCATGTGGCTGACACCATTTCGGTCCTGGCACTCTGTATGTTCCCCTAAGCACCATTGTGTTTGTACACCATTCCAGCAGTAAGCTCTGAGCGCAACTGGGTGTCACCCCTCTCCAAAAAAGGGTTCCAAAAAAGGGGGGAAACCTATAAATCTGTGTGGCTTATGGTTTCTATGATTTATCTACTCTGGCAGTCATAGGAAAAGTGAATATAAAAGCTAACAATAATTGTATCATTAACCTTGAATATCTTTTAAAGCTTCTATGTGTTTAACTTCAGAGATACTTAATTGATGTCGTTTTGATAGAGCTCTTTTGATCGCTAAGATGACAGCTAATTTGATACATAGTAAACCTTTTATGTATTAGGAACTTTTCCAGGCTCTGGGAATATAACAAACATATGAACATTATCTTTCATGAAGCATACGCCCCAGTGTTTGCTGTTCAGTACCTTATTTTCCCCCTTAATTACACTGATTAGTATTGGGGAAATGACTCAAATTTCTGGAGTACCTGCTTTGCACGTAGGAGCCCTGGTTCAGTCCCCAGCATTGAATGGCTCCCCCAAGCACCACTGCGAGTGACTTCCCTGGGGTATCTCTCACCCAAGATCCTTAGATTTAATCGGCTTCCCCTCTCCCCCTTCCTCACTATTCATTCTTCCTCCTCCTCCCCAACTACCCTAAGAATGCTATGACCCCCTTAAAGAAAATTTCTTTCTGTGAGCCAAGGGCTCTGTGGTCTTTTCTAAGTGGCCGCTTTCCTTTTGCAGTGATTTGTCCCAGTGCTGCGAGTGGCGGTCCTCCTGACAACACCTCTATGATCTTCTACGCCAATGACACCGAACTCCAACAGTTTGAAAAGTGGTGGAATAAATCCAGGACAGTGCCCTTTTACCTCATAGGACTTCTCCTGCCGCTGCTCAATTTCAAATCTCCTTCATTTTTTGCAAAATTTAATATCCTAGGTAAGCCGAGGTATCAGTTGTGGAACCCCACTGCATAGTAGAAAACATGATGGATTCGTGGAAATAGGGGCAGCTGGGGACATATCTGGAAGCCAGTTCATCTGTATTTAATTTGCTCACTCATAAGTTCCCCTGCTTTTTGATTTTTGTGGGGAATTTTGCATGGAGGAAAATGTAGATGACTATTTCGAGTCCAGGTCCCTTTTTCTTCTTCAGACAGGAAGGAGCTGTGTTTCTCATTCTATTCCTTTTGAACAACTTCTCTTTTTCTAACAGGGTACAGGTAGAAGAAGTAGATTAAGATTTTAGAAAAGATCCAAATTAAATGTAATAGGAATCTCAACTCTAAGAATTAAAAACATTAGGACTAAAGGTAGTTAGGATATATTTTTAAAAGTATTTATTGTAGGTTAGGTAAGATGGACAAGTTGTATTGACTTTTATAGTATTGATGTATACAGTAACTGCACCTTCATCACTGCCAAATTGCCCAAGATCCTTTATTCTGAATATAATACCTGTGAATCTGGAACTTTTCCCCCTTTAGCAAGTGGTGCTACCCAATCAAAATTTCATCCAGGTGTTAGATCAGATTGTTCACAGATCTGTGATTTGTAGCTTTTCTCAAGTAGGCTTGTGAGAGGCAGCCACTGCTTTTCTTTCTCTCATCTTTCACTAACCCTCTGTCTTTTTTCTAGACCATTAATTCTAATGCAAATATTAATAGTTACCTTTGTGGTTTATTTTTCTCCTATGTAACTTCACAGTTTCATAATGAACTCTCAGCATGTATCCATTAGCAAACCCAAATTACAAGTAAATTGGGCAGTTTTGCTTTCAGAATGTATCAGCTACCTTCATCTGGTTCTTCTTTAGCCTACTACATAATTTCCTGCTTTGTTTTTTCTCATAGTTTGTTTCTATTATTCAGATTACTCCCTACTAAAATACTGGGGGTAGGGCATTTGCCTTGTGCATGGCTGACCCAGGCTCAATTGCTAGTACACCAGATGATCCCCCAAGCCCACCAGGAGTGATCCTTGAACCCAGGGCCAGGAGTAAGCCCTGAACACCACAGAGTGTGGCCCCAAAACAAATGAAACCAAAAAAAAAAAAAGAAGAAGCCCTTAGGAATAAGGATTCAGTAATTTTCCAAATATTTTTGAGAATGTAGAAACAAAGGTTGACTTTTAAATAGTTTGGAAACTGAATGATAGTACAAGATTTAAGACATTTGCCCTGCGTGTGTCTGACCTTTGGCTCAATTCCTGGCATCACACGGTCCTCTGAACAGTGCCAGGAGCCACCCAGAAGCACAGAGCCAAGAGTGGCCACTGGTATTGCTGGGTGTGGCCCCCAATCCCAAAATAATAACAAAATATAATAATAAATAGCCTGTAAAACTGAAGGATGATAAATGAGTTCTGATTCTTTTTTTCCCCCTCAGGCACAGTATCTGTTGTCTATTTGATTTTCCTTGTCACTTGGAAGGCTAGTCATTTGGGTTTTCATTTGGAATTTCACTGGTTTGAACAAACTGAATATTTTGTGCCAGGTGAGTTATTTTGGTCAAATCATTAATACATTCCAACAAATGATTCTTAAGTTAACTGTTACCATTCTAAAAGAAAAAGTGGTACATGCAAGGAAAGCACCCTATCTGTTGTACTATTGCTCTGACCCTTGCCTTGGTTTTTGTTTATTTATTTACTTACTTTTAAAACTTAATAAGAATAGATTATGCAGTCTATGTATTTCCTGTATGCATAAACGCTCTAAACCACTACCCTGCACTATTCCTCTGGGCTCCTAGCCACGTTTTATGCTGAGCATTTGTATTAATACAAGTTATTGGAAAACCAATGGTTTTTCTTTTTAATTTAAAATATTTTTTTTATAAAGTTGTTCGTAATGATTTGTTACATTCAATATTCCAACACCAACCCCACCACCATTGCACCTTCCCAACCAGTGGTCTTTCTTAGGGGTAACCAGGATTCTGTCATTTCTTCATGGGATTTGAAGTTCATTGAAGTGACAGTGTGATTGAAACTCAAGGTCTCATTCTTTAGATTTTTCTTTCTTTCTTTCATTTTTAAAAACTATTTTATTCTCTTTTTTCTTTCCTTCCTTTTTCTCTTTTTTTCTATTCTTTAGACTTTTCTTGGAAAATATAACCCTGGAATAAATACCTGAGACTTAGAGCATGGTCAGTGGTTAATACAACTTATTAACATCTTTTACCCATATATTTTTGGAAGTTGCTATTTATCAGACTAAATTAGTTTCTATTAAATATTTCACCCCTCCTTTTTTTTTCTAAGGTAAGAACTTGGCAATTTCTTTATTTTTATACAAATTTGAAGGATTTTAGACACAATGGAAGTACTGTGAAGCTATGAATGAATGATTCTAAATGAGGAAACAGAATTAAAAATGAAAGTGACTCATCTTTAAAATGAATAAGTAGAAAATAGTACAAAATTGGCTTATAACGGTTGCTTTTTAACTTTTTTTTATCATTGGTTCATGCAGCCTAATATATCAGTTTTCTTTTAGTTTGTTTGTGAGCCACACCCAGCTGTGCTCTGGGCTTACTCTTGCCTCTGCTTAGGAATCACTCCTGGCAGGCCTCGGGGACTGTGTGTGGTGCTGGGGATCAAACCCAGGTCAGCCACGTGCAAGGAAAGTACCCTACTGCTGTACTACTACTACTGCTCTGGCCCTCGCCTTGTTTTTTTTAAAACTTAGTAAGAATAGATAATGTAATATATGAATTTCCTGTACACATAAACAGTCTAAACCGCTATTCCTGCACTATTCTGGGCTTCTAGCCACGCACACTTAGAATGTTTTTGCTAATTCACATTCCATTAGGTGCAGATTCCATGTTACCCCTCACTCATTGATACTGAATAGTGCCTTCTTTGTGTGCATGTTAGTTGATTTTCATAAACTGAACACACAGATCACAAACAGAAGTTACTGCCACTAGTGTGTTCCTTTCACTCTCCTGATTCGCAATATCATCTCCTGCAAAGGTAACCACTGCTGGAACTTCCAATCCCAACTGTTACTGTTGTCTTACTATTTTTTTTTTTTATTTACTAGCAGTAGATTAGTGTAGTGTGTATTCTTTTGTGTCTGGCTTTTTTCTGGATTTTTAATTTGTTGTTTTGATCATATTCAGTTGTGCTTTGGGGACCATGTGGTGCTGGGTCCCTCCCTCTCTAACCCCCCCCCCCCACATACACACACACATGCACATACCCTATGCCCCATTCTGGCTTTCTTATGTAGCTTTTCTCGTAGGATGGATACTTTAAAGGAGGAATTGGAGGAAGAGGTATTCTAGGTCAAGGGAATAACATGTTTAAGTCATAGTTAAGTCTGAGAAAACATCATCCATCTAGGAAACTACAAGAAATTGGATGGCTGGAATGGAAAAACACTTGTCGGGGTAGTAATAGTAGATTAAGGATTAAAAAGTCAAGGCCAGATCATGAAGAGCCTTTTGTTCTAAGCTAAAAATAGCCTCCTGGCTGTCTGTAATAGTCTTCTTTCCTCTCATTAGAGTTGGCTGTACTAGGAAATAGACTTTCTTGCCTTCAGGAAACTAACAGATAGAGGAAGAATAGTCATAAAATTACCTTTCTAAAAATAGGATTCAGAATGGGAGTCTGCAAATACAAAAAGCAAAGAAAAAAAAATCCAAGTTGAGGTCAGAGGTGCTATAACTCCATATGTTCACTCTCTCCGAGTTAAAAAAAATTTAGAAAAGCAATGATAGTAAGAGCACTGTTAGAATCTTGTTATATAGAGAGCTAAGGAATTCTAAGATGATCATTCAAAGCTGGTGAGGAGTAATTCAGTACCAGAACTCACTGCTGCTTTCTTTAATACTTCCAGTACCAACTGTGTGAATTCAATTTCTCCAATAAGCAGATATCAAATATGAGTTAGAAATGCAGGAAATGTGTTGGGAGGGTCACTTACACGGGGAGGGGCCGGAGTACAGTGAGTAAGAGGCGTGCTTTGTATACACCTGACTTGGGTTCTGTCCCCAGCACCACATATGGTCTCCTGTGCCCCACCAGGAATGATCCCTTGGCACTCAGCCAGGAGAAAGCCCTGAGCACAGTCATGTGTGGCCCAAACTCTCACCTCTACCCCCAACTGCCTAAATTTGTTCTGTTCACTGCAATGTTCGGCCCTGGAGAGATGGTTTAGTATGTAAGGCGCTTGTATTGTACACAGCTGACCCTGCACAGAGCCAGGAGAAAGCCTTAAGCATAGTTGGGTGTGACCCAAACACCAAATAAAATAGAAATAGAAAATGACAGGGTAGAGGAAGTGGAGTAGGTATCGACATCAAACCATAATGTAGGGACTAGAGTGATGGTACAACGGGTAGGGCATTTGCCTTGCATGTGGCCAACCTGGGCTCAACCCCCGGCATCCCATATGGTCCCCCAAACATCCCCAGGAGTAATTCCTGAGTGCAGAGCCAGGAGTAACCACTGAGCATTGCCGGGTGTGGCCCAAAAAGCAAAAAAATAACCAATTAAATTTTTTTAAAGAAACCCATAATGTAGCACAGGTATCTGTGAAAGGAAAGAGAATGGGCTGGGTAAGATTACACTAAGATGATCCTGCCTAACTCAGTATAAAGCTCTAGTATAGAAATTGCTTGTATAGGAATCCAGGATTGGTCACATAGGGCCACTGCTCTGCTCATTGGCTGGAACTGAGCAATGTGTCACTTCTGCTTGAATAGGTCAGCTGATCCAGTGTCAACTACAGCTCAAAGCTATCAGCTATCTGTACCTCTTGCTTCAGATTCTTACCTGAGAGATCATCTGAGTAATACACCCCCATCGTGGGTGCACCTTTAATTTTTTTTAAATCTTCTAATCAGTTATTACATAGGCATTAGATCACCAGAATTTATTCATTTCATAATTGGGATTTTATACTTTTCCCCCATTTTTTTCTCTCTCTTCCTTTTGTTGCCATCTCTTAAGTTCACGCACTCTGAAGGTCATTCCTTGTGATGCTCACACACTGGGTTTCGGTTCTCACCTGGGGCCTTAGCCTTGCTTGTGGTGCTTGCACACTGTTGCAGTGCACTGGGGCTCACCCTGTGGCACTAGGATCACACTGGCATAGTGTGATCACACCGAGCAGTGTAGGTGGTGCTGGGGATCAGACTCGTGGCTTCACAAATGCAAGATGGGTCCTTCACCACTAAGTCCCGTCCCATGTCCCAACACTCACCAGCATCTCTCCATTTTCCAACCCCTTGCCCCTGGTTCCAGCATTCTGCTGTTTCTATGATTTTGACTTTTTTTTTCTGATTCCATGTAGAAATGGTATGTGTCATAGATTATGTGTCTTTTCTAACTGTTTTCCACTTAGCATAAGGCCTTGAAGATCTGTTGATATTGTCAAGTGGCAGTGTTTCATCTTTCTCAGGACATATGTTGCATTACATATGCCACACCTTCTGTATCTGCTCATCCATTGGTAGACATTCCATATCTTGGTGGAGGGAATACAGTATCATGTTAGTCTTCATCAGGCACCAGTGGCCATGGACCTGAAGTGACCACTTGCCTGGTCATGCATTTGGAAGCTCAGGTGAGGAGCAAGTCCATAGGCATCTGCTTACATGCCTGCTGCCAAGTATACTTAGCCTCAGGAGAGCGAGTCCTTGGGCCCTGAGCTGACATTATTCTGCTTTCTCTGTCTCTCGTCTCTCTGTCTCTCTCTGTCTGTCTCTCTGTCTTTCTCTGTATCTCTGTCTCTCTGGTGTTTGGGGACACACCCAGCAGTGCTGAGGGCTTATTCCTGGCTCTGCACTCAGGGATCCCTACTGGCAGGGCTCAGCAAATTATTTGGGGTGCCAGGGATTGAACCTGGGTCATCTGCCTGTAAGGCAAGTGCCCTACCCGCTATGCTCCAGCCCCTGTTTTGCTTTCTGAATGAGAGCCCTTCCTAAGACTCACGACTGCAAGATCTAGAGAGAATGCAAAGTAGGAGTGCAGATGTAATCCTTCCCCAAGGCAGAGCAACTGTAATGAGGTCTTGATGCAGTGGCTGAAATGAGCAATGTTCCTAGACCCAGAAATGAACTGGGTGCTCTACCAGTGGCAGAGAGCACAATTCAGTACCCAACACTTGGCTCATGTGAATATTGTGCTAATGAATATGGGAGTGCAGTCATCTCTTCAAGATTCTGTTCTCATTTCCCGTGGGGAAGAGAAATTGTTTCCTGTGAGAAGAGGGATTGTTAGAACATCTGACGTTCCATTGTTTATTTTTTGATGTTCCACCATATTGTTTTCCACATTGGCTGCACAAATGTACTCACATCAAAGTTGGCCAAGGGTTTCCCTACATCCTCAAACATAACATTCTCTTGGCACTGAGAATAAAGCTCAGTGTAACAGAATACATGTTTAACGTATATTAGTCTCTGCATTCAATTCTGTACCACCACTGCTTCCCCCAAAAAACAGTTACGTTGAATATTTCTCTTGGCATCCTATTCTCTATTTTATTTATTTTCATGCTGATCTTTGTTATTTCCTTTGTTATTTTCATACTATCTTTGGACTAAATTTTTTCTTCTCTAGTTCTTTAAGGTGTCAAATAAGGTTGAGGGTTATTTTAAATGTATTTATTACTAAAAATTTGCAATTGGAACTGCTTTTGCTAAATCTCAGGTGTTTTGAGGTTTTTATTTAAAAGTTTTTTATTTCTCTAGATTTTTTCTTTCCCCAACTACTCCAAGAGCACACTGTTTAATCCCTAGGTATTTTAAATAGCATTTAAAATTTTTCCAGTTTTCTTTTAATCATTTATTTGTTTCCAGTTCCATGCCAGTATGATTTTTTAAAAAATTACTTTTTATTTTAATTTTCTGTTTCTTACAATAGTGTTATTATCTTCCTCATCCCTCCCTGTCCCTGTGAAAAAGATTTTTTATATGAGTTAAGTTTTATTAAAAGTTCAGGATGTATTTTATGGCCTAACTTGCAATCTCTTCTGGAGAATGTTCTATATGTGCTTAAAAGTATATATTCCTCTGCTGTTTGGATGGAGTGTTCTATAAATATTTGTAGTCCATCTGGTATAATAGTTTAAGTCTAGTGTTTCCTTGTTGATTTTCTGGCTTGCTAGCAATCCATTGTTGAAAGAGTGAAATACTGAAGTCCCATATTATTATTGTTATTTCTATCTCTGTTCAGATCTGTTAATACTGGCTTTTAAAAAATGTTTTAGTGCTCTGATGTTGGGTGCATAAATATTTATAAATGTTTTATCTCTTGACAAAATCTTAAACTGTTTGCCATGGTTCTTAATTGTAATGAATCACTCTACGAGGTTTTCTCTGTTGCTTTCACAAAGGTCATTTTCACCAGATTTTTTGTTGTCATCAATTTATTTAGATTGATTTTGTGTTTATCACAATGGAACTCCACCAACTTGATGTATATAGACTTACCAAAGTTGAGTGCACGCCCACAAATATAGGCTTGGCAGTTATCTAAGGCTGTGGTATTTTCATAAATGTGGGCCATTATGGCTGAAGACAATCTTCGGCATATCTGGTAGAACAGTATTAACATCCATTACATCTCCAGCAGCAGTGCCTTCCCCAGAAATGATAGTGGGTTATAGGTGGAACCAAATAAAACCAAAACCTGAATGTACCTGACCGTTAGCCATTGCAGACTTGACAGTGGCAGAGAAAGAGACCCAATATTCATTTTCTACTGGCTAATTTTAATGTGTTTCCCCCCTCTCTCTTTTTCCCCTAGAGATTAGATTTCAGTTTCCACAGCTGACTGGAGTGCTCACCCTGGCTTTCTTTATTCATAATTGTGTTATCACACTCTTGAAAAACAATAAGAACCAAGAAAACAATGTGAGTAATTACCTGAGAACTTCCATTTTATTATTGAATCTTTCTTTCTTCCTTTATTTATTCTAAATTGAATTACCATGAGATACAGTTACAAAGCTTTTGTGTTTGAGTTTTAGTCAAAAAATGATCAAACACCCATCGCTCAACCAGTATTTTCCACCACCAATGTCCCCAATATCCCTCCTGCCACCCCCAACCTACCCCACTCCCTGCTTCTGTGGCAGACAAGTTCCTCCTTACGCTCTACTTTTGGGCATTATGGTTTGCAGTACCAGATACTGAGAGGTCATCATGTTTGGTCCTGTATCTACTTTCAGGACACATCTCCCAGCCTGAGTGGTCCCTCCACCATCATTGACTTAGTGATCCCTTCTCTATCCCAGCTGCCTTTTCCCCCAGATCATGAGGCAGGTTTCCAACCATGGATCAATCTTCTTGGCCCTTGTCTCTACTGTCCTTGGGTGTTAGTCTGATATTATGTTATTTCATATTGAATCTTAATTTGAAACAGAACAGTGACCAACAGATATTTTTTCTGTAAAGATTCAGGAGGTAAGTATTTTACGCCTCATGGTCTGTATGGTCTTCATTACATTTACCCAACTCTGCTGGCTGTGGTGATAGGAAGTAGCCATTATGCAATAAAATGGGTGGTAGCTGTGTTTTAATAAAAATTTTGAGCTACTCCCAGCTCACAGCTTACTCCTAACTGTGTTCAGGGGACAATTTATGGTGTAAGGGATCAAATTTGGTTCAATTACATGCAAAGCAAGCTCCCTATCTGCAGTACTAACTTCACCATTCCCCAATAAAATTTTTATTTACAAAAATAGATAGCATACTAGATTTCGCTCTTAGGCCACAGTTTCCAATTTCTGCTATAAGAGCAATCCCTTTTTGATTAATCAGTCAATTTTACATGCATCTGAAAGAAATTTGAAGATGTGAAATTGTACCCCTAATTTAAAGTCTTACAAACCATTGCTTCTTAAATAAAATATAAATACAGTTATATTCAAAAATTAATAGGTATCACATAACAATAGTGACAGAAAGTTTTTAAAAAATTCCTGTGATTGAGATGGAAGCCAGAGAGGCTGGAGCAATAATTGCACAGCAGGTAAGGTGTTCGCCTTGCACACGGCCGACTCAGGTTAGATTCCCAGTATCCCATATGGTCCCCTGAGTGCTGCCAGGAATAATTCCTGAGTACAGAGCCAGGAGTAACCCTTGTGCATTGCCGGGTGTGACCCAAAAAGCCAAAAAAAAAAGAAAGAAAGAAAAAAGAAACCAGAGAAGTAAAAAAGAAAATAGAAGTGGAAAAATGAAAAACAGCAAGATAGTGCTTATTTATTTGGTGGGAGAAGCATGTTGAGCCATACCTGGCAGTATTTGTGGATGACTCAGGATTAGGGATTTATGTGGTGCCGGGGATTGAACCAGAGTTATCCACTTATAAGGCAACCTCTGGGCCATCTTTCTAGCCCTAGAAAAATAGTATATTTAAACTCAGTCACACTGATAATCACATGACACTGTCCTCCCGTTGTTCATCAGTTTGCTCGAGCAGGCACCAGTAATGTCTCACAACAAATCATGAGACTTGTTGTTACTGTTTTTTGGCATATCGAATACATCATGGGGAGCTTGCCAGGCTTTGCTCGTGCGGACGAGATACTCTTGGTAACTTGCCGGGCTCTTTGAGAGGGGCAGAAGAATCAAACCCGGATTTGCCACATGCAAGGCAAATGCCCTACCCCCTGTGCTATCACTCCAGCCCCGCTGATAATCACATTAAATAAAAATAACCTAAAGCAATTAAAGGCTAGCATAGAAAATTATGGTATCTACAAGAAATTTTCTTTAAATATTGAGTTGTAACATGCAGACAACTAATCAAAAAAAAAAAAAACTGAAAGAGACTTTTAATACCAAAGTGCACTTCAAGACATTGTTAAAAATAAAGATAATGTGGGAGCCCTTTGTTTGAGCCCAAGTACCACACGTACAACACTGCCAGGAATAGCCCTGAACACCACGCTGGGAGTAGCTCCTGGGAGCTGCTACCAGGTGTGGCCCGAAAGTACACAAAAAATAATAGTTTACCCCCAGAAAAATATATAACTGAACCATATAAATTTCTTTCTACTCATGGCACAAGATTTTAACATTAACACTAGCTCCTCACCAACAGTTTAAGAAGTCCATTCATTGTTTTATAAGAATCATAATTGGCATATTCTTGTTAAATTGCTCACCCTCCTTTATTTAAGGATAAAAACTTATGGGTTAAGTGTGAGTATAACATGAGACTTCATTAGAAGTATTTTGTATTTTTATTTTTGTTTTGCTATACGCAACAGTGCTCAAGTGTCTATTTCTGTCTCTTTGTTCAGGAGTGACCCCTGACATGATGGGGATTTGAACAAGGGCAAGTGAGATGCAAGACATTTGATCTTAACCCTTCAGCTATCTCCCTGGTCCTGAGATGGTATTCTTAACCCTCAGATTTCCAGGCATACAAGGTGATTTTCAGTGATTAAGGAGACTTTGGTGCTAAAGTTTGAGAAGCACAGGCTTATGGAGAGAATGATACAATCCATGAGAATCGTTACTTTCAAAGTGGGTTGTTTGACCTAAGTTGGCATAGGAGGGCTATTTATTAGGATAGACAGATGACTTCGTTGGCGTCATTTCAAGGATGGCAACATTTTCAGCTTCTAATGTACACCAGATACACTTCGATGACGTACATACTATTTTCTGTGAAGATGAAGTAGGTATTAAAAACAAATAATACTCTTAAGTTTAGTAAAGCTTGAGGTAGGCAGTTTAATTCAACTGGCAATAAGTTAGGGAATTTGTAAAAGGGGATTTTATCCCTCAATTTCTTCTCTACATATCCCAAAGTTCCCGATGTTTACTTAGGATAAGTAAGATTTCCTTCTCATTTTTCCTCACAGGCTTTAAGACTATTAATGACAAAAGTGCAAATGCAATAAGAATAAACATTTTCAAGATAAATACCAAATCTAAAGTGGAAGGGAAGATAAAAACTCTAAAAATACATTTGCCTAAAAAAAAAGGTATGAGAAACTGATAAGAGAACTTAACAAGAGAACTTAACCCTTAAGTCATCCAAAAGTCATGACAAAAATAGAAACAAGATTATATGACCCGATTGTTAATAAGAATGAGGTCCATTTAGCAGAAACTCTTTCCTAGGCCTATCCTGAAGATGAAGAAAAGTTTTACTCCAGCCTCTGAATAAAGGATGGTGAGCAATTTAATGATCATATACCAATTATGAATCTTATGAAACAATGAAGTATTGTTCTATGTATGGGTTTCTTGAACTGTAGGTGAGAAGCTAGTATTAACCTGAAGTCTCATGTTCATGTTGACACTCTTGTGCTAATAATTAGCCTTTCTAAAAAATAATCTTAAAGTTAACACATTATAGGTTTGTAGTCATTCACTTTGTATGATTTCTCTATGTGTGAATTTCAAGTACTTTGGTTAAATTAATAACTTTTTTCTAATAATACGGTTTTCTAATAATTTTTTAAAATTTTCTAATAATTTTTTCTAATAATACGGTTTTCTAATAATTTTCTAATAATACGGGCTGGAGCGATAGCACAGCGGTAGGGCGTTTGCCTTGCACGCAGCCAACATGGCCAACCCGAGTTCGATTCCTCCGCCCCTCTCAGAGAGCCCGGCAAGCTACCGAGAGTATTTGCCCGCATGGCAGAGCCTGGCAAGCCACCCGTGATGTATTTGATATGCCAAACACAGTAACAACAAAATCTCCAATGGAGATGTTACTGGGCCCACTCGAGCAAATCGATGAACAACGGGAGGTCCTTTTAATAATACAGTATAAATTGATAACTATATGATATAATTGAGCTGCTACAGGATTAGAACTATGAGTCTTTGTTAAGAGTGGTATCTGCTGCAGCTGGGAGGTGACTTGCTGTCTCAGACACCAGCCTTGTATGTGTAGGGCCATGAGTTTTATCCCCAGTACCACTGCATGTGCCAGGCACAGCTCTGGTCTCTCTGCTCTTCTGACCCCCAATACCACAAACACTTTCTCGCCACACCATTGCCAGGTGTGCGCAAGCTTCAAAGCATGATATGTGACCTCAGGCCCCCAACCAGGTGTGCATGCCCTACAGCCAAGCATTTATGCAGCTCCTGTCATAGCACCATCAACAGAGGGAAGGGAAGAGAAAAATTGAGTAGCCCCTTCGATTTGCAGCTCAGTGCAAAATAGTACAAATCCTAGTTACATCACTTCTTTCCGAGGTCTGTCAGTGATTGTCACTGTACATATATTTTTCAAAGCAACGGTAGGGCTTGTGTCCTAGTTTCCCAGTAATGAGCCCATATGATATTTTGCAAAATTGGAGAATTAAAAGCTAGGGCAGACAAAGAGAAATAAATCAAGACAAAGTGCTATCATCAAATACAAAGCAATAATGCTGGCAATTAGACTTGGAGTCACTAAAGAGATAGCTGACTGAGGAAATGATGGTACTGTTGCCTTTTGAGAGACTTTGGGTGTGTAGCCAGAGGAACTTCAGGAAGGTGAACCTATCAGTATGTATGTGAGATATGGTTGTGAAGGGGAAAATGCATATGTCCCAGAGAAAGGGACTCTGTCCCCAAACTCACATCGAAAGAATTCTCAGAGCTGCTTCCTCTCATTGAAGCACAAAGGAATAAAACATTGGCCAACAGTGCACATAGGGAAGAAAGGAGTGCGGTAGAGTTCCATGGCAAAAACGCTTGCTTATATTCTTTGTTTTATTTTGAGAGGTAGGAGTCTCAAGTTCAAACTACTGTTAGTAAGTTCTTACAAAAAAGGTCGAATACTTGAATTCACACCATTTCTGATGTTTTCATTTGGCTAGTGAATCAATACTAGTTTTCCCATTGGTTCATTTTTCTTCCCATTTTAACCAACAGTGAGAGTTGTTAATGTTTTAGCAAAAATCATGAAAGATCACAAAACAATCATAATTTTTCCCATTGATGATTATGATACTTGCAAGATTATTTTTTTAAATTGAATCAGTGACATAAACACTTACTAAGTTGTTCATGATTGGATTTCAGTCATATAATGTTCCAACATCCCTTCGCCAGTGTACATTTCCTACCACCAATGTCTCAGTTTCCTTCCCCTGACCCCCAACCACCTCTATCTCTATGACAGGCTCTCTCTCCCTCTCTTTCTCTCTCTCTCTCTTTCTCTTCCTCCCTCCCTCGCTCTCCCCCTCTCTCCCCCTCCTTCCTTTTCTCTCTCTCCCTCTCTCCCTCACTCCCTCTCTAGCTCCCTTCCACCCTCCGTACTTTGGGGCCTTATGGTTTGCAGTGCGGATAATGAAAGGTTATCAGGTATATCCCTTTACCTACTTTCAACACTCAGTTTCTTGCACAGTCATTTTTGTAAACCAATGTTAACCTATTAAAGTAATTGATATAACTGAGTTAGGGTAGGGTGAGTTCTACAGCAACTCCTGGCTCAGTTATTATGGAAATGATTTGCTTCTCACTCTCAGGATCATGCAAGCTGATGAGTGGCTTGTAGATCTTCACTGGGAACCAACTTTGGAGAAATGTTAGTCATAGAACCTTCACCTTCAGAGGTTTTCCTCGTGTTGGTAGGCATACTCGCTGCTCTTTCATTTTGAGTTCTTTTTCTTCATGCCTGTGATCAAGTCAGCATGTACCTTTTCTAGGGATTTCACACGGTGATGGTAGGTTAATTGGGTAACTCTCTGCCTCTCCTGTATCAGTAAGCTCTGGCTACATGAGCCCATGCAAAATTGGAGAATCAAAAGCTAGGGCATACAAATAAAGAGAAGACAAACAAGTAGCTTCCTGTTCTACTTGTTCCTGGACAAGAAGGAAGTACAGTGGAGCAGGAGTGGGTAAACCCAAGTTCCACCGCAGCCAGACCAGCCTCGTTCTCAAAATGAGGTGTCCACGCATTTCTACAGTCTCTCACTACCATGTTGAAACTAAATGCCATGTAAAAGGCATTTGAGATGAAGAACAGTGAGGCTCTTAACCAGATATAATAGATTGTCCAAGTTTGACTTTTTTTTAACTAGACACAGAAATTTATACATAAATATATATATATATATATATATATAACTTAACAGGACATAATCCTATTTCTTAGTAAGGCGTACCTTACCCCCTCCACCCCCCCTGCCCCCCAAAGGAAAAAAAAGTTATATTGTTAAAGATCATCCAACTCATTCTGTGTCATCCGAACATCTGTAGTCCTGGGACCAGTAATGGAGCTCCGTGGTAGAGTGTATACCTCACACATGTGCAGTCATGAATTCATCCCTGGCACAAGAAGTCAACCAGAACTCCACTCTGATTCCCCACACCTCTTTCCTTCCACCTGCTGGTATCCCCAAAGAAAGGGAATATAGAGTCTCTACCACCGTCCTTAATGTGTAGACCAACCCTTTGGTGTTTCTTCATATGTTTATTTTGATATTTGGACCAGGCCCTGTACTAGATGGGCTACTCCAGGCTCGGTACTCAGGAGTCACTCCTAGCAGTGCTTGAGGGACAGTGTGATGCCAGGGAGCAAGCCTGAGCCTCCTGCTTACATGGCATGTGCTCTGCCTGTTGAGCTCTCTTCTCTCCATCACGCTTTAATGGGAATCTTGTGCAGTGCCTTTTGTTTGTTTTTTAATATTTTGCCTGCATTTATTTAGCTTTTCCTCCTGCTTTATGTCTTGTTATTTCCTTTTTTGCATCTTCACTTAAAAATCTGTGTAGTCTACTTAACTAAACATCTGTAGAAATCTTTATTTGAATGATTAAGTAGTTTTGTATGGTTAGTTTCCATCATGTTAATGCCTCACTAGATATTTTGTCTGTGAATGGTTCATGGAACAAATTATAGGTCATGTTTGAAAAACAGAATGAGCTCTCAAACCCACTTTGCCCTGCTGTAAACCCTGTTATCATTTTAAGTCGCGATAGCACAGCAGTAGGATGTTTGCCTTGCATGAGGCCAGCCTTGCCGAGCCAGGTTCGATTCCTCTGCCCCTCTTGGAGAGCCCAGCAAGCTACCGAGAGTATCTCACCCACACGGCAAAGCCTGGCAAGCTCCTCGTGGCATATTCGATATGCCAAACACAGTAACAAGTCTCACAATGGCGACATTACTGGGCCCACTGGAGCAAATTAATGAACAATGGGAGGACAGTGCTGCAGTACTATTATCGCTGTGATTAGGTCCTTCCAAGAGTCCTGGCAGTCTTTATTTATTCACAAAGCAGAATTGAATTCTTGGCATAGTACCAGGGCAGATGATCACTCGTGACTCTTTAAATATATTTTGTACTTTGTGGCCAGAGTAGGGTGCTTGCTTTGCACATGGTCAACCCAGATTTGATTCTTGGTAACCCATCTGGTCCTCCAAGACCCAGTAGGTATGATCCCTGCCACAGAGTCAGGAGTAAGTTCTGGGCACCACCAGGTGTGGTAACCCACACACCTCTCGGAGAGCCCGGCAAGCTACCGAGAGTATTCGATATGCCAGACACAGTAACAACAAAGTCTCCAATGGAGACGTTACTGGGCCCGCTCGAGCAAATCGACGATCAACGGGAGGGCCTTTACCTTTACACACCCCAAAAATTAAACATTTTTTACTTTGAGCCCCATTTTTTTAAAGATAGCTTTTTCCCCACCTCTAAAATTATTTTTAAAATGTTTTCTAAAATTGTCTGCCATAGAGGTGTGGGGGCAGGGGGGAGGTTGGGATGGAGGGTGGGGGATACTGGGGACATTGGTGGTTGAAAATGTGCATTGGAGGACAGATGCGTGTCCGATCATTGTATGACTGAAACTCAAACATGAAAGCTTTGTAACTGCATCTCATAGTGATTTAATTTTAAAAAAAAACTGACAAAAGGTTTTCTAAGTACTTTTTAAATATTAAGAATTTGAATTACTATATAGTTATATATAATTAAATGGCTTTTAAGAAGCCAATATCTATAGTTTTAGTAGAGTAATGGCTTGAGTTTGTTAAAGTATTTTCAGATGGAAACAGCAACTTTAAGTTCTACTATAAACTACTGTGAAATAGAGCTTTTCTGATTTTAGTGTTTCTCTAACATCTGTGTGCTCAATTCTTTCTCATAATTTGTTACTTCTCATTTTATTTATTGTTGTTTGTTACCTGTGACATATAAATGTATAAGAAAATGGTTCATTGTAGTAGCTTAAGGCATGCAATTTGGGGCCAGAAATAAAGATTTGGGCATGAATATAGACTTTACCAGCTAATTAGTTTAGCAGTAAGCAGATTTTATAAGCTTATTGTACATGTATGAATGAAGAAAATGATCATAACTTCATTAAATGAGAATGCTAGTAATGTGCTTAGTAAAGAAAGTAGCAGAATATAAAAATTATAGACAGGGACTGGAGAGATAATGTAGCTGGTAGGGTGCTTGCTGTATATGTAGCTGACCTGGGTTCAATCCCCAGCACCCTAAATGGTCCCATGAGCCCCACCAGGAGTCAGTCTGAGCACAGAGCCAAGAGTAAGCTCTGAGCATGTTCGGTATAGCCCAAAACAAACAAAAAGTTATTACAGACAAGGGCTGGGCTGTGGCTCAGCCGGAAAGTGAATGCCTCAGATTTAGGAAGCCTGGATTTCATCCTCAGCACTCTTCCTTATTTGCCCCACCCAAATCTAGCCAGCATGGTTTTTATTATCTCTATTTGGTATTTTCTACATCAACTGACTTTCTGTTTATGTATCTGGTATACTCTCCTATGTGTGAAGATATAACAATGAAAAAATGCATATAGTCGCTGTCATTAGGAAATCTTATAAAATGGACCAACTTATATTTTTTAAAAAAGAAAATGTTAATATGATGCAAAAAGTGTAAACCACGACTGCTTTGGAATGTTAAGGGACATTGTCTTTTCCCTTGAGAGTCTTCATATTAAAGAAGATATATTACTTGTATAATAAAAATCAATGACATTCTAATTCTGCATAATAGATACTTTATTTAAGATCAGTATCAAGTACTATAAGAAGGGAAACAGAAGGAGAAAACTATCTTATTGGAAAGTCCCTGCATTTGACTTTCATATCCTCATCGGTTTCCTCTCAAATGTCTGCTAAGTTATGTCTCTTTGCAGGAAGTCAGAAGCTGTTATCAGGGGATATACCACCAAACTAGTACCCATCAGTTGGTCACTGTCCCTCTTTTATACAGATCTCTTTGACACAATTGTTTTGGCCTTCCAAGATTTTGTGATTTGCAAGCCTAGCTCTATTCTTGAGATTTTAAATACGTTGGAGATAGAGTTACTTTCAAACATCATCATTGATACTACCCTTTGATATAAAATAAGCATTGCCTCATTCCTTTCTATTGGTCCTATACTAGACCATGAGACTACTCTTAGGATGACTATAAGTTGAGCCAGAGAATGGTCCCTGGAATCTCAAGAACTACAGACAACCCATCTCCCTAACTCCTGAAGGTTTGGTCCACAGTTCCTTCCTCTATCCTAAACAGTTAGATGCTCTTTGAAAGAACTGGAAACAAGTTGCTGAATTCAGGTTCCTATAGCTACATAGACCATCAGAACAACCCTGATTTTTTGTCTTGTTTTCAAGTTGATTGTCAACTTTGACCTACTTTATAATTTTTCTTAGCTCATTACTGACGTTTTACTGTGGCTTTATCAAACATTGAAATTTCTAGGTCTGGTATTGTTTAGCCCATTTAAGGAAGAAAGTTTTCCCCTAAATCACAAATGTTTGCAAACACCAAGTATCTAGTTTTCTAATTGTGTTTTTACTGTGAAATAAAATTGTATTTGTTTTTTTTAAATCTGTTTTCCTAACTTTCAAACTAATTTGTGCATAATGTGAAAAAATGTATAGGCTTATTGCCATAGTTTGTTGTAATAAATTGTTTGGCCATAATTTTAGTGGTGATGGAGACCAGATTTCTGAGCTGTGGAATTTGTTCTGTTTGGATCTAACAGCTGGCTGCATTAAATATCTTGGAACTTTTTACTCTGGATTGGAGTGTAAGGTTCAGAGGATGGGAACAAGAGTGGGAGAAAACATTTCATTTTATTAAATGTCTGTGTTTGTTTACTGGTTACAAAAATAACATTATGCAGCTGTTTAAATAGCTGTCTTTTGATTTCTTTTTGTTTACTGTTTAAGATTATTAAGCTTGTCTTTAGTACCTACTTATTATCTACTCTTCAACTAGCATTCTTTCTTTATTAAAAATATTTTAATATGGGGGCTTACGGATGTGGCTCCCTGGTAAAGCGTAAGTCATGCTTATTACATTCTTATTGTCCCTTTATTAAAACTTGGCAATAATTCACCTTTGAAATTCAGTCAAAATTTCCATCATAGTTTTTGGTTCTTATGTGGTTATAGATTTTTGGTTTTGTTTTGTATTTTTGGTTTTGTTTAGTTTTGAGGCCACACTCCCATGTGCTCAGAGTTTACTCCTGGTTGCTTTTGCTCATGAATTATTATGGTGGTGCTTAGGGGACCTTAAGTGTTGCTGGGAAATGAATAGGAGTGAGCTGCATGCATGGCAAGCACCTTAATCCTATACAGTTGCTCCAGCCCTTTTGGGTTTTTTTAGGGAGTTTGGGGCCACACCGTGAGGTTCTCAGGGGACCATATGCATTGCCAGGGACTCAACATATTGACAGCAGGTAAGGCAAGAAACCTAACTGTGCAATCTCTCACACTCAGACTTTCAATCATGTTATGTTACTGTTTATATTCCAGTACTAAATTTGCCAAGGGGTAGATTAATCTGTGTAGTCCAAAATACTGGGGGGGTGGGGGGGTGGGAATTAGATGACTTAAAGAAAATGTGACTTTCACTTAACTACTTTGTGTGACAGAATGAGCGCCTAGAAGATTGGACCCATAAAACAAAAAGAAAACTTTGTATTTATTAATGTCTTTTTATTTGACATATTCAGGAAGATCTTCTGCACATTTATTCAGTATTACGGGAATTTTTTTTCTCTGTTTTTAGGTGAGGGACTTGTCTATTGCTTATCTGCTGGTGACATTAACTTATCTCTATATTGGAGTCCTGGTTTTTGCTTCATTTCCTTCACCACCATTATCCAAAGATTGTATAGAACAGGTAAGGCTCTTTGTACCCACTCTGTGATGATTTTCATGTATCTCATTTCTAAGAGTAGGCAGGGGGATACAGTAGCAAAATATAATACCAGATAAACATTCATTTGAATATCATCTCTACTACCTATTCTAAAGGTGAGAGTTAGGCACTTTCCTCATTCTTTCTGAATTTTCGTTTTGTCTTCCATTAAGAAGTATAACAACATATGCCATAGTTTTTCATGCATCTTGAGAAAATATAGTATGAATGGCACTTTATGATTTTTATGAAATGTGTAATACCCTTTGTGTGAAGAACATTTGCTAGTGGTAGTCATAGATTTGTAAAACCCAGTGAGAATATATTCAACTTCCTAATTTTCCCAAGCTCAGCTCAGGAAATGCCCTGGATACACTGTTGTCTTAGTTTATCAGTCCCTATCATAAGTCTCTTATGTATTTGGGACTGTGTGGCAGGAAGCAAGATAAATATATACTGTTTAGTTGTAAATTCCTTCAGTGAAAAAATATTTTCCATAAGTAATAATTCTTTGATTTGACCTATTATAGACTTAGAAATAGTTTCTAGGTCTATTTGTGAAGAATGGTGTTAATAGTGATCTATTTATAAGAGAAGTGGGTTTAGAGATACTGATGATACCATAGCATGAATTGTTCTTCTTTTAATTTACACGATTTCAGAGGCCTTTTGACTGACAAATGTTTGCTGAAAATTCCCCTGATGTGAGCAGTTCCGTATAAAACCTATTTCCTTGGGAATAGGAATATCAGTGATGTTTGTAATTATCACTGTATCACTGCCATCCCCGTTGTTCATTGATTTACTCAAGCGGGCTCCAGTAACATCTCCATTCGTCGCAGCCCTGAGATTTTAGCAGCCTCTCCTTCCTCATCTTTCCCAACAATTGGAGGCTCTTTCAGGGTCAGGGGAATGACACCCGTTATTGTTACTGTTTGTAATCAAGAGGGGAAAATTCTGTGATTAACTTTTTTAGATAACAACCAAAAAAAGAAGAAAAGAATCATGAAAGAAAAAAAGTAATTTTTTTTTATTTAGTGATGTTAAGTGGCATTTTGTATTTAGTGATTTTGTTTACTCTAACAGTGATACAAAGTAATGGATGTATTTTTGCCTTATTCTCTAATATTGTCTCTGAAAGTGTTATAATGCTTCAGAGAAGGAAAATCAAGAGAGCTAGTACTGATGAAATACACTGAATTAAATTAGCCATTTAAATATCATAAAGTTTATGCTTGAACCTTACTAGGCAATGCTTCTCAAATTATTTGTGGTAAAAGGCAAGGGTTTTTATTGTTTTGCCAAATCAGTTACAACCAGATCCTTTTGTAAAATGGGGGTGGGGGTATGGGTAAGGGGTGATCATGTTAAAAACTCTGTAAAAGCTTGGGGCTGGAATGATGCACGCAGTTGACCCGGGTTCGATTCCCAGCATCCCATATGGTCCCCCAAGCATTGCCAGGAGTAATTCCTGAGTACACAAGCCAGGAGTGACCTCTGTGCATTCCGGGTGTGACGCAAAAAAAAAAAACTGAAATAAACCTCTGTAAAAGCTTATAAGCACTTTCAGTGTCCATTATTATTATTGAAAAATAATTAAGCAACAATTTGCAAAAGAAAACCAGTCCACAAGCTACAATTTGAATAACAGCTGTGCTATTGTGTTTTGTTTTGTATTGTTTTTATTAGTGAAACACTGTGAGGTACAGTTGTAGATTTACAAACTTTCATGCTTGGGTTTCAGTTATACAATGATTGAGTACCCATCCCTCCACCAGTGCCCATTCTCCACCACCAATGATCCCAGTAACCCTCCCACCCACCCCATCCCCATCCTCCCCCACCCCGCCCCACCTTTGTAGAAGGGCATTCCCTTTTGCTCTCTCTTTCCTTTTTTTTTTTTTTTTTTTTTTTTTTTTTTTTTTTTTACCTGCTTTTCTTTTTTTTTTTTTTCTTTTTTTTTATTTATTTATTTATTTATTGTATCACTGTGGGAAAGGCTACAAAGCTTTCAGGTTTATGTCTCAGTCATGCAAACATCAAACACATTTCCCTTTACCAACACTCACCTTTTCCCATGAAGAACCCCAATAAAACCCCACCCCCCACCCCTCCCCGTCCCTGTGAGGCAGATGAACTCTAGTTAACACTCTATCCGCTTTGATTAGATTGTTTCAATAAAAGATTCACCACTATTATTTAGAGTTTCCCCCCCCCCCCCCAAATCAGACATGCTGAAAAAGCATTGTGAAGTGATTTGCTTTCTACAGCTGGGTTCAAGAATTAAATGTTGGTTTTGGATTTCTGCTATTTTACCTATTGACCCTGGAAGTATTTCTACTGAAAGTCAGATAGTTAAGAAATTGGTTTCTGTGTTCTGGAGTCGTGGCCGTGCTGGAGAGCCGCTCGTGGGGGGCAACTGGTGGCCTCGGTAGGGCGTGAAGGGCGGAGCGAAACGCCCCCCTTCCCATGAGGTTTTAGTCGCCCCCACACTCCCGGCTCATACCTGCTGTCCACAAGGCTCCCATGTGGCTGCCATCTTTCTTTCCAGAGAGGAGAGGGCGAATGGGGCAACACCCTTTCCCCTCCGGCAGACTTGATGGGCTGGATCAATGCATAGTCCGTTCACTTTTCTGCTCCAAGCTGCTGGGTTCTGCATTAAGTCCTTGTGCTTCTGGGGCCATGGCCGTGCTGGAGAGCCGCTCGTGGGGGGCGACTTGTGACCTCGGTAGGGCGTGAAGGACGGACCGGAACGCCCCCCGACCCATGAGGTTTTAGTCGCCCCCACTCCCCCGGCTCATACCTGCTGTCCACAAGGCTCCCATGTGGCCGCCATCTTTCTTTCCAGAGAGGAGAGGGCGAATGGGGCAACACCCTTTCCCCTCCGGCAGACTTGATAGCCTGGATCAATGCATAGTCTGTTCACTTTTCTGCTCCAAGCTGCTGGGTTCTGCATTAAGTCCTTGTGCTTCTGGGGCCGTGGCTGTGCTGGAGAGCCGCTTTGGGGGCAACTGGTGACCTCGGTAGGGCGTGAAGGACGGACCGGAACGCCCCCCTTCCCATGAGGTTTTAGTCGCCCCCACACCCCCGGCTCATACCTGCTGTCCACAAGGCTCCCATGTGGCCGCCATCTTTCTTTCCAGAGGGAGGAGGGCGGAAGGGAGCAACACCCTTTCCCCTCTGGGCAGAAATGATTGCCTGGATTAACGCATAGTCCTTTCACTTTTCTGCTCCAAGTTGCTGGGTTCTGTTGCTCTCTCTTTCCTTTAGGGTGTTGTGGTTTGCAGTAGAGGTATTGAGTGGCCATCATGTTCAGTCTATAGTCTACTTTCAGCATGCATCTTGCATCCTGAGTGAATCCTCCAAACATACTTTACTTGGTGTTCCCTTCTCTATCTGAGCTGCCTTTTCCCCCAGCATGTGCTGCCAGCTTCCAAGCCATAAGACCTCCTGGTACTTATCTCAACTATTCTTGGGTGTTTGTCTCCCATTCTTGTACTATTATGTTTTTAACATCAATATCTTTCTCAGAATTTTTTAGACAACTTCCCAAGCAGTGACATCCTGTCCTTCATTGCAAGGATATTCCTGCTGTTCCAGATGATGACTGTATACCCCCTCTTGGGCTACTTGGCTCGTGTCCAGCTGCTGGGTCATGTCTTCGGTGACATTTATCCTAGGTAAGGGCTCTTCTCTTGACTGGCAAGATGTGCCAAGCAACAAATGACTGTGCAAACAGGTCAGTTTAAAATATGACTGTCCTTTTGCTATAAAAATTTGCTCCAATGAAAATGGTTACTAAGTATAGCTCATTAGTGTTCCTTTTCCCTGAAGAGTTTTAAAAATAGGGGCCACTCCCTTGTCCAGAATGATTTTAAATGATTTCCTTCCAGTACAGTTACGTAGCATTGAGACCAGATATATTTATCTCATGATTTAGTGGCTATTAATCTACATCGTGCCAAGAGTAAAGTACATGGTACTTGTATTGCAATTTTTATTTTAATTTGTGGTTGTTGATGTTTATTTGTGTAAATTAACATTCATAAATTTTTATATATGTAATATCTGTTTAGAATTGAAAGTAAAGTGTGCAAGGAATGGTGTGTCATTTTGAGTATCTGCACAAATAATCATCAGCACACAGGAGAAATTTTCATTTACTGCCTCAAGGTTTCCCTGAAATCTCATCACCCCATCATTACTTCCTACTCTTAAGTTTTATCATATATTCATCTAAGCAAAGAGTACCTACTGTTGTTAGCCTATTTTCCTGAGAATAAATTAACAGTAATTGAAGAAAATTTTGGGTTAAATTTTTTAAATTCCATTTGTAGGCCCTGGAGTGTTAGTATAGCTGGTAAGACACTTGCCTTGCATATGACTGGCCCAGGTTTGATCTCCAGCACCCCATGTAATCCCCTGAGCACTGCAAGGAGTGATTCCTGATCACAGAGTAAATTCTTGAGTACCACTAGATGTAGCCCAAAAACTTTTTTAAAGGTTGCATTTGTAGTGACCAACTAACCCAGTGATCCTAATCATTGTTTTCAGTGATCTCTGCTGTTCATCAAATTATCAGTTACAGATTTGTTTTATTTATTTATTTATTTATTTGCTTTTTGGGTCACACCCGGCGATGCACAGTAGTTACTCCTGGCTCTGCACTCAGGAATCACTCCTGGCGGTGTTCAGGGAACCCTATAGGATGCTGGGAATCAAACCCAGGTCAGCCGTGTGCAAGGCAAACACCTTACCCACTGTGCTATCACTCCAGGCCCATGTTGTTTTAAAATTTTTTAATTTAAAATTAAATTTAAAATTAAAAGAGTCTCTTAAAAGCAAAAGTCAAGAGTTACCAGGTCTCTTACACTGGCAACAGCAGCAGCTACAATTCTAATATTGCCCACCTAGAAAACTGAAGTTCTGTAACTTCAGATCCCTGTAGTATATATACTCTATATTATATTTATATCATCCAAAGTAAAGATACTGAATGAAATCATCACTTGATCACTAAATCACTTGACATTCCTTTACTCATTGATTTGCTCGAGTGGGCACCAGTAATGTCTCCATTCGTCCCTGTCACGTGCTAGTATAGCCCAATGGGGTCTGCTCATTCTAGAGAGTTTGTTTGGAGGTTCTAGCAGGGGAGCGCAGCTACTCGTATACCCTCAACCGAAGACTGGTCTGTCTCTCTTCAGGGAAGACCGTCCTCTTCGACCGAGTACACAGCTTCGGGAGGGACGCACATGGAGTGGTGAGGGAGGAAGGGGTCTGCTCATTCTAGGAACACGAAACGCCTCAAACGGATCATTCAGCATCCCTGATTCTTGATCGTCAGTGGAGGTTGGAACTCCAGATTCTCTCTCTATTTGAGTGAAGCATGATACTCCAAGTATAACTCTTTCGATTCCTCTTTGGGAGAACCAAATAGCGTTCTCATCCTGTTTTTGTAGGGTCCAGATCTCTGAGGTATATGTTAATGCAGGAAGAACAGTGGAATCGAAGAGTTTTGCCTGGAGCTGGAGGTTATTCGTGCTCTTAGCTATTTCTTCAACACCCTTGAAGGCGTTGCAAGCCGCTCTCTTCCTACTGCAAAACTCAGGTGCCAGGTCCTTCATCATGTTGAGTTCTCGAACTAGGTACACATAACCGTTGCATTCGGAGATGTTCATTTTGTTGAGTCTGAATGGAACGTCAGGAACAAGATCGTTTCTCATAAATATTGTCTTCCCGAGAGTCAGCTATAGTCCAACCTTTCCACACTCATGGTTGAAGTCAGCCAGCATTTGTGCCATTTGGCTAATGTTCAGTGTTATTAGAACAATGTCATCGGCGAAGCGGAGGTGGTGTAGTTGCTGACCTTCTATCTTCACTCCCATTCCTTCCCATTCCAGTCGTTGCATGATGTTCTCGAGGGTGGCACTGAAGAGTTTCAGTGAAATGGTATCACCCTGCCGAACCCCTCTCTTGGAATCAATGATCACCTCCCTGTAGAATGGTGAGATCCTGTTAGTGAATCTCTAATAGAGCTCATGATGTATTGAATTTGAATGCCCTGTTTGGCTAGGACTTTGATGACCACTTCATTCTCAACAGAATCAAAGGCCTTCTTTAAATCAATAAACATTAGACAGAGTGTTAGGCATCATTGGTCTGCCCGAGACGAGAAGGCATCAATCACATCATGCTGTTTTCGACTCTGGAGAAGAACTGTTCCTCAGAACATGGGACAAAAGAGGCGTCAGTGGTGTCGGTGTCCTTGTCAACACGAACTTGGCCATGAGCATTGATTTATTCGAATGCCTAACAACCCGAATCGATTACACTTGAATAGATGTGACTTACTGCCGGCAGTTTCTATCTTCGTCTATGCACCAACATCCAATTAAGATGAAGGAGAAATTGAGAAGTCTACATGGAGCTGGAGAAGTTCTATAAAGAAGACCACACCTTCTACAAGATCATTGTCAGTGATTTTAATGCCAAGATAGGACCGAGAAGATCAGCCGAAGAACTTCACATTGGGACCCATGATTGAGAATGGAACAAACAGGGTGAGAGACTGAATTCCTCATGTTGATCAAGACTACCCATGGTAACTCACAGTTCCAGAAGGCCGAATCTAAATGTTGGACATGGGAGTCTCCCGGTGGACTGTTCCACAACGAAATTGACCACATCATAGTCAATCAATGGTTTTGCCTGACCGATGTCGCTGTTTTCCCAAAATTCCAAATGGGATTGGACCACCATCTCCTTCGTGCAAAATTCTTCTTCAAGGAGCGGGGAGAAAGGGCTGCAAAGTTTAAGAAGAGAACTCCCAGAACAACCACCAACTGGGAGCTCTTTGGCACTATTGCCGCAACATGGGAAGATGCCATTGTTGACAACATTGACGATGAAATCAGTCGACTGGTACAGCACCTCCATGATTGTGCAAGGAACACCAAGAGAGAGATAGCCACAAAAAGATGCCTGTCTTCGAAAACTCTTGAGCTCATTCGCCAATGTGGCTTGTCGCAAGCCTCAGGCAACCATAAGCAAACGTCTGAGCTTGCAAAGCAGTGCAGAGATGCGATAAAGGAAGACCTCAAAGAGAGAAGAGCAGCAGTGCTGGCAGATGTGGCAGAAGCCAGGAAAAGCATTCGCAACACCCGCCTGTCCTTTGCCAACTACAAGACCAAGATGACTGCCCTCCGACATCCTGATGGGTCTATTTCATCTTCCAGAAGGGCAATGGGGAAGATTATCCATGACTTCTACTCAGATCTGTTTGGTAGCCACATCCACCTGCCCACATACCAAATTCTGCACCTTGGATATGTTGTTCCCAATGTTTTCCCTTCCGAAATCCAACATGTCATCTCATCGGTAAAGAAATGAAGAGCACCTGGCCCAGACAAGGTCAGACCTGAACACCTGAAGAACCTACCATCAGTACTCATCAATACACTGGCTTGACTCTTCACATGTTACCTGTCTGAATGCAAGGTTCCGTCCCAATGGAAAATCAGCAGGACTGTACTACTGTACAAGAAGGGAGACATCCACGACATTGGCAACTATCGCCTGATCTGCCTGTTGTCTGTCATCTACAAGCTGTTCACTCGAGTCACCCTGAATAGGATTGGCAGAACACTAGATGAAGGAAAACCATGCGAGTAAGCCGGGTTCCGAAAAAGATTCAGCACGATCAACCATATCCACAAGATAACCAAGCTCATTGAGGTTTCTCAGGAGTTCAAGATGCCATTCGTCTAATGAATGAAATCATAGATTTAAAAAAATCATATGTAAATACATAATCCTGTTTTCTGCCATATTTTACTTATTATTGAATATTAGAATTTTTCTTTTTGGGAAAAAATCTGGAAATTTTCTTTTGTATTCACTCACCTTCATTCATTCTCCTACCATCATGAGTGCAGTATAACCTGCCGTACAGTGAAAAATGCTTCATAGAATGCCTACTTTGAAGCATACATTCTTAAAGTTTACTGAGAACCCCCAGGAACTTTAATGTGGTTCATCTATCAATATTTGATCACTTGATCACTTGATATCCTGTTACTCATCAATTTACTCGAGTGGGCGCCTGTAATGTCTCCATTCATCCCCGTCACGTGCTAGTGTAGCCCAATGGCATCTGCTCGTTCTAGGAACACGAGGAGCCTCAAACCAATCGTTCAGGGTCTTGACAAAGAAGTCTGACCATCTCATAGGTGGGTGGCCACACAATCTTTTGACGCCCCAGGGAATCCAGTCAGTAATGGCTCTACTCCAGCGGTTGTCTCTAAATCTCATTACATGTCCAGCCCATCTGATTTTCGACGCCTTGGCAAACGAGACAGCATCCCTGATTCTTGAGTATTGACGGAGGTCAGAACTCTGGATTCTTTCTCTCATTTGAGTGAAGCGTGATACTCCAAGCATAGCTCTTTCAGTTCCTCTTTGGGAGATCCGAATAGCATTCTCATCCTGTTTTCATAGGGTCCAGGTCTCTGAGGCGTATGTTAATGCAGGAAGAACAGTGGAATCGAAGAGATGTGCCCGGAGCTGGAGGTTCTTCATCCTCTTAGCTATTTCCAAGCCTCTCTCTTCCTCCTGAGCAACTCAGGTGCCAGGTCATTCGTCATGTTGACTTCTTGACCGAGGTACACATAACTGTTGCATTCGGAGATGGTCGTTCTGTTGAGAGTGAATGGAACATCAGTAACAAGACTGTTTCTCATGAACATTGTCTTTGTGAGATTCAGCTATAATCCGACATTTCCACACTCACAGTCGAAGTTGGTCATCATTTGTGCTGCTTGGCTAATGTTTGGTGTTATTAGAATGATGTCATCAGCAAAGCAGAGGTGGTGTAGTTGCCGACCATCTATCTTCACTCCCCTTCCTTCCCATTCCAGTCGTCATATGACGTTCTCGAGGGTGGCACTGAATAGTTTCGGTGAAATAGTATCACCCTGCCGAACCCCTCTCTCAACATGGATGATCACTTCTTTATAGAATGGTGAGATCCTGGTATTGAATCCGTAATACAGCTCACGGAGGATCCTGATGTATTGAGTTTGAAAGCTCTGATTGGCTAGGGCTTCAATGACCACTCCCTTCTCAACAGAATCAAAGGCCTTCTTTAAATCAATGAATGTATTCATATCCACACGATAACCAAGCTCATTGAGGTTTCTCAGGAGCTCAAAATGCCCTTCTGTCTATCCATATTTAACCTGTGAAAAATTGAAATAGAATTTCCAAATATTTATTAGTTCTTTTAAATACTACTGTTAAAATGAATACTATATTTATGTGATATATTTTCTCCCAATTTTTACTTTAATGTATTAAAAACTCAACGTTTAATATGCTTTCTTCTCTTCTGCATTCAATCTGTTATATGTTGTTTTTCATTTAAATATATAAAGAACATCCACCATCAAGTAGACATATAATTAGAAAAAGATGTTCTTTTAATACATAGATAAATAATTATAGACATTCTTTTTTGGGTTCTATGCCAAGTTTCTTAAAAATTAGTTGAATCTGAAGTTTGGTTGCAGTAAGCCCCACTAATCTTCCTCACACTGGTCTTTTACTAATGCATGAAGTTATAGCATCATGACTAATCATTTGGGAAATAATGATTCACATAGCTCTGTAGATCTTCCACATGAGCACACTTCACTAAGTAATACTAAAACCCACTTTCGTTTATTTTACAACCACTGTTATATAGAAGTTTTTAAATATTGAAAAACTGCCAAGCTTTGGGTAGCAAATACTGTCTCAAAAAATTCTAATTTTTCATTGAAAGCTCAAATTTTGTCTTTGGATGCACATGCTACCAACTGTTTTTTTTTTTTAAATGATATGTTCCTATCTCAGGTCTGAATGGCCATAATTTGTCTCCAAGGTAAAGACCATTCCTTAGAGAAATCCAACTTGGTTGACTTTCCACTTGCACAGGTACTTTTCCTCAAGATAGCCATGATACTTAAGTATCCTGCGGTGTACTTTATTATAGATTTCCTATTTGATTCTGAATACTAAAAAAGAATATTTGTTCAAAACACATGATTTGAACATATGAAATTATGAAATTAATCTTATTTGAAAATGATTAAATTAATCATTTTTATTCCTTTACCAATAAATTTGTTTTTATTTTTTGGGGGGAACCACACTAAATGGATTTCTCTGGGGCTTTTCTGGGCATGGTGCTGTCAGTGTCATCTCTGCCAAGTGGTACTGGGGGAGCAACGATGTGCCAGGAATCAAACCGGAATCAGAGAGAAAGCTCTAGGGGCTGGAGCAATCCTTTGCTTGGAGGTTTGATCTCTGGCATCCATGATCCCCCTGATCACTGCCAGGAACAACCCTCACTTGGTATGGAACAAAACCAAACAAAACTGAAAGCTCCAGCATACAAAACATTTGTTCCATCCCTTTGAGTTATCTTCCCAGTCCCTGAAGGACAATTTTTAAATAACTTTTCCCATGTTTGCCAGTCAAGAATGGAGATCTACATACAAATAAGTGTTACTGCCTTTGCCGTGCTATAGGGCAGCTTTTACAAAGCATATAATGTCTGGTAGCACTGTAGCACTGTCTTCCCGTTGTTCATCGATTTTCTCAAATGTCTGGTATGATAATGAAAATAATTTTTACCTCACAGACTTCCTGAAAAAGGTATCAGGCATTCTCTGGGATTTGTGGTCATACTTTGCGAATCACTACTTTGGAAAATGCACTAAGTTGTTTCCTTTTACAGTACAAAAATAACAAAAGACCAACCAGTGATTCAAAGCACTGAAGCAATTTTAATGTTGAAGTTTCTGGATATAGAGTAAGATCTGGAGGCCTGAATGTATTTGTAGTTCATCAAGAGGAACAGGAGGAATGACTAACCATTTATCTGTGTAAATGATTTTCCTTACTTTTAATTTTCTCCATAACATTTTCTGGCATTAATTACCCTAAGATCTTGGATTCAAGAGGTTGTTCTGATATGTAAATTTAGGTCTTGGAAATAATTTTCAGGGAAATGTTACCTCTTGTGCATCAAATTGCAACTGTCTTATTTCTATTCGTGTCCCAAATTGATTCCCAAACTGTTAACTTCTACTGGATCTACTGAGGTACCAGAGAGACGGTACAGGGCTAAAGGCATTTGTCTTGCAGCCCGTTTTGATCACCAGCACCACCAGGAGTGATCCATGAACAGAGAGCCAAGAGTAAGCTCTGAGCATCATTGGCGTGGCCCAACACCACCACCACCCCAACGCCTCCCCCATGTCAATCAATGTCAAGTATCTAGTGAAGAATCTATTTGTGGTAAAAACTGAATAGATTGAAATGGCTGGATCAGAAAGATTAAAAAATAGCCCCTTTAAATAATGAATTTTCTCATTATAAAAGTTACAAAACACTTTTTAGAATGAAATATTGGAAGATACAGAAATCTGTTAGATATAGAAAGGAAAACTTGTCTCAAATCTCAAAACAGTAACTTTCACTGTATTTCCTTATCACTTTAAAAATAATATTTAATATATTTAGTTGAATTAGTTGTTATACTGCTCTCAAGCATACTTTTGTTTTTCTATGTTGTCTTTATATTAATAGCTTTTTTTCATGTCTTTGATTACTTTCCAAAGATATTTCAAAGTAGTGTTATGGATCAGGGTGTGATTTATAATTTTGCTTCTATAAATCATCTAACTTGTTTATATTATAGTATCACAAAAAGGCCAGTGACTTTGGCCCCTTAACCTGCAGTGAATACTATTGTTGCCTCCTATTTTTGTCAAATTTAAGGCATGCAACATTTTTGTCAGTAGCACTGTAGCACTGTCCTCCTATTGTTCATTGATTTGCTTGAATGGTACCAGTAACTTCTCCATTATGAGACTTGTTACTGTTTTTGTCATATTGAATACACCAGAGGGAACTTGCCAGGCTCTGCCGTGAAAAGAATTTTTATTATTGTATTCTCATCATAATGTAATTTGTCAGGGTTTTGATTTCTATTTTTTTTTTCTCTAGCATATTCCACGTGCTGATTCTCAATCTGTTAATTGTGGGAGCTGGAGTGATCATGGCCTGTTTCTACCCAAACATAGGAGGAATCATTAGGTACTGCCAATAACCCCATCCCTTCATATGTTGGTGCTAATAGTATGAATTTTCTGTTGATGATTAGGGTTTAGTTTAATTGTATGCAATATTTACTAGTATCTAAGATTTATGATGTCCCTGGTTTTAGCTAAGATTCCTCACTCTCTTCTATTTTCGCTTATTTCTTTTGTTTGAAAACTCATTATCCCTTCGACTTAGGTACCTTTCCCTCTCTTATTTTCTTTTTCTTATATTCTACTATATTCCTTTCTCTTTATCCGAAGCAAAAAAAAAAAGGTTACTATTTAACATATAACTTCTTACTGGTACTTGGAAGATCTCTTATACAAAGTTTCTTAATCCATTTCTCCTCAAAACTTTAGTGTCAGTTAGTGCTAGAAAGTAAAAATTTATAACCCAAACAATTCTTCATATTCTTTCTCTCAAATTATATGATTGATCGAGCTGATCAAGGTAAAGTTGTAATCTCAGATTTCCATAAACACAGGGGTTTAGAAGGATCTGCGTTCTCTTCTTTAACATGCAAAATATAGAGCAGAAGCACCTTTGTGAGAGTCTTAGCTAAGAAAGTAGCAAAAAATAAATGGGGACAGTAATATGCCTGATGCTTATTGAAGTGCATTTTCCTCTGTAAGTCTCACATTTAGGTGTTTCTGATTCACCATTATCTTTGACAGTTACACTATTGTACATCTCTGTTTCCATTCTTAAGCAAATGCTCTCAGAGCTTTAGAAACTCAGAATGTGTGAGTAGTTTATAAAAGATCAAAGGTGGAAAGGCTTTCTCCAGATGTTTCTGCGGAAATAGTCACAATCACTGAGCCACAGGAACGATGGAGGTTTGAAAGAAGAATGAAAAAGCTCTTTGTCAAGCAGATGTGATAAAGATGAACAGGAAATAATGTACTATTTAAACAAGTGAAATAGAGGATACATTATTTAGCACATAAGATACGTTTTTAATTCAAATACTTTATATCAGCAATGAATCAAAAATAATTTTCTTGCAAAAACAGACTGAAGAGCAAGAATTGTGCTATATTAGCTTCATTATAAACCAAACAAAGGAAAAAGCAAGACGATTATTAACCCACAAAGCTTTTGTTTTACAGGTACTCGGGAGCAGCATGTGGCCTGGCCTTTGTGTTCATATATCCATCACTCATCTATATAATTTCCCTCCACCGAGAAGAGCGATTTACGTGGCCCAAATTAATCTTTTACATCTTTCACATCTTCATTATCATTTTGGGCCTCGCTAACCTAATAGCTCAGTTTTTTATGTGAAGTGCTCAACTGTCTTCTCAAGATCCTTTGTGATATTTTGAACTTTGTCAGCAGTTCCATGTAAATTCACCTGTAAATGCTATTGTTGCTATAATTCTAAACGTTTTCCTAAGATAATTTGAAAACAAAAAAAAATCATGATGGCACATTAGTAAGATATTTTGATTAGCATGGGAAAAAGGACAAAGAGAGTGATCTTTATCACTACCTTTCATCTATACTCTATTCTCCTGAATACTTATATGCACCTATTCTTTCTTATTCATTCTCATAGTCTTTTCTAAACCCCTAATGGGGAAAAATACGCTGGGTTTTGCTTGTAGAGATAGAAGGTAAGTAGGTTTATTTGGGCTGTAATCAAAATACTCAGGGTGTCACAGCAACTATTGCCAGATTTTTCTACGGTTTCAGCATATTCACTTCCATTTGATTACTTTACTAGATCTTTTCTGAGTTTTGCCCCATTCCTTTACTGATTGGGACAGTAAACCAAATACCTCATTTTTAGAAATGAAGTCTCCAGGACATCAGTGTTAGGAAAGTGAATTCTGAATTATGTCCTTGACTGCTGTTTCTGACACAAAGTGTTAGTGCAGGCCCCAGGTGGTCACGAAACTTAATGCTCAACAAATAAACTCTGGGAGAGTTTGTTACTGTCTGATGACTCCTCCTTTGTTTCTAATCTAGCACAAATGACTTTATAGTTGCCCCAGCCTGATTTTGCCAAGGGCCAAGTATGGTGACTCCTGTTGGCCTGACTCCTCTTGGGCGGGAAGGATATTTTGCTTACCTCAGAGGGCCAGTCGGGACACATGGCAGAGAGGGATTGCTGAGGCCCTGTGGAGGAGCAAGGGAATAGGGAAGGCCTGGAGCAGTGCGGCCTCCTGCTAGTGTATTTTCTCAGGGTGAAGTGTTTTTCTTTACCACAGGGGAGGATTAATTCTGTTTGAGTCATGACCTCCTGAAACAGCTGGGCCACCACACCACCCCCTCTTGTTTCTGTAACTGCTAGAGTTAAATCCCCAGCAGAAAACCCCATTGGATCTGAGTTGGCAAGAAACTCCTTGGAATATGAATTCTGGGAATTAGCATTTTCTTTCTTTCAAAGTGAAAGTTAAAGTGGAATTCACATTCTTGTCTTTTGTGTATTATAGCCATTGTGTTCAACTGAAAAAGTTAGACTTCTCTTATTTTTAGGTTCATGTTAGAAAATGTATTTGGGACGTATACATAACCCCTAAACCCAGATACGTGTAGATATATGTCACCTTTGAGAAAGATGGATAAATGCCAGTTTGGTTTTGTTTTAGCTTAGTAAACAGGGCCAAATTCTAGAGCATCTATAATTCTTTGAGCAAAACTTTCTTTTCAGAGGCCAGGGAGATAGCTCAAAGGGCTAACGTACACACTTTGCATGCCAGGAGGCCTGTGTTTGATCCCCCACACTGCACAAGCAATGCCTTGTCCCCAGAAACATTCCAGGCAGGAGCAGCCCACTGGGGTGAGCCCTCCCCTGAAAAATCCTGGGCCCATATCTATATTGATGACTACTTCCATACTCCCATTTCAGTGCTGGGGGAATACTCCTGTCAGTGTTTGTGACATCAAATGCAGTACTGGGAATCGGATATGTGCTCTTGCTTACCAAGTATGCATTTGGCCCTCTCTGTAGTCCATAAGGTTCCTTTTTTTTTTTTCATTTACTCTCAGTTCTTCAGATCAAGTGTCATGTCACTTCATTTTCTTTTCCTTTTTTTTTTTTTTGTGAGACATCTGGAGTGATAGCACAGCGGTAGGGTGTTTGCCTTGCACGCAGCCAACATGGCCGATCCGAGTTCGATTCCTCTGCCCCTCTCGGAGAGCCCGGCAAGCTATCGAGAGTATCTGGCCCACGCGGCAGAGCCCGGCAAGCTCCCCGTGATGTATTCGATATGCCAAACACAGTAAAAACAAAGTCTCCAATGGAGATGTTACTGGGCCCGCTCAAGCAAATCGATGAACAACGGGAGGGCCTTTACCTTTACCTTTTATCTTTGTGAGACATCATGAGGTACAGTTGTAGACTTAAAATGTTTGTGCTTGGGTTTCAGTTATATAATGATCAAATACCCATTCCTCCACCAGTGCCCATATCCCACCACCACGGATCCCAGTATCCCTCCCACCCCCCATCCCCTCCATCCCACCCTGCCTCTGTGGCAGGACATTCCCTTTTGTTCTCTCTCTTTTATTGGGTGTTGTGATTTGCAAAAGAGGCAATGGGTGACAATCATGTTTGGTCTACAGTCTACTTTCAGCATGCTTCTCCCATCCTGGGAGGATCCTCCCAACACCTTTATTTGGTGTTCCCTTCTCTATCTGAGCTCCCTTTTCCCCTAGCATGTGTGGTTGGCCTCCAAGCCATGGAGTAAAATTCCTGGTACTAATCTCGGCCATTCTTGGGTGTTAGTCTCCTATTTTGTTACTTTATGTTCCCCAGATGAATGCAATCTTTCTATGTCTATCCCTTTCTTTCAGAGTCATTTCCCTTAACATGATACTTTCCATGTAGTATCACTTGTATGTAAATTTCATGACTTCATCTTTTCTAACAGCTACATAGTACTCCATTGTGTAAATGTACCAAAGTTTCTTTTAACCAGTCATCTGTTCACGGGCACTCAGGTTTTTTCCAGATTCTGGCTATTGTAAAGAGTGCTGCAATGAACAAACAATTGCAGATGTCACCTTGACTATACTTTTTTGCCTCTCTGGGACATATTCCCAGGAGTGGTATTGCTGGGTCAAATGGGAGCTCAATTTCTAATTTTTTGAGAATCGTCCATACTGTTTTCCAAAAGGGCTGAACCGGTTGGCATTCCCACCAACAGTGAAAGAGTGTCCCTTTCTCGCCACATCCGTGCTAGCACTGGTTGCTTTTGTTCTTGTGGATATGGGCCAGTCTCTGTGGTGTGAAATGATATCTCATTGTGGTTTTGATCTGCATCTCCCTGATGATTAATGATGCAGAGCATTTTCTCATGTGCCTTTTAGCCATTTGGATTTCTTCTTTGTGAAAGTTTCTATTCATTTCATCTCCCCATTTTTTGATGGGATTGGATGTTTTCATTTTGTGGAGTTCAACCAGTACTTTGTATGTCCTTGATATCAACCCCTTGTCAGATGTGTATTTGGCGAATATCCTTTCCCATTCTGTAGACTATCTTTGTATTTTGGTCACTGTTACTTTTGAGGTGCAGAAGCTTCTTAGTTTAAGATAGTCCCATTTGTCTATCTCTGTTTTCACTTGCTTGGCCAGCGGTGTGACATCTTTGAAGATACCATTAGCTTCTGTGTCATGGAGGTTTTTGCCAACTTTTTCCTCAATGTACCTTATGGATTCTGGTCTGATGTTGAGGTCCATCAACATCATAAGGTTCCTTTTAAGAAAGTTTCATGTATTGAAATTCTGGAGATAGTTCAGAAGACTAGAATACATGCTTTCATATGTTAAACCCCAGAATCAACCCCAAACACTGCATGCCAGGTCCACTATGAACCAAGCACAAAAGTCAAAAAAGAAAAATGTGTCAGAGTGCTAGCCTTATACATGCCTGACACTTGTTTGATCCCCAGCATCACATATGATCCCCAGAGCACCACTGGGTGTAGTTATTCCTGAGCACAGAGCCAGAAGGAGCCCCAAGCACTGCTGAAACCTCAAAAACAAGGGGTCTGGGGAATGGGGTTGTCACATAAATATTTTAAAGAATTGTTCTTCTCACTGAAATTTTCCACTGGCATTTTTATTAGTTTTTATTGAATCAGTGAGATACACTCTTACAGAGGTGTTCATAGTTGGTTTCTGTCATAGATGTTCCAATACCCATCCCTTCATCAGTGTACATTTCCAACCACCAATACCCCCTTCCTGCCATCTTCTACCGCCACCCTCCACCTACCTCTATGGCAGTTACTTTTTCTCTCTCTCTTTCTTCTCTCTCTCTCTCTCTCTCTCTCTCTCTCATTCTCTTCCCCCTTCCTTTTTGGGCATTATGGTTTGCAATATAGATATTGAAAGGTTATCATGTATATCTCTTTACCTACTTTCAACACTCAGTTCTTGTCCAGAGTGATCATTTCTAATTATTGTCATACTGGTCCTTTCTCTAACTGCCCTTTGCTCCCCACACACTTGTAGCAAGCTTCCAACCAGTGACCAGTCCTCTGGCCCCTGTTTATCCCCTGTTTTCTTGGATATTAGTCTCATGCTATTTTTTTTTTATATCCCACAAGTGAGTCCGGTCATTCGATATGTGCCACTCTCCTTCTGACTCATTTTACTCAGTATGATATTCTCCGTGGCCATCCATTTATATGCAGATTTCATGACTTCGTTTTTCCTAACAGCTGCATAGTACTCCATTGTGTAGATATACGATAGTTTCTTTATCCAGTTATCAGTTCTCAATCACTTGGGTTATTTCAAGATTCTGGCTATTGGGAATTATTCTGCAGTGAACATAGATGGGCAGATGGCATTTCTGCTATGTTTTTGGGCCCCCAGGGTATATTTCCAGAATCCACTGAAATATTTTTAAGCTAATCTCAAATGTTAATCCACTTTTATCTCTACGCATCTTCATCTGCACTAGTATCATTTTTGATGTTGATTTTATTGATAGAGACAGTCTTGGAAGTTGTTATTAGCTGAAACTGCTGGTTAAAGTTAGGTTGATTAGAAAATTGAGTATTAGGTGTTTGACTCCAGAATCAGAATATCATAGCTGAAGAGTGTGTCTTTGGGGAGCCCTTGCCTCTGGATGACTTTGGATTTTATTTAGTTAGAGAGAGACCTTAACATCCGAAGGAAATCCTCTAGACCCTATTCCTGTTTCTCTCAAGTTGCCTGCCTTGCCTTTAATAACTTCAGAAAGTTTTTATTGACTTTTATTCTTTTTGTTTTGTTTTGTCTTTTGTTTGTTTTTGTTTGGAGGCCACATCCAGCGGTGCTCAAGGCTTACTCCTCACTCTGTGCTCAGGGAACCATATGAGCTGCTGGGGATCAAACCTGGGTCAACCACTTCAGGCCCAGCCTTTTTTCAGCAGTATACTTGAACATTTTTAACACAATGAAAAAGTATTTGATATGTATTTGCACATTTGACAGTGAATGCACTATTAAACTAAAAAGCAGGGTGGACACTTTCTTGTTTTATTGAAAAGACTTGATCATGGTGCCAGATAGATGACTCAGAGGACCAGAGCACAGACTTTGCCTGTGAGAGTCACAGATTTGATCCTGAGCACTGCCTGGTCCCCAACCACTGCCAGGAGTGATCCCCGAGCAGCAAACTAGAAGTAATTCCTGAGCACCGCCGTTAGTTGCCTAAAAACACAAAATACTTGATATTTTGGTATTTCAGTCCTAAATTACACTCAGCACAAAATGAATTCACTTTCTTAGGTTTCTGTCCATCAACCAGTTGCTTTGGCCTATAATTTTGCTTGATCAGAAGATTCTACATGTGAGTGTACATATATATATTATATATAACATATATGTATGTCATGAGTGACACATTAGAATGAATAGATAAAAACTCATATTGTATCACAGTTAATTTTAGACTTCCTACTATCATCTCTTTGAAATTGTCTGATTAAATTTCTTTCCCATTTTGCTCTGATATAGTTTAAGTAAAATTAAAACACAACTGGGTTATATTATAAAATTAAAAATACAGCTGGAAGAGTACAGGCCTTAGATGTTTGAAGTTCCAAGTTTGAATCTCATTACCACACAACATATAAATTAAGTTGAAATAGTTGTTTGGAGATGTCTTCCTTAGATAGCTTCTGGATGGATGAATATGGGGCATATGCTAATACTATGCCAGAAAAGACGATGAGATATCTTTTAGCATTTGATAGTTGTCAGTGATCATCCAAAATCAAGTTACTGTGGTAACCGCAAATTGTATAGAAATGAAGAATAAATCTACCCACAAAAAAGGACTTTGATGGAGGAAATTTTTATGACGGAGGTACAGGGGCTCTCCCAGGAAGTGTGATGCTTATTGAAACATGATGCAGGGATCATACTCTGAGCCTCACATATGCAAGACTTGTCTTCCAACTTTTCGAGTTATCTTCCCACGCCCAGGAATTAAGTAAGAATAATTTGGAAATACAATCCAGCTACTGAATATAATAATTGAAGAGATTTTTGTTAATACTTAACATTTATTAGTTGTTGTTTTTTTCTTTTCATGTATTTTGTTGCAAAAAACCAGGGGTCTTCTACATACCATTTGATAATATTTGCACATTTAGTTGTGGTACTCGGCGGGGTCATTCTCAACTTTCAGCTCCTCCCCGAGAGTGACACTCCTTTAGTTGTGGTGTGGCGCATGTGCTCACCAAGGATCATGCCCCTTTTGTGCTTTCTCACCCATTCTGCTTGTAGCTGCCCTGGGTTGCATCCCTTTAGTTGTGGTGCTCACAATGGGCTGAGATGCAGCTGGCGGTGCCAGAGCCAGGGAGCGCAATCAGCAACTGTAAGGATCGAGCTTGGCACATGCCATGGCTCCCTGACTGAATTGAAAGTCTTACTCCTGACAGGCAGGTGCTGTTAGCCGCTGAGGTCTCCCCCGGCCCCAGGAGAAATTTTGATCTGTATATTGGCTTATTCATGTCCATGAATTGAGTTGGCTATGATGTCCAGTTTTTGCTTTAGAGGAGCAGTGAATGCATGTAACATTAATAGCCTAAGGGAATGTTTAACTGAGTACAATAATTAATGTGTATAGGTAACTACATAGTGTGAGGCTTTGAGAAAGGGAAACATCCTTCCACTGGATCTTAGTGGCCACTCAGCTAGGGGCCATATTCACGCCCCTCTGAATAACTTTCCAAAATGATAGATTTTTGAGCCTTCCATCATCCACAGGGATCATGTATGTGTAATGGTTTCTATGTTGGCAGAATTTCTCTGAGATAAATTTTATGAGTGGTGTTTAACTGCTGCTGTATACTCTTTTTCTCTGCATTTTGAACACTGCATTGTCTGTGCAAATCTTGGACAGCGAAAAACACTGATTAATAACAGAAATACGCTTTGGCCAGTATCAAGTCTGTGCTCAAGTTCATTGGTAAGAGCAGAAAATATTGATGCCATATGTTTGTTTGTTTATTTGTTTGTTTTTGCAAAGCACTGATCTGAATTTTAGAATCTGCTGGTGGTAATGGTGATGGTGGTAGTGGTTTGTCTTTTTCTCCAAGTTTGAATGTTCAGAACAAAATGCGAGTCTAGCTGATGCCTAAACAAGAGAACGCTGTGATACTCTGTCGTGCAACGTGAGACGCACATGAGGCAGCCTGGCTGGCCCCGGTTTTAGTGGCCTGCCCTGGTACACTTCAGATTGTGTAAACATGTATTTTGAAACTGCTCTGATGGGAATCTCATAACCTAAACATTATTCTTTGAAATGTATTTGTTGTCTTTTTATATAAAAGAAAAAAATAAATCAAAATTATTTTGAAGGAAAAAACGAGAATTTTGTTTCATTGATTTTGGTGAGGAAATGCCATTGATTGCCTGATAGCATTTACCCCCAGACTAACAGAAGCTGATTCTTACCCTGCTGCAGGGTAAGAAGTGACTTTGGCATGTGTCACATCAAGTGACTGATGGACCCTGGACACAGAAGGACACAGAGCACCCTTGCCTAGACTTCCCTAGAGTTCCTAGGAGAACTAGAGAAAAGGCGAGGCCAGAGTTGCAACCTTTTTCTAACCATGGTCTCCTCCCACTGCAGTTTCCTTCCTCCGGCCTCTGTGACCTACTGGCTGGTGCCCTGATCTCAAGCCATGACATCCCCTACCTCACACCTACCCCTTTACTTCTCCCTCACTTGTGGCCCCAGAGAATATCCTGGCCAGTTTGGAAAAGCTGGTCTATGTAAACTGACCCTTGACTTCTAAGATCATCATTTTCAGACAAAGTGTTGTGATCTCTCCAAGAATTTTTCAGGATGAATGTGACATTTCAGATAAGTATCGTCCAGCTTCTGGCTGGGAGTTTGGGGTCATGATCTTTCAAAGGCAATCAAGAGCTCTCATTTTTTGCTTTCTCTAAGTTCCTCTCCAACTCCCAAAGTCTTTTTCACACATTGCCCAACTCATCTGTAAAGATTCAACTATGCCAGCTATCTTTTCTAAAAGAGCCCAAAGTTCTCTATTCATCTTACTCTTCCCAGGTTATAAAGTGCTGGATTGGGGTGTGCAGCAGTAGTGCCTGGCCCAGAGTATAGGACAGGATTGGCAAGTACATACTCTCATATATTTTTCCTCCTTTGGCTCCCTAAGTCCCATGTTAGTCATAACCAGCACTTAATATCCAGTCATTTAGTTAATTAATTGTCAAGGCAGAGTTCTATTTTAGTGGAAAACAAAAATTGCTATTTTCTAAAATTTTGTTCCAAATCCCCTAAAAAAATTTTTTAATTGCATCAGTCCAGTTCAAGATTATTCCCTCTGAATATTTACACTCTTCCTGGATGCCAGATCTTACTCAGCAAATGGGGAGTCAATTAAATGCGACCCTGCATCCCACTCATGAGCAGAGGCAGCTGCTCACTTTCCTGCAACACGCCTGGACAGCCAGCACATGCCCCTTCCCTGCACTCCATCTGTTGAACACTGTGATGCAACATCAGATACGAACCTTAAAGAATCGAAGGACATGCTGTAATAAGTACCATTTCACAAAGTTTATTATATTGTCAAGAAAAGGCTTTTTTTAAAGTCCCAAGAACTAGATAATTTCTACATGGTATGAAACCATGTAGAAATGTCAACCAGAGCTGACAGGACCACAGAAGAATGACATGGGACCCCTGCTTAGCTGACAGGATTCTAGGTAATTTGTTTATTTTGTTACTTTCTTGTTTGCTTAACAGTTTTTCTAAAAGAATGTCTAGGAAACCTCATGAAAGGGAGAGCTTGTAGAAATATCTGCACTCAGCCTCAGAATTGAAGGACTAACCTACAAAGACCTCTTGGAATGGACAAGATAGCTTCTTGGTTCCAGGGCAGATACAGATTTTGTGGGGCCTGAAGCTGAGATAATTTGGAATTTCCTCTCAAGGAAAAAGAAAAGAAACTTGCGAAGGAGCCTGTGTGAGTGAACTGCCCTGACTTTAGCTTCCTTAGCTTTAAGGTAAATCATCTACAAACCACTCCATGCAGAGTTTAGAAGACTAAAGGAAGTAATGAGAACTTTAAGCAATCTGGTTTTTTTTTTTTATTAGTGAAACACCATGAGGTACAGTTATAGACTTACAAATTTTTGTGCTTAGGTTTCAGTTATACAATGATCAAGTACCCATCCCTCCACCAGCGCCCATCCTCCACCACCACAGGTCCCAGCATCCCTCCCACCCCCCATCCCCCCCATCCCACCCTGCCTCTGTGGCAGGGTATTTCCCCTTGTTCTCTCTCTCTTCTTTTGGGTCCTGTGTTTTGCAAGAGAGGCATTGAGTGGCAATGATGTTTGGTCTATAGACTACTTTTAGCATGCTTCTCCCACCCTGGGAGGGTCCTCACAACACCCTTTATTTGGTGCTCTCTAAGCAATCTGTTTTGTATGTAACTTGATCTTTGCATTTCTCTGCCCCCTTTAAGAATTACAATTTTTACCAGATCTGAGCTTTTATTTCTTTTAGAATTAAGTTGAATTTAACAAAATAGCACAGGACTTTCACACTTTAGCACAGGACTTTAACAAAATAGCACAGACTTTCGACATTGTCAATGTGGGATAAAAAATGGACTTTTCTGGGGGTCCTGAGAGATATTATAGTGGGTAAGATACTTTATATGCAGGTGATCCTCCAGGGGTTTATACTTCTGTGCCCCATAATTAGAAGTTTTATCCTGAAGATGGGTTCTTCCAGGGTTTTCTTTGTTTCCCTTTTAATCTCTAAAGAGATAATAGTTCAAGGGATACTGTTTAATAGATGTTTGGTAAAACCTAGGAATGAGGAACTTTTAAAGGATGTTTGTTGCAGAAAACAAGCAACCGAAAGCAGCACTAGAGTAACGCATACATTTCTGTTGTGTCCTGTTACTGAAAGGCTCTATTTTTACCACACTAAGTAAAGCCGATATGAAGAATTAACTTGAAGATTTCATTCAAAGACAAAGCTATATATATATATATTTTGAGTGAAAGCTAAAGCTTGATTCAAATAAATATTCTTCAGGATACCACCTTACAGTTCATTATTGTGGGTATAAATGTCAAAAATGGGGCCAGAGCAATATTACAGCAGGTAGGGGGTTTGCCTTGCACGCAGCTGACCCAGGTTCAATCCCTGGCATCCCATATGGTCCCCCAAGCACCACCAGGAGTAATTCCTGAGTGCAGAGCCAAAAGTCATCCCTGAGCATTACTGGGTGTCACCCAAAAAGCAAAACAAAAGTTTACATATACAAGTAAAGAGATATTATAATTTAATATATCCAAATGAAAATATTTGTCCATTCATGTATAAAGGGCGGGAGCAATAGCGCAGCAGGTAGGGCGTCTGCCTTGCACGCAGCCGACCAGGCCAACCCAAGTTTGATTCCTCCACCCCTTTTTGGAGAGCCCAGCAAGCTACTGAGAGTATCTTGTCGGCACAGCAAAGCTTGCAAGCTCCCCGTGATGTATTCGATATGCCAAACACAGTAACAACAAGTCTCACAATGTTACTGGGCCCACTTGAGCAAATCGATGAACAACGGGAGGACAGTGACAGTGACATATATAAAGGACTGGAAGTTAACTTTTAGGTGTCACTAGATATGACTATTGACTTTGTGTGTGTGTTTGTGTGTGTGTGTGTGTGTGTGTGTGTGTGCACTCCTCCTTCCTTGAGAGTTTCTTTTATATTTTATCCATATTTTCTATAGACTAAAGGTGAAATGTATCATGATTTTCCCTTTTTCTTTGTTTTGCAATACCGTGGGTTGAACCCTGGCCTAATACATTTTTGGCATGAGCTTTACCACTGAATTACATCTTCGGCCCTCAGCAGTCTTAAAAATTTTTTTTCACTGATTTTTTTTTAATTACTTATAGGACTGTCTTCTGATAATATACCAAAAAGCTTTTGGAGCCGCACTAATAGTAGTTGTGCTTTTAGTGTTTATTGATAGGCATGACAAAACCTACTATAACTTCAATATCACTTACACACATCTTTAAATATAATAGCATGTCTCTAGACTTTCCTTTGGTTTTTTGGCCACCTGACTGTGATCAGTGACTACTTATGGTTCAGTGCTCAGGGTTTATTCCTGGTGGTGCTTGGGGGACCCTATGTGGTTCCAGGGGTCAAATTCAGGTTGACTGTGTGCAAGGCAAGTACCTTACCTGCTATGCTATCTTTTTTGGCCCTGTCTACAGACATTTCAATAAGTACACACATATATCCACCTTTTTTTTCTCTTTTTGGAGTTTTTTGTTTTGTTTTTTATTTTTTGGTTATTCCACTTATAACTTTGAAACAATACTGTTTTACAGATTGGACAGGACCAGTCAATCTTATACCTTTCCAACTTCCCTTTATACCCTTTCACACAAATATGACTCAACAACCTAGTCTATCACTGCCGTGCTCTTTTTTCCATATGCTTTTGTACATGCTAAGTCTGGACCTGGAATGTTCTTTCCTTTTGTACAGTTAAGCTTTTTATCTTTCAGGACATTGCCTGAAAATTGCCCTTTTTTCCTGCCTCCCAGATAGTTTAGGTGTTCCCTTTTCTGCATTCCCCAGTGCTTTGCACTTCTTTTTCCTGTAGTATTTATCACATGGTATTATGTATTGCCCAGCCTAACCTGAAATTTCATCTTTTGCATTGGGTTTAATATATTAATGGCAAGAGAAGAGGTGCTCAAGTCTTAGTTGAATGAAGGCAAAAAAACCCAGTCCTTGCCTTAGTGGTGCTTACAGGAAAGCGAAACAGATACATATCTATTGCATGATTAGTCCTATGCCAAGTCTAGAGATGTAGCTCAGCGATTGGGCTACATACCTCACGTGTGTGAGACCCTGGGTCTAACTCTTGGTGTACATGAGAGTACAGAAGAGATAGTGGAAACTTTTGACTTAGTGCTTAGGAATTAACTTCCCAGGATAGGGCCAGTTAGACGATGTTGGCAAGGTGGGAAAGAAGAAAGGAGGAATAAAAGCCTCCAGTCCATAATACCCAAGAATAGCTGAGATCAGCACCAGGAGGATTACTCCATAACTTAGAGGCCAGCCGGGTATCCTAGAGGAAAGGGCAGCTCAGATAGAGAAGGGAGCACCAAATAAAGGATGTTTGGAGGATCCTCCCAGGAGGGGAGATGCATGTCGAAAGTAGACTATGGACTGAACATGTTTGCCACTCAATGCCTCTTTTGCAGACCACAACACCCAAAAGGAGAGAGAGAACACAGGGGATTGCCCTGCCACAGAGACGGGGGGATGGGGGGATGGGGGTGGGAGGGATATTATCCATGGTGGTGGAAAATGGGCACTGGTGGAGGGATGGGTATCTGATCATTGTATAATCGAAACCCAAGCCCAAAAAATAGTAAATCTACAACTGTACCTCATGGTGTTTCACTAATAAAAAAAAAAAGCCTCCAGTCCAGTGCTAGATTCTGGAGATCATTGTCACAGAAAAGTGGCGATGACTTGCCCTTTGCTTGGTGACCCTCTGGCCCCCCAGACATCCTCAGCGCCAGCTGGACCCGCTGCCCACTTCCCTGGCTCCCCTTTCATCCCATTATCAGAAATCATGGACAGCGAATCTCCTCAACAGGATGCTGAGGAGGCCTTTTTAATTTGTAAAAAAATTGCTGACCTGGCCAGAGGCCTGCTGAGATGTAAGAAAAAGTGCTAGGTAAGGCAGAAGTGCTGGTCTCTCATCCTGGCTTTGTCTTAGATTACTGAGCGGACTAGCTGGCTAACACCTAGCTTTTGGAGCCTTCGTTTCTTTCACAAAAATGGTTTGATTAGAATAAGACACACTTCTCTGACCAACTTGTATAGCTGTTTAGAAGAATATAGAGCACTGTAAAAAGCACTTTATTGAAACACTGATACACGATATAGATGTGCAGTTTTAGTATCATTCCATTCCTAAAAACACTTTGGAGTTGCTGGACCCTTTTTACTGAGGGGCCTTCTAGCTTAGAAGCAAACAAAGGGGCCAGCAATGACTCAGCAGTCAGCTGCGCATCTTTTGCAGCTCTGCCTTCTCGGGCCTCACACCAAATCACTGGCCTCCTTGGCCAAATACCTCTAGGGGTGCCCTGCCAACACTTATTGGGAAGCAATCCCTTCCCCCAAAAAAGAATGGGGCTAGGGATGTGATTTCCCACATATATGCTAGCTTCTGAGTTTGAGAGAGAGAGAGAGAGAGAGAGAGTATCAGTGGACTGGGAAAAGAAATCTTGTCTTGTATTTCAGCAGTCTTCAAGTTAGTGTGGGTGGCTAAGCACCTCACTTGGAAATCATAGAAGCATAAAAGATAGATATGTTTAATTACATGATTTTGGACTGTTTAGTGATTGTTACATTTAAACACGCAATAGAACTGCCCTCCTCATTTCTTGTTTTGGTCTAGCCTCGGTTAGGGCTATGTCATGTCCAGAGAAACAGCCAACGAGAGAGGGAGAGAGAGAGAGAGAGAGAGAGAGAGAGAGAGAGAGAGAGAGAGAGAGAGAGAGAGCAATATAGTGATATGTTTTTTTGAAAAAAAAAAACCCTTTATGGTAGCCAGAAACACAGCTCAGCAACACAATCCTTGACTGCTCAGAGGCCTGACTTCAATTTCCAATAGTGCATTGCCCTTGAACACCACCAGGTGCACCTCTGGATGCCCCTGAGCACTGTCAGATGTGGCCCCAGTGCCCTCCAGCCCCCACCCCACGCTTACCTCCCTGCCAAAGCAGTGCCCCATTGTCATCTGGAGAATGGACCTGTCTAGTCCTGGTGGTCAGATTGCATGGAGATTGTTTCCCAGGGCACCTGAGCTCTGCTTGGGACTGCTGCCCCTCAGCCCCCACAGAAAAGGGGAAATCAACTCATAATTACAGGGGACTTGATAATTTGAAATATACGAGGCAGGCTGTAGACCCATAAAAGAGTTTAGGAGTAAGATGAAGCCTGAAGCCCACCTGCTCGCCAAGAACACCCTCTTCCTTGGAGTTGGCTTTTCCTGAAGGCCAGCAATTGATCAAATGAGGCCCACCCACCTGCTTTACTCAGTCTAGCCCCTGAAGTGTTTGTCGCTACAGAAACAGTGTCTTCTCAGCAATGTGCAGATGCCCAGATGGTCATCTCGGACAGAATATCTAATCTCACATTCACCCCATTACAAACCACAGCTGCAGACTGGAGTCAGCCTCTCCCCGTACCCCACCCCCACACCGCTTCCTGTCAGCATTCCAAGAATGTCCTAAGACTCATGGCTCCTGGTGCTAGGTATGTGTGTGTCTTGGGTGGGGATGGAGCACGCCAGCGAGGGCAACTCCAGCAGACAGGGGGTGTGAAGCTGAGGGATGGGCTCAACTCAGCAGCAAGATGAGCCAGCCCAGGCCTGCTCCACATCAGGGAGTGAAAAGACCTGCAGCTCAGCCACAGCACCCCCACAAAGCAGCCTTTGTCTCCTCTCCGAGGAGGGTGGGGGGCCGGTGGGGGACAGGAGGGGGGGAGGGGGCGGCCACACTCAAGGCCACAGACTGATCCTTAAGAGACAGAGTCAGGTCAAGTTTAAATGACAATTGTCTCGTGAACTGTTGAGAGACTCTGATTACTAGTGAGATTGTCCCCCCCTTTTTTCCACATTAAATGGTCATTGTGAGGTTTCCTTTCATTGTTTACTATGTCAAGGCCAAGACTGAATCATCTCGGTCCTGCTGCTCTGAATTCTGATTCATGATCGCGGTGAAGATATATTCGGTGGCTTTTCTAAGCCCTTCTTTACAAAGTTCTCTGGGTGCCTTTACTCTGATGACTTCTTGCCTGGTAGCTGGAGCGTGATTAATGCTCTATGGCTAATCGGATTTTGCCTGCTTCAGGAATCAGCTTAGTAGATCAAGTTAACTCTGGGGGATTCTCTGAGGTAAAAACAAGGTCAGGTTTGCAGAGGTGCCAGTGATTCTTGACCTTGACCCACTTTTCTAGGCTCGGTGCAGCCCGGATCAGTCAGATGCCTTCCCCACATCCCCTTAGTCAGTGGACTTACCTGTTAATGCCTCCTTGCTTTTGCTGTTTCCATGAGTTTAGTTTTGTACTTTGCAGTGCTAGGGATTGAACCCAAGGTCTCATATGTAAGTGTTCTACCACTGAGCTCCATCCCTGGTCATTATCCTTAATGCCCTTTTAGTATCTTGTTAGATTCTGACTCAGGAAATGCTTGCTGACAGAATGAATACATTCCTGAGGGAAGGAAGGAAGGGAGGGAGGGAGGGAGGGAGGGGGAAGAGAGAAAGAAAGGAAAGAAAGAAAAGAAAGGAAGGAAGGAAAAAAGAAAGAAAGAAAGAAAGAAAGAAAGAAAAGAAAGAAAGAAAGAAAGAAAGAAAGAAAGAAAAAAAGAAAGAAAGAAAGAAAGAAAGAAAGAAAGGAAAGAAAGAAAGAAAGAAAGAAAGAAAGAAAGAAAGAAAGAAAGAAAGAAAGAAAAGCAAGCACAGTAAGAGACTAACACCCAACAACAGTAGAAACAGGGGTCAGGACGAATAGTGCACGGTTGAAAGCCTGCTTCAAGGGCTGGGGGAACAGGGTAGCTGGGATAGAGAAGGGGCCCTTATAATAAGAAACACTGGAAGGGTTTGCTCCGGATGGGAGATGTGTGCTGAAAGTGGGTAAACAACCAAATATGATAATATGATGGCCTCCCAATATCTGTATTGCAAAGGATAATGCCCAAAAGAAGAGAGAGGGAGAGAGAGAGAGAGAGAGAGAGAGAGAGAGAGAGAGAGAGAGAGAAAGTGCCTGCCATAGGGGCTGGGTTGGGGGAGGGGGAGTGGCAGGAGGGATATGGGGGATACTGGTGGTAGGAAACGTTCACTGGTTACACTGGTGGAAGAGTGGGAGTCCGAACATTGTATAACTGGAACTCAATCATGAAAGCTTCGTAACTGTGACATGGTGACTCAATTAAAAAAATTAATTAAAAAATTCTACTAAATGGAGCTATAAACAAATGAGAAGAAATTGTGGGTGAATGTTTCTCTTAACTCTATATGGATAAAAATTCTCTTAAGGGGGCCAAAGAGATAGTACAGGGATTAAAGCACTTGAATTCCCTGGGGCTGACCCCTGTCCATGCCCAGCACTGCATGTGGTCCCCAAACCCCACCAGGAATGATTCCTGGGCACAGAAACAGGAGTAAGCCATGAGCAGAGTTGGGTGTGATTCCAGAATCCCACAAAGGAAATTATCTTAAGGGTCTTGAAGGAAATGACATGGGGAAAAGTTGTACGATTGACTATCAGGAAATTTAAAATCTAGAGCTTTTTTTAAAAAGTCATTAAAATGTTTCAAACTGGAGAGATACTATATTTTTGGCATATCAATGTGGAAATACATAAAGGGGGAAATCTTTGATTCCCATTCAAAAATGAGAAAAGAATATCAAAACAGTTTACAAAAGAGGAAGTAGAAGTAGAAGTGACTAACAGCCATAAAACGACAAAGAAAAACAACTAGTATTAACAACACGTGGGGTGGAGTCCATTAGAGGGGAAGGGAGATAGTTCAGGAGTCGAGGGTGCAAAATGAACACGCATAAGGACTCATGTACAATCTCTTCCGCTGCATGGTCTCCCAGAACAGTTAAGTGCTGTCCTGGAGACTCCTAGATCACCTGCCAGTGGTGGCCCTGCTGGCCTCCAGCACTGCTAGGTCTGAGCTGAGCATTGCAATGTCAGATGGGTTGGCCAAGTATTGCACAGAAACCCTGAACCCCCTGAGCACTGCTTTGAAGCGCCCCTATCCTGCCCCGACCCCCAGTCGTTACAGTCAGCTACTCACTGCTGATGTGGATATTGAGTTATCACACTCTGCATACTTGGCTCTCAAAGTGAAGTTTTTAAAGTATTTTTTCTTAGGCTTTTTTTTTTTTTAGAGTTTCAGGGCTTGAACCAAAGTCTCCTGCATGGGAGACACACACTTGACCCCTGAGTCAGATCCCTGGCCAAGGTCAAAGTGAGAGCTTGCCTCGGTTTCTTTTTCTCCATTTCAGTGTTTAGACCCTACCTTAGGATTCACGTCCTCATTGCCAGAAAAGGTAGGAATGCAGAAAGTTGCCGACCATACAGATTACTATGAATCTGTTACTCTACTGTAGTCTGGTAGCAATCAAATGAACTTGTATTATTTTTAGAAGTGTGTTGGGGCCTGGAAGATGGAGCTGGAGTAACATGCTTTGCATGTGGGAGGCCTAGGCTTGATCCCCTGGCACCACGTGGTCCCCCAGGCATCTGAGGAATGACCCACAGCACCAAGCTGAGACTATCCCCAGAACAAAAAAAAAAACAAGTATTCTGAAAGTATGACCTGCAGGGAGCCCCCAGGACTTGATCTCCATGACCCATACCTTCGGTGAAAGAATCATTAATGACTAAAGAGGTTATGAAACTAGTTGTAGTACAGTTTTTTGTTGTGTAGGAGTTTCCCAAAGCTCCCAAAAGATGAAAGGATGCAACAACTTTGTGTATGTGGACAAGGAGTGTATGTAAAAGTTCTTGTTTCAAGATCTTTTCTCTGTTTCAGAAAGCTCTCCTTCCCCCCACCCCTGTCTGAGTAAGCTTCAAGAGATTTTATCATTAACCTAGGCCTCAGAAAAAAAAGCAGAATAGCTTTTTAATGCTGTTTGTTTTTTTTATTTTTGTTTTCTTTGCTTGCTAATAACCTTGCTGGTTATACAAAGTGTGATGCCACCTCAAAAAAGCATCAGTCTGACTTCAGGACCTCCTACTTTCCCTTTGGGGGGAACAGATATTTTTATTATGGAATCAGAACCAATCATTTGCATCTGGTAGGACAATGGGCCATATTTCTTCTGTCACACAGAAGGTTACCCTGGCAACAGGAAGAGTTGCTCAGAGAGAGAGAGAGAGAGAGAGAGAGAGACAGACAGAGAGAGGATTTGGCTCAGCCAGTGCACACTTTTGCCTGATTTTTAAAACTGAACGATCCAGTTAACGTCTAGAGAAGAGCAGACCAGCTCATGGATCTGGAAGAGTCCTTTGAAATTTTTCTTTGAAATTTCCACCCCAGTGCATGAAATAATTCCAGTGGCTTCAGAGTCCTCTCTGGCTGTAAATAAGAACAAAGATGATTGTCTAGACTGGATCCAGGACTTTCTGAGGCAAAAGATAATTTATTGCTGTGCACTCTGTCCTCTCCAATCGACATGTTCTCTTCTATTTGCAGAAAGCATTTCTCAGAGCCACCTTTCTTCAAAAGTGGCCTCTGATGTTGAGTTAAAAGTTCCGTACCTGCTTTCCATATGGGGAAAGGTTAAACAAATTTCCTTCCCCTGCAACAAGGAACTCTGGATGGTCAGGCGGTTATGGAAACCTAGTCAGAAGGGAAACGAAACTTCTGTTTTCTTCCCTTATCTTTCCTGTTTGTTTAAAATAAAATCTTTTCCATACTATTAATTCCTGGGAGCTTGTTTATGACACAGGTCAGCTTGGAATTCCGTCTAAATGGAACCCGTCTCCTCCAGCACCCCCAGTCACTGACTTAGAAAAGGCCTCTCCCCCACGCAAACACAGCTCTCTCATAGCTAAGCGGATCATGGTGGATAGATTTCCCCAATACTATAAAAAAGGGTTTAGCGAGCAATCTGTTGAATTGCTGACTCTGAATATATTGATTGACTTTGAAGGGTTTCCATTCAGGGTTGTTTTTGTTTTTTAAAAAAAATTTCCCCAGCAAAGCTGTATGAACATATTTACCTTGAGAGTTTCCTTGTTTACTTTTAGATTTCACAATGTTTTGACCAAGTGAATTGAGAAAAGAAAGTAGATTTAACCTTGAAGGAAGAGAAAAGGTGGACTGGTTTTAGGAATTTTAAATTTTCCCGAGGAGCATGATGAAAAAGAGACACTTCTGTTTTTCAAGAGCAAGAAATTCTGGAACTGCTTTATGTACTTCTGTTTTTGTAGAATGAAGTTAGGAAGAATGTTAGAGATTTTCCACCAACCAACCCAGAGATAAAGAATCTGAATTAAAAGAAGTTGGAACATTATCTTAGGATCATTTCCATGTTGATATATATATATTTTTTTTCTTAGCATTTCTATCAGAAGCACATAATATTCTGCATACATTCTTAATTTATACAGCCATTTTTGTTTTCCTCTGAGGACTAATTTATCTATTTCTAGTTGTTCACTATCAAAAGCAATGCTGTGGGACAAGGAGGATAGTACAGAGGTCAGGACGCTTACCTAGCATTCACTATCTTGGGTGAATCCACAGCACCCAGACATCAGTAGCATTGAATCCTCTAGCACTTGCATTGAAATTTCAGTCCAGTAGTTCAAGAATGGTTGTGGAATATAAAGTAACATAATGGGAGACTAACACCCAAGGATAATAGAGATAAGGGCCAGGAGGATCGCTTGGAAGCTGGCCTCACATACTGGGGGAGAAGGCAGCTGGGATAGGGAAGGGACCACTAAGTAAATGATGCTTGGAGGGCTTGCTCAGTCTGGGAGGTGTGTGCTGAAAGTAGACTATGAACCAAACATGATGGCCACTTAGTACCTGTAAGTGAAGGGGGGGGGAGGGAGAATGGAGTGGAGATGGTGCGAGGGATACTGGGAACATTGATGGTGGAGAAGGGGCACTGGTGGAGGGATGGGTACTCTATCGTATGACTGAAACATAATCATGAAAGTTTGTAAGTCTTTAACGGTATCTCATGGTGATTCATTAAAAAAATACTGTCACTGTCCTCCCATTGTTTGGCGTATCGAATACGTCACAGGTAGCTTGCCAGGCTTTGCCATGCAGGCGAGATATTCTCAGTAGCTTGCCAGGCTCTCCGAGAGGGACGGAGGAATCGAACTCTGGTCGGCCATGCTGGCTTCGTGCAAGGCAAATGCCCTACCTGCTATGCTATCACTCCAGCCCTCATTACAAAAAATAATAATAAAATGCAAAGAAGAAGAGAATGGTTGTGGAGGTCCCCGGCCTCTGAAGCATAACCACACAACCCCTACAAAACAAACAAAACAAAACACCAGCCCTGCAAACCTAGTGGAGGTGTCTTCGGTCATTGTGTAAGTATTTCTGCAGGATAGAGACACAGAAATCAAGTCAAAATTGTAGAATATTTTAAAATTGTTACTGTACAACCTTGCCAATACCAGGTTTAAGTCTTTTCAATCATGGCCGCCTACATTCAGGTCATCTGTCTAAAATTTTCTTCTGTTTTTTATGCAAGGCAGGAGTCTAGAATTCAATTTGTTAATATTTAATATGATTTAAAGCCTGGATGGAAAAAGGAAGGAAGAAAGTTAAAGGCAAGGTAATTCAGTAATCCAAATTCCATAAGGTAAGAGTAATGCCCTTCAGCTGATCAGGCCTGCCCTGGGGTCAACTTTGAAGGCTATTAGAAACCATGTATTGTTTTTATTTATTTATTTATTTAATTTTGCTTTTTTGGGTCACACCCAGCGATGTTCAAGGGTTACTCCTGGCTTTGCACTTAGAAATCACTCCTGGCAGTGCTCGGGGGACCATATGGGATGCTGGGAATCGAACCCGGTAGACCGTGTGCAAGGCAAACGCTCTACCCGCTGTGCTATTGCTCCAGCCCCCGTGTATTGTTTTTATTTGTTTATTTTACTTTTTGGAGCAGAGATGCTGGTCCATACCTGGCAGTGCTCTAGGGCTCCATCTGGCTCTGTACTTGGAGGTCACTCCCTGCAATTCTCAAAGTACCATACTGTACCAGGGATGGAACCCAGGGTTCTAGCATGCAGAGTATGTGCTCAACCCTTTGAACTATCTCTTCAGTCTGGGCCCATATCTAGTTTCAGAAGTCATACATCTCATATGCATTTAGGGATTTCATTACACAGACTTAAACTTCCAAGAGCCCATATAATAATGATTTAGGGAACATTTTAAGAGACTTTAAACTGTAATTTTATCCACAGGGATTTTTACCTTTTGTGTTGACAACTGAACCTAGACTAATAAACCCAAGATGTGACTAGACCATGGTGCCTTTTGAGGGTGCTACTCCCTGATCCTTATCCTCCATGGGTCTTATCAACATATTCCTTTGAATCATACATACATGCATATATATATGCATATATATATATATATATCACTGTCGCTATCCTCCCGTTGTTCATCGATTTTTGCTCGAGTAGGCCCAGTAACATCTCCATTTTGAGACTTGTTGTTACTGTGTTTGGCATATTGAATATGACACGGGTAGCTTGCCAGGCTTTGCCATGCAAGCAAGATACTCTCGGTAGTTTGCTAGGCTCTCCAAGAGGGGCGGAGGAATCGAACCCGGCATATATATATATATATACATATATATATGTATATATATATATATATATATTCATTGTAAGTACTTGAAAGGAACTTGGAAAATACCATTTTCTCCAAGTCACTATGTTTGGTGTTCTAAAGTTTTTCAGATTTGGGGGTGAAGGGGGGTGAGTGTATTCTTTCACCACTAAGGCCTTGGAACTTAGCTCCACTAGTCCACGTCAGCTCAGTCCTCCTCCCTAAGCTTTAGAACTCTGCTCTCCACAGTACTCTGGGTTGTCACTGCCAATCACAAGTGGGGTCTTTTGACCCCTCTGGTTAGTTATTGCTTTCTGGCAAATATGCAGTGGTGGAGTGAGACAACTATGTCTTGAGCATAAACATTTTGATCACCAGGATGTGTCCCAGTGGGTTTGCCCACAGATGTGAAACGAGGATTAGCAGAGGGGTCTGGCAATCCTGGGAGAGCAGGATGTGACCCTTTGGGAAGGAGGGCACTTCCTTTTTCTTTGAAGGGCTGCAGTGAGTCATAGGCTTTCCTACCTCTGTTTCAAAAGGCAGAGACACTGAGATCCTTTCGGATCAAGAGTTCTGGGGCTGCAGAGGGGGGTGAGCCACTGCCTTTAGAACCCACCCACATCCTCTTTCACACTCACAGCTATCTACAAAACAGCGTCTGTGACTTGTTCTGGCCATGAGAGTTCACGGGCTTGTGCAAGGGCAGGTAGCAAGTGCCAAACCAGCCGTGGCCTCAGGAGCAGAAGTGAGCTAGCGACAGATTGGGGCGATTTAGTTGTTGGGGAGTGGAATGGGGGCGTGGCCTAGCTGCCCTGGAGGTGAGAGTGACTGCTTCCTCTCTCAGGGCTACCCCTCTTCCCTGTCTCACATCCCCATTCTCCGGCTAGACCCCCCTTTTAGATTATTTACTTATGCTTTAGCTTTTGTCTCAGAATCTGTTCTGGGAAAACACCAATTTAGACCGGGGCGGGGGGGTGGTGGACATCATCTTTGTGGAAGGGTTGGGAAGGGTGGCATAAGCTTTTTCACAACGGATTCTAGCTAATATAATTTTAAGAAACTCCCTGTTAAACAACAATGAATTTTTATTTACTCTGCTAAGAAATTCAAGGACACTTCCTGGAGAGATGTGCTTTGTAAAAAAACAGGGGAGTTACAAGCAAATCATAATGCCCAAAATTAGAGAGAGAGTAAGAAAGATTGTACCTGCCACAGTGGCAGGGAGTCTGGTGGGGTGGGAGTTGTGGGTGGGACACTGGGAACAATGGTGGTGGAAAATGTGCACTGGTAGAAGTATGGGTACTCAAGCATTGTTTGACTGATATGCAATCATGTAAGTTTGTAACTGTATCTCACAGTGATACAATAAAACTTCTTACAAAAAGGGGGGGGACTGGAGTGATAGCACAGTGGGTAGGGCGTTCGCCTTGCATGCGGCTAACCAGGGTTCGATTCCCAGCATCCCATATGGTCCCCCAAGCACTACCAGGAGTAATTCCTGAGAGCAGAGCCAGGAGTAACCCCTGAGAATTGCTAGGTGTGACCCAAAAAGAGAAAAAAAAAGAAGGCAGGGATGAGTCTCAGGGCAGGGAATCCATGATGCCATGTAGCTGAAGCAATGAGGAGTTGCTGAGATAACTCCTCTCTGTAGCCCAGGACCCAGAGGTAGCATCCTTTTAGTTGGTTTCTTGGTTTGGGGACCATAGACAGTGGTTCAGGGGAGTACTCCTGGATCAATGCTCCGGGGTAGCTTCCTACAATGCAGGGGACCAAACACTCAAAGCATACACTCAAGGCCTTTAACTTATTTCTCCTGTCCTGTGGTGACATTCATTAAGGAAAATAACAAATATGATTGAAATTTATATGGAATTATGACCCCAAGCCAAAACAACTCTAATGGGAAAAGAGAAATAGAGGTCTTGCACTTCCTGACTTCAAACCATACTACAAAGTTATGGAAATTTTTTGTAAGGAGGCACACCCAGCAGTGCTCAGGGCTTACTCCCGTCTCTGTGCTCGGGGATCACCCTTGGTGGCCCTAGGGGATCATAGTGTGTTCCAGGGGTCAAATCCAAGTCAGCTGCATGCAAAGCAGATGCTTTCCCCTCTCTACTGTCTCTCTGGCCCAAAATTACAATGGTCAAAACAGTATGGTATTAAAATTAAAAATAGGCATAGATGTCAATATCATAGAATCATAAGCACAGAAGCAAATATAGGAATATATATATGTGAAATTTGACAAAGGAGCCAAAGGAATACAGCGGAAATGGGGAAAGGAAAGTTTCTTCAACAAATAGAAAATACAGAATAGCCACAGATAGAAGAATACAACGGGATCACTATTTCATACTATACATAAAAGTTAATTCAAATTGATTAAAGACTTGTATGCCAGGCCTTAAATTATACAAAACTTAGAAGAAAATAGGCAAGACACTCCAAGGCACTGACCTTTGTGCTCTGGAAAGTCTATGTGAATGGTAAAGGAAACAAAAGTAAAAACAAACATGCAGTACATAAAAAGCTTTGGTGCAGCAAAAGAAATTATTAGTAAAACAAACAGACTTCCTAATGAATGGGGGAAAATATTTGCACATCATTTATCTAACGTTTGTGCAGGTGCGTGTGTGTGCGCGCGTGCTGAAGATAATATAACCCACACAGCTGAACATCAAATAATTGCATGAAAAATAGGTGGGAGAGCTGAATGCAATACTTCTTCAAAGAAGACAGATGGCTACTGGACACATGAAAAAAATATTACAATTACTTATTATCAGAGAAATGAGTGCCAAGACCACAGTGATATTATGCCGCACACTTGTGAGAAAGGTTAATGATAGACCCGAAACAAGAGCAAAAAAGGGTGTGGGGAAAGGAATCATTTTTGCTGTGAGTGGGAGTGTAGACCTGGGCAGCCTCGGTGGAAACCAATATGTCGTTTCCTCACAATAGTAAGAATAGCCAAGGGCTGAGGAGAGAGCTCAGAGGGGAGGAGTGTGCGTGCTTTGCCTATGGGAGCCCTGGATTCACCTTTGGAACCACGATATTCATCATGGTTCCCCGCGGCACCCGGTGAGGCGCAATATAAGAGCAAAACAAAGAAAAGGGAAAAAAAAAGTCTAGCTGGCAGGGAGAAAGAACTAGTACAGTGGGAAGGCTGCTTGCCTTGCCCTCGGCACCCCATAGGGCCCACTAGGGTTGATCTCTGAGCACAGAGCCAGGAGTAAGACCTGAACACTGCTGATTGTGCTCCAAAAAGAAACCAAACCAACAAAAAGGATCTGGGCCAGAGAGGTAGTATAGGGGGTAAGGCATTTGCCTTGTGTCCTGCTAATCCCGATTCAGACCCTTGCACCAGGTGCTATCTCCATGCAATGGGCAGAGAGTAGACCCTGTGCACCACTCAGTATGTCACCATTAAAGGGAGAGAATGTGAACTGGGGGAGAAGGAAGCTGGAAAAGAGAAGGGTTCACTAAGCCAATGGTGGTTGGAGAGATCGCTTGGGATGGGCGATGTGTGCTGAAAGTGGGACCAGACATGATGGCCTCTCAGTATCTGTACTGCAAACCATAATGCCCAAAAGTAGAGAGAGAGTAAGAAGGAAATTGTCTGCCACAAAGGCAGGGGGTGGGGTGGAGTAGGGGTGGTGGAAGGGATACTGGGGACATTGGTGGTGGAAAATGTACACTGGTGGAGGGATGGGTGTTCGATCATTTTATGACTGAAACTCAATCATAAAAGCTTGGTAACTGCATCTCACAGTGATTCAATTTTAATAAAAAAGGGAGAGAAACTTTTTTAATGACCATTAGCAATAATGAGGAACTCTCTTTTGAACGTAACAGTAGCTGAGTTGGAACTTTTTCACACATGCAGAGACAGAGAGAGAGACAGAGACAGAGAAACAGAGAGTGAGAGAGAGAAAGAGAGAGACTAAAAGAATGGCAATGCCAGGTAATTTTTTATTTTATTGCTATTATTGTAGGCCTATCATATATTACAAGGGCACACCCAACTATGCCCAGGGCCTTTTCCTGACTCTTTGCTCAGTGGCACTGGGGTGACCATGTGTAGTGCCAGGGATTGAGCTGGGGATGGTTGCAGGCAAGATTGTCTGTGCCTTACCCCCTATGCATTCTCTCCCACCCAGAATTTTAGATTTATGATAAATGCAACACCTGACAGTGCTTGTGGGCCCAGTGCCAGTTCAAGCTGAACTCAGTCCAGCACTGGCCAGAAGTGTTCAGGCCCATGGTGCTGGGGAAGGGCGAACACCAGGGCCGTACCCAGTGTTGCTGGGGCAGAAGGTCATGCAGTGGCAGGAGCTCAAACTCAGGGCCCTGCATGTGCTAGATATGTGCTTTACTCATGAGCTCTGGCCTGACTCCTCAGTCAACTTTGTTGCTCAGGGGCGACTCCCTGAACAGTGCTGGGAGAACATGTCGTACCACAGATCAAACCCAGGCTTCCTGCGTGCAAAGCCTGGATCCAAGCCCTTTGAGCTCTCTCCTTGATTCCTCCTCAAGTAAAATGTTAAAGGAATTGAAGTACTCAAAATAAGATCAAGCGGGCCCAGTAACGTCTCCATTGGAGACTTTGTTGTTACTGTGTCTGGCATATCGAATAAGATCATCTTTTAAAAAAGAAAAAAAGCCTGGGCTGTGAGGAAATGAATTAAATGGTTAAGCTTTAACCAATTGGGGGTGCTGAGGAACAAGATCAAACCTAGAGTTGGCTAGGTAAGTGCAAGGTAAGTGCTCTTCCCAACTGTACTATATTCCGGCCCTGGTGAAGCTTCTAAAAGAGTACAATGGGGGAGGGTAAGTATCACCTGCTTCCCTCTGTTTACACAGCTTCACCGCATTCTCAGATGGATTGCCCCCTTTGAGAGGTTCTCCTAATTTTGGTAAACCAAAATTTCAGAGTTTAGGGTTAGCATGTTCAGTGGGGGGCGTGGGGAGTGGGAGGGGGGAACCCAACTGACTGGCTCTTCTAGGACTGAGATTTCCCTCTGTCATCCTTTGCTGTAATGAAGTAGCGCAAATAACAGGTGTTGAAACACAGAAATTGTCTCATGGTCCCACATTAAGGTGTGAGCACAGCTGTTTCCCTCTAGGACTGAGGGGGACTATGCATGCAGCCTCTGTCCCTGGCCTGTGCATGGCATCTTCACGTTCACAGCTTCCTACACGGCTGGTGTCCCTAGGTCCAGATTCCTCCTTGAAATAATGACTTCGGTCATGCTGGATTAGGACCCTCCTCAATGATCTCATTTTAACTTAATTACCTCTGGAAAGTCTCCTCTCCAAATAAGGTTATACACTGAAGGCCTGAGTATCGCACTCCCGAAAATGAATCTGGGGCAGACACAGTTCAATCCCTAACACTGGGCCACCTCTCTGGCTTCTCTTGCTCCCCTTGAACACTCTTCAAGGGTGCTTTCAAGCCCAGGCTTAAGATCTGTTCAGTTCCTTTGCAGCTGCCAAGCCTGTCCTCCCTCCTCACAGGACTATAAATACAAGAATTTTCCCTACCAGGGCCTGCCAGCCCATCCTGGAGGGCGGGAAATGAGTGGGGAAATGCTGGAGGGTGGAGTTTTCCTTTAACCTTTTGTCATTTGCATGAGTCTTGCCATCAGATAAACATTCAGGGTGTGGTGAATTGGGGGTCCTGATATCCAAAGACAAAGAGGCAAACTCAAATGACATTTGTTCTTTTCCAAATCCTGAGGGTTTTTTTTTTTTTCTGTGCTCCAACGATAGATGACAAAATAGTTCCAGGAGCGCTGCAGTGTTTTGTTCTGCCTGCCAATTCATTAGCAACAGAACTGATGGTTGCTGGGCTGTAATCCAGCAGGGCTGACATCAGTCCCCAGTAAAAGGACAGAGCCAGGGCTGGGGCTGCACAGCCAACAGGGATCAGGAGGGCTCAGATGTACTGACATGAGGGGGGGAAAATTGGGGAAAGTTCTACAATCAGAGATCATGCTATTTCTTCAAGGCACTGATGGGAAGGTAGGCAGGAAGGAACACTGGGCATGGTAATCGTCCAAAGTAGTGTCCGGCCAGCATTTTCAGTGAGAATTTAGAAAAAAAATTGGGATTTGCTTAACCTATAAATAAAAAACCCTCAGTTTTAGAGAGCTAAACTAAGCATGTGTACAAAAAGAAACCTATATAAGGAACCCCCAGCCAAGGTCCAGAACAGCCTACTTCCTTTCTTTGTGCCTTTTTTTATTCATTTCTAAATGCGGGGGTGGTAATACAATTGCACTCTGCTCAACTTAAAATACTTTTCTTCCAAATCACCTGACAAGTCTTTACTCCCCCTCCTCTTCCCCCCTCCCACCCCAGCATGCAGAGAGCTCAGGTCTGGGGAAAAGCCTTTCCAATCTACCTCATCAGTCCAGGAGGGCTGACTGAAGGGATCCAGGGGCTACCGAGGCTGAGTGCTGTCTGAACCACTCACTTTGCTCCTTGTCTCCATAAAGTACCAAACATTTACATTTCTACTCTTTTATTAGGAACTTCCTGGACTTGCTTTCCATGCTTTTCTCCATTTCTGCACTTGGGCTTTTCTCCCAGATTTATATAATAGAGTGAACTTTGGAGGCTGCTTCGATAGCCTTTGAAAAGCCGGGATATTCTGTGTGTCCCCACTCCCCTTCTGCTTCTGCATTGGGATAGTGGCTGTGTGTGTTGGGACTGGCTGATCCTTGTGGCCCCAATGTTGGCTTCTTGGAGGCAAAATGTGTGCTTGAAGGGGCAGAGATCTGACTGGCTAATCTGGCTGAACAAAAGGTGTGAACAAGGAGAAAGCCACATACCACTCATGAAAGACAGGACCCAGGTGAGGTGGAATGAGGATGAGTGATAATACATCCATTTCCCTGCTCAATTCTCTTTGACTTGTGTGTCTGGAGATACAAACGTGCCTGCCTGCCTCCACCCTTCGCATCTCTCTGAGTCACTGACCCTCAGACCCTCACAATGAAATCAGACCCTTGGGTACTAAATCCAAGCCTGTCTCTTCAGAAGTCACGCATATCCTGATCAGCAATAAGTCAGGAGAAAAGCAGATTCTGGATAATCTCACCTATATGTGGCTTGTGAAGAAACAATATCCAGTGAAAGCAAACCCCTAAACTTTAACAATAGGATTCTAGTTATGGCTTGGAGTGAGTGGGCTAAAATAATCCAACGCACAGTGAAAGAAAGACATTGGCACTTTGGAGGGGGACATGGTTGGTAACATTATACCCCTAAGACATAAAAATATGTTCATTCTAATAAATCAATTCTAACTTAATATTTAAAAATTAAAAGTATAGTGTGCAATTAAAAAAATCATGGGCCTGACTTGATATCTGTTCTTTTGTTCAGCCTCATGACCATGTACAGATCTTGGCCAGGGGAGTATACAGAATAACAGATATCAAGGTCTCCACCACTGTATGTGGGTCTTGGATTTGGGGTTACTTGTGCTTTTTGAATTTACAATATCCTGTACTTCCGTTCCAAAGAGGAACTTGGCTTGCTTGCCGGAAAGAACATCTGCCAGATCCCTGCATTCATCTCAACTTCCAGTCCCAACTTCCAGTGCTTCCTGTCTCTGACGTCTGGCTCAACAGTCTCTTGGCCTGGAATTTCTACATGAACATCCACAGACGGAAACCTCTGGCCCAGCATTAGCTCCCCAGCCACCATGGCTGCTTTGTTTCTGTCAGGGCAGAGAAGCTGGTTGCTGTGTGGAGAGAGGAAGGCAGCCAGACTTCAGACAATGCAAGAGTTAAGGTCTCCTGCCAAAATGTTTAACCTGGATCTTATTGGGAGAAGATAATCGGATGTTCAAGCTGTAGACATCTACAGAACACAGTGTCTTGAAATAGCTATATCCAGAGTTTTATGAAAATCATGGAATGGGGCTAGGGATGTGACCACCGTGACACATATACCCGACATGTGTGAGACCCAGGGTTGGATGCACAGCACCTCATGCCCCTGTCTCCTTACCCATACCCCCAGTTGTGGGCCCACCATCAGGAGTGGTACCAGAAAAAAAACTAAAAGGAAAGGAGTTGTTCTAAATTAGAGAAAACTACAGAGATACAACAACTAAACATTATAGATGGTCCCTGATTAGATCTGGAATGAAAAATCACATGGTCATATGGGACATTATATTATATGTCCTCTCAGCTGTGCTAAGCCTAACTTCCCACAGTCTGGACAGGAGCAGCAGCTCAGCCCTCTCCTCTGGAGTTCCTGGGTTCTCTACCCTGTTCTGGGAGCTATAGAGGACAGGAGGTTAGTCAGAGGATGAAGCAATCCACCCCACCAAGGGTTCTGCTCAGTTTTACCATGTGGCACAATATAGATGTGTGCATAGGTGTGTGTGTGTGTGTGTGTGTGTGTGTAGAAACACTGTAGCACTGTCGCTCTGGCACTGTCCTCCCTTTGTTCATCGATTTGCTTGAGAGGGCACCAGTAACATCTCCATTGTGAGACTTGTTACTGTTTTTTGCATATCAAATACTCCACAGGGAGCTGGCCAGGCCCTGCTATGCAGGCAGGATACTTTCAGTAGCTTGCCAGTCTCTCGGAGAGGAACAGAGGAATCAACCCAGGTTGGCCATGTGCAAGGCAAAGTGTGTGTAGAAAGAGAAAGAAAAACAAATGTGAAGACCCTTTCTTTGGTTGTTTTTAATTGTAACATTTATTCAAGTTTTCTGTGGGGTTGAAAACTTTTTAGAACAACTTAGAACTCGAACAGGGCCCGAGGGTAGGCGAATGGACAAGAAGACGGGAAGGATGGCAGGAAGCTGACTGGAGCCAACAGGATCCCTGAGCATCATGGTGGCAGCCCCAGGCGACTTCCGGAGCAGGTTCTGGTCCCAGTGAAAATCAGAAATCAGGCAAAGTTGGGCAGGCAGACAGGCCACAAACATGGGACACCTGAAGCATTGGGCACACGTGGACGCCTCCAGCCAGTCCTACCAGCTGGAAACCAGATGTGGGACAACAGGCAAATTCTAGACCAGCAAATAGGCAAAGCGTGGCCAACTCTGCCACGTGTGGCCTGCGCAGGCTCAGGACTGGGGAACACTGAAGCATCGTGGCTCTTGGCCGTTGTTACAGAGGCCAGACAGGACGAAAGCCAGCAGGAACTGACACCGCGGCCTGTTGCCCAAGAAACCCCAAAGCTTAAGGAGGGACTGAGGGGGGTAGTTCGTGAGAAGTCAGGGCCCCAAGTGTGTTCTGTGTGCTCGTACCTAGATAAATGTTGCATTTCCATATTAAATTACTGATGAAGCCCACAGATGTCACCCTCATTTCCTGCTCCCCACTCTATCTTTTCTGCCTTCTCTTTTCCACGTGCTATTATTTCAGGTTGTCCCTGTTCTTTTGATTTGATGCCATGGTCATGTGTGGAAAACATTAGAAGGCTTCTCGCTGGTGTCTTAAAATGTCTCTGTACAAAGACATTTTTAAAAACATATCAGCACTGATTTTGGACTCAGTTATGCTACCCGTTGTTTCCAAGGGTCAGTGAGCTGAGCACCCAGGTGGATAATTTCCAAGGCCTCTGGTTTTGTCATCTGGAATTTCCATAAGCTTTCCAGTCCTGACAGGAATTGCTAATTTCTCCTCTTTGGCTCTCTTGTCCTCTCAGCTGTGCTAAGCTTAACTTCCCACAGTCTGGACAGGAACAGCAGCTCAGCCCTCTCCTCTGCAGTTCCTGGGTTCTCTGCCCTGTTCTGGGAGCTATAGAGGGCAGGAGGTTAGTCAGAGGTTGAAGCAATCCACCCCACCAAGGGTTCTGCTCAGTTTCACCATGTGGCTCGGTCTCAGAACAGACATGACAAGCATTGCCAAAGCTTGGTGATGGGAGACAGGGGTGGATGAATTCCCAATTGTGAGTCAGGAAAACAGCAGCTGAGTTTGCTCCGACCATGATTAACGGGCCGGATTCAGCTGGGAGAAGGCTCCTCCTGAGAAACCATAACATTGGCAGAAGCAGATTCGACCAAGCCCTAGTGGTTTTCAATTTCAATCTCTGTCTTTGGCACTCTTGCTCTCTCCTGCTCGTTCCCACTTTCCCCTGTCTTCAAATGGAAAAACTCTGTGTTCAAACATACACTCAAACAAGAACCCGTATCCGGAAGGATGGAAACTCAGCCTGGCTGATTTTGGTGGGGGGCTATAAGACTATGTGTCCCATCCCAGTGGCTACAAGATCCTTTTAGGGGGTTCTTCACATCCCGTTGAACCCAGGGATTGAGAACCATTGTTCTGATGAGTCTTCCCCACACACTGGTTTTCTAAATGCCTTCTGAGCTTCGCACACACAGCAACCCCAGCTCTATTCCATTCATACCAAGCACTTCATCAGATGAGAACTGTAGCATTTCTTCCTTAAATGTCTGGAAAGTGTTGAAGGATTGATCTCACCAAAAATGTCTAGGGCAGGCTTTTTCCAGTACAGCCACGTTGGAATGAGGAGCTAAGGTCAACTGAGGTCCTTCAGGCTTCACGAGAAACTGTTACTGTCTCCTTTAAAGAACAAAGATTACTCAAATTTAGGGGCATCTCCAGAAAGAATCTCTTTTTTTTTTTTTTTTTTTTTTTTTTTTGCTTCTTGGGTCACACCCAGCGATGCACAGGGATTACTCCTGGCTCTGCACTCAGGAATTACTCCTGACAATGCTCAGGGGACTATATTGGATGCTGGGAATCAAACCCAGGTTGTCTGCGTGCAAGACAAACACCCTACCTGCTATGCTATTGCTCCAGCCCCGCCCCTTTTTTAAAGAAACATATAGCACAAAAACAAATAGGGCATTTGATAGTGTGAATCACCCTCACCTTGTGAAGCAACCCCCCATTCTCATCATTGATAACCCAAGCCCCTATCTCTTCCCTTCCCTCAAAATCTAGACCTCAGTCTGCCCTCAGTTACTCAAGAATTTATACTATGTAAACTCTGTATTACTTAATTCATTGCAATATCTCCCCACCAATCTGTCTGATAATTTATTTGTTTGCTTGATTAACTGGAGGAAAACCCAGAGGAGTGAGAGAATTTTTCTCCATGACACAAAAAGTACTTTTTGATGGAAAACAAATCTAATGGTAAATCATGATACTCGTGATATCTTCCTCAAACTGCCGGGATTATAGCATAATACATTTTATTTTTCTAGAAAAATGAAAGCATGCTCACAGCTCAGTTTCTGGAGATTGAAGAGGCCAAGTTCATAAATCCTTTATTCAACTCCCTCCTCATGGGATGTGAGAATCTCTGATACTATCCTCATGGGTTCTCTAGTGCATTGACTTTATGTTAATTCAACATCTTAGAGTTCCATTGAATTGGATTTATTATTATTATTATTATTATTTATTGTTACACTCTGTGTCAGAAGCTTACTTTCCTGTCATGGGCCACTAGTCACATTTTCAATTTTCATCTATAACCTCAAATGTCACAGGATAGAAAATCGTGGGAAAGTTCATCTCTGAAGCAATGGAAAGTTTCCGACTGTGAGAACAACATGGCAAGTTGTGGTGGGAAAGGCCACTAACCAGCTTATTACATCAGTTTTCACAATAACAAAGACTCTTGGGGTGGAGGAAAAATGTATTTTATAGCAGTACCAAAAGAACAACATGTTTTCAGGCCTTTGCTTAAAAGTTTTTGGTTTCTTCCTAAGCTACCTAGTTATTTTTCATTTTATTTTGCTAGTGGTGAGCTGTGTTTCCTAGGTCACAGCAGCCAGATTGCTGTCTAGGCTTCGTATAGAAATAGTGATGTTCTGTATGTTTTCTCTCTTATCCTTTCCTCCAGTCACTGCTGGGGGTCCTCACAGGACAACTCGTCTAGACTCAAGAAAAACTTCAGGATCTGGATCGAAGCCATAGTACAGCAGGTAGGGCATTTGCCTTGCATGTGGCTAATCCAGGTTCGATCCCCATGACTCCATATGTTTCCCCAAGTCCACCAGGCTTGATCACTGAGCTGAGTCAGGAGTGAGCCATGAGCACTGCTTGGTGTGGCAAAACAAACTAAAACTCTTTAGGATCAATTGCCACCACTGCCTTCTCTTCTTTCTCTCTTCAGTGATGGTGACTGCAACAGGTCTTTGCCGCCTGTGCAGCTGTGAGTGAAGGTGTCTCCAGGCTGCCATCAATGTCCTCCAGTCAACCATCCCCTACAGATCTGTGGCCATGATCCCCTCCCACTACACAGGACTATCAGTGCCCTAATGTAGAGATGAATATTCTGGAGATTATGAAGCTTCGTGGCAAAAAATAGCAGAATCTCTCTCTCCCTTTTATGAAATGTGCCTGTAAAGCAGTACTACTGGTAATCTAGTGTCCTATAGTATTTAATGAGAGTAAATGTTTTGACCCCTTTGGTCCTCTCTAACATAAAGTCATAAACTGGGAATTATCACCAGTGGCTTAACAGATATTATTTGTCACAGTTCTAAAGGCTGAAAATTCAAGATCAGTGTGCCAGTATGATCAGGTTCTTGGGAGGTCACCTTCTGTATTACGAACTGCTGACTTCTCACTGTTCCTCAAAGACAGAGAGAAAAGCAACTCTGTGGGTTCCTTTTGTTTTCTTTCATTTTAATTTAATTCCATTCTATTTATTTAGTGAGAGGGTCTTCCAAGCAGTGCTTAGGGGTTTCCAGGGAGCACCCAGAGATGCTCAGGGGTAACATATGGCACTGGGAGGTTGAACGCAAGTCAGAGGCAAATGTCCTAATCATTTTACTATCTCCTTATCCCTATGGGTGACCTCTAAAATAGCTCTTTGGTGCTGGAGAGATAGCACACGAAGTAACGCACGTGTCTTACATCAAGTAGTGGTACCTGATGCCCCTGGGTTAATCGCCAGCATCACATATAATCTCTCTGAGCATTTCCAAAGGTCACTCCGGAGCACAGGGCCAGAAATATCCCCTGAGCACAACCAGTGTGGGCCCCCCAAATTAAGTAAATAAAATATCCCTGATCCCACTCACAAGGACTCTACCCTCATGTCTTAAACCCTTCTCAATGGCCCTGCTCCCGAATATTGTCACAGCAGAGATTTGGATTTCAAAATATAAATTTTAGGGGTGCACAAACAAATAAATTATAGAGATAGTGCGTTCAGATGCTACACACTAACCCTTCTCTCTGTGACTAAGTCCTGGGTTCCTAGAGGCAGTTAGAGGGCTAGGGAGTCTGGTGTACTCAGAGCTGTGTCATGCACAAAGCCTTAGCAAGCATTGTGTTCAGCCTCTCTTCACTTCAGTGAGTTCTCTTTCCCAAGTTTATTGACTCCCTCTCCCTACCTCCTGGCAGCTGAGTCTGCAAACAGGCCCAGACACGTCTTGACACCAATGGTGGTGGCTTAAGCTTGGGCTACTGCAATGACTTCCAAGTTTAAATTTACTGCTGGCTCTTGACCCAACATGTGCGCCATCATTTCTTTAACAGGTAGCTTTGGTTACATCCCCGCTCATTCGCAAGTTCTTCATTTTCCTTTCTTCTGCCTTCCTGGATGGCAGCTGGTGAGGCTGTTCCTGATTGCTTGACTCAGGCACCTTGACCACGCAACAATGTCATGTGTCATCCCCATGTCTCCATGTCAACATTCTGGTTGACAAAAATAATTAGACTCAATGGGATAGTTCCTGAGATGTGGAGAAATTGGAATCCACATCAATGCTGATGGGAATATCGAGTAATCGAGACACTTTAGAAATCTGTTTTTAAAAAAATTTTTTTTTAAGATTATACACAGGGCTCAGGGAGAGAGTTCAGAGTGGAGAGCATATTCTGTGCATGTGTGAAGTCCTGAGTCTGATCCTCAGCACCATGAGGTACCAAGCAGCACCAACTGGAGCCCTAGTGACCCCTGAATCCCCCTGTGCCTGACGCTGAACTGCCAGGCTGAGCAATACCTGGGCCCCCAAGTGCCATGAGGGCTGGCCTCTGTAAAAGAAGTAAATATGTATTTTTAAAGTTTATGCACGGTTACCATTTAATCTATCAATTCCATTCCTAGTTTTTTTTGGGGGGTGGGGAGGGAGTCCAGGGTACTCTTAGTAATTGTTTTTCCATTCAGGCCAGGTGGTTGAATGCAATGGCCTAAGGATGTAGTGCTGCTCAGGTCCTCTGGTGCTGGACAATACTAGGGTCACACTAGGTAGCGTCCAGAGGGCTCCCAGGGCTATACCTGGCCATTCTCAGGCGCCTCCAGGGTCATATCTGGCCATGCTAGAGAAGGGAAGTGAATTGGGAACACCCTGCCTGTCCCACCAGCTCCTCCACTTTAGTTCTATATCTGTCACTGTCACTGTCACTGTCCTCCTGTTGTTCATCTATTTGCTTGAGCGGACCCAGTAACGTCTCCATTGTGACACTTGTTACTGTGTTTGGCATATCAAATACTTCATGGGTAGCTTGCCAGGCTTTTTTTTTTTTAATTTTTATTAGTGAGACACCATGAGGTACTGTTGTAGACTTACAAATTTTTGTGCTTGGGTTTCGATTATACAATGATCAAATACCCATCCCTCCACCAGTGCCCATATTCCACCACCATGGATCCCAGTATCCTTCCCACCCCCATCCCCCCCATCCCACCCTGCCTCTGTGGCAGGGCACTCCCTTTTGTTCTCTCTCTCCTTTTAAGTGTTGTGGTCTGCAAAAGAGGCATTGAGTGGCAATCATGTTCGGTCTATAGTCTACTTTCAACATGCATCTCCCATCCTGGGAGGATCCTCCAAACACCCTTTATTTGGTGCTCCCTTCTCTATCTCAGCTGCCCTTTCCCCTAGCAAGCCTGGCTGGCCTCTAAGCTATGGAGTAATCCTCCTGGTACTGATCTCGGCTATTCTTGGGTATTAATCTCCTATTTTGTTACTTTATGTCCCCCCAGATGAATGCAATCTTTTTATGTCTATCCCTCTCTTTCTGACTCATTTCTCATTCTGCTTAGCATGATACTTTTCATGTAGTACCACTTGTATGTAAATTTCATGACTTCATATTTTCTAACAGCTACATAGTATTCCATTGTGTAGATGTACCAAAGTTTCTTTAACCAGTCATCTGTTCTTGGGCACTCAGGTTTTTTCCAGATTCTGGCTATTGTAAAGAGTGCTGCAATGAACAAACAATTGCAGATGTCACTTCGACTATACTTTTTTGCCTCTCTGGGATATATTCCCAGGAGTGGTATTGCTGGGTCAAATGGGAGCTCGATTTCTAATTTTTTGAGAATCGTCCATACTGTTTTCCAAAAGGGCTGAACCAGTCGGCATTCCCACCAGCAGTGAAGGAAGATCCCTTTCTCGCCACATCCGTGCCAGCACCCGTTGCTTTTGTTCTTTTGGATGTGGGCAAGTCTCTGAGGTGTGAGATGTTAACTCATTGTGGTTTTGATCTGCATCTCCCTGAGGATTAATGATGTAGAGCATTTTCTCATGTGCCTTTTTGCCATTCAGATTTCTTCTTTGAGAAAATTTCTGTTCATTTCATTGCCCCATTTTTTATGGGGTTGGATGTTTTCTTCTTGTGGAGTTCAACCAGTGCTTTATATATCCTTGATATCAATCCCTTGTCACATGTGTATTCGGCAAATATCCTTTCCCATTCTGTAGACTGTCTTTGTATTTTGGTCACTGTTTCTTTGGAGGTGCAGAAGCTTCTTAGTTTAAGATAGTCCCATTTATCTATCTCTGTTTTCACTTGCTCGGCCAGTGGTTGGCCAGTGGTATAAAATATTTGAAGATACCATTAGCTTCAATGTCATGGAGGGTTTTGCCAACTTTGTCTTCAGTGTACCTTATGGATTCCGGTCTGATGTTGAGGTCTTTAATCCATTTTGATCTTTCTTTTGTACATGGTGTTAGGCGGAGTTCTCAGCCCATTTTTTTGCATGTAGACATCCAGTTTTGCCAGCACAATTTGTTAAAGAGGCTTTCCTTACTCCACTTCACATTTCTTTCTCCTTTATCAAAGATTAGATGATTATATGATTGAGGGGAGATGTCAGTGTATTCAACCCTGTTCCATTGGTCTGCAGCTCTGCCTTTGTTCCAGTACCATGCTGTTTTAATTATTACTGCTTTGTAGTAGAGTTTGAAATTAGGGAGGTTGATTCCTCCCATTTTCTTTTTCCCAAGAATTGCTTTACCTGTTCGTGGGGGCTTATTGTTCCGTATGAATTTCAGGAGTGTTTGCTCCATTTCTTTGAAGAATGTTGTGGGTATCCTTATAGGGATTGCATTGAATTTGTACAATGCTTTGGGAAGTATTGCCATTTTGACAATGTTAAGTCTCCCGACCCATGAGCAGGGGATATCTTTCCATTTTCTCATGTTCTCTTTTATTTCCTGAAGTAGCATTTTGTAGTTTTCTTTGTACAGGTCCTTTACTTCCTTAGTTAAGCTGATTCCTAGGTACTTGATTTTCTGGGCTTGCCAGGCTTTGCTGTGCGGGCGAGATACTCTCTGTAGCTTGCTGGGCTCTCTGAGAGGGGCGTAGGAATAGAACCTGGGTTGGCCAGGTCGGCTGCATGCAAGGCAAACGCCCTTCCTGCTGTGCTATCGCTCCATCTCAATCAGGCTAATACGGAAATGTAGGAGGGCTGGGGAGAGCACAGGAGGGGGTCACTTGCCTTACATGCAGCCAACCCAGGTTCCATCCCCAACACCACAGATGGCCAGCTGAGCTCTGCCAGGAGCCATCCCTGAGCACAGCCAGGCAGGAGAAATACCTGACTCTGTTCACTGAGTAACATACACACACACACAAACACACACACACACACACACACGTGCGCGCGCACACTCACACTGCTGGCATTATTTTTGGGTGATGAATATTCGGTGTGACAGGCGTCCTGTGAAGTGTGACAGGCATCCTGTGGAGTAAGGTCTCCGGCAGACGTGTGGCTCTTGTGAAGCGTTATTCAAGTCAACGCTATGCCCAGAAGACCGGGCCTGAATTTAATTGGCTAGCCTCCAGAACTCCAATTCTCCTGGTTCGAGGCACAGTAAAGGCAAGTGAGAAGCAGTCTCCAGTGCCAACTCAGAGCGGAGAGCATGTGACACCGCCCCTGCGACTCTTCTTTCAGTTCCATACCAACAAGAAATAAAATCATTCGCACTAGAAGACTTGTATCCTGACATGTATGATAGCAGTAAGCTCATTGCTTCAAGGTGGCAGCAGCCCAAATATCTGCCACCAGATGAATAGATAAATAAAATGTAGCATGCACTAGGTTAATCAGCTGTCTTAAGGCATGAAGTATTGAAACATACTGAAGCCACACAAGAAAGGCCACATGTGGAATGATTTCATATTAAATGCTCAAATTATACTGTGGAAATTGGTCTTCAAGTCCATAGAGACAGAATATCAGTCAATGATTGCTCAAGACAAGAAAGGGAGAAAGAAGAGGCAGTTAACGGGTGTAGGATTTCTTTTGAAGTTGATTAGATAACCATGATAATTGCATAACCTTGTATATATACTCAAGCCACTAAATAACACATTTTCTACAATTTATTTATTTTTATTGAATCACTGTGAGATACAGTTACAAAGCTTACATTATCAGGTTTCAGTCATACAATGTTCCAGCACTCATCCCTTGACCAGTGTACATTTCCCTCCACTAATATCCCCATTTCCCTCCTGCTACCAGCCCCTCCAGCCTGCCCCTATGACAGTCTCTCTCTCTCTCTCTCTCTCTCATTATGGTTTGCAATACAGATACTGAGAGGTCACCATGTTTGTTACATTATCCACTTTCAGCACACATCTCCCATCCAGAGCGGTCCTCCAACCATCATTGCCTTAATGGTCCCTTCTCTCTCCCAACTGCTCTCTCCCCCAGCCCTTGAGGCAGGCTTCCAAAGATAGACTAATTGTCCTGGCATTTTTTCCTTGGGTGTTCATCTCATACTATGTTTTTTCTTTTCTTTTTTAATATCCTACAAATGACTGCAGTCATTCTATGTCCTTCTCCTTCTGACTTATTTCACTCAGCATGATACTTACTCTTCATGTCCATCCATTTATAAGTGAATTTCATGTCTTCATTTTTTCTAACAGCTGTATAGTATTCCATTGTGTAGATTTACCATAGTTTATTTAACCAGTAATGAGACATTTTTACAAGCTAAATTCTATGATATATGAATTACATCTCAATTTTTAAAAATAAATCCTTAGTATCCTTAATCCTTATTAACTATGCACCACAAAGAAAATTTGATTTTTTAAATTTTTTTTATTATTTTTAGTGAAACACCATGAGGTACAGTTGTAGATTTACAATTTTTTGTGCTTGGGTTTTGATTATACAATGATCAAATACCCATCCTTCCACCAGTGCCCATTTTCCACCACCATGGATAATATCCCTCCCATCCCCATCCCTCCCATCTTACCCTGCCTCTGTGGCAGGGCAATCCCCTGTGTTCTCTCTCTCCTTTTGGGTGTTGTGGTCTGCAAAAGAGGCTTTGAGTGGCAAACATGTTCAGTCCATAGTCTACTTTCAACATGCATCTCCCCTCCTAGGAGGATCGTCCAAACACCCTTTATTTGGTGCTCCCTTCTCTATCTGAACTGCCCTTTCCCCTAGAATACCCGGCTGGCCTCTAAGCTATGGAGTAATCCTCCTGGTGTTGATCTCAGCTATTCTTGGGTATTAATCTCATATTTGTTTCTTTATATTCCCCAGATGAATGCAATCTTTCTATGTCTATCCCTTGCTTTCTGACTCATTTCGCTTAGCATGATACTTTTCATGTAGTACCACTTGTATGTAAATTTCATGACTTCATATTTTCTAACAGCTACATAGTACTCCATTGTGTAGATGTACCAAAGTTTCTTTAACCAGTCATCTGTTCTTGGGCATTCAGGTTTCTTCCAGTTTCTGGCTATTGTAAAGAGTGGTGCAATGAACAAACAAGTGCAGATATCACTTCGACTATACATTTTTGCCTCTCTGGGATATATTCCCAGGAGTGGTATTGCTGGGTCAAATGGGAGCTCAATTTCTAATTTTTTGAGAATCGTCCATACTGTTTTCCAGAAAGGCTGAACCAGTCGACATTCCCACCAGCAGTGAAAGAGTGTCCCTTTCTCGCCACATCTGCGTCAGCACCCGTTGCTTTTGTTCTTTTGGATGTGGGCCAGTCTCTGAGGTGTGAGATGGTATCTCATTGTGGTTTTGATCTGCATCTCCCTGATAATTAATGATGTAGAGCATTTTCTCATGTGCTTTTTTGCCGTTAGGATTTCTTCTTTGAGAAAGTTTCTGTTCATTCATTGCCCCATTTTTTTTTTATTATTTATTTATTTTTTTTGCTTTTTGGGTCACACCTGGCGATGTACAGGGGTTATTCCTGGCTCTGCACTCAGGAACCACCCCTGGCGGTGCTCAGGGAACCATATGGGATGCTGGGAATCAAACTCGGGTTGGCCGCATGCAAGCAAATGCCCTACCTGCTGTGCTATTGCTCCAGCCCCTAAGATAATTATTTTGATGTTAAAATTTATTTGTGGATATTGTATATTTATCATACTTATCCATTTGTCTATCCCTCCTTTGAGCACTATTTTTTTTTTCTTTTTTTTTTCCCCTTTATTTTATTTTATTTTTTTTAAAGTTGTAGATTTACAATTTTTTGTGCTTTGGTTTCAATTATACAATGATCAGATACCCATCCCTCCACCAGTGCCCATTTTCCACCACCATGGATAATATCCCTCCCACCCCCATCCCCCCATCCCCCCGTCTCTGTGGCAGGGCAATCCCCTGTGTTCTCTCTCTCCTTTTGGGTGTTGTGGTCTGCAAAAGAGGCATTGAGTGGCAAACATGTTCAGTCCATAGTCTACTTTCGACATGCATCTCCCCTCCTGGGAGGATCCTCCAAACATCCTTTATTTGGTGCTCCCTTCTCTATCTGAATAGCCCTTTCCTCTAGGATACCCGGCTGGCCTCTAAGTTATGGAGTAATCCTCCTGGTGCTGATCTCAGCTATTCTTGGGTATTAATCTCATACTTTGTTACTTTATATCCCCCAGATGAATGCAATCTTTCTATGTCTATCCCTCTCTTTCTGACTCATTTCGCTTAGCATGATACTTTCCATATTGTACCACTTGTATGTAAATTTCATGACTTCATCTTTTCTAAGAGCTACATAGTACTCCATTGTGTAGATGTACCAAAGTTTCTTTAACCAGTCATCTGTTCTTGGGCATTCAGGTTTCTTCCAGTTTCTGGCTATTGTAAAGAGGGCTGCAATGAACAAACAAGTGCAGATGTCACTTCGACTATACATTTTTGCCTCCCAGGAGTGGTATTGCTGGGTCAAATGGGAGCTCAATTTCTAATTTTTTGAGAATCGTCCATACTGTTTTCCAGAAGGGCTGAACCAGTGGACATTCCCACCAACAGTGAAGGAGTGTCCCTTTCTCGCCACATCCACGCCAGCATCGGTTGCTTTTGTTCTTTTGAATTTGGGCCAGTCTCTGAGGTGTGAGATGGTATCTCATTGTGGTTTTGATCTGCATCTCCCTGATGATTAATGATGTAGAGCATTTTCTCATGTGCTTTTTTGCCATTCGGATTTCTTCTTTGAGAAAGTTTCTGTTCATTTCATTGCCCCATTTTTGGATGGGGTTGGATGTTTTCTTCTTGTGGAGTTTAACCAGTATTTTGTATATCCTGGATATCAACCCCTTGTCAGATGTGTATTCGGTGAATATCCTTTCCCATTCTGTAGACTGTCTTTGTATTTTGGTCACTGTTTCTTTGGAGGTGCAGAAGCTTCTTAGTTTAAGATAGTCCCATTTATCTATCTCTGTTTTCACTTGCTCGGCCAGTGGCGTGGCATCTTTGAAGATACCATTAGCTTCAATGTCATGGAGGGTTTTGCCAACTTTATCTTCAATGTACCTTATGGTTTCTGGTCTGATGTTGAGGTCTTTAATCCATTTTGATCTTACTTTTGTACATGGTGTTAGGCAGAGTTCTGAGCCTATTTTTTTGCATGTAGCCGTCCAGTGATGCCAACACAATTTATTAAAGACATTGCCCCATTTTTTGATGGGGTTGGATGTTTTCTTCTTGTGGAGTTCAACCAGTATTTTGTATATCCTTGATATCAACCCCTTGTCAGATGTGTGTTCGGTGAATATCCTTTCCCATTCTGTAGACTGTCTTTGTATTTTGGTCACTGTTTCTTTTGAGGTGCAGAAGCTTCTTAGTTTAAGATAGTCCCATTTATCTATCTCTGAAAAACTTTATTTTTTAAAAATTGATAAGTCTACTCTTCATTCCAATTTCCTTAGTAGTTTTTTTTTTTTTTTTTTTTTTTCTTTTCCCTTTATTTTATTTTATTTTTTTTAAAGTTGTAGATTTACAATTTTTTGTGCTTTGGTTTCAATTATACAATGATCAGATACCCATCCCTCCACCAGTGCCCATTTTCCACCACCATGGATAATATCCCTCCCACCCCCATCCCCCCATCCCCCCATCTCTGTGGCAGGGCAATCCCCTGTGTTCTCTCTCTCCTTTTGGGTGTTGTGGTCTGCAAAAGAGGCATTGAGTGGCAAACATGTTCAGTCCATAGTCTACTTTCGACATGCATCTCCCCTCCTGGGAGGATCTTCCAAACATCCTTTATTTGGTGCTCCCTTCTCTATCTGAATAGCCCTTTCCTCTAGGATACCCGGCTGGCCTCTAAGTTATGGAGTAATCCTCCTGGTGCTGATCTCAGCTATTCTTGGGTATTAATCTCATACTTTGTTACTTTATATCCCCCAGATGAATGCAATCTTTCTATGTCTATCCCTCTCTTTCTGACTCATTTCGCTTAGCATGATACTTTCCATATTGTACCACTTGTTTGTAAATTTCATGACTTCATCTTTTCTAAGAGCTACATAGTACTCCATTGTGTAGATGTACCAAAGTTTCTTTAACCAGTCATCTGTTCTTGGGCATTCAGGTTTCTTCCAGTTTCTGGCTATTGTAAAGAGGGCTGCAATGAACAAACAAGTGCAGATGTCACTTCGACTATACATTTTTGCCTCTCTGGGATATATTCCCAGGAGTGGTATTGCTGGGTCAAATGGGAGCTCAATTTCTAATTTTTTGAGAATCGTCCATACTGTTTTCCAGAAGGGCTGAACCAGTGGACATTCCCACCAACAGTGAAGGAGTGTCCCTTTCTCGCCACATCCACGCCAGCATCGGTTGCTTTTGTTCTTTTGAATGTGGGCCAGTCTCTGAGGTGTGAGATGGTATCTCATTGTGGTTTTGATCTGCATCTCCCTGATGATTAATGATGTAGAGCATTTTCTCATGTGCTTTTTTGCCATTCGGATTTCTTCTTTGAGAAAGTTTCTGTTCATTTCATTGCCCCATTTTTGGATGGGGTTGGATGTTTTCTTCTTGTGGAGTTCAACCAGTATTTTGTATATCCTTGATATCAACCCCTTGTCAGATGTGTGTTCGGTGAATATCCTTTCCCATTCTGTAGACTGTCTTTGTATTTTGGTCACTGTTTCTTTTGAGGTGCAGAAGCTTCTTAGTTTAAGATAGTCCCATTTATCTATCTCTGAAAAACTTTATTTTTTAAAAATTGATAAGTCTACTCTTCATTCCAATTTCCTTAGTAGTTTTAATCTTTTTTTCTATACTTAGAGCCTGTTTTATAAAGAAAAAGCTCAAATTTACTGTTGATCTACTGATATAAGTTAAAACAAATTACAGCTCTTTATAAATCTTTGTAAAACTTAAACAGGAATAATGGATGCATAAATGCTATATATATATATATATATATATATATATATATAGGCTGTGGGGGTTTACCAGGGGGCTGGAGGATGGTGGATGTGGGGAGTTAAAGTGTTTTTGCTTGCTGTTTGCTTGTTTGTGCTTTGTATTGTGGCTTTAGAGATCAAAATAAAGGTTTTGCTCATGTGGGCAAGCTCTTTATCACTGAGTTATCTAAACACTTCCCAACACACATGGAGAAATGCTCTTCTTATGCATTCATTCTGCAAATGAGTTTTCTGTATGTGGTGTGCCAAGCCCTGCAGCGCATGTGGGGCCCTGGCAGGACTTTCCAGCAGACAAGGGCAATTCAAGAAGTTGAAAGGCTTCCCCTGGAGTGCACAAAGCTCCTTGGGATCACATGAGGAAACACCCCACTTTGACTGGAGGGTGAGGGGAATTTTTCTGGAGTTCTTGAATCCTAACAGAGACTTGAAGTTGAGCCAGAGTCGGGTATACAAAGAGTAGAGTAAGGATTCTTCCAGAAAGAGGAAATAGTATAGGCAAGGATCTTAAGGTGGGAGAGAACCCAGCATATTCTGGGAACTGAAAACTGATTAGAATAGCTTTCACAAAACATTTGATCTTAATAGTCACTCTGAGCTGGGTCCAGAGTATTATATTGAGGAATTCAGTATTCTTGCCAGGGGTCCAACTTGCTCAAACTTCACTTGGTATGTCAATGTGTTTTCAATGGCAGGAAACAGAAAGTATGACTCATAGAGGCTTAAAGATTAAGGCCAGCTATTATGTTGATTGACAGGAAGCCTTGCGCTAGGGTGGACTTCAGGGTGGTGAATTTCGTGGCTCAACCAAGTTGTAGAAGTCCAGTTGTCCACCTGTTCAGTTTCTTTCTCTACTTATTTTCTTTCCAGGCCAACAACTTAATTGCTCTCTGTCAATAGGAAAAATATACTTCTCTTTCCTGAGAGCAAATGTTCCCAGTGTCATATTGTACAAAACTCTATAGGGTGTGGTTATTGTGAATGGCTGGATTACTGGTCCAGCAAGGATCCAATGATCAGGAGTTACCTTAGTGCAAGTTTGCTGGAAGGGGGCAGAGAGGGGGCAGAGATGGGGAGAGAGGTGGACAGTTAACACAGCAGGGTGCCTTGGACTAGCATTACCTTCAGTGAAACCTGCCATGGTGTCCTCCTTCACTTTCACTTCTAAAAACAAGTCACAGTCCAACTTCAAAGTGTACCGACACAATGACTAATGTGGTTGTTCTTGCCACAGGTTTTGAGAACTGGCTAGCACACTGACCAACTTCCTAAAAACGGTCCTGAAACCTCTCTCTATGTCCTTGAATTTCCACCATGGTCACCACATCTCTTTCTCTCCCCCATCTTCCTCTCTGGTCTCAAAGCTGAGTGGGCTGTTACCTTGTTTTTTTGCTCTCCTTGAAGTCACTTAGCTTGTGTTTTTCCACCCAGCAGAAAACCACTGCACCCCACACACTGGGGAACAGAATTTCAAGTCACCTTCTGTTTCCCTGCATGCATGTGGGAGGCCCAAGTCCTATCCCTAGCGTTACATGGTCCCCCACCTTCTGTTTCCCCACAAAGGGCCCCCATTTATGTTGCCCGAAATCCCATAGAGTTCCACCATCTGTTTTAAGGGTTTCTTGCATAAAATCTGAACTCCTGATAGTTCACAATTTTCCAGCATAGTATTCTATTCATCACAAATCAACACTAAAAATTTCACAGAAATTATTCTATGTGGGTAACAATAATTTCAATGTGACTAGTAAAATACCACATATTATATCCAAAGACAATTGAAAATGGGGAAACCATTTATAAAATATACGGTTCCTTTGGGCTGGAGCGATAGCACGGTGGTAGGACGTTTGCCTTGCATGGGGCCGGCTTGGCTGACCCAGGTTTGATTCCTCCGCCCCTCTCGGAGAGCCTGGCAAGCTACCGAGAGTATCTCGCCCGCCCGGCAGAGCCTGGCAAGCTCCCCGTGACATATTCGATATGCCAGACACAGTAACAACAAAGTCTCCAATGGAGACGTTACTGGGCCCGCTTGAGCAAATCGATGAACAACGGGAGGACAGTGCTACAGTACAACGGTTCCTTTAATGTTTAGCATTCCTTCTACATAGATAAGAAAAGACAAACATGTCAAAGTAAAAGACAGAGGCTGTCATTTTACCAAAGACAGTGAAAGAGAAAGTGATAACATTTATCATAATTTTTGCCTATCAGATTGGCAAGGGAAAAGAATAGCAATTGCCAAGACTGAGAATGCAGGTTAGTGGTAAAGCACTTGCTCCTGAGAGTGACAGCTGGAACTTACTTGGCACCAATATATATTTGTATCAATATTTAAATGTTTACTTTGGAGGGTCACAACCGGTTCTTTCAGGGGCTCGTCCTAACTCTACCCATGGGGGTCACTTTCATTTAGTGCTCGGGGGACCATGTAATGCTAGGGATAGGATTTGGGCCTCCCACATGCAAAGCGTGTTCCTAGACCTTTTAGCTAAGCACTTGCTTAATTTATTATTATTATTTTTTTATTTTTATAAAATTGCTCACAATAATTGATTACATTCAACATTCCAACACTATTCCACCACCATTATACCTTCCCACCACTGAATTTAAAATTATTCCACCCCAATCTCCAAAATCTGTCCCCAAAGAAGAACATAATAGCTTATTTTATATTGCTTGTTAGTAATAATCACTAAAGATGATCAAAAAAAGTTTCCTTAGAGGAAAGTGTGTGAAGATTGTTGTATCACCCTGGAGTCATTGATCACTTGATCACTTGACTTCCTGTTAATCGTCAGTTTGCTCGAGCGGGCGCCAGTAATGACTCCATTTGTCCCTGTCGCGTGCTAGTGTAGCCCAATGGCGTCTGTTTGCTCTAGGAACACGAAGAGCCTCAAACCGATCTTTCATGATCTTCATGTCTGACCATCTGGTAGGTGGGCAGCCACGCGGTCTTTTGAAATCCCATGGAATCCAGTCGGTAACAGCTCTAGTCCAGCGGTCATCTCTAAATCTTATTATGTGACCAGTCCATCTGATTTTTGACACCTTGGCAAACGAGACAGCATCCCTGATTCTTGAGCGTTGACGGAGGTCGGAACTCCGGATTCTTTCTCTCATTTGAGTGAAACGTGATATTCCAAGCATAGTTCTTTCGATTCCTCTTTGGGAGACCCGAATAGCATTCTCATCCTGTTTACGTAGGGCCCAGGTCTCTGAGGCATATGTTAGTGCAGGAAGAACAGTGGAATCAAAGAGATGTGCCCGGAGCCGGAGGTTCTTCGTCCTCTTAGCTATTTCTTCGATGCTCTTGAAGGCGTTCCAAGCTGCTCTCTTCCTCCTACGCAGCTCGGGTGCCAAGTCATTTGTCATGTTGACTTCTCGACCTAGGTACACATAGCTGTTGCATTCGGAGATGGTCGTTCCATTGAGAGCAAATGGAGCGTCAGGAACGTGGCTGTTTCTCATAAACATTGTCTTCATGAGATTCAGCTGTAGTCCGACCTTTTCACACTCACGGTCGAAGTCGGCCAGCATTTGTGCCACTTGGCTAATGTTTGGTGTTATTAAAACAATGTCATCAGCAAAGCGGAGGTGGTGTAGTTGCCGACCATCTATATTCACTCCCATTCCTTCCCATTCCAGTCATCACATGATGTTCTCGAGGGTGGCACTGAAGAGTTTCGGTGAAATGGTATCACCCTGCCGAACCCCTCTCTTGACATCAATGATTACTTCTTTGTAGAATGGTGAGATCCTGGTAGTAAATCTGCAATACAGCTCACGGAGGATCCTGATGTGTTGAGTTTGAATGATTGGCTAGGGCTTCAATGACCACTTCCATCTCAACAGGATCAAAGGCCTTCTTTAAATCAATGAACATTAGACAGAGCAGCATCTTGAACTCCCGAGAAACCTCAATGAGCTTGGTTATTGTGTGGATATGGCCGATGGTGCTGAATCCTTTTTGGAACCCGGCTTGCTCGCATGGTTGTCCTTCATCTAGTGTTCTGCCAATCCTATTCAGGATGACTCGAGTGAACAACTTGTAGATGACAGACAATAGGCATATCGGGCGATAGTTGCCAATGTCATGGATGTCTCCCTTCTTGTACAGTAGTACAGTCCTGCTGGTATTCAATTGGGACGGAATCTTGCATTCAGACAGGTAGTATGTGAAGAGCCACGCCAGCGTATTGATGAGTCATTAAATCCTTATAAAGTATGATATGTGGCCATGTGTCCCAAAAATTCTAAGATTTTAAATAGGGTGAGATAGCGAGAATTAAGTTTTTAACTGGATGGTGACTTTGGGGTCCAGAGACATCTCTGTTTCATGTTGCTCTCTTCCTCTTCTGAGGTTTATTTGTTAGTTTCTGCATCTTGGCCATTAATGAGCTTAAATGGCACCAGAGGCAGTTTGTGGGCATGACTTCCAGGCTACCAGAAGCACAGGAAGATGGCTGAGGTAACCTTACCCAACTCCGTGTGAGCCTGGAGATTTCAGTCACGGTCCTGCATATTGGGGTTCTCAGCAGATTCTTTCATGGGTGAGGCTCGTCTGAGCCTGTGGAAATCTGCAGTGAGCGTAGCGGTGATTGAGTTCTGGAGATTTTAGGCTACTGGGATATTTGGGCACAGGTGGTGGGACTCACCCACTCCCCTCTGGGTTGTCCCTGATGAGACAGTCTGGCACAGGGTCTGGAGGCACAAGGGATCATTCTTGGTGGAACTTAGGGTTCCATATAGGGTATCAGGTCAGCCACATAGAAGGCAAGCACCCTACCCACTATACTATATTTCTGGCTCCCCAGGATACACTTATTTTTGATAAGTAATTAATACTTTGAAAGATTTTTCTAAGAAAATAGTCAAGCAACAAAAAGTATAAAGTATTCATCATAAACTCTTTACAACAGCAAAGTTGAATGATGAATGATTTTTTTGTCTAGCTAGAGGAGGTTATTTAGATAAATTAGAGTCAACTTGCGTCTGCAAAATCTTGCTTGCCTATAATTTTATCTCCATGATCCAGTTCAACAACTGCTCCATATAGGTATATTTACTGAATAAACTGAATATGAATACAATATATCATCTAAGTCATAAAGAATGATGACGCATATTTGTAATTATTGAAATGGGAAAAAAACAGTCATCTATTATAAGAAGAAAAAGCGCATTACAAAACTACATGGCTGGTGCTGGAAAGATGACCCAAAGAGTTGAAACAGGTGATTTGCATGCATGAGCTCCAAGTTCCATCCCTGACACCATATAGTGTCCTAGCACCCCCAAACAACATAGATATAACCATCTCATCTGTATATAAAAAACATGTGCATGTATTCACAGAAAAATTGTTTAGATATATATATGCCAAAATATTAGTTGGGGTTCTTTCTAAGTGGTGAGGTTATAGATGTTTCTTTTCCTTCCTCCCATTCCCTTTATTCTTGCTACTATTGTACTCTGCAGGGGTCTTACACTTGTGATGTTCGGGATGCACGCTTGGTTGTGGTGCTGAAAACAATGCTGGCAGAGTGGGGATCGCACTCAGTGGTGATGTAAGGTGGAGTTGATGATGAAACTTAGGGCCTCACCACTGAACCAAGTCCAAGTCCCCAGTAGAGATTTTTTTTGTGTGTTTATACCTTTATATAATTGGTATTTCCTATAATAAGGACATGTTACTATTATTTCAGAAAAAGAAAATAAATATACTTAGAACATCCACAACAAACTTTGTCCTCTATTGACTACACTGTATCCCTGACACCACAGACACATGAAAATCAGCATAACCTACTCTGCAATTTGGTTTTCTCAGTTTGGCTTTCTCTTGCAGTGATAACATAAATATGATAGTCTTCTAGCAGCTTGTAACTCAGAAAATGTAACATATTGAGTCATTTTCATAGGAAATATAAAAAGAGAAGTTGCAGGGAGATCTTCATAAAGTAAAGCATGTGTAACGATTACTAGGTGAATAGGAGACAGAGAGTGCCACCTCGGGCCTGGTTAAGAAGGACGTTTCCTTGGTCACATGTTGTAGAGCAGCATTCCTCAACCCTGGGGCCAATTGCCTCCTGTGGGCCCCCAGGGTAGTCCTAGGAGGCCAAGTGATAGGAAACAAGGTCAGAAAGAGGTTGGTAGGAAAAGGGTAGGAAAAAGTTTGGTAAGAAAAAGGTAGAAAAAAGGTTGGTAGGTAAAAGGTTGAGAAACATTGACGCAGAGAAACCAGCTGACTACTGACCACTGTCCTTTCTACTGGGCCAGGAATCCAAGGAGTCAGTCTCGCCCAACCAAATCATTTTGTTTCAACTACATGGGAACTAGAACAATCCTCTGTGCCTGCTTCCTGCATAGACCTCTCCTCCAAAGGTTCAACTCTGCCAATAGTGTAGCCTTTCCAAGAGTAAGAGAAGAGTTTGTCTATGGAGACACATATGTGTGTCAAGGATGGGTTCTGGGGTGTTTTCGGAGCTTGAAGGGAATGGGGAGCAAGTCAGAGACTGTTTTCCTCATGTTTTAGTAAAAACCACCAAGGAATCTGATAAGATCAAATTTGAAGCTCACCTTCCTGCTGAGTGAGTATGAAGGCAAGTTTTGTTTTATTTTGTTTTGTTTTGGGGTCACACCTGGCAATGCGCAGGGGATACTCCTGACTTTGCACTCAGGAATTACTCCTGGTGGTGTTCTGGGGACCATATAGGATGCTGGGAATTGAACTCAGGTCAGCCGCGTGCAAAGCAAATGCCCTACCCGCTGTGCTATCGCTCCAGCACCACCACCACTCCCCCACCCCTTTTGTTTTTTGCTATGAAGACATGTTTTTATAAAAGGGAGCATGCCACTGTTCACAATAGCCAAAATCTGGAAACAACTGGAGTGCCCCGGAACAGACAACTGGTGAAAGAAACTTTGCTACATCTATGGTCACGGTCACGGTCCTCCCGTTGTTCATCGATTTGTTCAAGCGGGCCCAGTAACATCTCCATCGTGAGACTTGTGGTTACTGTGTTTGGCATATTGAATACATCATGGGGACCTTGCCAGGCTTTGTGTGTGGGCGAGATACTCTCAGCAGCTTGCTGGACTCTCCGAGAGGGGCGGAGGAATCCAACCCGGCTCGCTGCAAGCAAGGCAAACGCCCTACCACTGTGCTATTGCTCCAGCCCTGGTACATCTACACAATGGAATATTATGCAGCTGCTAGGAAAGATGAAGTCATGAAATTTGCTTCTAAGTGGATAGTCATGGAGAGTATCATGCTAAGTGAAATGAGCCAGAAAGAGGGGGACAGACATAGAATGACTGTACTCATTTGTGAAATATAAAATAACATAATATGAGATTGACACCCAAGGACTATAGAGACAAGGACCAGGAATATTGCTCCATAACTGGAAGCCTGTCTCATGAGCTGGGGTAGAAGGCAGTTGAAAAAGAGAGAACAATAGGTCAATGGTGGTTGGAGGGATCATTCGGGATGGGAGATGTGTGCTGAAAGTAGATAAAGGACTGAACATGATAGCTTCTCAGTGTCTATATTGCAAACCATAATGCCCAAAGCAGAGAGAGAGTATGGGGGAAATTGTCTGCCATAGAGGCAGGGGGAGGGTTGGGATGGAGGGGGATACTGGGGACATTGGTGGTGGAAAATGTACACTGGTGGAGGGATGGGTATTCGATAATAGTATGACTGAAACTCAAACATGAAAGCTTTGTAAGTGTATCTCAAGGTGATTCAATTAAAAAAAGTAAAAAAAAGGAGCATGCCCTATTGATGATATGTTGGCTTGATTTATAACTCCAAATTATTTAGACACATATTTGCCTTCATTTGTATCCTTGTCCTGACTTTCCGCATATGCTAGAGACAGCGCTGTGGCAGATAATAAAGCTCAATATACTATTTTGTCACTTTAGCCATACAATATAAGGAATGTCTAGAAAATCACAGAAGGTCCTAAGAGGGCTTTCTTACCTCACAGACAATCTTCATTCGGTCTGTTTTGGATGACAGCTCCGGCTTCTCAGTAGGTACCATCTAAACTCTAGTGAACATATAAAGCAGAGAGAAAATAATAAAAATCCTAGAACATACCCACACCACCAGTGGAAAAAAAGGTTTATAACAGAATAGTGGATAGGCCAACCACTTGCTAAGAAAGGATGACAGGACCCCTAGGCATTTAGTGTATCAGTTTGCAGAGATACCTGGAAATTACCTGGAAAAGAAAATCTGGCTTCTAGAAAAGTATTGCTTACTGGAATTCTTAGCTTGAGCATATGTGTGATTTAAGACAGTATCAAAAATAATAACAGTAAAAAAATAATAACAGTGACAATTCATACAAAAGGAGATATCAGATCATATAAAATATGTGGAGTGTTTTAACCACATGATAAGAAAAATAAGTTTTAAAGAACACTTTTCCATGCTCATTATCAAAGGCAGAAGAATGTGACTAGACTAAATGTAAAACCATCAGTGACCTCATGCATTTGGGGTGGAAATAGAAAGTTTTAAGTAGAGTTTGAAGATTTAGTGAATTGTGCCTCCTCCAGTCAGTGGAATACATTGGACCGCTATCATATAAGTAGGCTGCTCACAAACTGGTTAGAATGTTCCAGGTACAGTACATGGAGAAAGAAAATTGCCACAAAGACACTGAAAAAATGTCTAATTGAGCTATGTATTAGGTAATAGTAGATATCAATATCAAATATTCTGAATTTTATTATTATGCCTTTTTTAGAGGAGATACACAAATAAGCATTTAAGGGATGAAGAATCATGTAACTCACATTGAAATGATTCAGCAATAGTATTTGATCCCATTGGCTACTTCTGACAACTGATCAGAATATAGCTAATCAGAATAACTGCTCTCAGTGGCTGATTCTGAGAAGAGAAATTGGCCTGGGGAGGTGGGAGATTCATGATGGATGCTATATACCTAACTGAATTGTTGGAACTTAAAAAAAAAGTTTCACCTTGTGTGTAATCCTCAATTCAAAGTGAGAGAGAACAGAGACAGAGATAGTTATTTAAAACCTGGTCACAGTGAGGTCAGAGAGATAGTACAGTGGCTAAGGCACTTTATTTGCACTCTGCTTGCTGGTTTGATCCTGGACATCCCATATGGTCCCCAAGCCCCACCTGGCGTGATACCTGAGCACAGAGCCAGGAGTAAGCTCTGAACAAAACAAGTAGTCACAGCTACTAAATACAACTTTCTTTCCATTGTAAAAACAGTTAGAAAAGCTATCATTTTTTTCTAATCCATGCACACTGGATCAAAAACAGTCAATATCCCTACAAAAATGAAAGAAAGGATGATTTTTTTCTTCCCAGAGACAAGCATTATTGATATTTTCCTGTGTTTTCTCTAGATTTTCCCCACACATATTTTTTAAATATAGTTGGGATCATTTTTATATAACTTTATGATCTGCCTCTTTTTTGGCTTAATTTAACATCTTCTCATATCTCTCCCCAAAACTCTTTTTAGACAACATTTTTAATAGCTGTGATACACTGTCCTATAATATTTTGCCATTTATTTAGCCATTTCCTTTTGCTGAATATTTAAATTATTGTAGTTTTTTTTCTCTTATAAGTGACTCTGAAGTGAACATAGTTCAATCTCTTTATCTGCATTTCAGTTATTTCCTTTAGCTAAGTAGGGTTCGAGTGGGAAAGCGACTAGGTTGTAAGGTAGGAGCACTGTTAAGACATATGGTCAGATTCCTTTTAAAAAAAAAAAAGATGTTGCCAGGACAGAGCCTTCTAGAAGCTGTAGTGATTGTATCTTCATTCACAGAAGAGGACCAATTAGAAGTCAGGAGAGGGATTGAAGCGATAGCACAGTGGGTAGGGCGTTTGCCTTGTATGTGGCTGACCCGAATTCTATTCCCAGCATCCCATATGATCCCCTGACCACCACCAGAAGTAATTTCTGAGTGCATGAGCCAGGAGTAACCCCTGAGCATCACTGGGTGTGACCCAAAAATTAAAAAAAAATAAGTCAGGAGAGGGGCTGTAGAGATAGTACAGTGGCTAGGAAATTTGCCTTGCACCAGCAGACCCAGTTCGATTCCAGGCACTTCATATGGAACCAGGAGTGATTTTTGAGCACAGAGTCAGGAATAAGCCCTGAGCACAACCAGGTGTGGCTCCCTGTACCCCAACCCACCAAACAAAAGGGAGTCAGGAGAGGTATTACTGTGTTACTGTGTTCAGCAGGGTGACCCTGAAGGAAAAAAAATTTTAAAGATGATTTAAAGGTATGTGTATATTTTTCATGATTTTAAAACCACTTTCCCATTTTTCTTTAACCAGAATAACCAAAGAAACAACAATGAAATATTATTCCCATTTATAAGATCAGAAAACAACACCCAGAATGGTTGGTTTTTCATTTCATTTACAAAATGATGCAAAACACATAACTTCCGGTTCCCATTTCTGAATAATTTCCATGATCTCACAGTTGCCCCTTTCCTTTTGCTGCATCACACAGTCATTCTAGATCCCAAGGTAGAGATTGCTTTTCAGAATTCCCTGTCCACAGGACACCCATGATGAAGCTTGTTAGAAGGCAGATTTCCCCGCAGGACAGGGAAGATGCCAAGAATCTGCCTTTCTCACAAGTTCCCTGCTGATAGAGCTGCTGGTCTGTGAGCCTCAGTCTGAAGAGCAAAGTGTAAGACAGTCAGTCTCCTAAATCCGTTTTGGCAATAGTATTCCACAGATCATCATTTTTTGCCTAAAATCAAATTGTGTTCATATATACATATATATATATATATGCTGTTTCTCATATAATATTCACTAGGTTCCAGAATGTATAGATCAGTGGGTCAATAACAGACCACAGCCTGGAGGCCATCATTTTCTGCGATGGTTTCAAGTAACAAAACTGCAAAAGGAATATGACGCTGGAAAAAGAAGTTCTGCAAAGTTAAGAAGACAGATTGCAGGAATATCAAGGTACTGACTTTAGCATTCAGTTGGGGAAGCAAGAGTGAGACCCTCAAGAACTTAACCAAGCAGTCAAGACAGCATGGCTAAGTCCTGGCAAAAAGGGCTGCTGCAGGCATAAGTCAGTGTTGGAAAGGGTAAAGCAATAGGAACGAATCAGTGTTTTGGGGACAGAGAATAAACTCATTTGAGAAGAATGCATAATGTCCTGGGGGAGATAAGATTGAAAACACAGCTCCAAGATAGATTTTTATAGACTGTGAATGCTTGCTTGAATTTAGACCTTTATTTTATAGTACACACTTAGAAAATGTTTGAGCAAAGGAGTGACCTGGTAAATAGTGTTAGGAAGATGAATTTTCAGAAAGGAATGATTAGAATGTTAAAAGGCTATATTTAAATGTGAGAGAAGAGTAGTAGGAATAAGCATGAATTAATGGAGACGCAAGAGATTTTTGTGAAGAAAAAAGAGTGATAGATTGAATATATTGATGAATTACATATGGCAAGCATAGAAGAGTTTAAGGTATCTTTGAAGTTTCAGGGCTGAATGATAAACTGTTTGATGGTGATATTAGCACAAAATAGGAATGTTGGGAAACATACTGAATATATAAACAACCACCACTGCAGTTGCCTGTACCAACTTTATTATCTTAGCATGGACAAGAATATTATGATCCTAATGACAAAGGAAAAATTTAGTTATCTAGCTATTAATTAGCCTTGTCTTTTGACTCTAATGACAACTGATGAGCTTATGGTTGGTTTTCCCAGAGTGATAGATGGGTATATATAGATGTCTGCCTCCTTTCTACCTACCCTCATGACCATTGTTGGTAACAGAGTAAAGAAATTTTCCTGATTGGATCAGTGGCATACTAATAGATCTCAGACTTGGAAGGGTAACAGCGTGAATTCTGGCTTTCTGCCTGCTTTCAGCATATATGCCTTTATTAAAGACATTGATCTCATTCTGATTATATTCTGATTTCTCGTAGTTGACTCAAAACTTCCTTACTGGAATCTGAGATTCTTTGCAAGTGAGTTCAGCTTGCAAATGCACTGGCATCATTGCCTTCTAAAGTCCTTGATACCCCCAGAATAGCAAGTTATTTGGAGCAAAGAGCAGACCTTTGTACTCCATTGGCAGCCTCTTCTCAGCAAAGCGTGTGAGAGTCCGAGAGGAAGAAGCCCAGACACGTATGCAATTTCCTCCTCTGTTCATCAATTCATTCCATTGTCTCTTTGGCTGCTTTGACCTCATGCCACAATTGTAAGGTACATTGGGAAGTCCTGAGATACAATTCATAGTTCTTGCTGTACAGACAATTTTTTTTAATTAAATGAAAGCAATAATAGAAACATGTTTTTAAAGAAGAGAGATGGGTTTTAAGCCACATGTCTTTGTCAGATTCCAACTGGGAGAGTTCCATGTGTGGATTTTTTTCTTCTCACTTGTCACAGATAATTGACAAGAATTTGTGGGGGGCACCCACTCTGTTTGGAGCACAATAATAGTCTGCCATTGTTTAGACTTCCAAACAAGTTGCTGATTCAATATACCCAATACAAGAGTTGGTTTGTTTTCCTAACAGCCATTTTTATTTGAGAATGTGTATTCAAATAGATATATGTATGTGTATGTGGCATCATACATAATTTGTCATAAATTTCAGTTGATTACCAAGAAGTGACTATGATAGGAAACCATCAAGTAAAGGGTTTATCTCCATTATCTCCCCTCTTCTAGATTTACAAAATTTTGGTGATGAGAACAATGTTCTGAGCCATAAGAAAAAACAGATGCAACATTAGCGTTTGGTCCAAGTAATGAGTTCTCAGAATAATTCTGCTTTTGTTTGGCTACAAAAAAAAGTCCTGCCCTATGGTTTTATTACATTCTTAACTTCTCTTAGCCTGATATAGACCAAAGAAATTAGTGTAGCAATATCTTCATAGGATAACCTTTGGGAATAGAAAGTCATTTTTCAGAAAATAAATTACTTCAACCATAGTCACAAAGCAGAAAGATCCACAAACCAAATAAATGCCTCCAATTTTGAGAAGAGTACATACACAGAAAGGGAAAATAATTCTCTGTTGGGAGTCAACTAGACACCACGTGTTATTCAGCTGTTACACAAGATCTTTTTGATATACACCCCCCACCACACACACTTTATTTAAACACTATGGTTTGCAAAGTTGTTCATGATGATTTGTTACAAGCATTCAACATTCCATCACCAAACTCACAACCAGTGTTACCTTTCCTCTACCATTTTCTCCATTTTCCCAGCCACCCCTCAGGCCTGCCCCCATAGCAGGCTCACAATAATTTATTTTATATCACTTGTTACCACTGAATGGCTAACAAAATGATTAAAAAATACTTCAGTAAAAGAAAATTAGTGAAAAACTGTCGTATCTCACCATGGGAACATTAAGTTCTTGTCAAAGGTTTTACTAAGCTGTTGTTGCAAGTTAAACCTTCTGTGTTAATGTTTTGTGTTTTTTGTTTTTAAGTCTAGTTGGCTTCTATGTTACATACCCATCCAATATGATGTGCTCCTCCTGGGATGTCATTATTGTAGAATTTGGAGATGTTACTCCATAAAATTCATAATCTTTAACTGGGCAGTCAGCCAGAGGCATGATGGCAGCTGTTGGTGTGTGAGTGTGGCTGCCTGGACTTTGGTAGGTCAAGAACTTGCCTCGCACCCTTCCTGAGATTGCCCAGCAGGACCCAGCTGGGACAGAGTATCTGAGAAATTTTTGCAGATAGCTAATCTTTTTCAAGATTTATTTATGAATCTCTGAAATAGGGCCAGTAGATTGCTTATACAGTGGTGGTGGAGGAACATGGGACTGACATATACTTTAATGAAGCTTGTTACCCATGTAACAAGCTGAATTCTTTGAAATGTCACTTCATCTTGACATTCAAAATAGTTATTCAAACTTTGCTTATTATCTGAGTCCAAACACAAACTGAAGAGGAGAGTTTAGGTTAAATCTTGGAATGATTTGGGTCAGAAGAACACAATCATGTTTCACTTTCAGTAATGAGTGATAATTGGACAGACTAAACAATTTGTGTAACTTCAAGTTTGCATTTGTTTCAGGATATTTTCTAAATCTTTCGCAGTAACTGATTTATTTAGTTTTATAGAGTCAAAATATAATTTGGTTAACATAAATATTTAATAAAACGTATAATATAAATTTTTCTGTGTTCATAAAATTAAAGCCTCAAAATCTCAAACTATGTATTAAAAATATTTTATTATTATGTTTCAGATTGTTTCATAGTATTGAGGGGGAGTAGCACAGCAGGTAGGGCATTTGCCTTGCATGCAGCTGACCCAGCCGACCTGAGTTCGATTCCTCTGCCCCTCTTGGAGAGCCTGACAAGCTACCGAGATTATCTCACCCACACGGCAAAAGCCTGGCAAGCTACCCGTGACGTATTCGATATGCCAAACACAGTAACAACAAGCCTCACAATGTTACTAGGCCCGCTCGAGCAAATCAATGAACAATGGGAGGACAGTGACAGTGACATAATATTAAAATGTAAGGTGTTGATAAGCAAAGTTATTTCACTCTACCACCATGATCTTCTACCATTTTTCCTGTATCACTCTAGTGTGGTCTTCTTTTCCCCTCACACTGGTGCCCCTGCTGTTAGTCAATAAGTTTTTTAATTCAAGGCCAAGGGTTTGTCATTCTTCATTAAGATTTCCTTGTTTTGTATCCATATTCCACAGATGAGTGAGATGATCTGGTATTTTTTTCCTCTCTGATATTAACATGATACCCTTCAGTTCCTTCCCATTGCTGTGAAGCATATGACTAAATAATTTCTTATGCATTTATAGCATTCCATTCTGCATACATTCCACACCTTCTTCATGCATTCATCTGTTGCTGGACATTTGGATTGCTTCCAAATCCTGGCTATGTACCAAGTACTGCAATGATCAGACAAGTGTATAGATCTATTCAAATTATGCTTTTTGTATTTGGAGGCAGATGCCAAGAAGTGAACTTGCTAGTTGTATGTGAGATCTAGTCTTCATTTTGGAGGGGGGGGGGGAATCTCTGTGTTGTCTTGTATAGAGGTTGATCCAGACAGCATGCCCTCCAACAATAATGAGAGTTACCTTTTTTTTACCACACCCCTGCCAGCACTGGTTGTTTTCTCAAACTGTCCATTTTTATGTGCTCAAAAACATAGTTTCAAATGGTCAGTATGATAAAAAATGTATTTGTTTGTTTTTTGTTTGGGGGCTACACCCAGCAATAGTCAGGGTTTACTTTTGGCTTGGCACTCAGAAATTACTACTGATGATTCTCTGGGGACTATATGGGATGCCAGGGATTGAACCTGGGTCAGCTGTGTTTAAGGTAAATGCCCTACCCACTCCGGCCCCAAGATACAAATATATTTCTATTTGATATTTTCCTAATTTTTTAGTTACAGTAAGGGAATCAGAGAAGACACATTGACAAACCATATTCTCCCCACCACCGCCATTAATTCGTGTGTGTGTGTGTGTGTGTGAGTGTGTGTGTATTTGGTTAAGAAGCAGAATTTATTGTGGTGAGGGATTGGACGGTATAGTGAGAGGGGAGGACGGGGAGCAGCGTCTGGGAGAAGGCAGCTCGGAGGCTCTCAGGAGAGCAGTGCCCACCATTTGTCCAGAGGCCCATGATTTGGGATGTACTTTACTCCACAGTCATCTGGAATGAGGCGCTTTTCAGTCACCATGTCTTCAGACTCATCTGCATTAAACTTGGCAAAGCCCCACTTCCGGAGATGTGGATCTTCTAGCAGAGCCTCATTCCTATGCTCCTTGTTCTGCAGTTTTGTGCAGATGGACATGATGACTTTCCTAATATGAACCCTGGTTACTGTGCTGTGAAGCTTTCCAAAAGTTCCCCGCACACATGTTTGGAGCCTAAGAGTGGGGCAGCATGAGAGCAGAGAGGAGGATCCATGCATCCATGGCAAAGGACTGTCTCCGAGGTCCCTTATAGCCATCTGAGCCACAGGCTGTGTGCAGTAACCAGGTGGCAGTATGCTGTCTGCTGCCGGGCCCCACGGGGCAGAGAGCAAGTCAGCTTAATTGGCTGCACTACTTTTGTTGTATTTCCAATGCTCTATTTAAAGAATGTTTACAAATTAACAATTTTAAGTTATTTGGAAATAATTTCAGACCATTATAAAAGGCTCAGACATAAAGAATATCCACTCGCTCTAAACTCTAGCTTTTGAAATTGTTAAGTAATGACGCCTACAGGGTTGCATAACTTTAAAAAATGTTTTACATTTATTTGCAATTTAATATCAGTAAATTTTTTATTTGTATACAAATTTTATATATCTAGGGTCATGTAGAGGTTTCTCGGGAAAAAATGGGGTAACAATTGAAAAGTTTAAGAATCTCTGAACCAAATTCTTCTTTTTTGTACTGATTTTTTAAATTTAAAATTAAGATTTTAGTTGTTAATTTATAGATTAAAATATTATGGAAAAATATTATGGAATCTCAGAAGTTTGGCTTCACACCTCTGTATGTGTATAATGCTCACCAATGTATTTTTAATTATAATTTGAACTGAAATAACTATAAATCTGCCTACATTTATAAAATATAATACAGTGATAACCTTTGAATATTTTCTCCAGTATCCTCTCATGGAAATATTTTCTAAAATTATATTACAGTATTGTAGCCAGAATATTGACATTAGTATTTCTCCAGTTTTTACTTTCATAGTGTGTGTTTACACAATACTAATATTTCTATATAATTTTGCATATCTGCCACACAGTAAATGCAGGTAGTCTGTCATACAGACATTCTTTGTGTTGCCTTCTTATAAGACATACATTTTTCTCCCACCCCCTTTTATCTTTTACTGCAGACTTAAATGTACTATCTTTAGACCTCAGTTCTCCATGTAGAGTGATTAATACTGGCTCTGAATGTAAGGGCACTTCACTGCTTGGGTTGGTATCCTGGCTCTGCCCCATACTAGATAATCAATACACATTTTATAGGGCTCACCAAGGTTTCATCTGAGCCTTAGAGAAAGTAAGTGCAGCATGGTGTTCATTCAGTTATACACTAGTAGATGTCTGAACCATACCTGTCTGACAGTGATCCGTGCATGCTTACCTGTGCTGCTGAGAGCAGAGTGTCGGTTGTCTCAGTCTGGGGTTTACCCTTCATTTCATTTCCTTGGGATCCAATCAATTCTCTTTTCTTTCAGCGTGCTACTTGCCTATGGTACTAAGTAGACAACGCCTTTGCTTTCTGTTCCCCTTTGTTTCCTTTTTCATCAGTGTCATCCAGGAAACAGATTTTCATCCCAGCACTGTCAGTCCTATCTTAGTAGCAACAATTGAGTCCAGCTTGTATGTTTTCAATGATCCCAGAATCAACATTTTGCGCCTTCCTCAGTAATACCACACCATCCAACCACACCCTTTGCTCAAAACTCTTAGATTCCTGCAGTGTCAGGCATCTTAAACAATCAGAGCTCCTTAGATATTTTGTCCCTGCCTTCGGATTCTCTAGTCTAGCCTCTACCCTAGCCTCTGTTGCTTTTGCCCCAATCGTAAAGGTGGTAACCACTTCCTGAAGCTTCCACTTCTTTGATATCTGAATGTTCTTTGGCACTTGGTAAACAATTCTTTATGTCAGTTTCTTCTAAAACAACTGGTATTTCTTTCTGCCTCCTGACTGGATCCTGACTGATACAAATGACTCATAACTTGAATTTTTTTTCATAATCCAAAACTGTGGCAAATTGTTTAGCAAATAGAATGCTATGATGATAAGATATTCAAAACTTAAAAATAAAGCTGAAGGATGCCCAGATGTCTGTTCTTTCACTGTCAGATTGGTGTGTACATTAGGCCTAGTCACATACTTCACATATTCTCTAGAGAAAATGCTCCTCTAAGCTATGATTTACTGTTGCTGTGGATTAACACTCTGAAAACAGACACAAGCCTAGAGAAGACTGGTAAGTAGGAAATTATTTTTTCAAGAGTTTTAAACAATTTCTGCTGATAGAAAAAGAAACCCAAGGGTTTTTTTACTTTATACATTCTATTAGTTAATAAATTTTAATTTTTAGAAATTTTAGGTTTACTGATCAATTGGGCTGGAGCAATAGCACGCGGGTAGGGTGTTTTCCTTGCACGCAGCCCACCTGGGTTCGATTCCTCCACCCCTCTTGGAGAGTCCGACAAGCTACCAAGAGTATCTTGCCCTCAAGGCAAAGCCTGGCAAGCTACCTATGACGTATTCGATATGCCAAAAACAGTAACAATAAGTCTCACAATTTGTTGTGAGACATTACTGGTGCCTGCTAGAGCAAATCGATGAACAAAGAAAGGATAGTGACAGTGACAGTGACAGTGACAGTGACTGATAAATTGAACAGATAGTACAGTTTCATATACCTTCTCTCCCCTTCACCTCACCTCCACAGTTTCTCCTATTGTCCACAATCTCCACTTCTCCTTTTGCACTTCCAATCCTGGTGAGCCATCATTGGTACATTATTATCGTCTCAAATTCAAAGTTTACTTCAGGTTCGTTCTTTGTGTTATATGTGCTATGCAATCTAACGGGTGCATATCAAATATTCTCCATGACAGTGTCATTCAGAACCATTTTACTGCCCAAAACATCTCCTGCGTTCATCTAGTGAACTCTCCCCACCTCCCTGGAATCCTTGGCAACCAACGCCCTCCTTATTAACTATTTTTGTCTTTTCCAGAATGTCATGATGTTGAAATCATACAGCATGTGAAGTCATTTTAGCAAATTTATTTTTCCTTAGCCATATGCAATTAAGTTTTCCCCCAAGTGTTTTTGTGTCTTTTTTGTCATTGCTCTATAATGATTCATTCAACAGATAGTTCATAGTTTATCCATTTACATTTTTTTTGTTTGGGTTTGTTTTGGGCCACACCTAGCAATGCTCAGGAGTCACTCCTAGATCTGTGCTCAGGAATTACTTCTGGAGGTGCTTGGGAGATAATACGGATACCAGGGATCAAACCCAGATCAGCTGCCTGCCACTATACTATCATTCCAGCAGCTCTGACCCCCCCCCCCCCCGCCATTTATCTTTTAAGGAATATCTCGTTTCCAGTTTAGAACACTTACAAGTGAAGGTGCTATATACCTATATTCATTGCAGTGAATATAGTTCATTGAATGAATATATGCATTCATTATAATACAATATCCAAAATGGAAATGGATATAACCCAAATGCCTAATTACAGATATATGGAACAAGAACTTGAGGTGTACACAAACAATAAAATACTATGCAGTTCTTAAAAAGAATGAAATCATGTAATTTACAGCAACATGGAAGGGACTAGAGACTCTTTGCTGTGTGAAATAAGTCAGAAAGAGAGGGATAGATATAGAATGATTTCTCTCTCATACGTCAGACTTAAGATACACAGAAAGGCAGCAACTAAGGTCCAAAGGGAACTCAACAGGAGAGCTGATCTACAAAACTGAGTCTGGGAAGGAGAGAAGGGAGGAAATTCTGGGGTCCTTGTGGGAGTAAGATGGGTACACTGGAGATCAGTATTGTAAATCACAGAAACTCAGTTAAAAAGTTTTAAAAATAAATAAATAAAAATTATTTTTAATGCTATATAATATTTTTGTGCAGTGACTTTTGTTTGGGTAGGGTATGGGGGTCCAAGCATAGCTCAGTGCTCCATCTCATGATGGATTACAACTCTCAAGTCCCGGGAGCCAGTAAGACCACTCTGGCAACACTTGAGTAGCAACAGTGGGTGGTGTTCCGGGGCCTCTAGGTTCCAGAAGTACTCAGGGAGGCCAATGTGGGCCTGAGAACATGCAAGTCCTCTGAACTATCTATGGCCCCTAAATATGTGGTATGCATTACATGAAATATTAAATATTTTTCACTTTCTCAAAATTAAACTTTGACACTAGTAGCCCAACCATATTTCCCACATAAAAGATGGCCTGAGTGATCCACCCTAGAATGGTGGATTTTTTAAATCATTTTTCTTTTTTTTTTCTTAATGTAGGATACTGCTATTTATTCAGCCACTGATTAGCTGATTGAATTGGGCATGAACTCCACCTTACTTTTTTTTTCCATTTTTTATAATTTTATTTATTGAATCACTGTGAGAGCAGTTACAAAGCTTTCAGGTTTAAGTCTTGGTCATACAATGAAACACCTCTACCTTCACCAGTGCCCATTCTCTACCACCAAAAAAACCCAGTATACGCCCATCCCACACCCTCCCCCTACCTGTGGGGCAGATGATTTCCACATTACTCTCTCTCTACTTTGATTACATTCTATATTTTGACACCTGACCCACCATTGTATTTGGGATTTTACCCCAACACTTGAGTCTGCCAAAAAAGCAACAGTAGACAATTTGTTTTCTGTTGCTGGTTATGAATAACATATGATGTCGCGCGGCTGCAGTAGTAGCCACGGGATTTTGAAATTCTGAAATTTTAACCATTAAATCTGGAGGGATTTCTGCCAAAACCTGCTGGGTTCCGAGATTTGTTCCCGAGTCTCGTGGCTGTTTAGCAGCTTGATCAGGAGCCAGAGAGGCCGTTCATGGGTGGCAACTTGAGGTCTCATTGGAATGGGGAGGAAAGGGCCGGCTCCACCCCCATTCCTTGAGGCCCCACGTGTCTCATCACTGCAGGCCCAAACCTGACTGTCGAGTGGTCTCTGGAGGATGGTGGCCACCAGGCCACCAGAGGGGAGCAAGTGGAGGAACAACACCCTTTCCCCCCTGGGGTGGCCTGGCAACAGTAACCTACTACAGGGTCCGGATGCATTTCTGCCAAAAGCTGCTGGGTTTTGAGATTTGTTTCTGAGTCTCTGGCATCATGGCCATTAAGCAGCTTGATCAGGAGCCAGAGAGGTCGTTCATGGGTGGGGACTCGGGGTCTCGTTGGGATAGGGAGAAAAGGGCTGGTTCAACCCCATCCCATGAAGCTCTGCGTGTTTTGCCACTGCGGGCCCAAACCTGACTGTCCAATGGTCTTTGGCGGATGGTGGCCACCGAGCCACCAAAGGGATGCAGGCGGAGGGACAGCAGCCTTCCCCCCTGGGGTGGCCTGGTGACAGTAACCTACTGCAGGGTCCAGACGCATTTCTGCCAAAAGCCGTTGGGTTTCGAGAATTGTTTCTGAGTCTCTGGGATCATGGCCATTAAGCACTTGATCAGGAGCCAGAGAGGTCATTTGTGGGCGGCGACTTGAGATCTTGTTGAGATGAGGAGGAAAGGGCCGGCTCCACCCCCATCCCATGGGGCCCACATGTCTCATCACTGCTGGTGCAAACCTGACTGTCCAGTGGCCTCTGGAGGATGGCGGCCACTGGGCCGCCAGGGAGAACAGACCAAGGAACGAAACCTATTCCCATCTGGGGTGGCCCGGTGCCAGTAACCTACTGCAGGGACTGGACGCATTTCTGCCAAAAGCCATTGGGCTTCGTGATTTGTTTTGAGTCTCTGGGATCATGGCCGTTAAGCAGTTCGATGCCTCACAGGTACAGACTGACCTGCTGGCGACACCATACCTCCGTTTAATCATTTTTCTAAGTCATGTAAAAGTCACAACTTTCAAGTTACACTCTAATTTCCTAAGGGTCAACTGATGTCTAACATGGATGAAGAACCTTCATAAAGGCCAATATTTTACCAGTGCAAACAAGTATCCACTGATTATTCCAATGAACTGATCCATGGATTCATTTCAAAAGATGTGTCAGCTTGGGAACCAATTGCTGCCCAAATGCTATTACCCTGGTATCTATCTGATGAAAGTGAGTTTATGAGACAAGAGTCTTCTTCTTTCTCTATATATTTTAACTTGGTGCCCTTTATAAAGAGGAAGGTTGAAATCAACCCTCCAGAACTGGGTCTTAGGCTTATCTCTAAGAAATAAAATCCTCCTGGGGTTTTGAGGCCTACAGACTGAATTCTGACACTGCACAGAACGTCCACTGGCAGGAGAGAAAGAGTAGAATTACGTGTCTGGTAGTCAGGGCGGCGAGGGTGCCTGGTTTGAATGTCAAGAGAATACTTGGGCTTTCCAGCAGTCTTAATATCAGATTCTTCTATTTTCAGACCGTTGAGCTAAAGACTATTTCTCCACAGCCTTAAGTTATTCCAGACCATGGGTAGGATGATTTGTTCTTCCACCTTCCTCAGATGTGGGGTGCCTGGGCAGCAGCTGGCACTGTGTGTGTGGAACTTGTACACACACACACACACACACACACACACACTCACTCACTCACACCTCACCCTCAACTAATGTAAAGGCCCCAATATAAACATTGGATCTCATGAGTGCTCCAAAAGTTTTTTAGACTTTGGTGTTGTGAAAAAAAAAAATAGTCAGCTTGTGACAGATACACTCCTGCTTCTGTTTCAGGTTTTTTAAATTTTTTTTCAAGAAGAGGCTCAGGGAAAAAAACATACTCATTTCTTCCTCCCACAGCTCAGTGAAGTTCTAAACAGTAGAAAAAATCCCTTAGCTTGCCTTATTGGTAGAAATGCCTGACTGGAACATTCCTTTGGCTACTTTAGCTGAAGACTGCATACCTCTGAGACGAAAGCATCTCCCATCCTGTCTCAGAACAGAGTGAGAACTGTCTAAAAAAAGATAGGAGAATTCTGTGCCAGAATTTTCTCTCTACCTGAGAAATCCCTTCTCACTACCTGAGAAATCAACACACGTTGCATCCCCGTCCCCACATGGAAATGGGGACACAGCCACAGAGATAGTGCACCTTGCCCTCTCCTTTTGGGGGGAGGTGTGTCTCAAAAGAGGCCTTTGTGGTTTCTCAGGGGATCCTGGGACTCAGCCCACCAATGATACTCAGCTGAGGATACTCAGCTAGGGCCCATGGATAGTGCCTCAGGCTCTCTGATGCCAGAGACCACCAGGACCATTCAGGTACAGCTTGGGGAACCTCCAGGGCTATACCCAGTGATGTTCGGGGGCCTTAATGTGGTACTGGGGATCAAATCTGGCTTGGCACATGCCCAGCTTGCACTCTGTCTACTATCCTATCTCTCAGTACCCACCCCTGTAGTTTTTCACTTTGACTATTAGCCGTTAACCACCCTCTGGAGGAGTGCTGGTCTCTGTTTCCATCATATCCAAGGAAATGTAGGAAACCCTTGCACCCAATGCAATGAGACAGCTGTCACATTGGGACACATGGTGACCTCTCCCAAGGGTCATCCCTGCCAGAGAAGGAACTCTCCCCCTAGGAAACGGAAAAGCTGACCAGGCCTTTTCTGTCTCCTGGCAGGTTTGCTTAATTCCTTGTTTTCTTTGGCAGTGAGCAGGAGAGGAAAACATGGTTATTAATAATGATAATCAACATTTGAACTTCCTGGGTACACCATGTGCTTATATCCAATTGCTGAATGAGACTTTTAAAAAGGATTATTTGTGGGGAGAGGAGCTTCGGGTCCCATCCCCACCACAGCATGGTCCCCTAAAGCCAACCCGGAAGTACTCACTCCACAAAACCAGAATCATTTGTGTGTGTGTGTGTGTGTGCAAAAGACTAAAATTTGCCACAAATGAAATCACTCATTTTCCTTTTGTCCCAGTAAACACATTTCTGTCTCTGTGGCATTTGGATCAACTCTTCTTTCCCAATTTTGGCATTTGGAAAGCCCTTATGTCGTGAAATGACAGTATATGTTCTACAGTCCATGCCACAAAGCCTTAGGGCATGCCAGTGGAAAATGCAACAGCTCGGCTGGAGATAGCTCAACAGACTGGAATACACACTTTGTATGCAGGAGGACAGAGTCTGATCCCCAGCATCACATGGTTCCCACTGAGTATCTCTGGGTGGGACCCCTGAGCAACATTCTGAGAGTAGCTCCTGAACATCTACTTGGCACAAAAACAAAACAAACCAACAACAGCAAAGAAGTGCCATGTTTTTTTTATCCTTTTCCCCCCTTTGATTTTTGGGCCACACACAACTATGCTCAGGGCTTACTCCTGGCTCTGTGCTCAAGGATCATTCCTGCTGATGCTTTTGAGGGACCATACATTTTGTCAAGGATTGAACTAGGGGTGGCCACTTGCACAGCAAGTGTTTTACTGAACTATTTGCCAGGTCCTTGATTTTTCTTAATCAGATGGTTTCTACCAGGAAGTTCCTAGAGAAATGTTACTACAGTACTGTTATTCTTTCTGTCATTCTAGTTTTAACCAGCCTACCTGTCGTGGTCTTGCCCAGTGAGTATTAGATTTAGGTCTGACAGTCATTTGTTGAAGCCTCTCCTCAGGCCTCCTTCATTAGAAAGGTGGAAAATAGGCTCCATTAATAGGAGAGTCCTGTGGGAGATACCATTTATGGGCTAGGGTTATGGAATGCAAATTCTGGAGCAACTGAAGTCTGTTGCAGACCTTTCCCTGGTGTATTCAAATATGCCTGCCTGCAAGACAGTTTACCAGAAAAGGAATCCTTGAAATGAGGCCCTGACGTCTACATCTTTGACTCAGATGGTCAACATTTCTGAGAACATTTCAACTATGAGCTCTTCTGAGAAATAAGCTGACATAATAGGGTTGAAGGATTTACTGCTTCAAGACTAAAGCTCTAGTGACTTACCCAAGTTACTAGAGCTTTACAGTCTTATATCCTACTTATATCCTAACTGGACTCTAGCTTGGAGGCATGAGCAATGATGCCTCCAAACAAAAAGTAGACAAGTGTCTGCAGAATTGATATCAGCTGTGAGGGGCCCCTACATCAGTGTGCATAATTAACACTGTGCTAAGTACACACTGAAAGGAAATAGGGCAACTTATTGATCTTTCTCTAATGCCTTTCCCTCTAATTTGACCTTCTAAAATAACCTGATCCAATTCATTGCACTTTGGCTTGCTGAAAATACATTATCAGTGACTAAAGAGAGTAAACTGAAACCAGATATTTAGGTGTTACATGACCTAATCTGATCCCTATAAAATGTCTTTGCTTCTTTAATGACAAAAGTTTGGCAAGTACATATGGAATAAAATTTATTACAGCACAAAAATGTTTGATTTACTTAAAACATTTCTACCTTTTTAAGTAATCGATTATTAATTTGCCACACCATAAAATTTCAAGGGGAAAGTTAAATACCTGCATGTGTGTATAGGAATCAACACACATACCCTCCATGCCACCACATACCCTCCATGCCACCACATACCCTCCATGCCACCACCATGCCACCATTAAACGGACCTCCTGCTTGCTTTTCCTATAACCCTGTTCAATAACTACCATAGTTTTCACCAAGAAGTGATCCCTGAACAGGGGGTTAAGAAGTATTCTTTGAGCACTGCTGGGTATGGCCCCAAGACAAAAACCTGATACGTTTTGCTCTCAGAGCACTGTTGGGAGCAACCGTCAGAGCACTGGGCCAGCAATAGTCCTGAGCATTGCTGGCTGTGGCCCCACAAAAATAATTAAAAAATAAAACAATAAAATCATGTAAATAACGTATATAAGCATATACACATACATGTGTATATGTGTGACTATGTGTGTCTGTATCATATTGTGTGTGTCTATATGTATGTTTGGAAACCACTCCCAACCACAGTCCAGTCCTAGCTGCATGCTATGAAGATGAGAGAAGACTTAGACAGAAATTTGTTTGGGGGTTATTTCTTTTTTAATTAATTAATTAATTTTTATTGATTCATCGTGAGGTACAGTAACAAAGCTTTCATGTTTGAGCTTCGATCATACAGTCACCCGACACCCATCCCTTCACCAGTGCACGTTTTTCAACATCAAAATCCCCAGTATCCCCCCACCTCTGTTCCACACCTCGCCCTGCCTGTGTGGCAGACAATTTGCACAATACTCTCTTCTCGACTTTAGTTGCCTCAAGATTTCAAGACCAGTCCCACCACCACTCATACCTGCCAAAAAGGCAATGCTAGACAATGTGTTTTGTATTGCTTGTTATGTATACAATATAATGTCACTCTAGGAATTCTAAAATTTTAATAATTAGGGTCTGAATTGATAGCTGCAGCAAGTTGCTCAGGACCGAGATTTATTTGTGTGCTCTGGATCACGACTGTGTGGGAGCTTAAGTAGATGGTGGCCAGATGTGGTGTCATCTCAGAGTCCCATTGGGGCAGGGGGATGGAGAAGGTCCCACTCCTCCCCTGTCCCGTGAACCCTGGTCTTTGCCACCACCACCACTCATACCTGGAGCTTGTTGCTGACTTATAGAAAATGGCAGTCACCGGGGCTCCTAGAGGGCAGGCAGAGGGTGACCCCCTCTGGAGTAGCCTAGAGGAAATGGCATTTTTGCAAAGTCCAGGGCCATCTCTGCAGCAAGTTGCTCGGGTCCGAGATTCATTTGTGTGTCTCATGGGGGTTATTTTTAAGTTGTTTTAATTATTTGGTGAGTGAAGTGGGGCTCACATAGAGTGGTGCTCAGGGTTTACTCCTGGCTCTGCACTCAGAGATCGCTCCTGGCAGGAACCACACAAGATACTAGAGATCGAACCCAGGTCAGCTGCATGCAAGGCAAATGCCCTACCCACAGTATTATCACTCTGGTCTATCAATAGAAATTTGAAACTAAATCAGTGCCACTTTTAAGTACTGTTGTTTTTTTCAAAAATTATTCCAAAGACCACCTACATAGAAATTACCTTCAGAAACTAAAACTATGGGCTTGTCTACTGCTACTTGCCTCCACAAGATTCTTACTCAGTAGGTGGAGTAATCTGTTCAGTTATAAAAGGTCTTGAGGCGATCCCAATGGACAATCAGGCAAGAAGTTGGCAAAGGAAAATTCCAGCAGGAAAAACAGGATGGGGCCCAGACAATGGCTTAGTGGTTTGGAAAGCACCCAGGGCAAATGTGGGGCTGTAGACTCAATCCTGTACCACTATATGTGTCAGGATTATATATATTATATATTGATAGGTTAGCATGCAAAGGGAACTGAAGGAAGGAACTTTAAAAGAAGAATTTGGGAAGAACTCAAATCCAAGATGCTTTGAACCAGTCCCAGACTACTCATTACCAGATATGTTCTTCAATTCCTCAACTCTCTCTGCTAAGTATATAATATAGAATAATACCTGATTCCTATAAGCTAATTAATAGGTCCCTAGAAGACAGGCTTCAGCTGAGAGGAGCCAATGAGTGGTCCTGGCATAAGACCGGAGGGCAGAAATAAGAAGCCAGGACTTTACTCTCACTTTTCTGTCACTTTCTGTCACTTTCTTTTCTTTTCTTTTCTTTTCTTGCTACACCCAGATGTGCTCAGGGGTAACTTTTGACTCTGTGCCAAGAGATAACTCCTTATGGCGCTCTAAGGACCATAATAGGTGCTTGGGATTGAACCCGTGCTTGGCTGCATGCAAGGCAACTACCCTACCCACTGTACTGTGGATGTTATATCTTTTTTTTTTTCCTTTATTTTATTTTATTTTTTTTTAAAGTTGTAGATTTACAATTTTTTGTGCTTTGGTTTCAATTATACAATGATCAGATACCCATCCCTCCACCAGTGCCCATTTTCCACCACCATGGATAATATCCCTCCCACCCCCATCCCCCCATCACCCCTGTCTCTGTGGCAGGGCAATCCCGTGTTCTCTCTCTCCTTTTGGGTGTTTTGGTCTGCAAAAGAGGCATTGAGTGGCAAACATGTTCAGTCCATAGTCTACTTTCCACATGCATCTCCCCTCCTGGGAGGATCCTCCAAACATCCTTTATTTGGTGCTCCCTTCTCTATCTGAACAGCCCTTTCCTCTAGGATACCCGGCTGGCCTCTAAGTTATGGAGTAATCCTCCTGGTGCTGATCTCAGCTATTCTTGGGTATTAATCTCATACTTTGTTACTTTATATCCCCCAGATGAATGCAATCTTTCTATGTCTATCCCTCTCTTTCTGACTCATTTCGCTTAGCATGATACTTTCCATATTGTACCACTTGTATGTAAATTTCATGACTTCATCTTTTCTAAGAGCTACATAGTACTCCATTGTGTAGATGTACCAAAGTTTCTTTAACCAGTCATCTGTTCTTGGGCATTCAGGTTTCTTCCAGTTTCTGGCTATTGTAAAGAGTGCTGCAATGAACAAACAAGTGCAGATGTCACTTCGACTATACATTTTTGCCTCTCTGGGATATATTCCCAGGAGTGGTATTGCTGGGTCAAATGGGAGCTCAATTTCTAATTTTTTGAGAATCGTCCATACTGTTTTCCAGAAGGGCTGAACCAGTGGACATTCCCACCAACAGTGAAGGAGTGTCCCTTTCTCGCCACATGCACGCCAGCATCGGTTGCTTTTGTTCTTTTGAATGTGGGCCAGTCTCTGAGGTGTGAGATGGTATCTCATTGTGGTTTTGATCTGCATCTCCCTGATGATTAATGATGTAGAGCATTTTCTCATGTGCATTTTTTGCCATTCGGATTTCTTCTTTGAGAAAGTTTCTGTTCATTTCATTGCCCCATTTTTGGATGGGGTTGGATGTTTTCTTCTTGTGGAGTTTAACCAGTATTTTGTATATCCTGGATATCAACCCCTTGTCAGATGTGTATTCGGTGAATATCCTTTCCCATTCTGTAGACTGTCTTTGTATTTTGGTCACTGTTTCTTTGGAGGTGCAGAAGCTTCTTAGTTTAAGATAGTCCCATTTATCTATCTCTGTTTTCACTTGCTCGGCCAGTGGCGTGGCATCTTTGAAGATACCATTAGCTTCAATGTCATGGAGGGTTTTGCCAACTTTATCTTCAATGTACCTTATGGTTTCTGGTCTGATGTTGAGGTCTTTAATCCATTTTGATCTTACTTTTGTACATGGTGTTAGGCAGAGTTCTGAGCCTATTTTTTTGCATGTAGCCGTCCAATGATGCCAACGCAATTTATTAAAGAGGCTTTCCTTACTCCACTTCACATTACTTGCACCTTTATCAAAGATTAGATGAGCATATGATTGAGGAGTGATGTCAGTGTATTCAACCCTGTTCCATTGGTCTGCAGTTCTGCCTTTGTTCCAGTACCATGCTGTTTTAATTATTACTGCTTTGTAGTACAGTTTGAAGTTCGGGAGGTTGATTCCTCCCATTTTCTTTTTCCCAAGAATTGCTTTAGCTATTCGTGGGGGCTTATTGTTCCATATAAATTTCAAGAGTGTTTGCTCCATTTCTTTGAAGAATGTCATGGGTATCCTTATAGGGATTGCATTGAATTTATACAATGCTTTCGGTAGTATTGCCATTTTGACAATGTTAAGTCTCCCGACCCATGAGCAGGGGATATCTTTCCATTTCCTCATGTCCTCTTTTATTTCCTGAAGTAGCGTTTTGTAGTTTTCTTTGTACAGGTCCTTTACATCCTTAGTTAAGCTGATTCCTAGGTACTTGATTTTCTGGGGCACAATTGTGAATGGGAATGTTTTTTTCATGTTGCTTTCTTCTCTCTCACTGTTTGCGTATAGGAAAGCCATGGACTTTTGGGTATTGATTTTATAATCTGCAACTTTACTATACGAGTCTATTGTTTCTAGGAGTTTTTTGGTGGAAGTTATCGGGTTCTCTAAGTAGAGTATCATATCAGGATGTTATATCTTCAGCCATCTCCAGTCCCAGTCATATATATATATATATATATATATATATATATATATATATAATCACTTGATCACTTGACATTCTGTTACTCATCGATTTGCTCAAGCGGGTGCCAGTAACATCTCCATTCATCCCTGTCGCATGCTAGTGTCGCCCAATGGAGTCTGCTTGTTCTAGGAACTCGAACAGTCTCAAACGAATCGTTCTTCTTGACGAAGAAGTCTGACCATCTCATAGGTGGGCGGCCACACAATCTTTTGACGTCCCGTGGAATCCAGTCAGTAATGGCTCAAGCCCATCTGATTTTCGACGCCTTGGCAAACGAGACAGCGCCCCTGATTCTTGACCGTCGTCGGAGGTTGCAACTCCGGATTCTTTCTTTCACTTGCGTGATACTCCAAGCATAGATCTTTCAATTCCTCTTTGGGAGACCCAAATAGCGTTCTCATCCGGTTTTCGTAGGGCCCAGGTCTCTGAGGCGTATGTTAATGCAGGAAGAACAGTGGAATTGAAGAGATGTGCCCGAAGCCGGAGGTTCTTCGTCCTCTTAGCTATTTCTTTGATGCTTTTGAAGGTGTTCCAAGCCGCTCTCTTCCTCCTGCATGACTTAGGTGCCAGGTCATTCGTCATGTTGACTTCTTGACTTAGGTACACATAACTGTTGAATTCGAAGATGTTCATTCCGTTGAGAGCGAATGGAACATCAGGAACGAGACCATTTCTTATAAACATTGTCTTCATGAGATTCAGCTGTAGTCTGACCTTTCCACACTCAAGGTCGAAGTCGGCCAGCATTTGTGCCACTTGGCTGATGTTTGGTGTTACTAGAACAATGTTATCAGTGAAGCAGAGGTGGTGTAGTTGCCGACTGTCTATCTTCACTCCCATTCCTTCCCATTCCAGTCATCACATGAGGGTGGCACTGAAGAGTTTTGGTGAAATGGTATTACCCTGCTGAACCCCTCTCTTGACATCAATGATCACTTCCCTGTAGAATGGTGAGATCCTGGTAGTGAATCTGCAATACAGCTCACGGAGGATCCTGATGTATTGAGTTTGAATGCCCTGTTTGGCTAGGGCCTCGATTACTGCTTCCATCTCAACAGAATCAAAGGCCTTCTTTAAATCAATGAACGTTAGACAGAGTGACACCTTGAACTCCTGAGAAACCTCAATGAGCTTGGTTATCGTGTGAATATGGTCGATTGTGCTGAATCTCTATATATATATATATAGAGAGAGAGAGATGTATATATATAGAGATGTATATAGATATATATCACTGTATCACCGTCATCCTGTTGTTCATTGATTTACTCAAGTGAGTGCCAGTGACATCTCCATTTGTCCCAGTACTGAGATTTTAGCAGCCTCTTCTTACTCATCCTTCCCAATGGTGCCATATTGAAGCCTCTTTCCAGTTTGGGGGAATGAGACACATTATTCTTACTGTTTTTGGCATATCGAATATGCCAGGGGAACTTGCCAGGCTCTGGTGTGCAGGTGGGATACTCTCAGTAGCTTGCTGGGCTCTCTGAGAGAGACGGAGAATGTATATAAAAGAATACAAGCAAGTATGTTAAAACCAAACACATGTGTGCTGCCTAAGGTACATCAGTGTGCTAGACTGTAAGAGGTCGCTCCGAGTCTGTGGATCTTGGCTGTTGATGGGATTACATGGCTCCAGGGGCAGTTTGTTTGTGTGATGCCAAGCTACTGGAAAATGGGTGGAAAATGGATGACCTGGGTGGAAGAGGCCCAGTCCTGATCCGAGCAGGCGTGTAGATCTCAACCCCGGGTCCCACGTACCTGGGTTCCTCTGCCGGTTCCTTTGTGCGTGAGGCTCATCCAAGCATGTGGAGAGTGGTCTTGAGCATGGATGTGGCTAGGTTCTGGAGGTTTTTGGCTGCTGGAGTTCTCCTTGGGGCGGGGAGGGATGCTCAACCCGCCCCCCCTTCGAGGTGTCACGGTGAAGACAGCATGGCGCAGGGGCAGGAGATTCTAAGTATATATATATATAGATTCTGTATATATAGTTGTATATACTTTAGGTATATAGATGCAATATGCAAAAAAAATGAGAAAAATACAACCAAGAGACCAGGGGCAGAGCTCAAAGAGCTTGAGGGTATTCCTGGCAGGAATAGGATCCAGGGTTCTATCCCAGGTATCACATGACCTTCCAGGCATTTCCAGGTGTAGCTCAGGTGGCTCCCCAGAACCACTGAGGAATCCTACTAAATGAAAAAGACATTCAAATAGAATATTATATTAAGTATTCACAGAAGGCAATGGATAATATGTAAAAGTACATAATAGTGCCAGGGAGACATGTCAAGAGCTGTAACTTCTGCTTTGTATGCGAGAGTCCTGAGCTGGATCCCAACACTGAATAAGTTTCTCCACAGGCACTGTTGGGAACACTGAACACTGAGTTAGCAGCAGCCCTGGAGCATGGTTGTCTGTGTCTGTGACTAAAATCACTCGAAAAAGTGTAAATTTTATTGAAAGGTGCTTGGACTGGAGAGATAGCCCAGTCATGAAGGAACTTACTTTACATGAATCCAGCTCTGATTTAATCCCTGCTCCCCTCTGCACTTCAAGGAGAGACCCCTAGCACTAAGCTGGGAGTAACCCTTGAACAGTACATGACACAAATCCTCCCTGCCTCACCAACAAAAATGATTTTAAAATACTTCCACCTTTCCACCAGTATATAGAGAACGTCTATAAAGAAAGGATAGAATATATAGAAAAGATTATTGGTGCAGGTGTAGAATAACTATATTTCTCATAGATTTTTGATAAAAATAGTAAAAACACTTTGGAAAAACTAGCAATATTGCTGAAATTAAATGTACATGTAACCCAATAAACATATGCTCTTATATTCACCAGAGATGTATTTACAGGGACAAATGTTTAGAGCAATAAAAGTCATAATAGTACCAAACTTAGAAACTTATTTAAAGGATAAATGAATCTGTTCCATCCATAAAATATAAAGCTTCTCAGCAGAGACGGGAGAGATAGTACAGGGGTTAATGTGCTTTCCTTGCAGGTAACCAACCCAGATTTGATCCCTGGCACCACTTTTGGTCCCCTGAGCATTTCCAGGAGTAATCCCTGAGCACAGAACCAGGAATAAGTCCCTACCACACACACACACACACAAAAAAAAACCCATAAAATTATTTAGCAAAGAGAACAAATGATTTAAAACTAAACAGCTAGAGGATTGATATCACAAAAATGATTTTGAGTAAAATAACTACATGCTACTTACTTAGATTTATAGTGAGAATAATATAAACAGTATATATTCCCATATACCAACTTGAAAGACCTATGAAAATTAATATATGGTCCCAAAATTTGGGGCAGTGTTTATCTTTGCCAACCTAGATCGGAAGATGACATGAGGTAGATTTCTGTGGAATTCTTAGGTGAAGTCAATATTGTCTAGATATTGCAGTCAATAGTTATCTGGGTTATTGGTCATAGGATACATTAGTTTATAAAATCTTTATCCATCTATGGTTCCAATCCAAGGTTCCTGGCCTAAAAGACGGAAGTGGGAGGTCATGAAGCAAGGACCCTGAATAGCTTTCAAGAAGCTAAAGAAGCCAAGTAAATAGATTCTTCCCCAGATCTTCCAGAAAAGAGTACAGCCCTGACAACACCTTGGATTTAGTCCAGTGAGACATATGTGAAACTTGTATAGGCCCACAGGACTGTAATACAATAAATTTGTGTTGTTTTAAGATATTGGGTTTGTGGTAATTTGTTCGAGAAGCAATAGAAAACTAATATGCCATCCTTCTCTTGGTTGCTGGAAATAAAAGTTTAAAAAAAAATTTCATGGTTTCATCCCCGAGGGACTGCCACTGTCAGCAGCAGCAACGACGATCCTAGAATGTTGGCAGCTTGGCAAGGCTGAGAGTTACCAACTGTGTTGAATCAAAACATGTGTTTGGAGTAAAGGGCATGAAGGACGTATTTGCAGTTCAGTTGTTTCACTGTTCTTGGAGGCTTTCTCATGAAGAGAAGAGCTGTTTCTGCAAGGTGCAAAGGCCAGGGCAATGCTCCCACAAAAACTTGTGTTTGGTGTTACAACCAAAATAGCTTCATGAATAGGGAAATCATTCAAGTAAACACATAGTGTGCCAATAATCCTAAAAACCATTCATTCCTCTGAGAACTGGTTATACTTCCTTTGCATGGGGCCACCAAGATGATCACTCCAAAGTTTCCAACAGTAAGAGAGTAATACAACCAAGCAGGGAGCTTGCTTATGAACAAGACTATGAAGTGATAACCAGAGGATGCTGATCCATGTGGCCCACTCTCCCCCAGATAGGGCCCCCTTCCACACCTCTGCACTCTTGAAAGTGTTGAAAATGTCTTGAAATGTCTTATCAACACAAAGCTTGAAGACAAGTTTCCCTAGTTCTTCCCCCAAAGAAACCTGGAGGCAACATTGGAGTTGATATTTGATCCACAACAATGACAAAACATGGTTTCTAGGTACTAGTAAATTTTGGTTTAAAATAGTTTGAACTCAACCGAAGCGATGCTGAAGGTCACTCTCCACAGGCTCGGATGAGCCTCACCCTCAAGGAAACCTGCAGAAAAACCCAGGTATGTGGTACATGTGACTTGAATCTCCAAGCTCTCTGGGAATGGGAATGGACCTCCTTCCCCCCAGCTCCCAAGTTTACCAGTAGCTTGGCAGTCACACCCACAAATTGCCTTTGATGCCATATAATCTCATCAATGGTCAAGATCCAGAGACTCTGAAATAAAGCTCTTGGAAGGGAGCAACATAGGCCTTATCCATGAGTACATATGTTCAATAATCATATTCTAAATTTCAGAATTCCGAGAGTGACCTCTCAAACTCTACCTCACTGATGTATCAAAAGCAGCACACAGTTGTTTGGGTTTAACATTTGTAATCTCTTATACAAGGGCTTAATGGCACCAGGATGAAATACAACAATCTTCACACTCTTTCATCATACAGTGGTGAGAAGGTGCATGGTGGTGGAATTGGTGCTTGAATATTAAATGTAATGAATCACTGTGAACAACTTTATAAAAAGAAAATAAAATTTAAAATAAACAAATACATAAAATAAAACAGTTTGGTACTATCTTATTTAAGTTGAACATATGCACACCTATATTTTTTCTTTGGGCTGATGTAGAAAATCAACACAAATTTGATGTCTTGGTAGAATAGAAATTTATAACATCACCATTTCTGAGACCAGGAATCTGAAATCAGTTTTTTGACACCATGGGGCTGGCAGGGCAATTACCTTCTCTTGTGCCTAGAGTCAAATTTCTTTCTGCCTCCTCCTTAGAAGTATACTTGTGATGCATTTAGAGCTACTGGGATAGATTATGTGATGCATTTAGAGCTACTGGGATAGATTATGTTACTCTCCTCAAGATCCTTGCTCACATCTTTAGACTCTTTCCTATGTAAAGTATCAGCCACAGATATAGGAGAGTAGCTGTATACATATCTTTGGGGTCCATTCTCAGCCTACTATAATACCTTTGCACATTTCATACATGTTATGTCACTTCTCTTGCTTTGAAGCACTCCTGCCTAAGTGTACTAGCAAACATGAACAAGAATGTTTACAAGTTTGTTTTCCAAAATGCACACACACAGCCCCTCTCCTCCCCTCAGGGAACAAACTGAAAATCATCCAGATATCTATTGAGATATGCAAGTGGGTAAGTGAGGCATATTCACACACCGAGAAAGTTATCCATCTGTGGAAATGACTGGTTCATGGCTACAGGAGACACCACAGAGAAGCACAAGAAACAATGGTAGGTGAAGAAGCAAATCCTGAATTACTAGTTAGTGGCACCACATGGCATGATCGTGGTTTTATAAAATTTGAAACATAGACCAGATATGTGGCTTAATGGCAGAGTACATGCTTTGTATGTATGAGGCTCTGAATTTGATCCCTGATGACTGAAAAATGAACCAATCAGCCCAAACCTCGTAATCAATATTTTCAAAGTTTGTAAAATGACAAGTACAAATATGTGGTAAAACTATGATTTTCTTTTAATTCTCAGACAAAATTCAGGATGGCAGTCAATTTGACATACATGGTGGTGGGGAGGGAGTTTGAAGAAATGGAGCAAATAGGAATGAATCTTAAGGAAGAATCTGGGAGGACAAGCCAGGTAACTTGAAGCACAATGAAGATGTTTTACCGCTTATGATGGGTAATGAGTCCTTAGGTGTTCATTTTTTTGTGTGCTTTACAGCTTACATGTTACAAATGTCTTTCCCTGTATAAAGTAACTAATTTAAACAACACCTAGGAATTTAGCATCATTTGTGAGGCATTTGTCATAGTTAAGTGTACAGACTCACACTCGCTATAAGAAAACTAAGGATTCATGTGGTAGGAATAGAAAAGCATATGGATTTGAAATCGCCTAAGAATCAACTATTCCGTCTTGGTTTTTGTCTATTAAAAGCCTTGAGACAGTACCAGGGTTACAAGGTTTGCCTTGTATGCAGTGACTGATCCCTGGCAGTGCATATGGTCGACAGAGTACCAGCGGGAGTAACCTCTGAGCACAGAGCCAGTAGGAAGGCCTGAGCACTGATGGGTGTGGCCTAGACCCTCCACCTACCTCCAAAAATTAATGGCCTTTTAAGTTTTTACAAAATTTTTTTTAATATTGTGGGGCCACGTCTGGTGATGCTGGCGGTGAGACACTCAGTGCCAGGGATGAATTTAGGCTACCACTTGAGTCACAAACCAGTTTCTGCTTCTTAGCTTTTTTGTGATACCAATGATCTAATTCAGGGCCTCAGATAGGCAAATAAAGTGTTCTGCTGCTGATGGGGCTGGAGCAATAGCACAGCAGGCAGGGCATTTGCCTTAAACGTGGCCGACCTGAGTTCAATCCCCAGCATCCCATATGGTTCCCTGAGCACTGCCAGGGGTATTTCCTGAGTGCAGATCCAGGAGTAACCCCTGTGCATGGTCAGGTGTGACCCAAAAAGCAAAAATAAAAGTGTTCTGCTGCTGATGTACATTCCAGGTTCTTTGTGTTTTGTGTCTTTGTTTATATCTAGCAGTGCTTGGGGTGGCTCTAGTGGGTGCACAGGTACCAGAGATCTAATTTGGGTCTCCAGGATGCAAGGCATGTGTTCCAGCCCATTGAGCTATCCTCCCAGCTCTATTTCTTAACTTGGACCTTAAGACTCTGAGCAAGAAGAATCTTTTTGATTTATTGGTTGTCATCTACTATGAAGACCATTGGTAGGTTAGACAGCTGGCCCAACCATGTATGACCATCAGGTAGTGAACTTCATTGTACCTCCAATTTCATGGGTTATTTTTTAAATAAAAAAATAAAGACAAGGGGCTGGAGCAATAGTACAGTGGGAAAGGCGGTTTGCCTTGCACATGGCTGAACTGGGTTCAATTCCCAGCATTCCATATGGTCCCCTGGGCACTGCCAGGAGTAATTCCTGAGTGCATGAGCCAGGAGTAGTCCCTGAGTATTGCTGGGTGGGACCCAAAAAAGTAAAAAAGAAAAAAATAAAAACAAAAATAAAAACAAAAAACAGTAGTATGGAGTCAGTGGAACTGGTAAGCTCTGCTACATGCTCATGCAAGGCAATTTCTCCTTTCCATAGCAAAAAAAGTGTGCCTGATAACCTTCTAGCATAACTCCAATATAATATGTGTAACATATAGTCTCTGTCATCTCCCAACAGACTTGTAGCCAAAAGCAAGTACTTGGGGCTGGAGCGATAGGGTGTGGATAGGGTGTTTGCCTTGCACACAGGCGACCCAGGTTCAATTCCCAGCATCCCACATAGTCCCTAGAGCACCACCAGGACTAATTCCTGAGTGCACAGCCAAAAGTAACCCCTGTGCATCGCCGGGTGTGACCCAAAAAGCAAAAAACAAAACAAAACAAAAAGACAACTGAAAGCAAGTACTCTTAATGGCATCCAGGGGCAACGCTAAGGGCCAGAGAAACAGTTCAATGCGCTGTAGTACATACTTTACAGGAGGCCTGAGTTCAATTCCTGGCACTGCATGGTCCCTGTGTATCATTAAAAGCTACCTCAACACTAAGTCAAAAGTGGCAGCTATACCCAAATTCAATCCTTAGAACTATGCAACTCCAGCACCACTACTCCTGAGCAGTAACTGTATTGCATAGGTGGGCCTGAACTTTGAGGAGTGGTCCCTGTGTCCAGCACTGCTTGGGAGCTGCCCACCCTTTTCCCATCAGGCAGCTCCTTGGGCTCAAAATGAAGCAACTGTCTATTTCTCTACCAATTTTCTGCTGCGGCTGCTGCTTCTCATCATTCTGTTACTGAGAGATTCCAAGCAAAATGTAACCAACACTACATATACACACATAGGGGAAAATCCCCATACAGTATACACCAACACTAGCAACTCCAGCAGTAACTAAGTACAGATGGAGACAGCGGCTCTTATTTCTGCAGTAGACCACATGTGGTATTTATCATTTTCCTCCTACAAAACCACACTGTGTTTGCTTTGACCAGCATCACAGCCACTCAGGGCTCTCAAGTCTGTGACATCCGCAAGTCTGTGACTTTGATGGCCAAGATAGTTTCAATGACTTGAAACAGTTTTAGGCTTCAATTCAAGCTTGGCGTGTTACTAGAACAGCTATGTATGTCTTCCTGTTTTAACAAAGGTAAATTGTAGGGGTTGGTTGCCAGGGAAGCCAGAGTCAAGAGAGGGTGGGACTTTTAGCCCTAGCCCCTGAGTTTCAGGAAGGAAAAAGGGGCTAGAGGTTTAATTCAGTTCCCCAGGATTGATAAATTAATCAATTATGCCTGTGCAATGGTTTCGATGATCACCACAGAAATGGGTTTTAAATAGCTTCCAAATGACTGTGTGAAGATTTGTGGGAAATGGCACATTTGGAGAGGATATGGATGCCCCAGTCTTTACCTGCTGCTTCTTTTTCCATCTGATTGTTCCTAAGGCCTTTGTAAGAAATCAGCATCCAATGAGTAAATAGGTTTCCCAATTACCAGTGATTTGCTTTAGTAAAAGACTGGAATCTGAGTAGAGTGCCCTGAAGTTTTTGATTTATAGCCAGTTCCTGTCAGTGAGAAGTCCAGAGCACTGCCGGGGCTTGCCACTAGCATCTGAGGATAAGGGGATCTTGACAGATCTGCGGAAACAGAGGCTCTCCCCAAGAGTGTCGGATTTAAGCTGAATTCTCAGACATTTTTCTGGGGTGTGAAAACAGCTTGTTGAGGGGAGAAGCGTCTATTCACACAACAGAAATTTATCTCAAGATATCAGTACAATTTTCTTCTTGTTTTTTTTTTAATTGAGTGTGGTGAATATGTCTTCTTAAGAGATGCCTCTGGATTCCATCTTTCCTCACTAGTCAAGGAAGAGAACATAGATAACAGAAAATAAGTCAAAACAAAACACAGAAGCACTGACTCACAGCAGCACTGAATGCTCTTCCTGCCACTGTGAACGGACTCAATGAATGAAATAAAAGAGAGCAACACACGTGGGGTTCTCCCCAGGGAAAATGATTTGTAGCTCATTTTACCTTTGTAGCTGAAGCGATAGCACAGTGGGTAGGGCATTTGCCTTGTAGGCAGCCGACGTGTCCCACCCGAGTTCTATTCCTCTGCCCCTCTTGGAGAGCCTGGCAAGCTTCCTAGAGAATCTCGCCTGCACGGCAAAGCCTGGCAAGCTACCCGTAACATATTTGATATGCCAAACACAGTAACAAGTCTCACAATGTTACCTGGCCCGCTCGGGCAAATCGATGAACAACAGGATAGTGACAGTGACAGTGACAGTGACAGCCTGCTGGATAAGAAAATTAGCTCCTCAAGAAAAACTGGTCCAAAAATCAGAAAAAAAAAAGAAAAAGGAAAAAGAAAGGAAAGACAGAAAGAAAGAAAGAAAGAAAGAAAGAAAGAAAGAAAGAAAGAAAGAAAGAAAGAAAAGCAAAATTGGGGTTTTCAACTGAAAGCTCATGTACTTGGCAACCCACCGAAACAAACCTTATTTTGCAGGATAAAGGGTGGGGGTTGTGCAAATAAGGTAAGATACTTCACTGTCCTTAGTCAAGAAGCTGATCTTTTGAAGTTCCTGTCAGGCTCAACTTGTCTTCCCATGAGGTTTTCTTCCCTGCAGTTTTCTAGAATGTTCCTTAAAGACCATCAACAAGAAACTTTGAATTTATGCCTTGAATTTCTAGTTTCCCTGATGTAAGCCACATTTCTGACGTAGCCTGATACCTACTTAGCTTGTTTTTAAATTTGCTTAATGCCTAGGAATCTCTACCTCTAATTTCTCTCAAGCTAACAGGTAGGATCTGCTATTACTTTGCTATGTGACCTTGAACAACGAAGTTGATTAGTCTCTTCTTCCTTAAAGAATAGATATGACACTTAAAGAATTTTTGGCATAAAGGCAGCATTTATCTCTTGTTCTCCCTCCTTTAAATAAGACATAGCCTATCTAGGTTTCGGTTTCTCAGTGTCTGAACATGGCAACAACATCTCTTTGATCAATGACATCAGTGGAATCCAATAACATTCTTGAATCCATATCATGGGCAAAACATTTTTATACTCTATCTAGGGAAAAATAAAAAGATAAATGAAAAATTTTACTGAGTTTTTGTTAGTTTTTTGGGTTTTTGTGTTTGTTTGTTTTTTTTTTTTGGCGAGGGGTGGGGTCGCACTTGGCAGTACTCAGTGGGTGATTACTCTGGGTTTGTTGTTCAGAGATCGCTTCTGGTGGTGCTCCAACTTTAGAGAACCACACAGTGCTGGAGTTTGAAACTAATAAAGCATGCACTCCAGCCTATTGAGCCGTCTCCTGAGCGCCGAGTTTTCTACTTGAAACATACTATAGAATCACCATGAGAAAGAGGTGATGGCAAGCATGGTTAGAAAAATCCAAGGCTGCATGCAAGGAAGCGGCTGCATTCCCAGGTCCACTACCTGGTTTATATGAACAGGGACAGATTATCTGATTATTGGACAAACTCTTTACTTGCTAGCACTTTCATGTTTGAGAAGTATGTTTCCTTTCTTAAATATAAAAATAACTGAGTTGGAGAGAAACAGATCGAGAGGCTGAGCACATGTTTTCAGTCCCTAGGTTAGATCCCTAGCACCACCTGGTTCCCCAGCACCAGACGTGACTCCCAAATGCTGAGCTGGGAATAGCCCCCAGTCACTACCTGGTGTTACCCCAAAACTATATATATATATGTAAATATATTTTACATGTGTAAATATACATATACAAGACTTAGAGTGATCTTTTAAAGGAATCAAATTTAGTGAATTAAAAATTTTAAGAAAGAACCTAGATTATTTGCATAATGAAATAGGTATATAAGATGATTCTCATTATCAGGGGAAATTTTTGGAATCAAGCTTCTTGAGCATTTGCACAATCAGGAATAACTTGGGGCCTTATGGAAACAGAGCTATTGAACACAGTCTTGGACAGAGTCTGAATCTGCCTTTCTGGACAAACCGCTTTAGAACATGATGATGATGATGATGAGGATGATGAGGATGATGGGGTTGATGATGATGACGACGATGATAGTTAGCAGTGATGGGAATCGAGTTCAGGGTGTCACACAAAAAGTAAACGCCCTCCTGTTGAGCTTCATCTCCAGGCAGCTCTGAGTCTGCATCTGGGGAGTTTCCAGATAAAGCAAACTCTGCCAGTGCTGAGCACTCTGGGCAGGATTGAGAATTTAGAGTATAGAGGAGTATAGAGACTCCTTTGAGAATGTGGAAGAGGCATAGATTCACTTTATAGCAAAGTGCATAAACATAGACATAAACAAACGGTTGCAAAGATTTAGTGTGTCCCTGGACATTATTCTTAGGCCAGATTTATTAGGACCACCCATCAATTTGTTTTTGACAAGGTAGTGAAACAGATCTTTGAATAATAATGCTTCATCTGTTGAACACCTACTATGTGCACTGTGCTAAATATAAACATTACAATAAACCTATGTACTGAGTCATAGCATAACCATTCTCATTTTATAATTAAGGAAACTGTTACATATATTCCTCCCCATAATTTTTATTGAGGTATAGTGAATTAAAATACTATTCATTTTACTTCTCATGCATACACTCTTCCAAAGACAAAAAATTTAAGTAATTTGCTCAAGGGTATTCAATCAGGAGCCTGAATCCTAAGCACAGGTGTTTGATTACTAAACTGCAATCTTAATGTGTAGTGTTACTTTGAAGAAAGTCATTATATTTTATTAGGAAATGGAGATTTTAGTTTTGATAACACAGTATTAGAATTACCTGTTAAATATAGTAGAAAACAATGTTTGTGTTCCATCCTAGAAATCTGAACAAAATATCAGGGGACTGATACTGGGTCTCTGATTATTTTAATGGGCAAAGTTTGAGCATCATTGCCACAGATTTTACAATGGCAGTATTTTTAAAAAGTTAAATGATGGGCAGGAGATGTACAGTAAGTGTGGTGATTGCCTGGCATGCAACTCTCTGGGGTTGGATCCCATATTGTCTCCCGAGCCTTACTAGGAGTAAGCCCTGAGCATAGTTCACGTGTGTCCCCAAATCAAACCAAAACAGAAAGTTAACTAAAATTCACTATATGAGAAAATCTGAAAGGGCTCTGGGGGTTAGGAACTTCCTAGAAATGTATTTTTGGTTGAGACAAAATGAGGAAGAAAAACATACATCTTCAAATTTTCTCCTTTGTAGTGCCATCAGGAGTATTTTATAATGCAGTCTTTGTAATTTAGAAGGGTGTAGATTCCTCCTTAAAAGTAACTCACGAGGCTGGAGAGATAGCACAGCGGGTAGGGCGTTTGCCTTGCACGCAGCTGACCCAGGTTCGATTCCCAGCATCCCATATGGTCCCCTGAGCACCGCCAGGAGTAACTCCTGAGTGAAGAGCCAGGAGTAACCCCTGTGCATCGCCGGGTGTGACCCAAAAAGCAAAAAAAAAAAAAAAAAAAAAGTAACTCACATACTGAGTTTACTGAAAAAGGGGGTGAATGAAAGGGGTCCCTGGGACATTGATGTATGAAAGGGATGTGGTGTTCAGGTGATGTTTGCATGAAGTTAAGTATTGCAAATCACAGTGGGTACTTCAGTAAAAATGGAAGGGGGGAAGGAATTCATATTACCAAAGGCACATAAGGAATTGTTAAATTAAACAGGTAATAATTTTGGACCTGTAAGAATAGAGGCCAAAATATAAACCTTACTCCCTGCCTCCATTTTCAGACCAATTAGAACTGAGAGTAATAAAACTGAGAATAAAATTAAATTGAGAATAATAAAAACTAAAGGGGTGGAGAGCCCAGCTTGACTCTCCCCAAAACTCCTGCTTTACTTGTTCATTTGTTTATTTAGACAATTTTCAAAAAGATACTACATGTGCTTTTGTTGTGCCAAACAGCTCTGGGTGCAGGGAATACAATACTAAAGGAGGTCAACTTTCTTTGCTGGAGGAGATCAGCTAACCAGCCCTATGGACATAGAGATGGGGGTGAGGGGAGCACCAAGAGAGCATCTTGGGGAGCGAGGGTGAGATGGATGAACAGAAAAGACATTAGAAAGTGAGAAAAAGCTGGTTTGTTATGATTCCTAAAAGATGTGGAGATAAATTAACTGTTTACTTAGATTTTGTATTTGTTTCCGTGCTCAGAGAACCATGAAGTACCAGGAATGAATGCTTGGGTCTCCTGCATGCAAAGCCTGTTTTGCATGCATTTAGCCCATTGACCTATCATTCTGACTACCCAAGATTGTTTTTGAAGAAAAAAATTTATCTTTAAGAAGGCAATATTTTACATGTAAATAACTACTGAATCTCTGGTGATTTTCTTTATTTATATATTTTTATTGAATCACTGTGAGAAAGACCCTTACTAAGCTGTTCATGATTAGGTTTTAGTCGTACAGCGTTCCAGTGTTCATCCCTCCACCAGTGTCCATTTCCCAGCATCAGTGTCTCCAGTTTCCCTCTCATCACCCCCCCCCTTCCATCCACAGTCTACCTCTATGGCAGGTGCTTTTCTCTCCGTCTCTCTGTCTCTCTCCTTTTGGGAACTATGGTTTGCAATACAGATACTGAAAGGTTATCAGGAACATCCCTTTACCTACTTTTAACACTCAGTTCTTGTCCAGCGTGATCATTTCCAACTATTACTATCATCGTATTCTATCTTACCTACCCTCTGCTCCCCACACACTTGTGGTTGATTCCAACCATTGACTAGTCTTACTAACCCCTGTTTTCCCTGGCCATGTATATTAGTCTTCTACTATATGTATTTTATATTTATTGTATAAATATAATTTGTGAACATCCTAGAGAAAGGAAGTGATGATCACCAGGCGTGTATTTACTAAGTTGTGGTAAATTTCTTCATAAACCCCATTTCTTGGGTAGATTAAGGAACCATGGTAGACACTGGGTTGAGTGGGAGGAAAGGAAGTAGAAAACAATGGATGTGGAATAAGAGAAATCTCTATTTTTGAAAAACAAATGTGTCTATAGCATGTATCAATCTGACATTTACTAGGCAATTGCATTTATGCTGTTGTATTTCATCACAATAAGCCTATTAAGAAAATATGTCTTTTCCCCAAACAACATAAAACACAGCTTAACACTTAAAAAGTCTTTAAGAAGGACAATATTTTGTCAGAGTGGGGTTATCCTTACTAGAGGCCCTAACTCTATCCCTAGAGATTCATCTTTTTAATGTTTTTTTTTTGCCACCATTCTCTTTGTGTTTATATATTGTCCCAGTGTTGACAGAAGATGTTCTTCTTAATAGTCTATATCAAAGCCTAAAGAGGGGCTGGAATCCATTAATGCACATGAGAGGAAAGATAACACTAACAAAATGGGGATAATCACAAAAATGGATATGCACCTAGATATATGTTTCCCTTGAGATTCGTGTTCGTATGAAGCCTTTCCTAGCTCAAATGCCATCAAGTGAAGAAGCAATTATCATTAATCAGAAAAGATTAAATGGGAAAGTGGGAAATTAAATGAGAAAATGTTTGCATTCCCGGGTCCCCCAAATACCCTAACACGATCACGACCACCCTGTTGTTCTTCAATTGCCTCGAACAGGTTCCAGTAACGTCTCCTTTGTCCTAACCTTGAGATTTTTTTTAAAAGTGCCATATTAAAAGTTCTTCCCTAACACATAAAACCAAAACTGACTCCAGCATCGAATATAAAGCATGAACATTACATATACACAGCCAGTTATAAAATGCCCAGGAAAGACCATAGCAGTGCCCAGCTAGCTGCTCATTGTGGGTGGGTGTTGTCAGGAGAAGGGGTGATGCAAAAACATCTTGGGAATGCTGTGTTTGGTTCTCATTCCTTGTCATAAAAGTGAATACTCTGTTCAGATTTTTTTGTTGGCAAAGACAGTTCTCAATGTTGATCTTTTAAAAAAGCAAAGGAATGGAATGCAAACTTTCAAAGAGTGACAGATGCACTTTTAAAATTTTTTAATTTTATGTTTATAAAGTTGTTCACAATATTTGATTACATTTAATATTCAACACCAGTCCCACCACCATTAGACTTTCCCATCATCATATTTCCATCCTGAACCCCAAACCCTGCCCTCAAAGCAGAACCAAAATAATTTTTGTATTGCTTGTTGGGGCTGGAGCGATAGCACAGAGGGTAGGGTGTTTGCCTTGCAAGTGGCCGATGCGCTGACCTGAGTTGGATTCCTCCGCCCCTCTCAGAGAGCCTGGCAAGCTACCGAGAGTATCTCGCCCACACCGCAAAGCCTGGCAAGCTACCCATGACGTATTCGATATGCCAAACACAGTAACAATAAGTCTCACAATGGAGACGTTACTGGTCCCGTTTGAGCAAATCGATGAACAACGGGAGAACAGTGCTACAGTATTGTTTGTTATCAATAATCCACTAAGAATGAGACAAAGTTGGTTTCTTGGAGGAAAGTGTGTGAAAACTGTTAAATTCACCCCGCAGCCACTAAGCCCTTCAATAAGAGATTAGTGACATGTTGTTAATGGTTGAGTCTTGTGTGCTCGTATCTGTTTAAACATATTTCTCCTAAGATTGGTTGTCTTCTACTTTAAACCCAATCAAATGTGGTGTGCTACTCTTGATTTATCAATGGTGTAAAGTATGAGATGTCAGGAATAAACTGACTCATGGTGAGGCTTGTCCGGGCCTTTGGAGAGCAGCTGTGAGCATGGCGGCGGTTGTGTTCTGGAGGTTTTTGGCTGCTGGGGCTGGCTCCATTGGGTTGGGGACGGGCCTTATCTGTCCCCCTCCAGGTTGCCCTGAATGAACCAGTCTGGCTTCAGGTTGGGTGGCATGGCTATGTGTATCATTTTATGCTCTCTTCAGAGAGATCTATGAAACAATAGATGCACTCTTGCTTGCATGACAAATTTGCTCATCTTTACAGCCCACTGCAAAAACTATGACTTGCTCTCTACTTTTAAGTGACTCTTTTCAGCATATCACTATGCATTTTTAGTGATTTTTCTTTGCCTCCACATTTAGCTACAAACTGTCCTAATTTATAGAACCGTCTCTTTCACTAATCTCCAATGCCAGTTCCTATTTCCCACTGATGTCAGAAAATGTCATTTATTTTGCCTTTGTGCTCAAACAATTATACAACCCTCAAGGTCTATTCTCCCTCAGCACTTTTTTTCTATAAATTGTCTTATTCAGGGCTTTTCAGTTTCAAGAACTAGAAGTTCAATTGAGTTAGACTGAGACACTGTGATTTACAACAGTGTTATGTTTTAGGGATACAATGCCACTGTTCCACACCCATTCCCAGTGTGTCAACTTCCCACCAGTATATCTTAAGTCTCTTTCCAATTCTCCCTTCCCTCCAAGTAGACTCAGGTCTCTAGCCAGACTGCCAGGGACTGTTTGCACTGGCTATTATCTACTGTTTTGCACCGTTTCTTTATATCCCACACATGAGTAAGATCGTTTGGTGTTTTGTCTTCACTCTGACTCACTTTGCTCAGCATAACACCCTCAAGTCCCATCCAAGTTCCAAGAATTCTACTGTGTACATAGATTACAGTTACTTTATTCACTGTTGTTGGACACTTGGAATGTTTCCAGATCTTGGCTATTGTAAATAGTGCTGCAATGAAAATAGGAATGCAAATGTATTCTCAAATTAATGTTTTTGTGTTCCTGGTAGTGATGGCAAGGAGTGGAATTACTGGTCACACAGATGCTTTATTTTTAATTTTTAGTCTGCTCACTCTAGGTAAAATATTTGATGCAAAATAATGATTTACTTTGGAGATACAGAAATCAATATACTCTTTTTTAGCTTTTATTTTTATCACATTCAATATTCCAACACAAATCTCACCACCATTGTACCTTCCCACCACCATTATTTCTAATTTTCCCAACCACCACCCAAGCCTGCCCCAATAATAAGCCCTAGATAATTTGATAATGCTTGTTATGAATAGTTCACTATAAATGATCAAAAAGATTTCCTCAGAAGAAAGTGTGTCAAGATTGTTGTATCTGGAACCATGAAGCCCTTGTATAAAAGATTACTAACATGTTACAGGTTAAGCCTTGTGTGTTAATATTTTCTCAATCGATATTGGTTACCTTCTTCTTTATATCCCATCCAATGTGGTGTACTACTCTTAGTATATCGATGGTGTAGAGTTTTGTGCTCCAGGAATTCTAAAATTTTGAATAGGGTGATACAGCTGGAGTTAAATTTTTAACTGGATGGTGACTGTGAGATCTGGATGCATCTCTGCAGCTTGTTGATCTCTTTCAAGATTTATTCGTGAGTCTCTAGATCATGGCTGGTTAATGAACTCATATGGCATCAGTTCATGGGCATGACTGCCAAGCTCCTGAAAAAAACAGGAGGACCAGGGAGTCACCCACCCCTGAGTTTGTGAGAGCCTGGAGATTTGGGTTACAAAAGCTGCATACCTGAGTTTTTCAACAGATCTCATTCCTGAATGAGTTTCATCCTGAGCCTGTGAATTCTGGCTGTGAGCAGGGCAGCGATTGTGTGTGTGTGTGTGTGTGTGTGTGTGTGTGTGTGTGTGTGTGTGTAGATTTTTGCCTGCCGGGGATCTGTTTGGATAGGTGGACTCACCTGCCACCGTGGCTCCAGGGTGCCCCAGATAAGACTTAGCCTGGTACAGGGTCTGGAGGCATCTCTCAGAAATCACGATATTCCGTAAGAAGGTAATTGTCTGCCATTGAGTCAGGAGGTGGGGTCAGGTAGGGGTGATAGGAGGGATATTGGGGACAATGATAGTGGAAAATGCACACAGGGGGAGGAATGGGTGTTTGATCATTTTATGACTGAAACTCAATCATGAAAGCTTTGTAACCGTATCTCACAGTGATTCAATTAAAAAAATCAAGATATTCTTGAGAAATATGATGACTATTTGAGACACTCCCCTCCCCAGCTCCCACAAACAAATGAAATCTAAAGATAGCTAGTTGCTGGAGTTTTAGCAGTTCAACATTATAAAGACCATGGACACTACTTACAAAGTGGCCGCTGTAGCTCTAAACATCATGTCCATATTCAAGGAAAGTAGAAAGGGAAGGAAATCCAGTAAGTCAGTTTTTTCCTTTGATTAGGAAACCAAAAATTTTCACAAAATTTTTCGATTGCGAGTGTGCTTCCGCTTTTACGCTTACAGAACTCGTGTCACATAGCCCTTCCTAAAGGAAGTGAAAATTGGGAAATTTATAAAAGTAATATTAAAACATGGATAAAAATAAGATTGATCACCTAGCAGAGGCAAAAAATGTGACTAGGCAATTGACACAGAATTCATCTTTGGTAAAGAAATTTAGGAAAAAATGCCAAACATTAGAGATCAGGAAAAACAGTGAGGCTGCACTGAAATACTCATAGTATCTATTAATCCAAACATTCAGGAGGCTGCAAAAACAATTTAAGGATAGTCTATTTATTTATGAGCAATGAATTGTCATTGAGGGTACAGATTTTTAGCCAGATACCCAAAATAGGTCTCAAGGAAGTACAGAGATTGAGGATTCTCACAGAGAAAAAATGTAAGGAATCAGGATAAGGTAATGGGCAGATGAAGAGGTTACAAAGTACAATATCACAAGCCGGTAAAAGTTCACTTTTTCAGTTCTTCCAAACTGGATATTTTTATTCATGCCAAATTACTGGAATGCTGGTGGATTCAGTTTAAAGAAGACACACAGCTGTTTTGCTGTGGCTTCCCAAGCATTGATGGATATGCCCTGTATTAAAGTAGCTCCAACAGGGGCTCAGCTCAGTGGCTTAAAGGGCCTAGACGAGTACCAGGCCAAGAGTTCATCAGTGCCTGTCCCCCAGACCCCAAACACATATACACACTTTGACCCTTAGCATATGGCCAGGCAATCCTGGCAGCCCCACTCACTCCCTGTGAGCTCCAGGGAGGGAAAATAAGGCCTGGGAGGGAGCTCAAAGGGCCGGAATGAAGACTTTGAATACATGAGCCCTGGGTTCAATCCTCATCACCCCTGGTCACTGAGCACCTCCAGAGAGTGAACTGTGCTGGTTTTCGGGCCTGAACATTGCATGATGTGGTCCCCCAAATAAACAAAATAAATAAAATGGCTCCAGTGATGTCAACTTTTCTCATACCCACTCAATGAGCAAAAATAAAGAAATCTCAGAAACAGGTATGGACTCATACCCACTGCTGCTGGTGGGTGGGGTGAACTGGTCTTGCTATTTAGAAATAGAACACGGGATTATTTGGTGAAGTTGGACGTGGGTGTGACCCGTGATGCAGCAGTCCCACAGCCAGCAGTCCCACCCCGTTTCCTGAGACTTGTACATAAATATTAACAGCATTCTTTATAGTAACAAAAATAACCCAGTGGCTCATGGTTAAAATGATATGCTCACATGACTGATCTACAATCACTGCAACAACACGATTAATCTGAAAAAAAAAAAAAAAACCAAGGGCAGGAAACAATGCTTTTTAAAGCTAGTAAATGAAAATGCTAATACATGTACACATATATATGAATATAGTGCTACCTTTCCTGAGGCACAAAATATAAATGAATAAAACAACATGTGAATTCAATGATACCCCAATCTCACTGTTTTGGGTGTTGAGCAGTGTAATCATAGTTGCTCATGGTAATATCCTGACTCATAACTTTTTCTTGTTTGTTCAGTGTTTGGGCCACACCCGATGATATTCAGGGGTTACTCCTGGCTCTGCACTCAGGAATCACTCCTGGCGGTGCTCAGGGGACCACATGGGATGCTAGGGAAAACCTGGGTCAGCTGTGTGCAAGGCAAGTACCTTACTTGTTGTACTCTCTTTCTAGTCCCCATCTGACTCATAACTATATAAACATCAGTATAAAATATTTCATATCTCATTTAATAAGGGAAGAAAACAAATTGTTGAAAAACCTTGGAGCTACACACAGTGGGGTTTAGGGGTTACTCTTGCTGGTGTCCAGCAGGCCATGTAGTGCTGGGGGTTGAACCTGGACTTTCCGAATGCAAAAACGCACTTCCAAAGCACACTCTCAGTTTGAACTCTCTCTCCCTGGTTCAGAAACAATAGATTTGACAATAAGTATAAAAATAATATTTTTCAGTAAGGCATATGTACTGAGGATATAGACACATTTTTATTGGTTTAGATGTTTTAATTATTTTAAGTTTACAATACCATTTGAGTATAATAAAAACTGTATTTGCTTCAGTGCAGGTAGGGAGAAAAAACACAAGCACATACAAATACTTAAAGGGAATTTCTTCTTCTGTACTTTGGAGATAAGAAGCCCTGTTAGAATAGCGTGAGATACTTCACAATAATACTAAGTTAAAGAACAGAGTCGTGGAGCAGTGGGACAAAAGTGAGATTATAAAAATAGTTAAGATAAAGAGGAAATGAAGGAAGGAAAGTATACTTTCCTTTTCAAGACAGTGATAAAACTGCTGAAAGGAGGAAATTAGTTTCTCTCTTCCTACAAGAATCTTGAGAGCAATTCTTTCCAGGTCTATTCTGTTTTTGTTTGACGTCTATGTTGCATACAAACCCTGAAAGACATAAGGTCAAGGACAAATTTAGTTAATCATTTGAGAAAAACCTGAGGTTTCATGGCTAGTTCTCAGACACACCAGAACCCACCCATAGGGGGTGCTAAAAGTGTTATTATTCCCCGTTTCCTTTTGTTTTCTGTTTTGAGTTTTGGATCACTTACTGGACATGGCTATTTGGGTGTGTGGGATGGATTCTGGGTTGGACACAGGCAAGGCAAGTGCCTTCACCTCTTGCTCACCCACTAAAACATCCTTTATTATGTTCTCAATTTTAAGGTTATTTAATTCACTTTAAATTCCAGTAATCACACTAGAAGCTCAACCTCACAAGAGGCCACAATAAAACAAAGCCTTAGAAACAATCCCCTATGGTAAAACAGAAGGATATTTCTTAGTCATTCTTTCAATTGAAGACTTCATTGCTTATAATCCATACACGGCACATACTCTATTTAAAATAACAGGAAATGACTTCATACTTGTTTTCTTAATTTTTTTTGACTTAATACTTTTTAATGCCCTTTGTTAATTTATTTTAAAAGCTATCATCTGTAAGTCCATCAAGGGCAAAAAAAAATGTTTCCTTTACTTCCTCCTCACCTAAGAAAATCTCTGTTGGTGTGGAAAGGGGATAGGAAAGAACAATGAAAGGTATCACCTCCCTCTGGAAGGTTTCAGAGTTTCTAGGAGGCACCCCCCTCCCCCCCAATTGCTCCTTGTGTTTTGCACACCAACAAAATTCTCTTCCAATATTCATTTAGCTACCAGCTAATACTGCCTAACTTGGCCTCCAGGTCCTGAAGGACAGAGATTTTTCTGTGTCTTCATCTCGCCACAGCTGTGCTGTGCACTGGATGTTGGCATATAATACAAGAATGGACTATACTGTGAAGAAATTCACTGATCAGGAAGGTGATTTTTTTAAAGCTTACTTTTGAAAAAGGCTTTTGGGGGAGAAAATGTTTATTTCAAGAGCAGTTTTATGAAAACTCCCTAGATCACACCTGGCATGCGGTCAAAAAATGAATGTGGAAGCTTTTGAATGTATACCTACTGCTAAGACACCACAAGTCATTTCAATTTACTGTGGCCTTGGAATCTGAGGGTCCCTGTAACTCTGGGAATAAGGTTAAGCCATGGAATCAGCAATGCTGCATCTCTCCTGGGTATAGATTGTTTAATCCTTTAAGATACGCAAATAAGAGGTGAAATCTAAATTTCACATTCCTTTTAATGAAAACCATGCTTCTTCAAACACAAGTTTTGCTCCTGTGGGATCACTGGGGCTGTAACTTCAGACTCCCCGAGGGTAATGTTATCGCTCCATTGGTTTCCAAGTGTTTCACAGGAAATGTGAGAAGTTTTCCATTTGCATTTTACAGCTCAGTGGAAGGAGGCTCAGGGAGGAAGGGGGGGGGGGGGAGAAAAGATATAATCAGTAACATCTGCAGGCCGCTTAATCTCGTAGGAAGCACTTTGATGTGTTCTTCCTAGCTTTCACCGTTTAGAACACCGGGAAGCGATGACTCTCGGCTCATCCCCCCCCACCCCAGTTTTAGGCGTTAGAAAGCCACAATTGCGAAATCTTCGCTAGAGTCCGCCCAGGCGGCAGAGGATTGCTCACTGTTGTTAAAGAAAAATCATCCTGGCACTTACAATAACGAAGACTTTATTGAAGGTGATTGCAAAGAGGAAAAAAAGTTGCACTCAAGTCTGCACGCGCGCGCGCACACACTCTCACGCACTCTCTCCCTGTAGGGGTGGGGAGAGGGGGCGGTCATGGGTGGAAAATTAGCTAAGAGGAAAAGTCCACGGTGGGGTGACTCAGGCCTAGGGTTGATAGATCAAAACGAGGGGATGAAAGTCACTCGGGTCTCCACGGATGGGTGATGACTTAGCGGGATCCTTGCCCAGTCTGGGGTCGGTCAGGCCGACCTGCTCGCCTAGGTGGAGGCCCAGACGGCGCAGAAGGTTCCGGAAGAGCCTAAACACACCGGCCAGGCAGGGAGGCAGAGTCCTGCTCGCCGCCGGCCCGGCACCCCCGGGTAGGACCCGGTCCCTAGGGAGTGGGGGGTGGCAGGCAAGCCCTCTCGGATGCGGGTGCGGGGTGGGCGGGAGAAGCGGGGGCGCCTACCTCTCCCGCCGCGACAAGCCAGCAGCCGCGGCCCGGCCCGGAGGCCCGCAACCCCGAGGCCCGGCCGGTCCGACGACCCCCGGGGAGCCGGCGGGTGCGAGCGACGGCCCCGGCCGCACGCGGGGAGGCGCCCCCACGCCCCGCCCCGCGAGCGCGCGTCCCGCTCGGGGAGGGGCGGGGCCCGCGCGCCCATTGGCCGCCGCGCGGGGTCGGGGGTTCCCCGCGGCGGCCGCGCGCCCTCCCCGCGAGGCCCGGCACAGGCCGGCGCGGCGCTGCCGGCGGGAGGGGCGAGCCCGCGTTCCTCCTCCAACGGATCCCCCCGTCCTTAAAGCGCCGGCCCGACGCCCCGCCTGCTGGGAGCGGGACTCTGCGCCGCGGGCAGCGAGCGACGGCGGGGCCGGGCCGGGAGCCGGCGAGCGACCGAGGCAGGCCGGAGGCCACCGAGCAGCCGCGGCGGGCGCGCCAGGGTCCGGGCCCCGTCCGAGCGGGTGGCGGGAGCTGCTGGAGCGGGGGTCGGGCGCCGTTGCCGACCGCCGGCGTCTGTCCGGCCAGAGACCGCCCCCTCCCCCCTCGGCAGGGAGGAGCCCCGACGCGGAGCCTCCGCCAGTGCCCCCGGCCGGGTTTCGGGACCAGGTGGCCCCCGCCCGCCGTCCGGACCGAGACCATGTTCGACAAGACGCGGCTGCCGTACGTGGCCCTGGATGTGGTCTGCGTGTTGCTGGGTACGTGCGCGCGAGCCCGGGGTGGGCAGCGCTGGCGGGCGGCTCTCTGCAAGGGGGCGTGTGTGCGTGCGTGTCTGTGCATGTGTGTGTGTGGGGGGGAGCAGGGCGGGGGAGACGTGCACGTCTGGGCTGCGGGAGACGCGAGGGGCGCCGGCTTTTGCAGCACGGGGCGGGAGGGGACCCCGCTTCGCAGCCTGCACCCCGGCTCCTGCGTGACCGCCGCGCTGCTGCCTGTCGCCCGCCGGGGCCCTGCGGAGCCCAGCCCTGCTTGGACGCTGCTCGCGCCGCCTCTGCGCTCTGCCCCCTGGCTGCCGTCTGTCTCTGTTTCCCCTGTTCTTCTACCCAGACCCGTTGCGGTGGCCGCCGCCGCCGCCGCCGCCGCCCCGGGGCGAACCCCCATCCCGGGGCGGGATTCTCCGCGCCCCCGTCCCTCCCGCGTCCCCCCACACCGGGGCCTGCGGCCTTCTCTGACCCGCGGGAACGCAGCGTAGTTTTCCATCTATAAAAGGCTAGAGCACTCCTAATTAGCAGGCGTTCCGAGGTTGCAAATTGTCAGGTTGCTAGTAGGTGCGAGGGTGCCAGGTTTCTGCCTGCAGGTCTGCAGCGGCTGGCGTGTCTTGGGGCGGGGGGGGGGGGGGGGGGGGGGGCGAGCGCCCGCGCTCCAGACTTGCCCTGTCCGTGCCCCGGGGTAGCTTTCCATCGTTCCCATTTTCAGCCTCGGGTAGACCGAGCCCGTGAGCAGCACCGGGCGTTCCCGGGCTGCAGCGAGCCGGCCCGGAGTCCAGCTGGAAGAGCTCAGGTCTGGGCTGGCTGCAGCCTCTAGAAGCCAGAGTCCGATAAGGCGAGGGCAAGAGGAGCGTTCACTCCCCCCCCCCCCACCACCACCCTTTTGCTGTGAACCGCATCGTGTTGCGAGCTCTTCGCTTGCTCAGAAAAACAAACCATAAATGAGCAAGATGAGGACCTGAGTAGTGGGGTGGAGGCGTCCTGGTATTAGTCATAGCCAGTTCTAGGGTTGCAGGTGTGTGCTTTTAGCATCAACAATGCAAGGCTGCAGAAGGACCTCTCTAGACACTAGAAAGCCCCTCCCCGTCTCCCCCACCCCACCGACCCCTTCCCTGTCCTAAATAGGATCAACTAAACATTCAACTACCCTTGCGGTCGTGTTTTCTTATAAGTTGTGTTCTCTCTTCTCTCTCTCTCTCTCTCTCTCTCTCTCTCTCTCTCTCTCTCTCTCTCTCTCTCTGCCTTTTTGCTGACTAAAAATTTCCCTCCTTATTGGGGGTAGAGGGGAGGACTCCCAAGCGGTGCTCAGGAGCACCAGGGGCTGGGCTGAGATTCTTGGCCAACCAGGTCAGTGATGCCAGGGCCTCACCTGGACCACCGCGGTGGTGCTGGATTGGGCGACTTCCAGGGCTGCACCCCGCGAGATTCTTGGGGCACAATGTGGTGCTGGAGATCGAACCCAGGTCCTATCTCCCGCTGTACTATCTCTCTATCCAGCCCAGAAATATTACTGTTGATCCAGAAATTTCCTGCATAGCTCCCCAGTGAACTTTAGGTGTAAAATTTAGGAAAAGGGAAACAGCTTTCACAGAAACACACTTCAGTTGTAAGACATATAGTAATTCCATTAAAATATATTTATAATGAAAAGTTGACATTTGATCGTATTTATTAAGCAGTGTTTTAGTGTAATACTCAGTTTTAGCAGGACTTGTTTAATTTAGTGTAGAGAAGGAAAAATAGTGTATCATAAGGACATTTGATAATTCTATTATATTGGATATTAACCTGTTATTTTCATATATTGAGTAGTCAGTATGACATATCTCCTCCTACCTTGTAGTAGTTAATTTAATAAAAGCACAGAACAAAACAAAAAGCATGCTTTTTTTCCTTTAGACCAGACATCACTCTAGTGTGTACTAAGTACTGAGTAATTTCAGTGCTGCATTGTGACCTGAAAGTTGTAGAATTGGTGATCATTCTCAAAAATATAATATTGTGTTTGTAATTTTAAATGTCTTTGATGTTTGTGGGAGAAGCTTGTTTGGGGAACATCACTTGATCACTTGATCCCCCGTTATTTGTCGAATTACTCGAGCGGGTGCCAGTAACGTCTCCATTTATCCCTGTTGCGTCCTAGCGTAGCCCAATGGCATCTGTTCATTCTAGGAACATGCAGAGCCTCAAACCGATCATTCAGGGGAACATAGATATTAAATATATTATTAAAAGAAATGTGAATTTTTGGAAACATGTTTGTGCTTTTGTTTCTTTGAAAGTAATTGGTAAACCCAAGATTTCTTTTTTTTTAAATAGAAAGTGAAGTGCTCAATTAAAATTTGGTATATAAGATGACATTAGATTTAATAACATCTCCCAGTTACAAACAGCAGTTAAGGAGAACATGCTGCTAGAGATGTAAGAATTTTTCATCTTGAGTTTTGTACGACAGTATATTTATTTATATCTAATATATATCAAACATACTTTCTTGTTAATATGAGTCTTTGTAAATTTAGATTTTATTTACCCTACCTACAGCAGGGCGTTGGCAGCCTAAAACCATAACAGCTCAGTGAGGGTTATCAACTTGCATTAACTTTTTTCTTTTTCTGTGGGAAATCTACAAGAATCAACTGTTCTAACAAAAAGATGATTAAGCACTTCATAAATACAGGGTTGTGTGAAAGTGATTCATAATTATAATGTGACTCTGATCCAGGTTCTGTTAATGACCACCCCAGCATTATAGTGTATATCCATTTTAATGTGATGATGTTATATGATTGTGTTGCATGGCTAAGTTTATAATTTTCCAAAGGATGATTTCTTTTGAGGTATGTGGGAGCGTGCACCTGTGCATGCGCTCTATCTCTGGAAACATTCATTTTTCTATGTAATATATAAAAATTACTAGTTTCTTCACTGGACTTGGTAAACCCTTGGAAAAGAGGAGATGATGTGTTTTTTTCTTAAATGGAGACTTACCATCTTTTTCTGGCGTGTGTGTGTGTGTGTGTGTGTGTGTGTGTGTGTGTGTGTGTTGCTGGTAACAGAACCTAGGGCCTTGTATATAAGAAGTATGGGCTTTATTTTGAACACTGTGCCCAGCCTCTCTGGTTCTTTTGACTGTGAGGTCTCTTGATTGAAGAGGCATTAAGCAATCTCAGTACATGTAAGAAAGATATCTGAATAGAGAATAAAGTAGACTGTTACTAAAGGTTCTGATTTTGCCGAACATGACCTAGGTATCACATTTTAGTGTTAAATTGTTGACGATTTTCCCAGGTTTTACCATGACATTTCACTGTGGCGTTAGATTGTCCATTAATGCACACTAAATTCACTAATTTATTAGTGCACCTGATTTTAACTCTACTAGGTTCATATTAGATACTAAGGTACGTATATGTATAAGACAATCTGTGCCTTAAAGGTACTACGAATCTAATGAAGGCAAGACAAACCAGAGGTTATACTTTTTTTGAGGGGGCATAAGGGGGTGCAAGGTGGCCACATCCTGCAGTGCTCACGGGTTACTCCTCGCTCTGTGCTCAGGGATCACTGCTCCTGGGCTCAGAGGACAACATGGGATGCCAGGAATTGAACCCTGGTTGACCATGTGTAAGGCAAGCGCCTTACCTACTGTACTATTTCTCTCGTCCCCAGGGGTTACTCTCAATAGTTGTAAAGTTCATGATAACTGTAATAATGGAGGTGTGGTATAGGTGCCCTTTGAGTTCAGAGAGGGAGCTGTCTTATATCTGATTCAATGTAAATAAATGGTTTAGTTTGTTGTTACTCTTGGAGATGCAGAAATGTCAAAGATTACTTGGAATTTCTTTTAGAATCGTCTTTGTTCCCGCTCACCTTAGTAATAGGGCAATAGGAACCCAAAGGGGTACCTATGCTTAGGACGTTTTTTGCTTTCTCTTTGGTAGGGGGCGGGGTCACACTTAGTTCTGGCCTTGCCCTTAGGGCTCTACCTACCATACTATATCTCTCTCTGTCTGCTGTTTATGACTTTTTTTTTTTTTTTTGCTTTTTGGGCCACACCTGGTGATGCACAGGAGTTACTCCTGGCTCTGCACAGGGGACCATATGGGATGCTGGGTCAGCCACATGCAAGGCAGATGCCCTCCCTGCTTTGCTATTGCCCCAACCCCAGTTTATGACATGCTTTTGTATGCAGTATTTGTCTAGAAGATTTAGATAGAACTGGAAATACCTTTTTCCCCCCCTTTAAAGGGGAACTCAGGGCTTCACACTTGGCAATGCAAGTTCTCTATAATTGCGCTGTATCCCTGGCCCTGGCAGAATGTTTCCATGTGCTGTTTTGCTGTGTCATTTGGAATACCTTTCTTTGCAGCACATTCCCCCTTTGCTCCTCCACAACTTTTCTCTGACTTTATGCTCTGAAGAGTGACATCAGTTTACATAATTGAAAACACCCCCTCCCTGCCCCTCACCCTCTTTGGTTGGCTTTGGCCAATGGCACGTTAGCAGGAGACCTGGAGGAGCCTGTTTTTTTTCTTGCTGGATTTTTGTTGCTGCCAGAGTTGTTTTGTGAACAAGTCACAACTATTCAGTTGTCTTCTCTGTCCTCCAGATACAGTTTCAGATCTTCCTGCGGTTTGGTATCCCTTTGCTTACCCCGCTAGTCTTGGTGATGATGGCTTCTAACTATTGCTAGTCTGGGATGGCTCCATTGTCTCTCACTATTTTCCCTAAAACCAGTCTCATGGGTTTGAAGATGGTTTCTGCTTTAAGTCCTTGACAACCTGTTTTTGCCAGGACTCTGCTGATAATGCTCATGTCCAAAGAAAATAAGAGGTAGCTTGCCCTTTTTGCTCTCCACACCCATTACAGCTGCCCATCAGAGCAGGTGCAAATAGGAACTCCTGGTTCCAACTTTAGTTTTCATCAGAAGGAGGGGAAGTGGGGGGGGGGGGGTCATAGTTTTTTTAGCATGCTACAAGTGTAGACTCACCTTTGTGTCAAATCAGATTTAGAGTAAATTCTATTAGCAAACAACATTGGCAGCCGATACTCAGTGGCTGTGGAATCTCTGTTTCTCACAGTTGATCTCAGTACTAAAGCCATTAATGTCTTCACTGGGGTGCTAACATTAAGCTGCCCCATAAGTACATCTTAGGAGAGGTCCTTTTCTTGACCTTCAGTATGGGCCCCTTTCTCAAGAAATAAAAGTATTTAGTGAAAAAATTTTAGACACACAAAATCTAGTTTCCAGCATTTTATGCCTTCTCTTTTCTCCTAGCAACTTATTTCTTCATTCATTACTCAGCATGAGTAAGTGCTGGGTGTTGTGTTAGGTACCAAAAATAAAAATAAGAAAGTAAATAAGCAGCAAATGAACATAATACCTATGCCGCCCACACACCATTTCACTGTACTATTAACTTCTAACAACTTCTTTTGCTTCTGATGAAAACTTACTCGATTTTCGGGGCTGGAGCAATAGTACAGCAGGTAGGGCATTTGCCTTGCACGAGGCCGACCTGGGTTCGATTCCCAGCATCCCATATGGTCCCCAGAGCACTGCCAGGAATTCCTGAGTGCAAAGCCAGGAGTAACCCATGTGCATCGCTGAGTGTGACCCCAAAAATAAAAAAAAGCTTATTGGATTTTATTTTATTTCGTCATAACGTTTTTTGTCTTAGCCACACAGTGAGGGAGTCTTAAATATGTCAGGGTTATTCTTGGAATATTCTTGGGTTGGAATAAGTTTGGAAATATTTAGAAAAATGTAAGTTCTTCCTTTATGTTCTCTTTGAATTATATTCTTCTGAAACTCATGATGCAGTATGAATTTTTTATTAATCATTTTGGCGGGGCGGGGGGTCCACCTGATGCTCAGGGATTCCTCCTGGCTCTGCCCTTAGGAATTACTCTTGGTAGTGCTCTGGGGACCATATGGGATGCAAGGATCAATTCGTGTCTGCCGTGTGCAAGGCAAGCACCGGACCCACTGTACTATTGCTCTGGCTCCCCAAATTTCTGTTAATCTTGTTTATCATTTTTAGCCGAGCTCTACTGAAGTCTGCTAAGTATTATTTAGTCTGGGGACTTATTCTGATTTTTTGGATAAGAAATTGAGTTTAAATTGTTACTTTTCATTTTTAAGAAGAGAAGTTGGAAAATAGTTACTAAAGTTCGATCTTTTAAGTGAACCATTAACCTGTAAGTTGTGTTTTTGTGTTTTGCCCCTCAAGGAGTGGCGTAATTGAACCTGATTTTTGAGACATCTCCTCAGTGCTTAGATTCAGGTTTTAGCCAAGAGGTTTGTGACATTGTCTGCTTCCTCCTGATTGGTGGCCTAATTCAGCATATGGGATAGAAATATACATCCTGTGTACTCGGCTAGCTATCAGATCTCCATATTCTTATTTTCTTTTCAAAAAAAGCATTTGATATTACAGAGATTATGATTAAGCAACTTCTTTCTTTAGTCCTTCTTTCTTCAATCCTTCTTTCTTCAATCCTTCTTTTCCTATGTACCTTTTTTTCAGTTTTGACCACCCTTTCTCTTTCACTTCCTCCTGGTTTCTTTATTCCCTTAACTTTTATGCTGTTCAGATTTAAAGATCAGCAGAGATTTTTCTCCCCACTTATCTAAAATTGGGTATGACTTATGTTCCATAAACTAAAGACTTTTTTCTTTGAAAACCTTAATTGTAATCAATTTTAGTTTTAGACTGCCACAATGAAAATTCTAGTTCCCTCATTTACTAGCTGTTGTGGCCCTGGGCAAGCTTCCTCTTTGTGCCTATTTCCTCAGCATATAATGATAAATGTGTTACCTCACCTGCTTGTTGTGAAGCTTAGGTTAGTATATATGTGAAGGATTTAGAGCAGCACCTTGTGCTTAATATGCATGATGTATGTTTGTCAAATAAAATTTATTCCCCTGTAAGCCTACTAACTATAACATAATAATTATATTAATAGAAATTTTAACAGCTAGGTTTATGTTAGGACAAAAATACCCACAAAACTTTTAATTGGCCCCTTAGTACTCCTGGAATGTTTTTGAAGCTTATAGAAATAGTAGGTTTTATCAACTGTGTGTAAAATCACATATAGCAGTCCAAGTAGTCAGAATCCCAACAGTGGTGAAAACTGATCTGAATATGTCTGTGGTAATGTGTAATTTAAACAAATGGGAAAACTGTGACATTATATAGTGATATGCCCTAAATTTCAACTTAATCAAGTAATGGCTTAATTGCACTCATTACCATCACAATGACTTTGGCCTACTCACTCCTCATGTGAACAACTAGGTTTTATATTCCTGACATATTTGAAATATTTTAATTTCTCTCTGCAGTCAAGAAGGCACCAAAAAGAACTTTTATGTAATATCTTACCATGCCTCTTCTAACTCCCACCTTTGTTTTTGGGTTAAATATTTATCATGCTGTGTGTTACCCTGAAATAGTTTTTTTTCTTCTTGAGTCATACCCAGTGATGCTCAGGGGTTACTCCTAGCTCTACTCTCAGGAATTACTCCTGGTGATTCTTGGGGGACCAAATGGGATGCTGGGGATCGAACCCAGATCGGCTGTGTGTAAGGCAAATGCACTACCCCTGTACTGACCCCTGGTTCTTTTTTAAGTGTTGTGCAATGTTCGGTGTTTAAAGACATTTGGCTTTGTGTCAGCTCTTACTTTATTATCTTTGACTTTGGAGCCAACTGGTTGTTCAGGGCTTTATTCCTGGCTCATGAGTGATTTAGGAATCACTCACTCTTGACAGGGTTCAAGGGGACCCTATGGGGTGCTAGGGATTGAACTTGGATCAGCGGCATGCAAGGCAAGTGTCCTACCTGCAGTACTATAGCTCTGACCCCTTAGCTTTTATTTATTGACAACCTATTATGTGCTTAGTATAATTCTATGAGCTGTAAATAAAATGTTAAAAAGATAGATGAGGTCTCTGTATTAATAATAATACAGATGTTTGTAAATGCAATAAAAGAACTAGGTTAGAAGAGACTGAAATACTGATGAGTTTCAGCTTCACCAAAGGTTCTCAGAGGAGAGAATGTTTGGATTGAGATTTACGGATAATTTGATCATGGAGAAGCTGGGGCAGGGAGATGCATTTTAGTATAGGAGGAGCAGATGTTGAGGACTAATGTGGCTGAAATATTATATGCATCTTTACTTAATAGTGAGGTTTATTATAAAATAATAATAGTGTGTGTGTGTGTGTGTGTGTGTGTGTGTGTTTAATTTGGGTCACACCTGGCCGTGCTCAGCAGTGTCCGGGGAACCATGCTATGCTATGGGCGGAATCCAGGGCTCCTGCATGGAAAACAGTTCCACCCTCTGAGCCCTTTCCCCTCCCCTTTTGAGTGAGGTGAGGTTTTGTTTGTTTGGGGGTCATATTTGGCTCTGCTCAGGGGCTGTTCCCTCTAGCACAGTAATTGGAGAATACTTCAGGTGGTGCTTGGGAGAATTCATGGTGCCACGGAGCCACACATCCCTGGCCCTAAAAGTGAGGTTTTTTTGTTTTGTTTTGTTTTTTTGAAGTAAAACAGATTTTATTTAGAAGGTTTTTGAAGGGAAGGAGGAAGAGAAAAGTGGGGGAGAGTGGAGCGTATTGCGCTCAGAGAGAACCCGGGCTTATCCAAGGGTGGAGAGAGCCCCTACACACACCCCAGCATTAGACAGGAAAGCATAAAAGCCCACATCTCCAGAGGGGGATGTAGGCGACACATGTGCTCAGGCACCACGGGCGCAAGTAGCACACGGGCTCGGGCCGCATATGAGCCAGTAGTGAGTTTTGAGGATCCAGGGACGTGTGGCTCAGTGATAGAGTACTTGGGGGCATGAGACTGAGAGTTGGATTCTTGGCACCACTCCAGGTCATGAAGTGGGTCCCAGTGGTACTGCCATTGAGGTCTCTGCCCCATCCAGGTGTGCAGAGTGGGATGCATGGCAACCAGAAGTGCTTAGACACAGCAGCTAAAAAGTGTGTGATTTCTGGCAAACACCACAACCAACGTGTACTAGAGTACCCCAGCCAACCATGGAAATTCTAATCACAGCAACAACAGAGGGAACAGGGAAGTACAGTGAGTTTTGAAACGGATTTCTAGTTGTCAGAGCAGCCAGAACATTTAGTTTGGGCTCACTGTGCAGCCTGGCAGGTCTCTCAGAAACATGGTCAGAGCAGGTAACTTGGTCATACTTACTGTGTCAGTGTTTTCTGAATTGGAACATACTGGCCCCTGGGAGGTGCTGGAATTATACAGTGGGACAGCAGTAGGATGGGGTATAATTAGGGAATGCTTGCTTGTAGTTTGCTTAAAGTAGACTATTAGGGGACACTGATTTTTTTCCCCTGAAAAGTGAGCAGTTTGGGAACTGCTGCTAGACAGAACTCAGGCCTACAAGAGTTGGGGAACACTCTTCCACGGTCACTCAGCAAAGAAGTGGTAAGGTTAGGACCAGGGAATTCATTTGGGAAGATTTTTAACTTTTTTTTTTTTTTTTGGAGGGGATCTTATTTTTGTTCGTTGTTTGGGGCCATACTCAGAAGTGCTCATGGCTTATTCCTTGCTTGTTTTGCTCAAGGATCATTTCTGGTGAGCTTCCTGGGATTGCATGCATGCGGTACCAGGGATAGAACCTTAGTCGGCTACAGTCAAAGGCAAATAAATTACTCCTCGTACTATCTCTCTGACCCTGAGGATTTTTAACTTTTGAATGTGGATCAACTGGTCCAGATATTACAGGAAAGGTGGTTAAAAATGGAGTAGCAAGGAAGATGAGATTGGGAAAGTTAATTGGCTATAAAAGCAATTATTATTTTAGGTGGCCTAAATATTTTATGACTGTCTTAATTTGTTTACTTATGTCGTGACTGCAGAGTCAACTTCTACTTATCATATTTTGAGCATGTGTCTGCTGTCTCAAGGAAGCACCTTAATTTTTTAAATTGAATTTTTAAAAAATTCAATCTACTAATAACTACAGAGAATTTTCCAGAAGGGTCCAGCAGACAGAAAGATACAATTAATTCATTCTGTTCAGTAACATGCTCACAGTCTTGCTCTTCAAATAGCATTGTTATTGTATGCATTCCCCTGCAGGAAAGGAAGACCTTTGTCAAAACCTCACTGTATTTCACATGAGTCATGAGTTCACATGTGCACAGAGGTCAGAGTTACCTTTGGTAACTCATTCCAGCGGATATAGTTAGAACCTCGTGGTTTAATCTTTAGTTGCCACTGCATGGAAATGTTTCCTGAGTCTTTTCAGGGTGGGGTGCCCAGGAAAATGACATATAGGAAACGTGTAGCGGATGAGCTCTTAAGTTAATTGGCAGCTTGTTAAGCCAGGTTCTGCCTTGCCTTTTGGTTCATTTGCGTCAGCAGTAACACAGATAAGGTTGGCTGCCCAGGTGCTTGAGAGGTAAATGAAAAGGAAGAAAACCAGCATTTATCGAATACCTAAATATGCCTTTGATAAATGTTTTAAAGGTCTCGTAACCATCGCAATCCTGAGATGTTGGCCTAATTTTATGCCCTAGGTAGAAGAGATACAAAAATGGGTGGAAAAGTAAAATAAAGCCCACAGATCTTAACCAGATTCTTGCCTACTACTGTGGAAGACAAGTTAGGGAGAGAGAATTGCAACATCAGCTGGAGAGAGAGTACAGGATTTGAGGCGCTTCTCTTGCATATAGCCAACTGGGGTTCGATCCAGCACACCATGTATTGTTCCCTGAGCATCTCTGGGAGTGATCCCTGAGCGCAGAGCCAGGAGTAAGCCCAGAGATTGCTGAGTGTGACCCCAAAACAGAGGGGGTGGTGGAGGGACGGAAAGAGAGATTGTCAAGAATCTGTATTTCAGAGCAGTTCCTCCTGAGGTCACTGCTTTTGCCTATTCAGCAGAGACTATGTAAGCCTTCGGAAACAGTATTTCTGGGGAGTGCGAAATTATGAAAATAATTCCAATGGATCATTTAAATTACTAAACAAAAACACTGTAATATGATGCAAAGTGTGTACATATGTTAGTCATTTGAATGTTTGTTACACTGGAATAAGTAATACACTTGCGTTAGCTCCTTGTCTGTTGTTGAATTTCAGCTCCATTTACTACCTTTTACTGCTTACTACAATGGGCAAGTTACTCCAACTCTCTGGAGTTTCCTCATCTAATGAGGAAAAGATGATGCTCGTTGTGCTGTGAAATCAGATGAGATAATGTATGAGATAATGTATGTCAAGTAGTTAGCGCAGTCCTGTGTAGTGCTGTTGTTTTTATCATTATCATTATTAAGCTAAAATACCAATTTGGTAGCATTGACACAGCTTTTTATTTTAACTTTGACTTTTATGTAACTGGTAACTTTTCTTTTAGAACATTATTTATTGCAGTTATGATTTAGTTTTAAAATGGCATTGAAATCAGAACCTGATTCATATTTCTGGTTTTGATGTTCAGTTCACAGTGGGAAATACTTTATTTATAACTTATTTCTTGCTGGAATCAGGTTCCTTCTATCTATTTCAAGGTGAACCATATTTCCACTACTTGTAGACAGGGTACACATGTACACAAAGGTATATTTATGGTTGAAAAGAGAACTGCAAAATAGAAATAGGAACAAGCAAAGAGGTCTATACGATAGGAATAGTATTGTTTGGATAGTCATAATTTTTCTTGGTACGGAGCTCCTAAAACATGAAGATGTTGTTCCTTGAATATTAGCTGGTCAAGAGCTAACTTGCAATACTGGTTGAAGGAGCTAAATAAAACCAGTTCCAGTAATAACTTCTCTGTTTCAATAAGAATTTGTCCCTTTTTGCATAGTTTTCAGAATAGATACATAGAATGATCACATTCATTTGCAGTGTTCTGCAAATGAATGACCTAATTTTAGGAAATGGTTTTTCTCCATAGAGGTGCCTTGTTAGATATATAACTGGATTTATTAAAAACTATACTTTTACAGTATTTTCCTTAAAATTATATATGTATATTTTTTGCTTTTTGGGTCACACCTGGCCATGCACAGGGGTTACTCCTGGCTCTGCACTCAGGAGTTACTCCTGGCGGTGCTCAGGGGACCATATGGAATGCTGGGAATAGAACCCGGGTCGGCCGCGTGCAAGACAAACACCCTACCCGCTGTGCTGTCTCTCCAGCCCCTAAAATTATATTTTTAAATAAACTTTTTTTTCAAATGACAATGTACTTTGATTTAGAAAAACACGCTTTAGCATAGTTAGGCAGGGCAACAAACATCTAACATTTGTTGTAGTTTACTTTTATTTAAAAATGGCATAGATAAAAAGGAATTTTAAATGTGCTATTTTTGAAATATTGCCTGACTTAGTGGCACAATTGGAGGAAAGGTTTAAGTTGTGATATTATTAAGCTTTATAGCTAGTGTTGAATATGTAATGCTAGATATGTGATCATCGATATGTACGATATTGAAAATGTGGTGATTAACTATAGTCTTATTATTAACAAAATCAATAACAAGTAAATTACCATTAATGAAGCTGAGTTGCTTTTTGTTTTTTGCATTGACTTTTCCTTATTGCTTTGGATTTGACATTTATGAATGATTTTGTAGTGAGTGCCAATTTGTTTATGTGAATTTACTTAAAGGATTCAGTGTGATGTAGTAGTGAAAGCAGTTGGTTTGGGAAGTATTATCTTTTGTTGTACATAGACACAAATGCTACTTCGTTATTAGGTTGTTTGTGAAATATGTAACTAGTTGGATATCGCTGTCAGTTGTTATTTTGAGAAATTACTTTGATATACGCTACCTGAGAAGTCAAAGTAAAATTATTGATTATTTCAGTAAAGAAAGGTTTTCAATTTGGAGTTCATATCCAGTGATGCTCAGGAGTCATCCCAGTGGTGGTTGGGGGACTATGTCGTATGGAGATTGAACTGATGTTGACCGTATTTATGGCAAATGCCTTGACCTCTGCACTTTCTCTTCAGTCCAAATTTTTAGTTTAAAATATAACAAAGGGTTGAGGCTGGAGCAGTAAAGCAGCAGATAGTGTGCTTGCCTTGCATGTGGCCAACCCACATGCAAGGGAACCCATTCGGTTCCCAGCACCCTCTATGGTCCTCTGAACTACCCAAGAGTGACCCCTGAGTGCAGAGCCAGGCGTAAGCCCTAAGCACTGCCAGGTGTGGCCAACACCCACCCACCCCCCAAATGGGGAAGAGAATGAGGGATGTGACTCAGTAGTAGAGCACAGGCTTCATATGTCTCAGTCCGTGGATTCCATCACTGGCACCTCCACCCCCCAAAAATGAAAGCGAGGAATGCTTACTATCTTATTTAAAAATAAAGAAAGGAAGAATTTGCTTTTTAACCTAGTCTTTTGAATATTAGAAAATTGTCACCTGTATTGATAGCAGTTTGTCTTTTTTGGGGGGGGGGGGGGGGAGTCACACCTGGTGATGCTCAGGGGTTATTCCTGGCTCTGCACTCAGGAATTAATCCTAGAGGTGCTTAGGGGATGCTGGGGATTGAACCTGGGTCAGCTGTCTGCAAGGCAAACGTCCTACCCACTCTTCTGTCGCTCTGGCCCTGCAGTTTGTCTTACAGCAGCAGTCTGTCACATTATTTTGGTAAAAGACCTGACACACCAAGGGAATCTCTTCTAATGTCATAATCCACTTATGCTATGTGAACATACTAGTATTAATATAAATAGAAGAGAGATGTTGTTTGAGGTAGAATAATCACATGATTGTATTTGGGGGCTGAAGCATTAGTACAGTGGGGAAGGTGCTTGCCTTGCATGCTGTTGATGTTGGCTTGATCCCTGGCATCCCAGGCGGTTCCCTGACTACTCCAGGAATGATACCTTATAACCAAGAAGATCTAGTACCCATCGGAAATAATGTGCACCATAATTGAAACACCATAGTCAGTTGTAAGAAAAATCTTTGTAAAATGAACCCATTTAAGATTTTATTTTTTGGTCCATAACTTAAATTTAACATTTAGGGGCCAGAGAGATAACAGTTGACTGAGTGCATACTTGGTGTGCAGGATGCCTAAGCGCATGGCCAGAAGTAGCCCCTGAACACTACCACATGTGACCCAGAGACCAAAAACAGAAAAAAACAAACAAAAAATCCCCCCAAACAAACAAACAAACAAACAAATGGGGTTGGAGCGATAGTATGGCAGGAAAGGCATTTGCCCTGTACGCAGTTGATCCAGGTTTGATTCCCAGCATCTCATATGGTCTCCTGAGCACTGCCAGGAGTAATTCCTGAGTGCAAAGCCGGGAGTAGCCTCTGTGCATTGCCGGGTGTGACCCCCTCAAAACAAATAAAAACCCAAAATAAGCAAAACACTGAAAAACAAGAAAGAAAAAAAATTTTTTAAGCATTTGAGCTATTTAGTAATCAGGACTAAAATCTTAAACTCATGGGGGCCTGTGTAGCTCAAAGACTGCACTTATGGCGTTGGTTAAATGTGAAAGAGAAGCAAGAGGAGAGTGATAGAAAAGGAAAATTTAAATATAAAAATGAAATATTGGTTAATGATTACTTTTTCCTCATAGGCATCTCCAGGCCTGAGATTGCTGCCTAGTAAAGGACTATGTGATGGAGATCATAATTTTCTGATAGTAAAATGGGCCACATTTATAGCGTTTCACATTTCCTGAAAGTAAATTAAGGTCACATTTATAATGGTTCATATTTCCTGAAGTAAATAAGGGTCATATTTGTAGTAGTTCAAGTTTCCTTAAGTAAATAAGGACTTTGTTCCTCAGATTGGGCAACTAATTCAGCCTGTATGAAGTATTAATTAGGGAAAAAATGGCAGCTCACTGGAAGAACTTAGTGGTGCTTTCCCTATAAAACCTTCAGACTTTTTATGACTAAGAATGAAACATTTAAATTTAGATAGTGTAACTTTATTGAATATTTCAAAAGATTAAGTTATGAAAAAAGAGTTTTGAAAGTTCATTTTCTAGAGGGGGTTTAGATCACACCTGGTGGTTCTCAGGGGCTAGTCTTGCCTCTGTGCTAAAGGGTCACTCCTGCTTGAGGGGGACCAGATTAAGCGCCAGGGATGAAACTGGGTTGGCCTCAGAGAAGAAAAGCACAAAAATCTTACCACTGTATAACTCTCTGATCCAAGTTTTGAAATTTTAAAACTTAGATTTATGCTATCACATAGTTTTTTGACGAAAATGTTACAGTTAACAGGGGCTAGCCAAAAACATTTTAGTGAATTGTCAAAGTTTAATTAAGGCAAAGGTACTTAATGTTATAGGGGAAAGGGTGTGGATGGGTACTTTTTGATTGGGTTATTAGCTTATCTGTGCAAACTGCCACTTACTGAACATATCTGCCGGTTACTGAGGTGACAGAGCAGGGTGCAAGGAGAGAACCCGTTTGAGATAGGAAGTGGGGGTGGAGTAGAGTGTGCTTCTTTGAACATGTTGCATTTAGATGCCTTTGAAATGTCACTTTGAAAAGTGAAAAGGTTTCAACTCCTCATTATGATAAATGGGTTGAACGCCTGGAGGAATGGTCTCACTTCTGGCAGGCATTATGATATTTTTGGTGATTGAAGTCATGAAAACCAATGAGATCTCAGGAAGAAGTTACAGGAGAAGGAAATAAGAGTTAGGACTGAGTTTTGAGGAACAGCAACATTTCAGATTGGTTGGAGAAATTAAGAACAAGACTGAGATGAATGCTCTAAATACTAGGAGAAGAGTTTTTGTAGAACTGAAGAACTAGCACCTCTGGGAGACAGTGATAACAAGGATTGCTTTCTACTAGCAGGCCCAGGAAGGCAGCCCTTGGAAAGCACCTGGATCTCATTTTTGAAGTCTCTGATAACCTTTTGTCAAGACCTTTTCAAATTGAAGTGAGTTTTGAAGTGAACAGTTATAAAGAAATGGAAATTGTGGATATTGAAAATTAATTACTTTAAAAGTAAAGTACTTTTCAAATAAGATAAGTTTATTTGGGAAATAAAAGAAAGAGGAAGATTCGTGTTCAAGAGAGAACGTGGGCTTCTCCAGAGTGGAGAGCCTGGACTGACTTTTTAGGAAAGGTTAAGTATGGAGGACTTTCTTTTAAATTAAAATTCTTTTGTTTTTGTGCCAGGGATCAAACCCAGGATCTCAGGGGCTGGAGAGATAGCACAGCGGGTAGGGCGTTCGCCTTGCACGTGGCCGACCCAGGTTCGATTCCCAGCATCCCATATGGTCCCCTGAGCACCGCCAGGAGTAACTCCTGAGTGCAGAGCCAGGAGTAACCCCTTGTATAGCCAGGTGTGACCCCCCCCCCAAAAAAAAAAGCAAACCCAGGATCTCATTCATACAAAGCATACACCATGCTGTTGAGTCATGGGCCTTCTTGAGGAGATTCCAAACTCCTCAGGATAATCTCTGAGAATGGGAGCAGTCCTTTAGGGATATCAGCCAAAACTCTAATAGTCTAGGATAATTTGTTGTCATGATTTCCTAAAATGTCCTGGTAGAGGAAGAATGAGTTTGCCAGATAGTTAAATTCCTCTTTTAGAAGAAGCCTTTTTGTTGAGAATCATGGATTATTTGCTACAGTTTCCAAAGTAATTTACCAATTATGGTGGAGTTTGGGATTTTGGGGTCTGGTAGACGTTTAAAAAAAGTGCTAGGGGCCAAAGTGATGGTACTGTGGGTAAGGCACTTGCCTTGCATGCAGATGGCCGAGGTTTAGTTCCTGGCATCTCATATTGTCCTCTGAGCCAGCCAGGCGTGATCCCTGAGTACAGAGCTAGGAGTAAGCTCTGAATACCACGGGGGTTTACTCCTATTTTGGCCCCAAAACAAAAATAAATAAAATAAGATGAATGAAAAAAAAATTAAGTGCTCTGAAGATATATGGAAGAAAATGTAGACAGAACTCTTCATGACATTTACGCTGAAGGCATCTTCAAGTATGAAATACCACTGATGAAATACCACTGACCAAAAAAGTGGAAGTAACGATAAATAATGCGACTATATTAAATTAAGAGGCTTCTACACCTCAGAGGAAATGATGACCGAAATACAAAGACAGCCCACAGGAAATGAAGACCAAAATACGAAGACAGCCCACAGAAAGGGAAAAATAAATGTTTACCCAACACTCATCTGATAAGGGATTATTATCGAAGATATGTAAAAGCATTGGTAGAACTTTACAAGAAAAAAAATCCAATCCCATCAAAAAATGGGGAGAAGAGATGAACAGAAACTTCCTCAGATAAGAAATACAAATGACTAAAAGGCACATGAAAAATGCTCTACATCACTAATCATCAGGGAAATGAAAATAAGAACAGCAATGAGATATCATCTCATACCATGGAGACCAGCACATATCAAAAAGAATAAGAACAACCATTGCTGGCTTGGTTGTGAGGAGAAAGGGACTTTCATTCATTGCTGGTGGGAATGTTGACTGGTCTAGCTTTTCTGGAAAACTATTTGGACGTTGATCAAAAAAAAAAAAAGAATTAGGAATTGAGCCTCCGTTTGACCCAGCAGTCCCATTTCTTGGAATATACTTCAGGGTCACTAAAACAAATAGAGGAAAGACATTTGCACCCCTGTGTTCCTTGCAGCATTATCCACAATAGCCAAAATCTGAAAACAATCCACCTGTCCGAGAATAGATGACTGGATGAAGAAATTGTGGTACATATACACAATAGAATATTACTTAACCATAAGAAAAGTTAAAGTCATGAAATTTGCTGCTGCATGGAGGGGCCAAGAGCGTATCATGATGAGTAAAGTTAGTCAGAGGGAGAGAGACTGACACAAAATGATCTCTCTCATTTGTGCTGTATAAAGCAACATAATGGTGGATTGACAGATACTCAAAGACAGTGGAAACAAAGAACATGAGAACTGGCATTCAGTAGGAAACGTCACTTGAGGGGTTTGAGGGTCAGGACAGGGAAAGGGAAATATGGGGAGGGAAGAATTAAACTAGGAGGAGAAGGTGGGACTGAACAGTGGTAAAGTGTTAGTATGAAACCCTATCAGCAGCAGCGCTGTAAACCACAGTGCAGAATCATATATATAAAGGTGTATGTGTGTGTGTGTCTGTGTGTGTGTGTGTGTATATATATATATATATATATATGTATCCTCTTATATAAGCAGGAAGGTGGGAGGGAGGCAGATGGGGTCAGGGACAAGGTGAAGGGAAGTGGATACTGCTGAAAGCATCAGTATTGTAAAATTGAAACCTAATTATGAATTCCTTTGTAACTTCACAGTGACTAAAAATATGCTTATTTCTTTAATGTGCTTTCCTGTGGTCACATAGTTTATTATTCCTATTGAACTTCATTTTCTTTGTGTGTAATGGAGAATGTCTACTTCATAAAATTGTTAGAAATAGATGAGAATCTATCTAAATACAGCATCTGCTACTCTGTAGTTGCTCAACAATTTATTGTCTACCTGTCTGTATGTTTCTTGCTTTTGATTGTGTAGTTTAAGCTTTCAAAGTTTGGTCCTTAGCCTTAAAATAATAATTTACATGATTCATTTCTTTAGCTTCTTTATAAAGTAACTTGAACTTTACAATTTTTTTTGGAAAAATGGATATGTGATTTGCTCCAGCATTTACCATACCCATTAAAAATACCATTTTTGGGGCTGGAGCGATAGCACAGTGGGTAGGGCATTTGCCTCGCACGCAGCCAACCCTGGTTCAATTCCCAGCATCCCATATGGTTCCCTGAGCACTGCCAGGAGTAATTCCTGAGTGCAGAGTTAGGAGTAACCCCTGTGCATTGTCAGCAAAAAAGAAAAATATATATATATATATCATTTTTGATGCTTTGCCTTGTATGCAACCAATCTGAATTCAGTACCTAGCAATGTACATGGTCTGCTGAGTACCATCAGGAGTGATTTCTGAGCACAAAACCAGGAGTAAATCTCTGAGCACCACAGTAATCCCTGATCCCCTTCACCCTTGCCCTCCAATAGTCTTTTGGGGGCTAGTGAGGTGGCAACTGAGGGCATGCTTTGCATATGGTCAAATGCACCTCTATGAGTGATGCCTGAATACAGAGCCAGGACTAAGCACAGCCAGGTGTGGCACAAAAACAAAAGAAAAAAAAGATTTTCAGGGTTTGGAAAGGGTAGCCCCATGGCTGAGTGTGAGCTTTGTATGCGGGAGACATGGGTTCCATCCATAGCACTGAATGGTCTCCTAAGCACCACAGTGGGTGAGTCCCAAACACAGGACACCCCACGTCAGGTTTGCAAAATGTTTTTCACTGTGTGTCAGAAAAAAAAAAGCATGTGTGTTTTAAACAAAGCTTACTAATTTAGATATACCAGTTTAGTGACTTCCTGCCAAAGTAAGAATTTTTATGTTTTTCTTCTGAGGCACACCTTAGTATAACCTTATTTTAGTTTTGGACCTTTGCCACTTGTCTGCATTTCAAACTACAGATGATGGATTTACAAAAATACTTTTAAGATTTAAAATACACAATATGTTTTTCTTGGTGTGCATGTGAACTGTTGAAAGTCATGAATTGGACAACAATTTTTTAAAAAGCCTGGAAAATAAATTAATATTGCCACTAATATCACCAGAACCCATATATGACTGATCCATTTTTTAAAGCATCTTGGTTATATCTTTCCAATGCTTTAAAAAAGTGTTCATGAACTCACCTTTTATTTATTTATTTATTTATTTATTTATTTATTTTGGCCTTTTGGGCTATGCACAGAGATTACTCCTGGCTCTGCACTCACGAATTACTCCTCGCGGTACTCAGGGGACCATATGGGATTCTGGGAATTGAACCCAGGTCAGGAGCGTGCAAGGCAAATGCCCTACCCGCTATGCTATCGCTCCAGCCTATGAACTCACTTTTTAAGTCCATGCTTTGGGATAGCACAGTGGTAGAGCGTTTGCCTTGCATGCGTCCGGGCCGGCCAACCCGAGTTTGATTCCTCCGCCCCTCTCGGAGATCCCAGCAAGCTACTGAGAGTATCTCGCCCGCCCGGCAAAGCCTGGCAAGCTCCCCGTGACGTGTTCGATATGCCAAACATGGTAACAACAAGTCTTACAATGGAGACATTACTGGGCCTGCTCAAGCAAATCGATGAACAACAGGAAGACAGTGCTACAGTGCTACAGTCGAACTTTGAAAAACTATGAATCATCCATCCTAGATAGTCTTGCTATGTTTTGATCTTCTCTGCCTTCTTTCTCTCTCTCTATTCCAGTGCTACTTTAATTATAATGTTAGACTGACTGTAAAGCTAAAGATGTGCCTTTGAGGTAGAGACATATCTGGTATGTGTGAGGGTATGTGTGGGTCCTGTGTTTTATCTCCAGCACCACAAAATAAACCCGGAAAAATTAGGTAGTGTTTCATATGAACTTCTGTTAATGCTGAGATTCAAAAAACATGTAGATACAGTTAGAGATAAATTTTTACAATATGGGAATAAAGTGCTCTGACAGATTGATATATGAATCCAGTCTGGGGTCTTAGAGAGCAGTGGTTGTGAAGGCTTCTAGGCAGAGGGAAAAAGACCAGAAGAAGAACATTTATTAAATTCTCTGAAATGTTTCTATCATTCTGTCACTGTTCTGAATGTTTTCACCATTCTATCACTATTACTAGATAAGTAAATTGATCTCAGATAGGTAAGTACTTTGCCCCTGCTTACTCAAGAGTAGTTGAGAGAGCGCCAGAAATAAACTTGGGTACCCCACCCTGTAACACCAGAGGCAATTCTGGAGAAACGCAGTAGAAGCTTGAATGGCAAGTAGGCTTAGCTCAGTGTGGGTTATTGCATAGAGCATGGCAGGAGGTTTGGAACAGTCAAGGGGAGTGGAGAAGAATGATGGCAGTCTTCAGCCACATTTAAGCAACATCATGCATTGTAAAATTTACTCAGTTGATACACATTTCTAAGAACGGATACAAATTCTATATAATTTAGAATTCAGAATCATGTAACCAGTCGAGGTACAGAGCAGAGGTACAGAATTGTCCTCTTACTCTCCCCCTCCTATTCCCACTGATACTCTTTCTGTCATTTCTCCCACCCTCCTCCACCTCTGACAACCACTGGTCTGTGCCCATCTTTAATATCATGTAAATAGACCATCACTCGATTTCATCAATGGAGTCATGCGGTATATAGCATTTTCAATCTGTTTTTCTCACTTAGCATAATGCACTTCTGATTAGGCAAGCATTGTGGTGTAAATGTTACTGTACAGTTTTGCTATAGTTTTTTTTTGCTACCAAAACGTACTTTTATCATCTCGAACTTCATTTAAAAAAGAATATTTTAAAGCTGAGAAATGATTATGATTATAGTTTAAGATATCAAAAAAGCTAAAAGTTAATAGCTTTTTAATATGACGTGTCTGAGAGAAAGCTAAATTGAAAAACAAAAAAACAAAAGAGCCATCTGGCTCTCCACACACTCATCAGTCATTGCCTTGCCGTTTGCATGTGGAAATTCACATGGAAAATTCTCTATCGACTCTCACCTTTACCACCAGGGTGAAAAGGAGTGGGGGACAGCTGTTACCATGAGCAGGTGGAAGGCATGGATATTGGTCTTGACTAGTTTGCCCTGTGAGCCTTTAGAGAGCGAGAACAATAGGAGACCAAGTTCTTGCTTTTTTGCTACTGTATAAACAAGCAGACTTATTATTTTTGTGTGTGCATAGCATCCTCAAGAGTCCATAGTAAAATAACCTATTCTTAAAGTATTCTTTTTTAAAACTCTTTTAAATTTATACACAAACTTATTTTAAGTATCTGAATGAAACTTTTAGGTTGAGGATATTATAGATAATTATTGACACAAACTAAATATAAACTCCCCTTTTCTCCCTATTGTCCCAACTTAAAAAAGCAAAAGCCAACTAGATAACTAAGTACTTTTTATAGTAAAACCATCTTAGCCACAGAGGAGGTGGTAGCTGCAAACTGGTGCCCGGTATGTAGGTGTTGCTCGTTGAACTCTTGCCCCTGGATCCTTCTCGCTCCATCTCTGTGAATCACATCCATATATTCAGTGCTTCCTACCCCTTACCCCTCCTACTTGGCTCCAGGCGTCTTTCCACCCCTACCTTGCAGAAACCCATTTGTTCAACTTTGGCCAAATCCTTTCTTGCCCCAAGCCAGTGCTGATTTTCATTTTACAGAAACATATTCAAACCATTTACCAGAAAAATTCTCATTCTGGAAAGTGTAATTTTTACTTTTGCCCATTCATATTTCTCTTATTTCTCATTTCCATACTTTAGTGATTTCAACCTTGTGTGTGGGGGGGCATACTTGTAGGTCACTCCTAGTGGAATGCTGGGCAAGGGTCTGTCAGTGGTGTTAATGGGACCATGCAGTGCTCAGGCCTCAATCACTCAAAGGCAGGGGCTCCTGAATGGGCTCCAGTCCTTTGATCATTTTCTCTGGTTTCTATCTTTTTTTTTTAAATTGACAATAGAGGGGCTGGAGTGATAGCACAGCGGGTAGGGTGTTTGCCTTGCATGCAGCCGACCCGGGTTCGATTCCCAGCATCCCATATGGTCCCCCGAGCACTGCCAGAAGTAATTCCTGAGTGCATGAGCCAGGAGTAACCCCTGTGCATCGCCGGGTGTGACCCAAAAAGCAAAAAAAAAAAAATTGACAATAGATTAAATTTAATTTATTTCTACTCTCATTTCCCACTGCAGTTGTTTTGAATGTTACTTTTTATTCTAGTAACACCCGCCATTATCACCTCCAATTTTCAGCAGATGGTACTGTTTCTCACTTCAGTTAGAAGGCTTGACTTAGATTATCTACCATGTGCATGTTTGACCACTGTGGTGCCACTTATTATAAAGGGTAACTGCAAATACATCTGAATTTTCCCTTCTATCCTTAACCATCCAAGACCAATGTCTGGGATGGTTCCTATTTACGTCCTCAAGATCCCACAGCCGGAAGGTTACTGCAGGAGGCCTGGGATAGTTCAGTCCTTGAGCTCGTAGTGCATGAGGCTGAGAGTTCAGTCCCTGCCACCATCCCACATGCCTCCTGCATGGCAGAGTGTGTGATCCTTGGCCTAATGCAGCCAGAAAGGAAACGCCAAAGCTGAAATGTACAACCCTCAGTGAGTACCACAACCAAGTATGTTAGCAATAACAGCCAAGTATGTGTGAATAAAAGCTATTTTTTATTTGTAGGAAAGATAGCACAGAGGTCACGTGCTTGCCTTGCACATGCCAGGTTTGATCCCCGTATGTGATCCTTGGAGCCAGGAGTAAGCACCCTGACCACTGCCAGGTGTGGCCCCAAAACAAAACAAAAAAAGCTGATACAGAACCCAGCTCCTCAAGTGCAGGCTGTTGTCTGTCCTGAGTGGTCAGTACTTGTGTAGTACTAGTCGTTAAATAGTTTTAATTTCACCCTTATTATAGGTATAACTTTAATTAAGTTACTTATCCTCTCTGAGTCATCTTCTGATCTTTAAAATAGGATGGTAATACCTGTTTTACAAGGTGACTCTTTGTTCGTTCATTAAATACTTGTTGAGGGCTTGCCTGCCTTGTTCTAAGAACAGACTTGGGTGGCTGGGATATAACAGAACAAAATACAAATATCCACGTGACGTTTGTTTGCTAGTATTGTGAGAATTACGTGAAAATGAGTGTCCCAACAGTCAACAGTGGTGCCAGGCATATAGAAGCGACCCGTTTCTACTGCCAAAGAGCAAAGGGAGCGTGGTAGGGAGCAAGTAGAGTGAATACCAGTAAGAGGCCCCTGGGCTTGACCGCATCGTGTAGCCCTGCAGCTGAAATCGTACTCTTTGACCCTATGGTGTGGAGCAAGTCTCCCCTTCTTTCATCAGAAGACACCTTAAAGTCCTCTATTTTCAGTCTTTCTGTCCAACTCCAAGTGTTGTAATTCTTTTAGTGGCTTCTTGTCCATTTTCTGCTAGGCTTCTAAGTGACACGTTATTCTTGTTGGTTTGTAGGCCTCATAGAGGTGGGCCTCACCTGGCAGTGCTCAGAGCTTACTTCTGCCTCTGTGTTCATGGATTGCTCCTGGCAGTGCTCAGGGGAGTGACATGGGGTGCTGAGACTGAACCAGGGCCAGCTTTTTGCAAAGCAAGTGCCCTACCCCCTGTACTGTCTCTCCAGTTTTACCTCTATTATTAAAAGCATGTGAACCCAGTGGGTTACTAGTCTCATTGATCTAGGTTTATTTCCTAAATTTGTAGCCTAAGTGACTTTTAGCAGGTTTTTTTTTTAATCTTCAAAATGATGTAGTAGTATTTACCTTTTAAAGTTATTAAAGGGCTGAAGCGATAGTACAGCAGGTTAAGTGTTTGCTTTGCACACGGTTGACCAGGGTTTGATCTTTCACATCCTATATGGTCCCCCGAGCATCACCAGGAGTAACTCCTGAGCACCACCAAGTGTGGCTCAAACACCAAAATAAATAAAATTAATAAAGTTATTAAAGGAGGGGGCTGGAGAGATAGAGATATCAAGGATTAGAAATTATAAATCCTAGCACAGGATGTCTGATGATCACAAAGTTAAAATTGTAGCTGTTGTTACTACATTTTGAAAAGAGCTCTTTCATTTTCCCTGATGCAGTTACTCCTAGAAATAGAAATAGAAAGTTCTTCATTCTAATTCCTGGTATCATTCATTATTAATTGGCAATGTTGACTTTCGGTTTTCATTGTAAGATTATGGCAGTTGTCACGTACTATAAATGATCTGGTAAAATCACATGACTTTACCTTCATCTTTATAATTGACGATTTCAGATATTCATCTTTAGTTTGCATTTTCCTTTGAGTACCAGATGTGAATATTTGTCTTCTAGATGAGAAACCTTTGCCAGACTATCAGTAATAACAGTCAGCCATGAATCTCTGCAGTTGATCTATGGAGGACAAAAGCTCTATTACCTGACAAACAAGTTTCACTTGTTGGTGGTAAAATTTTGAATGACTTGTATTTACTTTTGGGTATCTAGTGATCTTCCATAAAGAAGGGAAGAAAAACTCTTTCTATTTAGAAATTATACATAACTCCTGTTATTTTGTAGATTTTTTCATATGATTCTGGCAGGAGTTTGTAACACCTGCTGGCAACGAAAATATGAAAAATGTTGCATGTTTATCGTCCCCAAATATATTTTGTTCACACTGAGTTTGACTCCAAATGAAGAACATTCCATAAGTTTGGAATAAATAGAATTTCTAAAAATGTCTCAGGTAACAAAGTAGTAGAGAGCCAAACTTTTTTTTTTATTTACTTTAACCTTGGACTGCTAAAAGGAGAAAATGAAGGGGTTTGTGGAAGCAAATTTTACAAAAGTAACTCTAGACTTGTTAGACCAAAATAGACATCTAGAAAAATGCACAAACATGGTTAAACTTACATATGCTGAATTTGGGGTTTGAGGCGGGAGGTGGCAGTGGTGAGAATATTTGTTACATATGGGTTTTGCCTATTAGTTTGTTTGACCTTTTAGAAATATTTCTAAAACATATCTCACTATTTTTCTTTCAGGCTTTGCTAAGATTACATTTTTTTTCCTATCATAGTTTGCCCAAGCGTGTATTTAGATCTAAGAATGACTCAGTTAGCATAAGTTCAGTCACACAGAGCATTCACTCCCAACTATCAGAAGGAAATCAGTTGTCCACAAGTTTGGGTTCACAGACTCATGAACTGGACCTCAGATATAGTATCTTTTTCCTTTCTCATTTGCAGCCGAGGAGAATGGGACCCTGGAGGTTAAACTTCTCTCCTTAAAGGGAAGGGTTGTGATGAGAATGAAGAGGAACACATTTTTTAAAATTAATTTTTATTAGTGAAACACCGTGAGGTACAGATTTACAAATTTACAAATTTTTGTGCTTGGGTTTCGGTTATACAGTGATCAAGTATCCATCCCTCCACTGGTGCCCATGTTCCACCACCACGGATCCCAGTATCCGTCCCCCCCCATCCCCCCCCCATACCCCCTGCCTCTGTGGCAGGGCTTTCTCTTTTGGAGGAACACATTTTGTTAAAATCTTGGTTTCCCTGTTCACCCCTCTGTGTATTATTGGTTCCCCACCGTAGTACATACCCCCGAATTGTGTGCTTTTTGTGTGGATTACTCAGTATCCCTAAATTTCTGATAAAATATGTATTTCTTGACCTTGTAAAAATAATTATTGAATGCTTTATCAATTTCTAGTGCATAAATTTAAGGCTCTTATATTCTCATGTATAGTATTTTAGCTGTCTGTCATGTTTCACATCAAATTGTGTGTCATTTACATTTTGACTTCTTGACCTATGACTTAGTGACCTAAATTTTCAGTCATGCAGGTTTTTGTGCTGCCGTCTTTCTTTCCTTTTTATAGCATTTTGTTAGACTGGAAGGTAGTAATACATAGGCAAATACCCAACAAATAGCAGATAATTACCAGATATTTCCGCTTTTCCTTAAAGAAATTAAATTCTGCTAGTGAAATTGTAACAGGCAACAGAAAATTACAATGAGCAGAATACTTTGAAAAAGACTTTGGTGTGTATGCTAGCTGAGCCCATGTGCTGCTTATGTCCACGTAGCTGAGCACATGTGGTACCTGAGCACATGTGCACCCGCATTTCCCCTCTTTCAATGTGTGCTTTCCTGTATAAGGCTGGGATGTGTGTCGGGATTCTCTCCACCTTTGGGGAAGGCCGGATTCTCTCCCACTTTCTCTCCCTCCTCCCATTCAAAAACCTCCAAATAGAAATGTTTTACTTCAATAAAATAAATAAAAAAGACTTTAGGGGCCAGAAGAGAACTGCTTTGCATGAAGGAGCCCTGATTTGATGTCTGGTACCACATGATTCCCTGGGTATCCCTCAGAGTGACTCCTGCACACAGCTGAGAGTAGCCCTGAGCCTTAGTGGGTATGGCTCACAAAAAAAATTTTTTTTTTTTGCTTTTAAAAAGATTTTAGATTTTTAATGTAGCCAAGTAGTTGAATAATGGAAAACAAAGAAGGATGATGGGGAAAAGGGTAAAACTAGGAGGAGGAGGAGGAAAGGGATAGAATTAAGGGAAGATATAGGAATATCACCATATTTAGTTAATTCTAGCTTTTGAGTTCTTATTTTTCTGATTACTTTGTGTGCTTTAGGATGTAAGTTATTTTTATATTTCTTATACCTATATGATAGAAGTGGCCATATGTAATTTTTCTAGGCGTGTGTGTGTGTGTGTGTGTGTGTGTGCGTGCATAGGCTTGTATACACAAATGTACATGGGCAGGTTTTAGAACTGCATGGTAAAAATGTATGTTTTTGAGAAGGCTGATATTTTCATTAGACTTTTGAGGAGATCCATGAATCCTAAAACTGATACTTTACTTTAGAGATTTCACCATGTGGGATAACCTGGGAATGTTGCCCTAAAGTACACTCATTTCTTTCGTTTAAAAAAATAACGACCATATGTTGCAGAGTGAGTCATCCCTGACTCCTTCTGCCCTGCACAGTAGTCTTTGGATTGTCAGTTAGAACCAAGGTGGTAGACCAGTGGTAAAAGGGAAGCTCTAGAACATGTAATCCTTTCTTCCTCAGTTTTCATCAGTTTTAGTTCCTTTTTATGTTTTCACTAAGGATATTGCTCCTTAATATGTTGCTTTATCTCTCCTAGTCTTGATTTTAGACTGTTTCTCAGAACTGTGTCCCATTCTCCTGATGTAAATTACCATCCCTAACAACTTGAATCTCTCTACTTCTGGTTCTTTTTATTGGTTTTATTATTCTTTTTAGCGGGGAGCCACACCCAATGGGGCTCAGGGCTTACAACTTGCTCTGCACTGAGGGATCACTCATGGTAGGGTTCAGTGGACCATATGAGGTACCAGGGATTGAACCCAGGTTTGATGCGTGCAAGGCAAGCATCCTACCTGCGGCACTGTTGCTCCAGCTCCATACTTCTGATCCTTACCCTGAATGTTCTTTTGGCCTCTCAGTACATTTTTATTCAGGGTCACTGTATGCCTATAAAAAAAAGTCACGTAGAAGATAAAATACAGTGTAGTAGATAAATGTACAAAGTACCATGGGATAGTTAAGTAGGGAATGTGCCTGACTAGGCCTTTAAGGATAAGAGGTCAAGAATCCTCATTGGAAGATACCAAGGTACCAAGGGTTTTTAAAACACTATGATCCGGCAGGCATAAACAGCAAATAGTTCAGTGTGATTGGAATTTTACAGACTGCATGGGGAAAGATGAGGCTGAGCATTTAAGAGGATGCAGTATCAGGTCCTGGAGAGATAATACAGGCAGGGTTAGTAAGGCATTTGCTTTGTATGTGTTTGAGCCCAATTCAGTCCCCAGCACCACATATGGTCCCCCAGTTCCTGCCAGGAGTGACCTCTGAGCATTGCCCGCTGGTATCTAACTACTGTAAGATGTGACCCAAATCCCACTAAACCACTCCCTACAAAAGAAGATGCAATATCATCCAGAGGTAGTATTCCCAGCACAAAACTACCCCCCTACCCCCTCCCTTTCCCCCATAAGCCAGCTTTTCCAGCAGTGGAACCTTATTTAACTCTGAATCCTGAAGTGTCATTTTCACATCTACCTCATTACCAGACTGCCAGGTACTTCTATAACCAAAGAAGACTTTCCAGTACATCCTATACTATTTTGGTTGTCATCACATTCCTTATAATTTAATTACTGGATTATTTTTAAGCTATATTAAAATGTTTCTTTTTACTCCTTAAAAGTTAAACTAATTTCACCCTCCCTATTTTCACCCTCCTGCTGACCCTAAACAAAAGAGGAAAATGTTATTTTATTTCCAGTATTTTAGTATTTAGACCAGTATTTTATTTATTTGAAAAGTCCCAGTGGAAAATAAAACTTAAGTCAATAACTCTTTGTTTTCTGTATTCATAATCAAAGGTTGAGGGCTGGATCGATAGCACAGCAGGTAGGGCCTCTGCCTTGCATGCAGGCAACATGGCCAACCTGAGTTTGATTCCTCCGCCCCTCTCGGAGAGCCTGGCAAGCTATATCAAGAGTATCTTACCCTCATGGCAAAGCCTGGCAAGCTCCCCGTGACGTTACATGCCAAACATAGTAACAACAAAGTCAGAATGGGGATGTTACTGGGCCCGCTCGAGAAAATCGATGAACAATGGGAGGACAGTGACAGTGATAATCAAAGGTTCTGATTATCTCCTTAGAAATCTTAGGACAGTTTTTTTTTTGTTTGTTTTTTGCTTTTGGGGTCATACCCAGTGATGCACAGGGGTTACTCCTGGCTCAAGCACTCAGGAGTTACTCCTGGCGGTACTCAGGGGACCCTATATGGGATGCTGGGAATCGAACTCGGGTTGGCCGCGTGCAAGGCAAATGCCCTACCCTCTGTGCTATCATTCCAGCCCGAGTTATTTTTTTTAATTTTTTAAAAATTTTATTGAATCACTGTGAGGTAGTTATAAGCTTTCATGTTTGGGTTACAATCACACAATGATCAAACACCCATCCCTCCCCCTCTACCGGTGCACATTCCCCACCACCAATATCCCCGGTATTAACTCCCCTTTCCCACCGTCCCTCTGCCTCCATGGCAGACATGATTCCCCATAATTTCTCTCTACTTTTGGGCATTATGATTTGCAATACAGACCCTGAGAGGTTATCATGTTTGGTCCTTTATCTACTTTCTGCACACATCTCCCATCCCGACTGATTCCTCCAGCCATCTTTTTCTTAGTGATCCCTTCGCTGTTCCAGCTGCCTTCTCCCCTTTGCTCATGAGGCAGGCTTCTAGCTATGCAGCAATCTATCTGTCCCGTGTATCTACTATCCTTAGATGTCAGTCTCATGTTATGTTGTTTTATACTCCACAAATTAGTGCAGTCCTTCTATGTCTGTCCCTCTCTCTCTGACTCATTTCACTTAGCATGATACTCTCCATGTCTATCCATTTATAAGCAAAGTTCATGACTTCATCTCTCCTGCATAGTATTCCATTGTATAGTTGTACCAAAGTTTCTTTAACCAGTCACTGTTCTAGGGCACTTGGATTGTTTCCAGATTTTGGTTATTGTGAACAGTGCTGCAATGAACATATAGGTACAGATGTAATTTCTACTGTGCTTTTTTGCATCCTCGGGATATATTCCCAGAAGTTGTATTGCGCAGCCCGAGTGTTTTAAACGGATAATTCTTTTTTTAATACCACCCCAATATAACTCTAATCCTCCAAGAGTCACAGAATTGCAAATCTGAGTAATTCACAACAAAGATTTTGTTCGATTTTAGTTGTAAATATATTTTATACTGAACAACTTTTAATAAAGGATTGGTCTCCCTCTCCTGCAATTATGACTTTTTCACAATGATGCTATCCTGTTGATTTAACTAGATCAACTGGCTTCCCTGAGAGGCTGACTCCAGAAACAGATAGCCTATGTGTAAATGCTGATTCCACCACTTACTAGTTTCAGCAAGGTTTTCTATTTCTCTTGGCCTTATAATCACTTTTTGTGGAAAGTGGGGGAATTATAGTTCATGTTTTCCAGGGGGAGTTAAGGACTGCATAAATTTGTGTAGCCAATTGCCTGGCACGTGTGAGCATGTAGTAATTGTTGGCTGTGAATGTTGTACCTGGAAAACTCCTTGCTTACTCCCTGGGTGCTGTTGACGTGACCTCAAGCTGATCTTGCATTCCCTCTACCTCTAAATGATCTTGCACCCTCACCTCCCATACTGCCTGCCATCTCTGTGCTATTTCAAACTCAACCTAGTCACCTGTTCCTTACTTGCTCTTTCTATTTCAGTTCACGTTGACCTCTGAATTAGGATTTCTCATGCCATTTTAGAAATGAGCCCTATTTTCTTTCATTTTAAAAATGGTAATAAGACTGTTATACATCTACAGAAGTATACAATGAATTTGTAAAATGTTATATGAAATTTCTTAGTTTTGAGAAACGCTTAGATTGTGGAATCACTGTCATAGTCAAGATACAGAACAGTTACATCAGCCTCCCCCCACCATCGCTCATGGTATCACTTTGAAAAATTATTTCCTGAGTATGCATTCTGTTTCTATGGATGCAATTCAAATTCAGGTTCTTGAACCAGGTGTCAATGTTACACTAATTTCTCTCCCCTATATTTAGCTTAAGCAATAATGAGCATATTGACAGTAGATGCTTGAACATTTGACTTAAGCGAAACCTTAAGGTTGTGGTAAATTTGAACAAATTAGGAAATAATTTGTAATTTATGCTCTTTTTTTTTGTCTCTGAAGGTAATTTTATTTAGATTAAAAATATCAACAGAAAGTGTTTAAATCAGTTTGGAACTCTGCCAGGTCTAATAATAATAATTTTTAGTTTGTTTCAGAAAACAAAGGAATTGTTTGTTATTAGTAAATAAGAGTTTATTTAGTATAAGAAATACACTTATGTTTCTGTTTTTTTCTAACCCTGTGAAAAATTTCACTGTGAAGCAAAATTTTGTTTCTTTCATTATCTGAATTTATTATGATGTTGCTAATTATTAAATGTGTTTATTGAGTTTTACATTTTTCCCTTAAACATAACTTTTACAATACTGAACAATTCAATTAAAAATCGTAGTTAAAAAATATCGGACCAGAAAGACAACTTAAAGTACTGGAGCACAAGCTTTGTATGCAGGAGACCGTGGCTGAATCCTCAGTTCCAAATGACCCCCCAGGCGAAACTCAGCTTGAAACTCAGAGTGATCTTTGAGCTTGGAACTGGGACTAGACTCTGCAGGCCACTGGGTGTGGCTAAAAACGAATAATACACAAACTATATGAACCCTTTCTGTTTTCCCAGCTTCATTTCCCCACCAGCCAATTTTTCTCTCTAAAATCAGAGGTCAGTGAAAACGAGAGAACCCGGGTTGGTGTTACAGTACAGCGGCTGGGCGTTCGCCTTGCACTTGGCCAACCTGGATCTATCCCTGGCACCCGCATTGCTCCCCGAGCCCTGCCAGGAGTGATTCCGAGTACTGAGCTGGGAGTAAGCCTTGGGCATTGCCAGGTGTGGCCCCAAACAAAAACGGAACAGAATAATGAAAACAAGAAAGTTATACTTGGTTAAATGTGGTGCTAAGGGCCTGAGTGATAGTACAGCAGATGGGTGCTTGCCTTGCATGTGGCTGACCTGGGTTAGATCCCCCACTCCCCATCTGGTCTCCCGAGCCCCATGGGGAGTGAACTCTGAGCCCAGAGCCAGGAGTAAGCCCTGTGCACTGCCGGGTGTGGCCCCATAAGAAAAGCAAACAAAAAAATTGATGTGGTTCTAATACGGATAAGTGGATTATCTGCATGGTTTTCTCAATCTTCACCCTTGGCTACTATGAAATATTGATCAGAAAAGGGAAAATATAATTAAGAGTTGCATCCCATTCAATAGACTTTACATCCCAATGAAGTGAATTGAATTTAATCATGTGTGTCTTTTTTTCCCTTCCCCAACAGCTTCCATGCCTATGGCTTGTCTAAATTTTGGCCAAATATATCCATTTAAGAGAGGCTTTTTCTGTAATGACAGCAGCATCCGGTATCGATACCATGACAGTACGGTCACAACTACTATGCTCAGCCTAGTGGGGCTTTCCCTTCCTATATCCTCTGTAAGTAAATTAATAAGTAGGTCGTGGTGGATTTGTTGTGCTGGAAATTGGATGAACTGATAGAGTTGGGGCATAGGGGGTTAAATGCACAGTAATTAAAAAATAAAATAAAACAAGAATCACTGTTGATACTGTTGAATGACTGATTGAGAAATATACCCATGGTTTGAATCCCAGGACAGCTTTTCTCCAAGTTAAAGGGGACTATTACTCAAAGCAATGTGATATAATCCTAAAGAATTGTAAAATGACTATTTTAGAATGAAAGAATTAAAATCTTTTGGACCAGCTCCTTTCAGTACACGGGTGAAAATACTTACAGCCACATACTAGCTTAAAGTTCTTTTTTGGCAGAGCTGAAGCCTAAGTTCTATCATATTTATTATCAAGGTAAAATTGAGGTCATAAAGGGAGATAAGCTTATCTTGATAACTGACTTAGCAGAAAGAATATAAATATATTGGCAAAATAAAATCCTCAATACAGGAAAAAAATGGTATCACTATTTTAAAAATTGTACTGTCCTCTAGATAGTTTGCAGAATTATACTAGGTTTTGTGTTTTCAGTTTCATGGAACTTTTCCTTCTAGGTTAAGTTTCACAGATCATAAGATTGGCACTTATGATAGTGTGATTACTTCCTTTATTCATGGCTCTAATTTCTGAACCCTGTCCTATTTCTTTTTATGTGACTTAGAAGGAAGAAACAGAATCAAGATTACCTTCTTGACTAAATTGAGAGTGTAGCAGGTCATGCCTTATTTTTTCTTTGATGATTTATTTTTTGTCACTTGGATTTCCTAGATACATAAGAAATAGTCTTATTGTTTTAGCAAGCTAATTAGACTTGTTTTTTAATAGGACGGGCTTACTTTTCTTTCCCTGTTTTGTTCACAAATTGTCTAAGAATAATCACCTACTTTAAAAATATCCTGGTTTCATGTTCTAATTCATTTTGTCATTGGCTAGCATAATTTTATTTATTTAGTTTGCTTTTTGGGTCACACCCGACAATGCACAGGGGTTACTCCTGGCTCTGCACTCAGGAATTACTCCTGGCAGTGCTCAGGGGACCATATGGGATGCTGGGAATCAAACCCGGGTCGGCCGCGTACAAGGCAAATGCCCTACCCATTGTGCTATCGCTCCAGCCCTGGCTAGCATACTTTTTGATGATCATTAGTAAAAGTAAAGGGGATTAGATTTTGTTTTGTTTTAAGATATATCAAATATATTTATATATTGCCAGATATTTTAATTTGCTTCTAACCACTTACAGGGTAAAAGTGGAGAGAAAACTGGGACTCAGTTTAAGGTGATGGCTACTTCCTTAAAGAGTATTTTCTATTGATAACTTCTGTATTTGCCATCAAGCATATTGGACAGTGTGCTGGAAAGCATTAGACACTTTCACTCAAATGATGGTAGACAACGCTGTAATTGTCTTAACTGTAATTTTAAATAGCTGTTGCAAGATAAGGTGTGTGTGTGTTTTTTTAATCACTTTGAAGAGATAATTGTTTGAGGAGCAGAATGGTACTTTTAGTTGTTTGATGTGGTATATTTTATCTTTTAAAAACTTTTGTACTGGGACTGGAGAGATAGTACCATGGGTAGGGCCCTTGCCTTGCATGTGGCTGACCTGGGTTCGATCCCCGGCACCCCATCTGGTCCTCTGAGCCCCACCAGGAGTGATCCCTATGCACAGAACAAGGAGTAAGCCCTGAGGACTGCTGGGTGTGGCCAAAAGTGAAGTAAAACAAAAAAGCTTAATACTACAAAGAATATGTATTTATTTGCAAATATGAAAGTCTTATTAGGAAACATGAAGTCACCTTAGTTTTGCTTGTGTAGATATTAGCTCAATATTTTCATGTTATTTCCTTTAGTTGAACAGGTTTTCAAATCGTTGTATGTGCACTGTAAATTTAATTTTGTCTTCTTTTAAGTAATTAATTTTTTCTATTGAGCTTATGCTTGTATGGAATGTATCTTAATGTTGCTCCACATTCTTAGGCCTATGTCTTGTTTTATATTTTCTTTTATAACATATATATCCTTTTCTAATCTTTCATTTATTTGTTTTGGTTTTGGGGCCACGTTTAGTGATGCTCAGGAGTTAAAGTCCTGGTTCAGCACTCAACATTTATTCCTGTCTGTGTGGGGAGAGGGGGGAGGCATAATGGATGCCAGTCATCCTTGTGCAAGCCAAATGCCTTAATTACTGTACTATCACTCTGGCCCCTATAACCAATACTTTTTTTCGTGTTATAGCTTTATTCCTCAAATTTAAGAGTTGTTTTGGATTTTTAAAAAATAACACCATGGAACACCATGGTTCACAAAGTTGTTTGTAGTGCAGTTGTTACAGGCTTTCCATGTTCCACATCAGTCCTACCACCAGAGCAGACGCCCCTCCACCATTGTCCCCATTTTTCCAACCATCCCTTCAAGCCTACCCCTTTATTAGCACATAAATTACTAAGTGGCTAAAGCAATTATCAAAAAATACTTCAGTAAAGGAAAACTTACTATAACCAATATTTTTGAGTAGTTATAAATTATTAAGAAGCTTAGATTAAGAATAATAGGGAATTTTTAAGTAATAGAGAAATACAAATTAAATCTTTGAGTTGTAGGTTTCATTTCTTATGGACTTGCTATTGGAGAGATGTCACCTGGTAGTATAGTTTAATATATTTATATTAAATAAATTTATTTAATTTATTTAATATATAAATAAATTTATTTAATTTATTTAATATAAATAAATTTATTTAATATAAATAAATTAATTTGGAGTTCATACCCAATTAAATCAGCTTAATCAATGGCTGAATAAATAGCAGTGCTCCTACATTATTAAAAAAGAAGTAGTAGTATCTGGTCAGTCTCTAGGCTTTAAATGTGCTTGTGGTATATTTTGAAGGATTTTTCTTTTTTGCAAATTCTTAGGACAGTTGTTTTTAATAGTTGATATATGTAGAAAAGAACTCATCTATAAGATGAATTATAATTTGCACAAAATTTTGATTTTTAATGATTTGCTATAATCAGATGCTTTCTTTGTTTAAAAGTTATTCATACTACCTTTGGAAGTGATAATGCAAAGGTATCGCATATTATATATATATATTTTTTATGTAGGAGTAGGCCAAAGTCATTGTGATGGTAATGAGTGCAATTAAGCCGTACTGCTATTTATTCAGCCACTGATTAGGCTGATTGAATTGTGCATGAACTCCACATATTATATATTTTTGAAGTAGAATAAGTTTTTTAAAAGAAACTTATTTAATCTGAGGGAAGACAGAGGTGTACTTAAGAGATTATGATCTTCTCTAGAGTTAAAAAAAAGCCTAAATGTTTTTTTATACATCCATTTTATAGGGCTTGTGAGAATATTCTTATTAATGGTTTGCTCTCATGTTTTGGCCCCAAAAAAACAAACAAAAAAGAATAAAAATCGATAAAAAGAATCGATAAAAACAAAGAAGAAAGAGGTGTATTTAAGAGAACAAGGTCTTCTCTGCTCGAGTAAAAGTAAAAAAGTAAAGGCCCTCCCGTTGATCGTCGATTTGCTCGAGCGGGCCCAGTAACGTCTCCATTGGAGACTTTGTTGTTACTGTGTCTGGCATATCGAATACTCTCGGTAGCTTGCCGGGCTCTCCGAGAGGGGCAGAGGAATCGAACTCGGGTCTGCCATGTTGGCTGCGTGCAAGGCAGACGCCCTACCCGCTGTGCTATAGAGACAAGGTCTTCTCTAGAATGAAAAAAAAGCCTAAACATTTTTATACATCCATTAGCTTACGAGAATATGAGAATATTATAGAGCTTATGAGAATATTCTCATAGATTAAAATTATACTGTAACTTAAAAGGGAAAATTACATAAATGTTGAATATATATTATCAGTAAGGAAAACTGAAGTTCTAATAATTTCACATTAGTCAGGCTTGTTGAATTCCACTGTTGTTTTCCTAACTGTATGCATTTTAAAGGAAACTTTATGGGAAAAATATCTTCTCGTAAAATCTTAAAAATAGTTTCAAGGGTCAAAGATAGTCCTGGAGTTAAGGCAATTGCACTGCCTGAGATTGACTCCTTGAAATTGAAATAAAAGTGTTCATTTTGCAGGGACCAGAGTGATAATACAGTGGTAAGACACTTGTTTTACATAGAGCCAAACCTGGTTCCATCCACAGAACCCTTTAGGATCCTCTGAGTCCCAAAAGGAGTGATACCTAGACACAGAACCGGGAGTAAGGTTGTGAGCACCACTGGTTGTGACCCAAAACAAAACAAACAAATCATTCTGCTACTGCCAGAAATCATCTCTTTAGCATCTAAAACTCCAGTCAGACTTAACAACCCCCTCCACATTTTTTTAAGAAGTGATTTTTGTTGAGCACAGATTTGGGAGCATGACCAAATATGAATGTATATTTTGATGGGTATAATGAGACTACTCTGCAGTTTTTGAGAAATGTAAAATTGACATAGTAACTTTGGAAAATGCTTTGGCAGTTTCTTTCAAAATTAAATGTTGTTGTAATGTAATTTGGCAGTCATGTCCATAAGAATGTACCCAAGAAATTAGAGAATGATATTCACACATTACCTGTGCATAAATGTTTACAGCTTTATTCATAATTGCCCTAAAGACTATGAACAATCAAGTCATGGATATACAATGAAGAATCTTGGTTGCATTGTGCTAAGTGAAAGAAGGTAATCTGAAGTGGCGACATACTTTATGATTTCAGCCATAAGACATTCGGCACAGTGCTAGGGGCTCTTCGTGATGCCCTGTTTGGGATCAGTCGTGGGTCTCTGACATGCAGAGCATCGGCTCTCACCCTTTGCTCTGTCTCCTCAGTCAGAGTTGGGATTTTAACTTTATCTTTTAACTTCACCTTTATCTTTTGAACTTTACCGGACTGCACCTGGTGTTGTTAGGGCTATTACGTAGTTGTTTCGCTCTCTGATCAGTTTTATAGTCATATGTAATTATGTTCTTAAATGAAAAGACACGAGGTAGTAAAGGAGGCTATGTTTACTCAAGTGTTCACATTCTTTTTTGACCATCTCATTTTTTTCCATGTGGAGGAAGTAGTCTTTTTTAGATGGGATGGGATAAGTCCGGTGAGTTTCTTTGTGGTTGGTTTTTTTTTTTTATTAGCTGGAAGTTATGAGTGTCAGTTTATGAGATGATGATTAAATTAGGGAAGAGTCTTAGGAAAGAGTGTGACAGCAATAATAGAGTACAGTGAGGCTTCCCTGTCCAGGTTGACTAGATCTAATTTTTCTGGATTTCTAATCTAGATCTCCTGAAGAGTTGAAGTTTGAATTTGAATCTCTTTCTTAGTTCCATTCCTGAAATTTCCATTTCTTGAAATCACCCTAAGAGTAGCTTATTCAAAACATTGAAATATGTGTTAAAACAATTTTATTTTAAAAAATTTGGTGCGGCCCTCCCATTGATCATCGGTTTACTCGAGCGGGCCCAGTAACGTCTCCATTGGAGACTTTGTTGTTACTGTGTCTGGCATATCGAATACTCTCGGTAGCTTGCCGGGCTCTCGGAGAGGGGCAGAGGAATCGAACTCGGGTCGGCCATGTTGGCTACGTGCAAGGCAAATGCCCTACGGCTGTGCTAAAAATTTAAGCTCTGTGATTTACAGTACTGCTAATGATACAAATTTATGCACACAACATTTTAATCCCTAAAATAATTTTATTTATTTTTAACTTTTATTAGTGAAACACCATGAGGCACAGTTGTAGACTTACAAATGTTTGTGCTTGGCTTTCAATTATATAATGTTCAAATACCCATCCCTCCACCAGTGCCCATTTTCCACCACCACGGGTCCCAGTATCCCTCCCACCCCCCATTCCCCCCATCCCACCCTGCCTCTGTGGCAGGGCATTCCCTTTTGTTCTCTCTCTCCTTTTGGGTGCTGTGGTTTGCAAAAGAGGCATTGAGTGGCAGACTCACATAGCATTTGTGAAAGTTGTTTAGAGTTCCACTGATCATACAGTTAGGGTAAAATTATCAGCACTATTAACTAAAAGCAAACCTTATTCATATTTCACCAGTTTTTAATTTTAATTGCTATGGTTTCCATTGGGTGGAGTGATAGCACAGCGGTAGGGCATTTGCCTTGCACACAGCCGAGCCGGTTTGATTCCTCTGCCCCTCTCGGAGTGCCCGGCAAGCTACCGAGAGTATCTCACCCGCACGGCAAAGCCTGGCAAGCTCCCCGTGGCGTATTCGATATGCCAAAAACAGTAACAAGAAGTCTCACAATGGAGACGTTACTGGGCCCGCTTGAGCAAATCGACGAACAATGGGAGGACAGTGCAGCGCTATGGTTTCCATACTGGCAGTGCTTGGGGGACCTGGGGTTACTAGGCCTGAGCATTTGAGAATTGTTCGAGAGTGAATAGTTCTGCACCAGAGTGTGGGGGGTAGTGGGGAAGGGTATTCCCCATATTGTAGGCTTCCAATCCCGGGTTTGGCACATGCAGAGCTTGTAATCTGTCATTAGTGCTACATCGTGGTGCTGGATTTTTACATCCCCTCTTTTGTCGTGTTCCACCAACTAAGCTAGTGAGCCAGACAATGCATGCTTTTCCTGTTTATCTTATTTTTTCAGATTTATCACATGTAAAGATTTATTCATGTGGCTACTATTATGGCCAGGAATCACCCCCAGAGGAACTTTTTCATCATTTCTATAGTCATTACTCTCTTCCGAACCCTAATCTTGACCACCCCTATTCTCCATTACAATAATTTTGTCAAGGACCTTCATTATTTTGGAGTGATTTGTATTTACCCCCTTTGCTTATTAGAATTATGCCCTTGAGTTTTATTCATAATGTTAAATGTATTAGTAGATTTTTTTTTTGCCGAGTAGTATTCTGTTATGTCGATATGCTTTGACTATTGAGGCACAGTATTACTTCCAGTTGGACTTCCAACTACCTGTGTGTCATCACTCTCTCAAACTCAGGACTTTGAAATTAAAAAAAGAAAAGGTTTCTTGGTACTAATCTCGGCCATTCTTGGGTGTTAGTCTCCCATTTTGTTTGCTCCATGGCTTGGAGGCCAGCCACACATGCTAGGGGAAAAGGGAGCTCAGAGAGAGAAGGGAGCACCAAATAAAGGGTGTTGGGGGGATCCTCCCAGGATGGGAGAAGCATGCTGAAAGTAGACTATAGACCAAACATGATTGCCACCCATTGCCTCTTTTGCAAACCACAACACCCGAAAGGAGAGAGAGTACAAAGGGGAATGCCCTGCCACAGAGGCAGGGTGAGGTGGGGGGTGGGTGGGGGGTGGGAGGGATACTGGGATCCATGGTGGTGGGAAATGGGCACTGGTGGAGGGATGGGTGTTTGATCATTGTATAATTGAAACCCAAGCACAAAAATTTGTAAGTCTGCAGCTGTACCTCATGGTGTCTCACTAATAAAAATTTAAAAATTTAAAAAAAGACTTCTTCCATCTTTTCCTTTTCAATTTTAGTATTAGGAATAGAATGTGATGGCTGAGATGGCTCATAAACGTACAGCATCTCTGGTAGGAATTTTGTTCTGTCATTATGCCACGGAGTGGCTTTTAATCCTTTTGGACATTTTTAAGATGTGGCATCTGATATTTTTGTGACAGGATTTTATAGGCTTGTGCTGATTACTATTCTCCCTGAAGTAGTGTGTCTCTTCATGGTTTTCTACTTGTGAACTCCATACATGTTGCCACTTTCCTGGGCATCTAATAAACAAAAAAAATTTTTTTTTGCCTCCCAAGGTGTGCATCCTAGAAGCCACTCTCAGTAATACTTAGTCAACTGGCTAGATGGTTTAATACTAGGGCCCAAGGAAGGAACTGGGACCCACCAGTACCACTTTGGTATTACTCAGAAGGCTTTTATGGCCACTCCCTGTGATGCTTGGGGAGCCTCTCTGGATATACCTGGTAGAGCTGAGGGCCATCATGTGGTTGTCTGATACTCTGATAAATTTTATATCCACATGGAATCATGTTCTTAAATGAAAAGATGCAAATTATCAATGTATGATACTCCATGGGTGATCTTTAAAGTATTATTTGTGTAACTAATAGAAGAGTTCCCTTCAAATGTAAAGAAGAACTTAAAGCATAATTTTCCAGTTTTGCTGAATATACTACCACCAATCTTTCTGATATATTTGGTAACATGTATATTATAGTTTCATTATCTGTGTTTGTGTAAGAAGAGTTTAAAAGGTGATTTTGTGTGATCATGTTATTTGTCTTTTCCTGTCTCTGGGAAAGGATGGCTATGTTGTGGTCTTTGGTTTGTGGAAGCAGTGAGTTACCACATCACATTCGCTTTTGGGTCTTTATAAATATTCACTGGTGGAGTTCATTATTATTTGTGTGTATGAAGATGAGTTTACACAGAATTTTGTTTTCATTTATTTTTGAACCCTAACTGGCAGTACTCGGGGGCCACTTTTTGGCCATGTGTGCTGGGAATTGAACCCAAAGAGCCCACGTGTAAAGTACATCTTCAGCTTTTAGAGCTATCTTCCTTTCCCCAAGAATCTTATTAAATCGGTTAATATGACTAGCCACAGGGGTTTATTAAGAAGCAGAATGTGGTACCCCCCCAAAAATGGCACAGCCATTTTTAAAAAAAAGTGTAAATTTCTTTAAAAGTTAAATATAGGGCCGGAGCAGTAGTACAGCGGGTAGGGCGTTTGCCTTGCACGTGACCGACCCGAGTTCAATCCCCGGCATCCCATATAGTCCCCCAAGCACTGCCAGAAGTAATTCCTGAGTGCAGAGCCAGGAGTAACTCCTGAGCATCGCTGGGTATGACCCAAAAATAAAAAAAGGGTTAAATATAAACTATGAAACCCAGCCATTCCACTCCTACTTACTCATTAGAAATAAAAATATTTATCTATCAGAGCCATATATTACTCTCTGTAGTAGCATTATGCATAGTAGATAAAAACTGGTGAACCAATAAGCAAAATTGCAGTATATGTATGTGCAGTGGGTTATTATTAAGCAATAAGACAGAACAAATTGCATGTTGCAACATGGATTGATGTCATAAACATTGATGTAAGCCAGTGTGTAAACCACTTACATCATATATTGCCTACTCCAGCAATATGGTCATTGAAGGGAAGGGAAAATGGCATTTCACATTTTAAATTTTACATTTCTCCATACTTCTGTACATTGTGGCTATGTGGAGTAAAATAACTTCTCTGGTGAAGTTTTTCAAGAACAGACACACACACATCTTTTGACTTATATTTCCTTATGACACGTACTCTGAGGAAATATAAGTGTAAACATGATGGTTGGTGTTTGAAAATGTTTGCTATAGCAGTATTACTACCAATAAAAATTGGTAGTAATGCACATGTTATCAAAATAAGGGTTTTTCCCTTTGTTATGGCCCTCTTGGTACAGGGAGTACAGTTCCTTTCTGACTTAAGTAATACTGGGTTTTGCTGAAAGGAATATTTGTAATAACCCTAGACCAGTAAGATCAGTGAGACCTTTTAGCAATAGAGAACAGTATTGTAATCTTAATTTCTCACTTTTAAGGTTAGGCTGGTCCCTTGTAGTTTTTCTGCAGGCCTACTTTTTTCTCAGTCTCTTCATCAGCCTTTCCATAAGATGATCCAGTGCTATTTGCAGCTCTCATCAAGCTAATTTTTGTTCCAATTCTAAAATCCCAGAGCAGAAATCTGGACCAATTTATCTTTTTAAATGTTAAGTAGGGCCCATGTACAAATGACAGTTGGTCTTCTTCCCACCTGTGGGGATCTACGTTCAGGTTTAGTTGATTAGTGAAAATGAACTGGCACTGGGCAATGGTATCGATGTGAAACTACATCTCATGGACTTTTATGAGAGAGCACAAGTGTTAATTGTTGTGAACTTATACATTTTTTAAAGACTTTCAGTGGGATGCTCTTTCAAATTCTTCAAGGAACAGTATACGTTTGTGGTAGATTAATGGTTATTTTCTAATCAGGTGTTACTGAAACCTCTGGTCTGGTTTCCCCTTCTCTCCCCCACCCCCAGTATAAGCAGTTAAAAACCCCTTGGTCCCTGTGTCCAGTTGTTACTTTCTCAAATGCTGTCTCTGAACTTGGCTTTAGCCATGTCACTGTCCTCTGCTCATTAGTCTGCCTCAGTGGATCTTCTTATTCTGTTCCTCCCTTTCTCACACTGCTGTTGTCTATGGTCTACCCTCCACTCCCTCCACTTTCCACTTCTGCACAATTTCTTAGACCTCTCTGACTTTAGAGATTCTTTCTAGCCCCAGATTTCTGTCTTATCTGACACCTTCAGATTTCTGTCTTATCTGTCCTCCTCTGGCTCCTCGGCTTTTTTGCAAATTGAGACATTACCAGTTCTCTTTAACTCTTATCTCTTCGCTCTTTGGATCTCAGTTTATTTTCTGATACAATTTAGTACTATGTCATATTCAACTTTGTTTTCCTGGTAGAATCTCTTGTGCAGTGCATTCACATAATATTTTCTCACTTTAATATTCATCTTTCATAAAACGATGTCTCTGTAATTTTATTTTCTTTCTCTCATCCTAAAATTTACCCGTAAGCTTCCCCCCAAATATAAAATTAATTTCTAAAGCAACTTTTGTGTTTAAAAGGAAAATACTTAATGCTTGTTGAGAACATATGAAAGGACCTTTGTCACTATCAATATGAAGTTTTCCTGAGAAAAACTGATTTGGGTGCTAAATTATTTATATGTTGTTTTCTGTAATAAAAGTCTCTTTTTTTAATTTCAAAAGAAGAAAATGGTCATTTAAAAATTAAGTTCAGAAGTAAACAGTGGAACTGAAAGTTTATATTATATATAGAGTTCTTACAAGTAAAATTAGTTATAGAAGCCGTGATTCTTGGTAAATAAAAAGTGAATTTTCTCCTTGGGTTAGATTTGGTCAAACTGGAGTGTTTAGTATCTGTACATGGCAGGCAACAGTGGAAATCACAACTCTGAATGTTCACTTCCACAGTATGTTCTGAAAGATACAAATGGTTTGTATTACAATTTGGTATTCATATTTAAAGATTTGCATATTTCATCCCCTTCCACTGATTGAAACCATTTTGGTGAATGAGAGGACAATCTGAATTCAGCTAAGAGATGTAGGCAACTCTAGTATAACTTTAAAAACAGCCCTGGGATTAGAGAGGTTTTATAAGAGGTAAAGCACCTGCCTCTAATTTCAACCCACTCATTCACACACCAATTGATTTTCCAACAGATTCTTGCTGTGCTGGTGATAAGTCTTTGTAGTTAACCCACCCGGAGGATGCTGAAGGGTTAAGCTGGAGATTGCTCTGTCTTCTCTGCTCTTTCTTATAGAATGACCAAAGAATAACTGGGGTGATGGAGCAGCAGAGGCAGAAGGTCAGGAAAGAGCTGTGGTGTGGGCACAGGTGTGTTGTTGGAGGCTGCTGGGACCCACCCAGTAGGGATGGGACTCGGCCTTCAGTTTCAGAACAGGCCAAGTGATGTCAGCCGGAGGCAAGCTCATCTGGATGGTGGAGCAGCATGCACAGGGTCCTCATTTTGCCTCTTTAAATGGAGCAGAGTTTGTATTTGTGGTAAATGTGCTCAGGCAGAGGGCCAAGGGTTTGGTTATCAGTTGGTCTTTGGGACTTTAGTAGAACAATTAAGAACTGTAATGATCCTCAAACCTTGGTGCTTCAAAAGAACAATAGAACTACTGGGAGGATATATCTCTTCAGGAGAATACCTTCCCTACTTGGGAAAGGCTAGGCTGCCCTCACGTTGAAGGTGTCTGCTAAACTCTTTCAAACAGTGGTATTAGTCAGTATGCTGCAATATTCACATGGCAAATTCACTAAAGGAGAATTGAATTTTCAAAATTTAAAAAATTAACATTACACTTAAGTAAAATGGAAACATTTTAGGAGAGTGTAAGAAATGATCTTTATGGGGAAAGAACTGATAATGAAAACAGAGCTGTCCTCTAGGTGTTGTTTTGCTTTTACAGCCCAATTTTTTTTTAAGAAAGTTGGTTTAAGTTTGGACTCCTTTTTCACACAGTTCTTTTTACACTGATTGTCATCAGTACAGAAATGAGTACATCAAGCTTTCTTTAGGCACTCTGATAGCTAGTGACCGTGACCAGTGTAAATGTAGTAGTGAGGATCCCTTTCCGGTTTATAAGTATGGTGATTGGGTGTTCACATGCTTGTGTGACATGTGCTTCCCTTAAATCTTGTTATGCACTTGACACATTACCCATCTGATGCGGGAGTAAAAAAATTAGTAGTGACTGGCAAAATGGGGAATGGCAGAATGCTCTTTTGCCTTTGGAAGCAAATGCTGCCCAATACATTGGTTTAAAAATAATGTTGAAAGTCCTATGATTAAATGACAAGATCATGAAAAGAATTTTTTTCTCCTTTTAAACTTAGTGCTTTTTGGTAGAAACAAAAGCAAAATGATGCTTTTGGTTCAGTTGATTAGTAGAGGATTTGGAAGCCTTGTTTCCTATAGAAAATGATCTTTACCCTAAGCTGTCACCTTTCTGAATTCTGTTGCATGCATTGCTGCATTGCCTTTTAACATGTGCTCTCATTTTCACAGCAAATGCATTTTAAAGCTCAGTCTCTGGAATTATTATTGCCATTGATAAATTGTGTTATTTTTTAATGATATTTTCATTTATTCCCTTTACTAGCTGGATTGCCTTTTGCAATTCTTACTTCAAGGCATACCCCCTTCCAACGAGGATTATTCTGTAATGATGATTCCATCAAGTACCCTTACAAAGAAGACACCATATCTTATGCGTTATTAGGTGGAATAGTCATTCCATTCAGTATTATCGTTGTAAGTTAAATCCACTTTTCCAAGTTTCTCACTTTTGGACAGTTGACTTAATTTTGTGTTAATCTGTTAATGATTGAATGTATAATCCTCCAAAACAATGTTTTTTTCCTTTAAAACCTATAGTTGATGGTATTACTTGAAGATCATTTCAGCTATTTTTAAGAGGTCAAAAGAGTTAAAAATGTTCATGTTTTATGTTAATCTTTGCTGAAAAGTCATTGTAAATTTTGGAGCTGTGTTTTACTTTTCAGTAATCATACAATCATGCTAAGTATATTTCTAGCATAATATATGCCTGAGATATTATTTATATTTTATTGTAGCTGTGTATGTACCTTCTTTCTAGTTCCTGGGTTCTAGAAAAGAAAATTTGTCAGCAAATGTTGAGACATCACTTAGCCTGTTTCAACTTTTGTACATCTGTGGACTGGCATGAACGCGCTCAGAAATAAGAGAGAAAGCTCCAAGTTCATATATAAACTGTGAAAACAAAACAGCTTCACTGAAAGTCAAGAGTAACATAGCTACTTAGTAACATAGGTAATCTTTTCAGGTTTTCACCTAGAGATCCATGATTTAAATGAAATGATTTTATGCTCCATAGCTTGTAACTTAAATCATATTTTGTATAGGGCCAGGTAAACAGCTTAAAGGACTGGAGCACATAATTTGCATGCAGGATGCCTGGGTTGTTCTATACTTGGCACTGTATGACCAACAGGAGTGACCCCCAAACATGCTCTAGGAGTAACCCCTGATCACTGCTGATATTGCCCCAAACAAAACAACAAAAAGAGATTTCTGCTAGTTAAAAGTACAAATGTGGTCCTCTGCAGGATCTAGAACAAGATGATAATTATATGTATATAAGGAATTTACTTTTAAAATACCATTTCTTACATGGTGTAATTAATATCTCATTCAAGAAGGAACACAACTTCTTCTTGGCACTAAAAGATAACCCATAATTTGTGGAGCTTATAACTAGTAAAAGGAAATATTATTATGTGAATGTTTGTTTCACAAAACTGAGCTTCTTGAAAGCTGAAATAGTTTCTGGTATTTGCTATCTTTGCTGCCTGCCATGGAGCATCAGAGGTTATAGGGACTAGGGTCAAAGTGAAGAAAGAAACTGTGCTGTCATGTCAGGGACTTCTGCAGTACCAAGAAGTCTTAGGAAACCTAGAGAACCTTTATGCTGAGGTTCTGCTACCAGAAGGAAGCCAGCCAAGTCTGTGATTCTTCCATTAAAGAGGCAGTCATTGCAGGCCTATTTTTTGAAGTCTGTCTGGTTCTGACAGATTAGTGTGTCAACATAAATTTTTTTAGTGGGACTCTTAGTTGCAGATAGCAGCTAATTTCCAATCGGATTCAAGTGCTGAAGCAAACTTCGCTACAAATGTACTTGACTTTGAAGTCTACTTTTCTTTATGTGTCAGGTGCTATAGAGGAGAAGCTTGTCTGGAAGGCGGTAACCAGGCAACCACTAGCTACCAGGCCTCCCAGTGTACTGCACAGCCTGCTGCAGCAGGGGAGGCCCCAGCAAAGCTCTCAGCCAAAACTTGTTGCACTAATTTATGCACTAATTTAAGATTTTTTTTTTTTTTTGGTTTTTGGACCATACCCTGCCTTGCTCAGGGCTTACTTCAGGCTCTTTGCTTAGGAGTCACTCCTATCAGGGCTCAGGGTTGTGGTGTCAGGGATCAAATTAGGGTTAAGGCAAGGCAAGTGCCTTAACCCCTGCATTCTCTCTCCAGCTCCTAAAATAAATTTTATTTGTTTTTTTATTTGGTTTTGGGGCCCCACCCAGTGATGCTCAGGGGTTGCTCCTGGATCTGCCCTTAGGAATTACTCCTAGCAAGCTTGGGGGAACCATATAGGATGATGGGGGTTGAACCTGGGTCTGCCTCATGCAAGGCATGTGTCCATTGTACTTTCTTTCTGGCCCTTCCTAAAGTACTTCTATTCATTAACACAACTTTCAGGTAGCACTTAGTTTGGCCTGTGTCTGTGTAAATTTTTTTAACCAGAAATCAAATCATTTATTGAGCCAGTATGATTCAAATTTTCTATTATGCCTCTGTTGTGACTTGCACACTATCCACACATATATTAGTGATTGAGGAAACCTGGTAAAGAACTAATAACGTTTCTCAGAGGGCAAGGGAGAATTTCAGTGAGGAGAAAATGGTTAGTAATGTAAAATAGTACTGAGAAGTTAAAATGATGAGGATGGTTAAAAATATGATTTAATGACACCATCTGACTTCAAGAGAGATTCAGGAGAATAAAGAGATTGGAGTTAAAGATGTTTAAGAAGGATTAAACTTTCCAGTGGTTTTAGGCTATTTTTTGAGAAGGATGATCTTTGATCAGAAGACACATAAGTGTTGTGATGTGGAAGGGATATATAAAAGTCACTTTGGTTAGAGGATATAGATATAAAGAAGATAGTGAGGAATATGCTGTAAATGAGTCACACTGACAGATAAGTATTTGCTTTGATCTTTAATAATACATTGTTTTACTCCCCCACCATTTCATTAGTTCTTTGATAATTATTCTGTCTTTAGATTCTCAGTAAATAGCAGTGACAAGTCACTCCAGCTCAAAGATGAGACCACAAGTTAGCTAAAATGTGGACTACACCAAAAACTATGAATTGGCATAAATGAGTCGACGAGAAAGATAAGGTGCCAGACAAAAAGATTTGACTGTCCTGTACAGGCAAAACACAGAAACAGTCCTATCTTAAATCGAGAATTGACTTAGGATGGAGTACATACTAAAGATGATACAAGTTGACCTAGAATCGTCAGCTTTCATGTCCCACATTTCTCCAGTACTAAGAGTTAGGTTTTTGCCTTACACTACTTCATGGGTCCCCTTCAGTCTGTGCGCAGTGCTCTCCAAATGCTCCCGGTCAGCTGACTTACTAGCAGCAGTGGCCAAAACCAGACTTAGTTTGGGTGGTTCTAAATGATGTGCATTATGACTAGACAGACTCACAAAAGTGAAGTCTTATTTCTGAAAAATAGCTAAGAGCTTATATAGGTATAGCTGTAAGATGTGCAGGTGTCATCTGCTCCAGCTGTGGCTTGATTAGCTTATATCCTATAGTATCAAAGATCAGTTCCATAATGCAACAGAGAAATCTGAGTAGTCCAGACATTTGCTGGAACACTTTAACAGCCTCTGGGACCATGTATCCTTTATTACAAGGCCACTGAAGGCATCCCGGTGATCCAGTGTGGAAGTATATGTGGAAATTGTAAAAGTATAATGTCCCTAAGAGTACATATGGTTTATCTTTTCTATTACTCCTGTTTTCAGGGGAAAGAATCTAATGAAATAATTTACAGGAGGAGTACATTCCTGTGGGGCTTTTAAAGTATTTCAGCTAAGAGTGTTTACCACTTGCCCAAGAGAGCATCTTCAGTTAAAATTTATTGACCATCATCTACTTTGCTTTTAGATACCAACTTTCTATTCAAGAACAATTTCAGCTTGCTCTTCCAGCCTGTATTCTCCCTTGAACACATGCCCCACTTGCTTGTCTCCAGGTCTTGTTGCTTGCTTATTTCTGCTCTAGAGAAGCCTGCATTCTCTCTCGAACATGTAGAATCTCTCTTGTATTTTCTCTCTCCCCTCACATCTTTCTAAAGAAGTTTCAGTAAAACCTACCAGCTACAATATTTCACTTCCCTCTGAAAATCTTTTCAGTGAGGGAAGGCGATAGACCCAAAAGCCTGTGTCGAAGTCAGGACTGACTTTCCTCTCCTGCAAAGAGCAGTTCCTCACCTTGAGTCCACAGCTCCCTGAGGAATCAAGTGGTAGGAATCATCTCCCACACCGAGCAGAACAAGTGGACTCCAGGCACAGCTTGATGGCTGCCTCGTGAGGCTGGCAGAACGTGAATGTCCGTGCCATCGCAGATTTTACCAGTCTTGACCCACACCAGGCATTTCATCAAGCACTGGTGGCTGAGGTGGCTTGAGCAGAGGTGGGAGCAGTCTTTTCCTGAATCTGCCTCCCTTGTTCTTCATTCGACAAGTCACTGGCAACATAATGACACCCTACATAATGACGCTGTCATAGGCAAACCTGTGCCATCTCTCTTCCCCTTTATACTTCTCTTTTTCTCTTTCCCTCTTTCTCTCTTTCCCTCTTTCTCTCTCTCTCTTCCTTTCCTTTCTCTCTCTTTCTTTCTTTCTTTCTTTCTTTCTTTCTTTCTTTCTTTCTTTGCTTTTGGCCTCGCCCAGTAGTGCTTGGAGGCTCTGTGGTGCTTTGGGCACCATGCAGTTCCAGGGATGGTACTGGGATCAGCCATATGCAAGGCAAGTGCCATAGAACCTCCGTGCTATTTCTCCAGCCCTGGACCACTTCGATGAATAGTGTGTGGCCAAGTGACATATTACTTTTGAGATAACATAGGAGAAAGTTGACTTCTGTTCCAGATTCTCTGTCTTTTCTATCACTGCCCCAGGGGAATACCAACTTCTGTGTTATAGATGATAGTTCAGTTGGTAGGGTGCTTGCCTGGCACGTGGTCAGCCCAGACACTATCCCCTGCACCCTATATGGTTTCCTGAGCCTGCCAGGAGTGATCCTTGAGCACAGAGTCAGGAGTAAGCCCTGAGCACTGCTGGGTGTGGCCCTCAAATCCAACAACAACAAAAAGCCCAACTGCCAAGTAATTGAGACCTATCAGTCACTAGAGAGAGCCTCAGAGAAACCAGCACCATCACCTAATAAGCTGTTAGATGAAACCACAGCCCTACTCAATAGCTTGAGGGCAATTTTCTAAGAAACCTTGAGCTGAGAGCACTCAGCTGAGCTGGACTTGACCCCTAACCCTGGATATTTGTTTCAGAATTAGAGTTATTGGATATACATCAGCAGATTTGGCTACTCAGCAGATTTTTCTACTAATTTGGGTATTCTACAGCTGTTTGCTTATTCTTTTTTTTTTTTAAAAAAACCATAATCAGCAGTGTGTGTGTGTGGAAGGGGGGGGACATGTGGTGCTAAGGATTAAACTGGGCCTCCACTTATGCTTACAAAGCATGTGCTCTCCCCATTAAGCAATCTCTCGGGCCCTTTATTCAACAGTCTAAATATCTTATTCATGAAGAAATTCTGAAGATCCTTTTACAGACTTCAGGGGCCAACAGTGCTTCTTGTTACTTAGGGTACTGTGAGTGAGGTGAGAAATCAACATGTGGCCAAGCAATTACACTGGGATTCAGACTCATTAAGTGGCACAGTGGTATCTCCAACTTTTGTCACCAAAGTTACCAACACTTCCATTCAGCTTTACCATTTGAGAATCTTAGACTTGATTAGGTTCTTTTAAAAGTATTTCAGAGAGGTATCTTTAATTGCTCACATCTTTCTACCCACAGAAATGTGTGGTTTCACTGGATGATTCACTGGTTCTCCCACTGAACAAGCTCACAACACTCTGTCCATCTGGCTAAAACAGCACTCTGGGGATTAAAGATGGAGGACTCCCTGGATGTAATTTCAAAACAACAGAATTTCATTTCTGCTTTTCTAGAATTCATGATACAGCTGTCAGTTTGTTTTTGTTTTTTAATGTATGTGTGTGTGTATGTGTGCGTGTTTGTTTTGGGGCCACACAGAGTAGTGCTCAGGGCGTACTCCTGGCTCTGTGCTCAAGGATCACTCCTGGAAGGGCTTGTGCGACCATATTGGGTGCTGGGGAATCACACCCGGAGTCAGCCATGTGCAGTGCAAGCACCCGACCTGCTATACTATCTCTCAGGCCCCGAGAGTTTTGTTTTGGGACCACGCCTCATGCTTGGGAGCTACTCTGGTGTGGGACTTGGGAGGGATGGCTATGTCATTCCCAGCAGTCCTTAGGGGATGGAGACTTGCTGGGGAGCAAACCTGGGCCTTGTGCATGTAAAACATGATCTCTAGCCCTTTGTACATTTTCCCCGGGCCTCATTGTTAGAGTTTTAAAACTTTAATTATGGAATTCTAGGAACCGCTGAGCCGGGTGAGGAAAGATTTTTTTTTTTAAGTTTCCTTTTAAGAGGCATCCATTATTTTCATCTTAGGGTAAGACTCATGCTGGAAACAATTAATTCTGACTAAATTGAAATGTATGAATGCTTGATAAGATGATTTTTGTCTAATAAGATGAATTCTGAAAATTAGTGTTTAACACTGTCTACTTTTGGAGGGAGGGTTCGATTTTTGGACCATACCTGAGGTGCTTGGGGATTGCTCTCTGCTAAAGGGGACCCCAGTCATGCCAGGGATTAAGTACAGGCCCCAGCATGCATAGCGTGAGCCACAGCAAGTTGAGCTCTCTCTCCACCCCAAACTAGGTGCATCTCAAGTAAAACTCTGTCACTTGTATTCTCTTCACCTCAACATAAGTTAGCAACCAGATATCAGTTTATCTAATTTTTAAAATAGTGTTGCTATTCAGTATTCTTTCAGTGTAGCAGGATGTTGGTCTGTGAACTTAGAAAGTATCTGGAAATTTTGTTAGGCAGTTCAGTTTGCCGTATTGGTGTGTGCTTATGTATTCAACTCTTCAGAATTTAGGAAAGATCTAATTCTGCAAAAATCGGCAAAAAAAAAAAAATGAAACTAGGAGAGTTGAAATCTTTTCTTGGAATGGATAGAATAAGATATATGTATGGACGGACTGTTAATGAACCTGTGACAGTCTCCTGCAGAGGGACTGATAGGTCCTGTCACTGTTCATCAGTCTGTCCTTGGCCCCTTTTTCCTGAATGTCATAAAAGATATTTACTTCCTGAAGTAAATGTCATATTATTTACTTCCTGAAGCCTTTCCACTCTTTTATATACAGTGTGTATTTTTAATTGAGAGAAATGCTTGATAAGAATTAAGACTGTCAGAAAAATTTTATGTAAGGGATATTCTAACTGGAAAACTAATTTTTAAAAAACCCATTGCTTTTATCCTTTATAATCACCACTGCTTAATCACCACTGCTTAACTTATTAAAGCTTAGTAATATTTAAATACAAAAGAAATGAGATTTTTTTTCTCCCATCAAGATTTCCATTTTTTTTTCTTTTTGGGTCACACCCAGCGATGCTCAGGAATTACTCCTGGCGGTGCTTGGGGGACCATATGGGATTCCGGGGATTGATACCCGCACGAGCAAGGCCATTGCCCTACCCACTGAACTATTGCTCCCGCCCTCTACCATTTTTTTTTTAATGTAGGAGTGATAGCACAGCGGTAGGGTGGTTGCCTTGCATGCAGCCAGCACAGCCGAGCCAGGTTCGATTCCTCCGCCCCTCTCGGAGCACCCGGCAAGCTACCAAGAGTATCTTGCCCGCATGGCAAAGCCTGGCAAGCTACCCGTGATGTATTCAACATGCCAAACACAGAAACAAGTCTCAGAATGGAGACGTTACTGGACCACTCGAGCAAATAAATGAACAATGGTAGGACAGTGCTACAGTGCTACAATGTAGGAGTACTGCTTTTTATTTCCCATTGCTTTGTAAGCAGTACCTTCGGTTATCTTTTTTGTGATTTATAACCTAAGGGTTTTTTGTTTGTTTGTTTGCTTTTTTGGGTCACACCCGGCAATGCACAGGGGTTACTGCTGGCTCTGCACTCAGGAATTACTCCTGGCAGGTCGGCCGCATGCAAGTCTACCCTACCCGCTGTGCTATCACTCCAGTCCCTAACCTAAGTATTTTTATCACTCATTGGTTTTCGTTGGTAAAAGAAAGGCAGATATTTTAAAACAGATTTTATTGTAATTTATCATCTTCCTTTGTTTTTTTACTTTAAATTGACTGATTGCATTTTAGATAGGCAAATGGGTGAAGGGGTTGTCAAAAACTGTAAACCTTTTCGACTTTTTTCCTTTTTTATCAGCTTTTTAATTTTAATTTTTGGGCTACAACCATTTTTGTTTCAGGATTACTCCTGGCTCTGTGCTTAGGGATCACTCCCAGCAGTGCTTAGGGGACATACGGGGTGCCAAGGATCGAACATGGGTTAACCACATGCAAGGCAAATATTTTTCCTGCTGTACTGTTTCTCTTATCCCAAATTTCTGGTTTTAAAGTGAATGAGACGGGGATATAGCATTCTCCACTACAGTTAATATTGCATATTGCAAATTACTAAGTGTAGATATTCTCACTATAAGGAAAAACATAACTATGATGACAGTGTTAACTGGATGTATTAATAGCAATAATAAATTTGCACTGTGTACAGATATGATGATTATTTGAATGAAACTAATGTAATATTACATGTCAGTTATACTTAAATACAATGAAATGCCAGGTTGCTACTTTAACATATTTTTTCTTTTTCTTTTTTTTTCCAGATGATTATTGGAGAATCCCTAAGTGTCTACTTTAATCACCTGCATTCAAATTCCTTTGTCAGGAATAACTATGTGGCCACTATTTACAAAGCCATTGGAACATTTTTATTTGGTGCGGCTTGTAGTCAGTCTCTGACTGACATTGCCAAATATTCAATAGGCAGACTAAGGCCTCACTTTTTATATGTTTGTGACCCAGATTGGTCAAAAATCAACTGCAGTGAAGGTTACATTGAAAATTTTGTATGCCGAGGGGATGCACATAAAGTTAAGGAGGGCAGGTGAGTGTTGAATCATTTTTTGTTTTTGGTTTTGTGCCACATCTGGCGATGCACAGGCTTTAGTCCTGGCTCTGCTCAGGGATCACTTGTGGCAAGTTCAAGGAACCATATGGGATACCCAGGGTTGAACCTGGGTCAGCTGCGTGCAAGGCAGACAACCTACCCCCACTGCGTTACCTCTCAGGCCTCAATGTTAAATCTTCAATACTTGTGTTTACTCAAGTATTCCTGGGATGGAAGGTGTCTGGATTTCAGTGACAGAGCGATGAGCCATTCGCTAGCTCAGAGAAGGAAACTAGCACAAGCTCTGGAAGTGAAACTGAAATCCTATGCGGTTGAGGTCTGTTCTCTATACCAATGCTTTTCCCTGAACTGTAGCCTGTCTTCTATTTAAGAACATTTTTTTAAAAAAAATTTATTAGTGAAACACCATGAGGTACAGTTGTAGACTTACAAATTTTTGCCTTGGGTTTCAGTTATACAGTGATCAAGCACTCATCCCTCCACCAGTGCCCATTTTCCACCGCCACGGATCCCAGTATCCCTCCTACCCCTCATCCCCCCCATCCCACCCTGCCTCTGTGGCAGGGCATTCCCTTTTGTTCTCTCTCTCCTTTCGGGTGCTGTGGTTTACAAAAGAGGAATTGAGTGGCAATCATGTTCGGTCTATAGCCTACTTTCAGCATGTAGGAGTACTGCTGTTTATTCATCCACTGATTAGGCTGATTGAATTGGGCATGAACTGCACCTTACAATTTTTTTTAATTTTATTTATTGAATCACTGTGAGAGCAGTTACAAAGCTTTCAGGTCTAAGTCTCGGTCATACAATGAAACACCCGTACCTTCACCAGGGCCCATTCTCCACCACCAAAAACCCCAGTCTACCCCCATCCTACACCCTCACACCCTCCCCCTACCTGTGGGGCAGATGATTTCCACATTACTCTCTCTACTTTGATTACATTTGATATTTTGACACCACGCCCACCAATATTATTTGGGATTTTACCCCAACACTCAGATCTGCCGAAAAGGCAACAGTAGACAATTTGCTTTCTATTGCTGGTTATGAATAACATATGATGTCGCGTGGCTGCAGCAGTGACCACGCGATTTTGAAATTCCAAAATTTTAACCATTAAATCTGGAGGGGTTTCTGCCAAAACCTGCTGGGTTCCAAGATTTGTTCCTGAGTATCTGGGATAATCGCCGTTAAGCGGCTTACTCAGGAGCCAGAGAGGCCATTCATGGTTGGTGACTTGGGGTCTTGTTGGGACGGGGAGGAAAGGGCCGGGTCCACCCCCATCCCATGAGGGCCCAAACCTGACTGTTCAGTGGACTCTGGAGGATGGCGGCCACCGGGCTGCCAGGGGAATCAGGCCAAGGCATGAAACCTATTCCCACCTGGGTTGGCCCAGAGCTGCTAACCAACTGTGGGTTCCGGATGCATTTCTGCCAAAAGCCACTGGGTTTCGAGATTTGTTTCTGAGTCTCTGGGATCATGGCCATTAAGTGGCTTGATCAGGAGACAGGCCGTTTGTGGGTGGTGACTTGGGGTCCCATTGGGACGGGAAGGAAAGGGCCAGTTCCACTCGCATCCCGTGAGGCCCCATGTGTCTCGTCACTGCGGGCCCAAACCTGACTGTTCAGTGGCCTCTAAACTGTCCAGTGGCCTCTGGAAGATGGTGGCCACCAAGCCGCCTAGGGGGAGCAGGTGGAGAGACAGCACCTTTTCCCCCCTGGGGTGGCAGGGTGACAGTAACCTACTGCATGGTCCAGACGCATTTCTGCCAAAAGCCTCTGGGTTCCGAGATTTGTTTCTGAGTCTCTGGTGGCTATTAAGAGGCTTGATCAGGAACCAGAGAGGCTGTTTGTTGGCGGCGACTCAGGATCTTGTTGGGACGAGGAGGAAAGGGCCGGCTCCACCTCCATCCCGTGAGGCCCAGAGGTCATATATGTGACACCTCAAGCCCAACCATGTACACTTGCTCTCAATTTTTGTTTTGTTTTTGGGGGAGGGAAAGGTGAGGCTTACTTCTAGCTCTGTGCTCAAGGATCACACCTGGCAGTGCTTTTGGAATTGTATGTGGTGTTGGAGACTGACCTGGGGCCAGCTGTGTGCAAGGCGAGCACCTTAGCCCTTATACTGTCTCATCATCCCTGCTTTTTTATTTAAAAAAAAAACTACATCTTTTTTGTAAGGTAATTTTCTTATCTTGATAGGTCTAGGTCCAGGTTGCCTTCTTAAAATATTGTTGGGCCGCTTACTATATTAGGAGCACTATTAGACATAAATGAAATACACTGTTGTGTGCTGCAGAAGGTCCAACTCCTTTAGTTTATACATCACAGCGGTAGGGCGTTCGCCTTACAAGCGGCCAACATGGCCGACCCGAGTTCGATTCCTCAGCCCCTCTCGGAGAGCCCGGCAAGCTACCGAGAGTATCTCGCCCGCACGGCAGAGCCTGGCAAGCTACCCGTTACGTATTTGATATGCCAAACACAGTAACAGGTCTCATGATGGAGACGTTACTGGGCCCACTTGAGCAAATCGATGAACAACGGGAGGGCCTTTACTTTACTTTACAACAAATGAAATGGAAGCCCAGCAGCATTCAGTAAAGACACACATCAGTAGCTGAGAGAGTTCTCAAGTTTTAGAATTGTCACCTTTATGTGTTACATAGGATCCACTTTATATTTTATTGTAGTCATAGATTTATACATCACATACATCATTCAACAGATTCCTCTGGGTAAAACGTTCATTTACTTTGTGACTCTGCTTATTAACTACTGTGTAACATTTTTTTAAGTATTGTTTTCTGCTGTATATCGTTTTTTCTCGATAAAATATCTATGTCTCTGGAAATAGTCTTTGCATTAAGTCTATATTTTGCTTGATGTGAATATATAGCTATTCTATTTCTTCTGTTTTTCTTTATGTTTTGTGTTAGCACAGCATATATTTTCTGAGTAAAACGTTATTTGAATCTTTGAACTAAATAATATATTTAATTTCTGTAAATAAAGTACATAAAAAGGTAAAGGTAAAGGCCCTCCTGTTGATCGTCGATTTGCTCGAGCGGGCCCAGTAACGTCTCCATTGGAGACTTTGTTGTTACTGTGTCTGGCATATCGAATACTCTCGGTAGCTTGCCGGGCTCTCCGAGAGGGGTGGAGGAATCGAACTCGGGTCGGCCATGTTGGCCGCTTGTAAGGCGAACGCCCTACCCGCTGTGCTATCGCTCCAGCCCATATTTATTTATGTAAATAAAGTACATAATTGGATCTTATTTATTTTTAATTCACTCCAGAAAGTCTGTGCTTTTTGAGTACTTAATTCATAATTATCCGTTTGGCTTATAACTCTCATTTGTTTTGTTTTCTATTTGCCTCCATTTAAAAATTTTCTGGGCTGGAGCAATAGCACAGCGGTAGGGTGTTTGCCTTGCACGCAGCCAGCCCGGCTGAGCTGGGTTTTATTCCTCCGCACCTCTCGGAGAGCCCGGCAAGCTACCAAGAGTATCTCGCTTGCACGGCAAAGCCTGGCAAGCTACCCGTGACGTATTCAATATGCCAAACACAGTAACAACAAGTCACACAATGGAGACGTTACTGGGTCCGCTAGAACAAATTGATGAATAATGGGAGAACCGTGAAACCGTGATACAAAAATTTTCTGTTCTGTTTTTTTTGCATAACTTTTTTATTATTTTAAAAATGTCTTAAGGAATAGTAGTAAACATCTTTTTTTAAAATCACAATTTACTTCATTAAAACTGACTGTATTATAGCCAAATTGGCCCTTTGGGGGCTCTGTGCCCATCCTGGACACACACTTAGGGTTGATACAGTTGATGTATATTACATCCAGCACATTATAAACCAAAGAGTATGGTGGCATAATTTTTGTTACCAATAGTTATGTTTAAAGAAGCTAACAGAAATTCATTGAAGATTTCTTTAATGACTAGGAAATATAGTCACCTTCAGCGAGTGGTTTCAAGATACAGTAAAACATCTGTTTTATTTTTTATAGAACTGAAGTTCTGAGAGCAGAGTGGAGACTTTGGGCCTCAGGAGAGCTACAGGTGTTATTTCAATCTCAAGAAATTTCTTCAGTTGTTTTTTTGAGCAGTCCCCTAGCAACAATTTCTCAGCTTTTTTTTATTTGGAAATGTTTTCATTTTGCTTTCATTTTTCAAGACAGTTTTTTTTCTGGATATTAAGAGAGAACATTGGCAAAACTTACATAAAATTTTATGACAGTGGTATAGGAGCAAATAATCACAGACAGGGACATAGGAATATAACAAATGTTCTCTCATCAGAAACCAGCAGACCACATGATATAATTCTCTCTTAATATTTGTACTACTTGGGATTTGTTGAGCTTTTAAGAGGTGTTGACCATTTGAGTCTCAGTAATGCTTTCCACCAGTCTCCAGTAACTCTCCTGCATCACCGAGTAGACAGTAGAAAGGAGTTCACATTCAGTTATGGAATTTAAGAAAGTCACAATGGTGAATAAGGATTTATTTAAGCTCCAAAAAATGTCCTTGTAAATGAATCTTAAAGGACACAGAGTCTTCACATAGGCCTTGTTTCGTTGGTCCAGGAACATTAATCTTAGTTCCTAATTTTCTTGTAGTCAGACGCGTTATCCATTGCGCCACTGGCCCTGATCCATTGCGCCACTGGAACGATAGCATAGCGGTAGGGCGTTCGCCTTACAAGCGGCCAACATGGCCGACCCGAGTTCGATTCCTCCGCCCCTCTCGGAGAGCCTGGCAAGCTACCGAGAGTATTCGATATGCCAAACACAGTAACAACAAAGTCTCCAATGGAGACGTTACTGGGCCCGCTCGAGCAAATCGACGATCAACGGGAGGGCCTTTACCTTACCTTTTTAATTTTCTTGTAACAGCGTATCTATTGATGGTTTTTTTTTATCTTATATAAGCCATTTGAATAAAATGTGAGTAGTAAAATTTATTTTGATGCTATAAAATATACTATACTTTCCATATCTGTCATATAAATTTTTCCTAAATTGGTCAACATACCACTATGCTAATTACACTTTGAAGTGCATGGATGTTTTTTGTGTCACCCTTTAAAGTTTGTACACCAACCATGTGCAGTTGTCATTGTGAAGTCTTATGTAAGAGTCAGGAAAACAGTCTCTTTAAAAAAGCAGTATTAATATCTAGATAACATAAATTGCAGAGTGATATGCATTAAAAATAATTACGAATTGGTTTTCAGTGAGATGAACTCTTGGTAAGGTTTTGAGAATTCTGAAGCAAGGAGCAAAAAAAGGATAATCAAGAACAGAAATGAAAATTTGCAACTTTGTATCTTCTGAGAAAAATGTGATTTCCATCAGAGTTTCCAAACTGAGTTGGCAGTTTCAGAACGGTATAATGTTGGTACATAGCTGTGGCTTTGCATTGCTATTTTATTGTAGTTTGGTTAGGGAATTTCCTATTCCTTTTCTCTTAAATATTAAAAGTCAGGATGTCAGAAATGCAAAAACATTTCAGTCTAGACTCTGTTCTATATTTAATTAAGATTATAATGTAATCTTTTAAAAGTATCTACTTGCTTGCTCCCTATGAGTTTTAAAACATAAAATTATACTACTTGACATTGGAGAGAAGGGAACATAAGCACTCAAAATGAGTCATTTTTGTTGACTGTATAAATGAGTCACAATTACATCTTAGAGTAAGTGTATGCTGCTACAATTTTGGTTTTTGGTCTTGATCCCCCCCCCCCCATTTTTTAAGACCTTATTTTCTTTTTCTTCCTCCTTCCTCTGCCTTGCACATCAGCACAGTCTTATGCTCTGATATCCCTGATATTAGAGTCCTTTTACTGACTGCGTTTGTAGTGGTCATTGAACACGTATAGTGAGTAAGTAAGGTTCATGGAGCTCCCTTCCCAGAGCAAGATTCTCTTTAGATCACTGACTGCCAGATCTTAATGGTTTGTTAGAATAACCTGAGTAACTAGTTAAAACACACTTCTGGACCTCGTCCCCTAGATTTGACTCAGAAGGCTTGGGGTGGTGCCTGAGAATTTGTATTTTAACAAGTTCCCAGTTGCTACTCCTTCTTTTGAGTTCGGGATCACACTTTGCGTGTATGGCCAGAGCTGTGGGGACATGAGCCTGTGTGGTATCAGCTGTCTCAGGATTAAAGAGATGATATTTACTCTGTTACAGAGGGTGAACTTAAGGCCACACACAGCAGGCTGCTCTGTTTGTGTTAGTGAGGTCTATAAATTAGTCTCTTCTTTAAGAGAATCACTGTTGGTTTTAGGGTTGGTTTTTTGTTTTTGCTTTTTAAAAAATCATTCATGCTTATACATAAACTCAAGTGTTCCTTAACAATCCTGTGTGACTACCTCTGGTTATGTGAGTTAGGTAGTCAGTATAAAGTTATATTTCTGTTTGGCTTATGAAAATTTGTATTGTTTAGATTTTAATTGAGGTATGTTTCACTGAATGTGAGGAATGATTCAAGGTTTCTGGATATGACTCTCATGAAGGTAACTAAAGCTGAAGTTTGAGGGAGTGCAGTGTCTGTAGTGTACGCACGTTGCAACTGGAGGGACTGGCTGGGGGACTTATGTTCCTGGCAAAACCTGTTTCTTATTTTGAGAGAATGACTTCTGCTTTGTGGTTTAATTGTAGATATTACTGGGAATTTTTTTGTTTGTTTCCTTTAAAAAAGATTCACTTTGTTCAGACTTACTTGTATTTCTTGTGTAGACAACCTTGTAATGGAGATATCTGTATAGAGAATGAATTAGGGGATGGTTTTAAAAGATCCTTTACCTTGTGAAAGACTTTTAGTTAATAATGCATATAAAAGGAACATAGCTTTAAGGAGCGCTCCTCCTTGACAGCCCCTATTCTGAATGGGAGTACCACACACTTTAGACTGTAGCTGTTTCCGCTCCCTCATCCCCATGCTGCCTCCCTGACTTGCCTCACTGTTTCTCACACTTGAGTCACACTGGAAGCACTGAATGGTTTGTTACAAGATTCCTGGGCATGGGAGAGCTGCACAGAAGCCCACTAAGCCCAGTGAGAGAAAGTAATAACACAGAGGCTCAACTAACATCAAAGAGCTCAGTAAATCCTCAGATGACAACTTTCATAACACCATTTCATGGAGTAATGTAATTTTACAGCATAACAGTTTTCACAAATTTTCATTTACTGATCTTTTTTTCTTATAATTCCATCTGCCATTTTTTTTTTGTAACAAGCAGTATAAAGTAAATTTGTTTGCTCAGGGGGCTGGGAAACTGGAGACTGGTGGAGGTAAGGTCACACTGGTTGTGGGATTGGTGTTGGAACATTGAATGCCTGAAACCGTATTATGAACAACTTTGTAAATCACGGTGTTTAAATAAAAGTTTCAAACAAAATATTACTGGATCAGACCCTACCCCCCCACAGAGTTTCTGATTCATTGATTCTGTGGTGGGCATCGAAGGATTTGCTTATTGAAAAATTCCCTAGACGATATTGTGGCTGATGATCTGAAAACTGTTTCAACCCATTTCATGAAATTACTAAATACAGGTAATACTTACTATTCTTAAGATCTAGTCAGTATGAGGGGCTGACAAAGTGAGTACCACAATACTGCTCTTGTGATTTTCACTGCATAGGCGCTAAGATCTGCATATTTTATGAGTGACAAGAATGTGATGCATTTTTTTAAGGAGTGAAGATTAACTTCTACAGGAATCTAGAGTATGGTAATACATTGACAGGAAGCATTTTAGGAAATGAGTGGTTTGAACCTGTAGAATAGGGATAGAACATGCTCTTGATCCAGGAAATAGCACTGCCAGTGGTAGATAGGTTGAAGGCTTAAGGTATACAAGTCATATATTAAAGAGCTTGGATTGTGAATGGTATGCCATTGGAAATGAAATAAGACTGGTTGAGAGAATATGGTGCTATTCCAGATGGACAGTAATGATGATTGGACCCAGATTTAAAAGTGGAGAAAACAATTTGACAACTTTATTTTGGAGATGATAGAGGAGTTTTGCTGGAGTTGTATGGCAAGGTCCTGGCAAGAAAGGTAAAGGTGCCAATGCTTCAGGAAATAGGCTGGTAAGGATTCTGCTGACAGCCTGTAAGGAGCACAAATGTTTTCTTTGCTTTTTGGGTCACACCCGGCGATGCTCAGGGGTTACTCCTGGCTCATGCACTCAGGAGTTACTCCTGGCGGTGCTCGGGGGACCATATGGGATGCTGGGAATCGAACCTGGGTCGGCCATGTTGGCTGCGTGCAAGGCAGACGCCCTACCCGCTGTGCTATCGCTCCAGCCCCTACAAGGGTGTATTTTTACACTGTTTCAATGATTTATTTTTTCTTTCACCAGTACTAAGCTGTCTTAATGACTGTAGCTTTATAGTAAGTGTTGAGTTTGGGTAGAACCTTATTCTTCAGTTCTTCAATAATGGGTTTGTTTAAATATAAAAGGTGTGGGGCTGAAGCAATAGCACAGCGGGTAGGGCGTTTGCCTTGCTCGCGGCTGACCCGGGTTCGATTCCCAGCATCCCATCTGGTCCCCCGAGCACCCCAGGAGTAATTCCTGAGTGCATGAGCCAAGAGTAAACCTCTGTGCATCGCCGGGTGTGACCCAAAAAGCAAAAGTAAAAAATAAAATAAATAAATATGAAAGGTGCATGTGTATGCACATATGTTCCCAAGCAGTTCTCAGGGATCGTGGGCCCTACTCACAGTGACTCAGCCAATTTGGTTGAATGATTCATTGTTGGGCTGGAGCGATAGCACAGGGCGTTTGCCTTACAAGCGGTCAACATGGCCGACCCGAGTTCGATTCCTCTGCCCCTCTCGGAGAGGCCGGCAAGCTACTGAGAGTATCTCGCCCGCAGGGCAGAGCCTGGCAAGCTGCCTGTGACGTATTCGATATGCCAGACGCAGTAACAACAAGTCTCAAAATGGAGACGTTACTGGGCCCGCTCGAGCAAATCGATGATCAACGGGAGGACCGTGATTCATTGCTAAGACGCAGCGATGTGATGCTGCTGCTCAGGACCCCCACAAGTGGTGCCTGGGAGGCCACGCAGTGTCAGGGACTGACTCCTGGGCCTTGAGTGTGCAAAGCATGCACTCTAGCCCTATAGTTGTGACCTTATTTTTTCTTTTTTTCAGAGGGATCACATCAGAGGGTAAAGTGTTAAAATCATACTTCGTCTCATGTGGCTTGCTATCATTTATTGGCGTTGTATTTAATTATACACATTTTTATGGAAAGATAACATGTTCAGTTAATTTATGCACTTCACAAACTGTGTTCTTGTGAAGCTACTAGGACAGTATCCTAATCACAATGCATGGAGGAGCGGGGAAAATGGGTTTGTTTGTGATATTTAAAATATGAAGAGTGGAGTCTAGAGAGAAAGTGCCAGGGTTAACTTGCACAAAGCCAACCTGTGCATTCCCTGGCAGCACACAGTTCCCTGAGTGGCGACGGGTACAGCCTGGAAGTTCCAAGCACTGAAGGAGTGTCCTGGGATCTTACTTAGCTTGAAAATTTGAAATTCTTTTAAATGATTTTAACTAAGAAATTGCCTTATGACTAAATCAGAGCTGTTCAAAACTATTATCAGAGAGAAGCAATGGGGTACAACATACGAAGCAGTGCCGAGAAGGTCCAGGGGGCCGCTTCTGGTGTGTGCCAGCCAGCCAGGCGTGCGATTCAGTGCAAGAGCCTGAGGATGCAGTGTGTAGACTCTAGCTCACCCAGCAGTGTGTGGAACACCCTCGCAGTGCTTGGGGACCCCCAGTGCCACACCCAGTGGTACTCAGGGGATCACCGGTGCCTGAGATGGAATAGGAGTAGGGTGCGTGCAAGGTGTGGTTTTCAGCCTCATCATTATTATGAGCTTGGAATTTGTGATTTTATGGCACAATGTAAATACTCTGAACATGAAGCTTTAGAGAAAATTTGCTTTGCTTTGTGAATATTTCTGTGAACATAAGGGCTTGATGGAATTTGACAGTCCTTAAAAGTAAAGTGCCTTCTGTTTTTACTTGTAGAACATTCAATATAAAATAAACTACCCGTATAAATGCACGGTGACCACAGTCTATTCTAATTATCTAATTCAAATCGAGATTTGTATCACTCTGTTGGTCACAGCAAATTGTTAAAGTGATTTTTTGTTTTACAAAATTTAAACCCAGAATGATTAGCAGTTTTAATTACATAATTCCTAGATGGCACAGGAAGATATAGAATATTAATCTTATTAGGAAGTTATCTAACTAACAAAAAAGCCCGCCCTAAATCTTGGCAGAATCATCAATATGTACCTCAGAAATCTCTTATGCTTAGCATGGAGGCGGCCCAGCTTCCTTCTCCGTCCCTGCATGCCCCTCCCACGTACTGCCCGGGGGGACCCCCAACCCAAGCCAAGCCACTACAGGGATGGATGGATTAGTCTCCTGAGCTTCTCCCAGCGTGACAAAAGAAGCAGCAACCTCTACTCTCAAGGCTGAGAGCATTAAGGGCCAGAGCTTGTGCTTTTTATTTGCTTTTTGCTATTTGGGTCACACCTGGCGATGCACAGGGGTTACTCCTGGCTCTGCACTCAGGAGTTACTCCTGGCGGTGCTAAGGGGACCATATGGGATGCTGCGAATCGAACCCGGGTCGGCCGCGTGCAAGGCAAACACTCTACCTGCTGTGCTATCTCTTCAGCCCCAGAGCTTGTGCTTTCTATGTAGGAGCCCTGCGTTTGGTTCCTGGCACCACATGATCCCAAGCTCAGAGTGACCCCCGATGTCTCAGCATTAAATTGGGAGCACCCAAGCATCCCCGGGTGTGACCCCCCCAAACAACCTCTCCTCCACTGATTCTCAATTGCAAACATAAACAAAAGCCTTCTGAGATGTAGTTTAGTAATATTTTTCTGATCCTCAGAGATTATTTCCTTTTGAACCAGGCAGGGCATAACAAATTATTCTAGAGCCTTCCTCTCATTGTTTTGTGGAAAGCATTTTAATTATTTGCATGGTATATTTTTATTGTCTCAAACTTCCTTTTCTACACCAGTGACTAATGTAAGCTGAACTTAGAACCTGAATGTAGCACTGTAGCACTGACCTCATTGATTTGCTCAAGAGGGCACCAATAATGTATCCGTTGTGAGACTTATTGTTACTGTTTTTGGCATATCACCACAGGCAGCTTGCCAGGCTCTGTGGGCTGGATACTCTTGGTAGCTTGCGGGCTCTCCGAGAGGGACCGAGGAATTGAACCCAGGTTGGCTGTGTGCAAGGCAAACGCCTACCCGCTGTGCTGTCACTCCGCCCAGAACCTGAATGTAATGATTTTTTTCAAAGTCCATAAAATTAAGCTTTGATAACCATTTCATCAGTTGTAGGTGAAGATCAGATGTTTATAGACTATAATATTCAAAGAAAGGATTGATCTCATAAACTTAAGTACAGTTTATAATGAAATGTCAAAAGCCATTAATTTGGTGGGATATTTAAGGCAAGATGTGTGCCCAACTCACATGTCCAGTTTGTGGGTCATATTTGGTGGTGCTTAGAGCTTACTTCTGGTTCTTTGCTCAGGGATCACTCCTGGAAGGGCTTGGGAGACCATCCGGGGTGCCAGGGATTGAATTCTGGTTGACTGTGTGCAAGGCAAGTGCCCTACTCACTCTGGTATCTCTGGCACGTCCACTGAAATTTTTAAAAAAGATACTTTACTTACAAAAAGGTAACTATTTGGTTTCCAAAGGACGTACTAACTGTAAGGTCCAGACCCTGCAAGTGGAAAATAAAGGTCCAATTATGATAATAGAAGTTTATATTTAATGAAGTCAGGCATTCAGTGCCAGTTATGACTTTAGAAATGTTCAGCAAGCTTGTGCTCTATGACTCATTTACCTGTCCTGGAAATTTTAATAAAAATGACATGATGGAATCAAATCTCAGACCCTCCTAGGACTGTGCTGTTCCTTTCCCAACACTCCCCTACCACTGCCACCCCTGTACTCAAATTAGGGGAGGCGGCTGTGTGCACAGGGCAAGTAAGGTTTAATGTTCTTGGCCTACAGATGAGAAAATGAATTTTTGTCTTTCAGATTGTCCTTTTACTCCGGGCATTCTTCCTTCTCCATGTACTGCATGCTGTTCCTGGCAGTAAGTACTCTGTGTCTGTTGATTGGGGGGGTGGGGGGGGGCTGTGGAAAGGGAGAAGGGTAGAGTTACATCATGGGGTGCACATTTCTTACATTAATTTAGCCTTTACTCTCTTATAAGCTTACCTCCAACATTCTCTCAGCTTCTCAATTAAGTGGACTCCAGTAAATTCAGAAGAGGAATAAATGTCTATGCTTTCGCAAAAGTCAATTAAAGGTTTTATTTCTTTAAGCCTTTGTTTATAGGTAGCAAACAGGCACATAGTAATTTGCAAGCTGCAAATTGAGAACTTTTAGAACTATAATAGGGGCTCTTTAGTAGGTTGGGAGGCGGGGGAGGCGGCTTTTTTTCCTTGACATTGCTTCTGGAGTCTGTTTGATGTGCACCCTTACTCTGGGTCATACCTGTGGCCACTTGAGGCCGGAGAAATGGCAAGTCACCTTGACTGTAGTTTGGTAATAGAATCAGTTAGATCATTTAGATGTAAAGTTATAATAGGGAAAAAATACAGATAAACAGATTTGTCTAGACCAAAGAGCAGTTTGGAAACTGCTTTTCTTGAGAAGTAGGCCAGAACAGTCATGTACTGTGTATCCCAGGCTGTAAGCAGTGGAAATATTTACTTGCTGTAGGCCACAGCTTTTATTTCAGCCCTGAATACTCAGATGTCTTCGTGCTTGCCAGCTTTCATTTATGGACACTTAACCAGTACTACCCGCCCTCCTTAAATTCCTCATGTGCTGACTCATCTTATTTTCCTGGGTATCCCTGGCATTATGGGTCAAGTTCAGATTGGTATGGGGCAGTATAATTATTTAAATCTTTGCAGGTTATTTGAGATCTTTCAAAACTTCCTATCAAGAATTCCTGACATCCAGAAATTAACTATTTAAAAATATCTCTTAAAAGAGCCATGGTATGAGCTTCCCTTTTTAAGAGAAAAAAAATAACAATATCTCCTCCAGCACTGCTCACTGCTCAACTGTCCTGTTTGAAAATTGCACAGTAAACTGGGCCTTACTCCTTTGTGTAGTGCTGCCGTCAATTTAAATCTAACATTCTTATACCACATCCTTTCACCAAGATTCCTATAGCCCCTCATCGGGCATTGACTATTTTCTACCTAGCAAGCATCTATCTTCAGGATACATTATAATGGTATTTCCAAAGTGTGGTTCAATGCTGAATAAATGAACAAATCACAGCACATCAACAATATGAATCCTGCCTCAGCTTTAGGTGGGATATGGTATCTAAATTCAGGAACCTTATGAATCCTAAAAGTGTTAATATTGAAGCCAAGAGGAAAAATGGAGGTCTATCTTCCAGTGTTTTCCTTCCTGACTGTCATCAGATGAAGATGGTACAGTATGTTTGCCTGAATGGATCTTAGAAACAGTGTTTCAGAATCAGTAGGGGTGTGTGTTGTGTGCGCGCTTCTGTATGTGTGTGTGTGCGCTTCTGTATGTGTGTGTGTTGAGCAGTTTCAGAATCAGACTGTGTGTGTGTGTGTGTGTGTGTGTGTTGAGCACACACTACTACTCCAGGAGTTTGCAATTTATTTCAGTAAAAGGTCAAATTAAATTTAGGCTTTGTAGGTCACATACAGTCTGAGTCTCATGTTTTTTTTGAAAACCTTTAAAATGTAGAGGCTATTAACATGAAAGCTGACCTGACTAAAAGAAAAACATTCATTCTTCAAAAATTCTCCCCCATCTGTGAACTTTCTTCAAAACTCAGGCATCAGATGGGGGTGAGGAGATAGCTCAAGTGGTAGAACACAAGACTTGCATAGAAGAGCCCTGCATCCCATCTCTGGCACTACAAGGCCCCCTGAATGCTGCTAGGTTGACCCAATTCCAGTCAACACTGTAAACTGCCATTAGTGTAGCTCCCTGAACTTTAGGCCCCTTCCTACCCCTTTCCCTCAACCAAAAGTGTTCTCTGCTGACCTGAGTTTTCTGGATTGCCCTACTTCTAAAACCCTCTTTACCGCAATTGGAGCCTGCATGTTTTTCCTTCTTCCCTTGGCTGTCCTCCACTGGGGCTTCATGGAACTGTGGCATCAGTGTGATGTCTTCCCTGTAGGAAGCATCTCAGTGAAAAACTCTGCTTCTGTTCAGTTTTTCCCACTATTTCTCTTATTTCTTGCTATGAGCCTTCTTTACCAGGAAGGACTGGGAGGCTCTAGAGCTTAAAGACTTGCAACATGCAGGACCCCCTACCCTACCCCCACACACATACTGAAATACCCACTGGATGACTCACTGAGGCCAGATGAAATGTGGGCATGGAAAATCTCAGAGAATCTTAGAATGGGCACGAGGAGAGTATGACCAACATACAGGGGCAAGCCATTTGGCTTATGGGCTCACACACTTGTAACTCTCTGTAGACAAAAGCCATAGAAGTCCTGGGCTCAGTGCCACAATTCTCTTTTAATAGTGCCAATTTTGTACCCAGTGATGTGAAACTCTTAATGAAGACCCAGTAAAATCATAGCAGGATTTTGATTAGATACAAGAAGCTGTTAACTGGTCTTTTGATCTTTGGGTTGTAAGCAGTTAACTCACATAGACTTCAAAAAGCACTGCCCTGGGGCTTGGACTTTCTGATTGGCCACCTGAGTTTTCAGTGTGGTTGCCACTCACTCTGCTGTATTCTTTTCAATGGCTTTCTATTCTAGTCTAACCCTGGTTTTTGCTCCCTCATAACTTCAGTTTGCAAGTAACCTATTTTTGTAATCCTTCTGAACCCTTCAAATTCTCATATACATCTCACAGAATAGAACCTATTCAGGCTTGTTCTAAGTCATCTCTAGATAGTACTTCTTCCAGAAGACTGAGGGCGTCTCTATGGTCCAATAGGATTGCCATCCTTCAGATGTGTCTGTCTGGAAGAGGAATTGGAAAACTGCTGACATACTGTTGAGCCTATCTCACACAATACACAATGGGAATAGAATATAGTATGTTCAGTGCCCAGTGATTACAATACACATTTGGGGCAGGAGGAGTAGAGTTTGCAAAGGCAGATCTGTAAGGCCTTTTATCGATCAGATCTGGCATTTAAAGAGCAATTGCCTTGGGGCTGGAGCGACAGTACAGCAGGTAGGGCGTTTGCCTTGCATGCAGCCAACCTGATTTCAATTCCCAGCATCCCTATGGTCCCCTGAGCACCACCAGGAGTGACCCAAAAAGCCAACAACAAAAAAAGGAGCAACTGCTTTGCATGTGGTAGTGTTAGTTTGATCTGTGGCACCATACATACAATATGTATTGTGTCTATGTCGGGAAAATAGGGGTGAGATATACATGTTAGAGGAATGGAGATTTTGTCCTTTACAACAGGAAAGCGTATGTTCCTTTACAAATAATGGAATTGGAAAAGAAACTTAGAAATCACAAAGTCAAAGAACAGAAAGGGAGACTATAGGGAAAAGGCCATGATTTGAGTCAGCGGTTAACAATATTGGTAAGAGGAAGCCTAATCTGTCGTGGTTCCAAAGGGCAGGAGATTAAAAGTAAGATTTTTACTATAGAACCCAAGAAAGGTCTGGGACACAGGGGGACCACAAAGACATGACCATGAGTTACTGGAAAGGCTCATGGGAGAGGGGCTGGCAAAGTGCAGACATCTGAGTATGTTGAATGTGGGACTCAAGTGACCCAAGTCCAAGAGAAAGTGTTTACCTCCTTAAGGAGTAATAAAAATTTTTACAGGGGAGGAACAGGATTGTGGGTGATGCTTGATCATCACAGAGCTACTTTTGAGTACCCTGGCCTGGGAAAACAGGACGTGCAATTTGGCTCAATTATGTGTTAGTTAATGTATTCTCAGTTAATCAACCTCACCCAGAGCTGAGGGTTGTTTTGTGACCACAGCCTGCACTCAAACCTTAACCATTAGTCACCAGAAGAGCCAGATCTTGGAATGAAACATAAGCCCAGTTACATAAATAATCAGTGGGGGAATCCCAACCCCCAGAACCCCCAGGGTGAGCAATCAATCGCCAGGTTCACACAGAACAGGGTAGTACCTATACGTGAGTGCAGGTGTAAGGAAAAAAACTAGCTATTTTATAAGGGTGAAGGTCACAGTTAACTTGCCAGGCTTTGCCATGTGGGCGAGATACTCGGTAGCTTGCTGGGCTCTCAGAGGGGTGGAGGAATCGAACGAGGCTCGGCTGCGTGCAAGGCAAACACCCTACCCGCTGTTCCAGCCCATCATTTAGTAGTATAAAATGTAGCTTTATATAAAACATAGCTTCATGGGGCTGGAGAGAATGCAGCGGCTAAGATGCTTGCCTTGCATACTGCCAATCCCAGTTTGATCCCTTCTACATGCTCCCTGAGCACTTCCAGGTATGGTCCTCCCCACATAGTTTCCACCTGGTATGTTTAACTCTTTTTCTTTTATCCTCTCCACTAGCTTTATCTCCAAGCAAGGATGAAGGGAGACTGGGCAAGACTCTTACGCCCTACATTACAATTTGGTCTCTTTTCTATGGCTATTTACGTGGGCCTTTCTCGAGTTTCTGACTACAAACACCACTGGAGCGATGTGCTGGTGGGATTCACACAAGGAGCTCTGTTTTCAGTATTAGTTGTAAGTATACAAGGCAGTGTAGCCTACTTCTTGTTACTGATAAACACCTGGTTAAATGTTTTCTAAAATGTCCCAGCGAGAAAATTACACAGAGGCCAAGAATGTGGCTCCGTTGTTAATGAGTAAAACACCAATCCAATGTTGTTAAACAATTTAGGATAGACAACAGTGGAAACTAGGTGTTTTACTCTTTGGAAGAATAAAGTAAATCTTACATTTTTATTGTAAAAAGCTCTGGCTTTAAACAAGGTTTGTTTTATTACTGCTGGCAGACTAAAGATAGTCCGAAAGTCTTTATTCTTAATTTGGAAGATTCTCATTAAGCCATTAATTTTTTGCACTTTCAACCTGTAAACCCATGAGTGCATAAGCTTTCATTTATTTATCTTTGCAGATTTCTTATTATAACTTCATGTGTTTTTAAAACTTGTCTGAATTGTTATCTAAACTGTCCCATACAGGTTGTATATGTATCAGATTTCTTCAAGCAGAGAAATTCTCCTTTTAAAGAGGAGACCTCTCATACATCTCTGCATGATACAACAAGAGCAGGCAATCACTACGGGAACAGTAACCAGCCTTGAAGGTGGCAGAGTGCCCAAACGAAGCTGGCCTGTTTGTAAAGGAAATGATCACAGCCAGAAGACAAAGAAGATGCATTTTCATCCTGGTGTATAAGCCTTAAAGGAACTGCTGCTGCTATACCTCCTTGGATGCCCACTTTACCTGTGTGTATATAGTTACATTTAACACAACAGTTATCTAATAGCTCCCAGATTATTAAAAAAAAAAAGTCAAGCCTTTCACTAAAATAACGCCCACCTGTACATTTTTTTATTAAAAAATGTAATGCTTATGTACAAATGTATATGTAATATGCTTTCTTGGAATGAAGCTTGATTTAAATATAATACATATTAAAATATTTGAGGAAAAAAATATTTGAGGAAAATTGTCTTGAAACAACGAAATCAATACTCGTGTTTGCAGATGATAATAATCGGACAGGTGGTAAACAATTTAAATTTTCTTCAGGTCACTCTTTACAAGTAGAGGCTGGCAGCAAACACAATATCTCTCTTGATTTTGGTGATTCCTAAGAGAAAAGAAAATAGTTAAAATTTTCTTTGTGAAATTTTTTCACTTGAAAACATTATGTAACCTAGATAATCTTCACTAATAGGTTTGTCTGTATCATTAATATGAATATATATGACAATTTTTTCAAACCTCTTTAGGATACTCGATAGGAATTATAGTTGTCATAGTCTTTGTCTAGACTGTTAGAAGACCAGTAAGATGGAACATTTTATAGACTAGATGCTGACCTTCTGCAAATTTATTTTCCAGTTCAGTGTTCCCAATAGCTTTTGCAGCTTGACACATCTGTCGAAGAAGTTCTTCTAGGCGCCTCATACAACGAATTATGCTACCTGAAAAGAAAAATAACAAATCATTTGTAAAATGGCAAAAAATTTGGAAGAGCAGAATTTTTGTTACCAGCAAGGCATGAGAACATAGAATGATTAACTAATAATACTCTGAAAGATTTCCTGTGCAGCAAAGGGCTAGTGAAGTTGAACAATTGGGTGCAAGGTATTAGGACGATTATAGACACAAATTCTTCTTCACTATTAGTGAAGGCTAAGAATCATGGATTTATAAATCGTGACTTATTATAATGTACTAATACTTGGCCTTAATGTAGGCAAGTAAAAAAAAAAATGCCCCTGGCAGAGCCCAGCAACTCTGAGTCAGGACCAAGAAAGATACACAAATCAGGTTCTAGAATACAGTCTCTTAGGCAGTAATAACTGGCTTAGACATACTGCACCTATTCAAGGACATCCTGTGAAAAGAATGCAATCAGAGAAAGGATAATGGTATTTTATTTTTATATTTCACTTTTATATAATTTTATTTTTTACTATTTTTTAAACTTATTGAATCACTGAGATAGACATTACAAAGCTGTTCATGATTGGATTTTAGTCACACAGTATTCCAACACCCACCCCTCCACCAGTGCACATTTTCCCCCAGGTTCCCTCCCATCACCCCCCCACCCCCACCTGCCTCTATGGTAGGTGCTTTTCTCTTTCTCTCTCTTTCCTATGCCCCCCCCCCCTTTGGGCATTGTGATTTGCAATATTGATATTGAACGGTTATCAAGAATATCCCTTACCTACTTTTAACCCTCAGATCTTCTCCAGTGTGATCATTCCTAGCTATTACTGTCTCTGGTCTCTTCTCTATCTTACCTACCCTCAACCCCACACACACTTGTAGTTGGTTCCAACCAATAACCAGGCCTCCTAACCCCTGTTTTCCCTAGCCATGTTTTTTTAAATACCAATGTTTTTCATTTTAATTGATGACTTAAAAAATACTTTCATCAGTATTTACTTCTATGTCCCCTAATAAGCACTAAGGAGGGAAAAAAGCCCTTTCCCATTTGAACTTGTCATTCCTTGTCTGAGACAAGTCCATCAAAGCTGAAGCTATAAACAGTCTCACATCACCAGGGTTGGGGGGGGGCGCCTGGTATCTTTTCTCAAAACTATAGCACTGTAGCACTGTCCTCCCATTGTTCATCGACTTTCTCGAGCGGGCACCAGTAATGTCTCAAACAAATTGTGACACTTGTTACTGTTTTTGGCGTATCGGAATACGTCATGGGTAGCTTGACATGCTTTGCCATGTGGGCAGAATACTCTCGGTAGCTTGCTGGGCTCTCCGAGAGGGGCTGAGGAATCAAACACAGGCCGGCCACCTGCAAACGCCCTATCTGCTGTGCTATCGCTCCAACCCTACATTAAAAAGGTTAGGCCTTCACTGAGGATTATGGAAGTGTAGAGGATGAGGTCACACCTAACACTGCTGGGTTAACCTGGTTTCCAATATGCTTGTGTTTTCGGCCTTTGAGCCCTTGGGCACTAAATATCTGAATACACTGTTAATGTTAGTTCTGTTCACCTGCAAGCTGTAAAATCACTAGAGGTTTTCATTAATAACTGGAGTAATTCATTAACATCTTCCAAGTTCTTAAACGCATTGTGCAATTTAACAACCATGAGTATGTGAAGAAAAACTGGCAAGATTTAATTTATAAAGCAGAATAGAATCTTGAGCTTGACAACTGTTAATTTATAAGCCATTTTCCTATGGTAAAAGTTAACAGTACATTCCAATAGAAAGTCCCCATGTACTTGTAGAGCATTTTCTTACCCTATTATATAATGCCAGGAGCTGAGCAGTTATTTTTAAGGAACTAGACTGATTAAGGATCAAACATGGTTTCTGATCATGCCTAGGTATCAGAATAAGAGAGAACATAAAGATGCTACTTCAAGCAGTAGAAGGCAGGGGAATGAACTTGTGTAATGAGATCACCACTAGCATACAGGCCTGCCACCTTACAACTGGGAAACTGCCTCTCCCGAGGAAACATGTGTCCTGCATACCTACTCAAGACTTGATCCAGTGGAGTACATGAAACACCATTAGAGGAAAGAAAACTATGAGGCTGTGGAGTTAAAACAACATGAGGCTGACACCTAAGGATAGTAGATACTTGGGACAGGAAGACTGCTCTCCATAGCTGGAAGCCTGCCTCATGAGCAAAGGGGAGAAGCAGCTGGAATAGAGAAGGGATCACTAAGAAAAGGATGGCTTGAGGAACTGGTCAAGATGGGAGGTGTGTGTGCTGAAAGTAGATAAAGGATGAAACATGATAACCTCTCAGTGTCTGTATTGCAAACCATAATGCCCTAAGTGGGGAGGGAGGGAGAGAGAGAGAGAGAGAGAGAGTGGGGAATAACGTCTGCCAGGAAGGCAGGGGGATGATGGGAAAGGGGGGGTATACTGGGGATATTGATGGTGGGAAATGTGCACTGGTGGAGGGATGGGTGTTTGATTATTGTGTAACTACCTCACGATGATTCAATAAGCACTGTCCTCCCGTTCATGGATTTGCTCGAGTGGGCACCAGTAACATCTCACAACAAATTGTGAGACTTGTTCTTACTGTTTTTGGCATATCGAATACGTCACGGGTAGCTTGCCAGGCTTTGCTGTGCAGGCGAAATACTCCCAGTAGCTTGCCAGGCTCTCTTGAGAGGGATGGAGGAATTGAACTCGGGTTGGCCATCTTGGCTGTGTGCAAGGCCAATGCCCTACCCACTGTGCTATCGCTCCAGTCTGATTCAATAAGATTTAAAAATAAAAAAGAAAACGATGAGGAACCCTAGGTTTTAGCACAGATCCTCCCACCACGTAACAAGCATTACAGTCTAGGTCCTTAACCCCTACTCTTCCCGTTTTCATTTGTAAAACCAGTAACAAGTATCATTTAAACAGCTCTACTACCTAATCCTGGCTTTCTCTCATTTCAAAGAGACACATGCAAAAAATTAAGCTCTTAAACAGGATTTCTCAAACTTGGCCATTAGCTCTTTTTCAGAAAAAGTACTCCGCCAACCACTCCCACCCACCTTCTTTAAACAAGAAGCACCTTCAACTGACCCTGCTGCTACTATCCCCCACTCCTACTGTTCCAGATCCTTCTGGAACATGTCGGCTAAACTTTGTTCCCCTCCCCCCATTCCATTACATAAGGGCATAAAATTCAGGTACGGCCCAGGGAAAGACTGCCCTAAAGGAATCAGATGGCCATAATGCTTTGACCACAAAAACAAATAAATAAAAAAATAAAAAGTTAATGGCTTGTTCCTTTTTCCTTCCATGAAAAAATCTATAGAGTACTAGAGAAAATCGCCACAATCACAGTTTATAACCACTACACAATTAAGATTATTTGGCTACTACCAGAGTAGAAAATTCAAATCAATAGTAAAAAGGGCAGCCAGGATAACCGTTATGTTCCTATATTCCATAAATTCCAATCATCAAATATGGTTAGAGAGCCACGGCCTGCTCCCATTCATCTTAAACCTAACTATTCTGTTATAGAAGAGTAATTGATAATCACAACAAAACCTAGACAAAAATATGTGGAAACAACTATTTTTTTGGGGGGAAAGGATGGTATCTAACATCGGGCACTTATTTTGTGGCAGGTTTGTAATATATACTTTATGTAAAGTTTTTTATTTGATTCCTAAAGCAGAAAATATGTACTGTTGCACAAAGAAGGAAAAGAATCCCAGAGAAGTTAATTACAGCCACATTTGTCTAACCTGCACCAGGTGCAAATGATGAAATTGGGATTGGGATTTGAATCTAGATTCTAGACTCTATAGTTATTGCCCCTCTCACTGGATGCCCTGGTACAGAGTAGTAACAAAATTAGGGTCCTAGCTTCTTAAAACTGTGGGTCTCAATCCTTTATGCTCTTTTGTAATGGAATGGGGGGGGGGAGGGGACACAAAGTTAAGCCTTCCACCCTGTTTGACCCTCTGTATCCTTTATGGTCCCTAAAGCCCTGCCATGAGTGATCGCTGAGCATGGAGCCGTAAGTTCTAAGCACAGCTGGTATGGCCCCCAAACAACAACAAAAACAGCCAACAGTAAAAGGTTTCTGAATCTGCAACAACCAAAATTTAATTTAAAATCAAACATTACAAATCTGAGGTGTCTCTAATAGCTGGCCCATGGTGCACGTCTCAGGCCAAAAAAAAAAAAAAAAAAGAAAGAAAAAAGTGGGGAATGGTAAAAGTTCATGAACCCATGTTCTACATAAGAGGGGAGCTTATGCTCACCGAATCCTAAAAGGAATGGGGCACCTCTGCTCCAAAATCATCTTATAACAACCCCCTCACATTTCTCTAAGTAAATTTCTTTCAATAAAACTATCCTGCTTGAACAAAGCTCCTCCCCATACAGGGAGTTACTTTTTTCTCTACTTGCCAATAAACTTTTCTACTTTCAAAAAAAAAAAATCCTGCTTCACTTAAAAAAAATTCAATGCCAGTAGGAAGCTCTAGTCCTGATTCAAACTTAAGGTTCTGGATAGCATATATGTAATACCTTCTGTTTTAGAGTAACAACTTACAGACCTTTAATTTTATCTTTCAAGTTCTATAAATTCCAATCATTAGCATATCACCCAGAGTTTCACTGTAATACTTTTTTTTACTTAAGTAAATGCTGCTCTTATTTAAAAAAGTCGTAATTATATGAAAGTGTCACAAAAAAATCATTTATGGCTAGACAATTCTGTCAACAAAAAGTAACTCAAATATAAGCACCTCAAACTCAAATTTCCCAAAACATGAATTCTTAGGGACCGAAGAGATAGTACAGCATGGGTAAGGTACTTGCTTGGCTTGCAGAAAGTCAAAACCAGGTGTGATCCCTGGCACCCCACATGGTCCCCAAGCACTGGCAGAAGTGATTCTCAATTCCAAAGCCAGGAGTAAGCCCCGAGCACCAAACCACTGGCTGGGCCCCAAAGCAAAGCGAATTCATTAATTTAATCTCTTCTCTATTAGTCTATGAAAAACTTCACATTACTCATTTTTAGAAATAATTCCTATGCTTCCCGGGGACGTTGTGATAAATGAATAAAATAATCTAAATACAACCGAAGTTCAGTGTATGTTCTCTTTATTTGCTGTTTGTGCCCTCAATGGGTGGAAATGCTAGACCGCAATAATACCTTACAATGAATTTTAATTTAATGTTTTATCTGGAGAAAATTTAGGTGCAGACTAAAATTTAACCGTACAGTACTTTTAAAAAGAGAACAGAACAGCAGGCTGGACAGCAGGCTGGCACTTGCCTTGCACGTGCCTTGCATGCAGTGAACCGGGATCCAATCCCAGATACTCTGTACCGTCTGGGCTGGCCAGCAGATCTCTGAGCACTGCCGGCCTGGGCCCATAATAAAAAGGAACAGAACAGATCCTCACATATCACTTAGGTCTTGAAATGACTTTATAAAGTTTCTACTGAGGCATCTAGAGTTAGGTACCCTCTCAGATTATTTTGATTTTAAATGTGCACAATGAAAGCAACTAAAAGTGTCTTGATATTTCTACAAACTGGCTAATTCATGTTAATAACAAGAATCTGAGAAAGTTATCAGAGGCCAAACCACAGAAGTTGCTAAATAAGGTGCAAATGAAAGGAAATGTACACATTCAAAACAAGCATGCACTGCCACTGCACTTTCTATAAATGGTGTAACTCAATTTCTGGACAAATTGGTTCTAACGGTTTCAGATAACATGAAAACAATTAAGACAGAATTACACATAAAATGCCTATAGTTGTTGATCCTAAAGTCTTGTCAACATGGTCCACAAGCTGCCTGTATCTCATAAGCAATAATGAATAGGGAGCGATAAAAAATGTTAAGCAGTGAATTATTAGCGTATTTCTTACCTACTACAGTTCTCTCAAATTCAAGGTTCTCTTTATTCAGCTTTGAAAACCATTCTGCTTTATATCCTACCTGTAGTAGCAGAATCATGACCTAAGTTTTACATTCTGGTACTAACGGTTTTGATATGACATAGGGTCATATAACTGAATATAAGGTGGTGGCCAAAAAAGTTGGCAAAGTAAAAAGATCTTTTAATGCACAACGAATAAATCACTGTCACTGTCCTCCCGTTGTTCCACGGATTTGCTCGAGTGAGCCTAGTAACATTGTGAGACTTGTTACTGTGTTTGGCATATCGAATATGTCAAGGGTAGCTTGCCAGGCCGTGTGGGCAAGATACTCTTGGTAGCTTATAATGAACAAAAATTAATTCAAAACTAAGCACATAATGAACCCGAGGTGTTTCTGGCAGCCCTTGCCCATACTACATTTCTCAGGATCATGAGTGGAAAAAGTTTAAGCCCTGCTCTAGGCTAAGTGAAGCCAACTGGAAACAGAAATAAACTCACAAAACTAATGATTTACTACAATAATTTTTTCTTGTCAAAGTAGAAAGCTAAATTACTTTCTTACTAGTTACTGCTTTTTAGAAGAAATTGAGGTCCAGTACATTTAACATAATATATATCACTTTGACAATTTAAAAATGCATAATTCAGTGCAAGTTCCTTTTTTATACTTGGGCTGAAGCCACCATTCTGAAAAACACACATGAAGATACAATTCACACAGCATAAAATTAACCCTTTATAAGCTTGCACACAATTCAGTTGTTTTCAGTATATCTATAGTTGCACATTAATAATCACTAATTTTAAAATACCTTTACTGCCCCCAAAAGTAAACTAGACCCATAAAGTAGTAACCTCCATCCTCTCTCCTTTCTGGCCCATGCAACCATACTTGGTTTTTATGGGTTTGCCCATTCTGGACATTTCAGATAAATGGAATTCCACATCATGAGAACTCTGTATCTAGCTCTTTTTTACTTAGAACATGGGTGGGAAATATCTGCCCACAGGCTATAGAAAGCCCTTGGACTTCTTATAGTCTGAGAAAGATGGGAAAGACACGTGTTTCTCAAGTCTACCCATGACCCATCTCCCTGCACTGTATGACCTGTACATGATGTTATAAATATCCAATGACCTTTGGCAGAAAAAAAAAGTTCCCCAGACCCAACAATGAACTTTAATCTCTATGAAGTTCATTCCACATTTTAGCATAAATCAACATTTCGTTCCTTTTTCTAGATGAATACTCATATAAATAGAGCAAATTTCACTATTTACTCACTGAATGTTAGGGCTTACATGCTTTAAGGGGAATTTTAAAAGCATCAGGCTCATGTGGTTATCAAACAAAGGAGAATCATTCTCTAAAAGGGGTGGGGGGGACACGTCTGAATCGTACTTCTACCTTCAGCTTTGCAGCATTTCCCCCAAAGAGGTTACAGTTTATGCCCTTAAAATTAAGTGGTTTTTATGAGTTTGGTCTGAGATTAGGAAAACAAATATATTTTCCCACAATATTGACGTTTAGATGCCAACTTAGGTAGAACCCTTTTCATTTTTTCTTTTCTTTCCTTTTTTTTTTTTTTTTTTTTTTGCTTTCAGGCTACACCTGGATATGCCAGGGATGAGGTTCACACTCCCTGTAGTATGGATTGAACTTGCTCCCTGCATGCAATGCCCATGGAACTTTCTCTCCATTCCCAGAAGACTTTTGTGAAGGCAGAGACTGTTGCTCACATGTACCTAGCCTGTACCTATTTCTAACGAGTCTAATTTTTCATCAAATCAGTACCAGGTGCAAGTTCCTAAGGAGTATGAAAACTGCCAAAATTTAAGCAAAAACAATACTGCATTGCACTGTAGCACCGTCCTGTTTATCAGTTTGCTCAAGCGGGTACCAGTAGCGTCTCACAACAAATTGTGAGATTTGTTGTTACTGTTTTTGGCATATCGAATATGTCACGGGTAGCTTGCCAGGCTTTGCCGTGCAGGCAAGATACTCTCGGTAGTTTGCCTGGTTCTCTGAGAGGGGCAGAGGAATAGAACCCGTGTAGGCTGCGTGCAAGACCAACGCCCTACCCGCTCTCTATTGCTCCAGCCCAAGCGAAAACAATACACACAAAGAAATGTTACTCTATTATTAATACTATAAATATTTTTTAAAAAATCACTAAAAAATTCCTTTTCACATGATTAAAGAAGGGCAAAACAATGCTAGGGGAAAGGCATGAGGGAAGAGCATGGCAGAGTGTGGGAAGTACTACATAGCACTTTCTTTAAAAACCTGCAGCAAGCAAAAGTAGACACAGTCGTTAAGTGGTGATTAGTAATAGCTGTTGATGACATATGGCTTGGTGGAAAAAACAAGCCCTTCATGTCTGATGAAGACTGCAATACTGTTTTTGCACAGACAAATAAACAGTAGCAGACTCTGTCTGGGTACAAAGGATTTACTACGTGGATTAGTGAACTGAAACCCCTGCACTTTACCCATACAAATATACTTTTTGATTACCACATTAATTTGATCAAACTGAGAAAAAATTACATTCTCTCATTGTTTCAGGGTAATAACTGAGAAAGTAATTGTATAGTTTAAAAATTCCTCAAATGAGTTATAGTATAAAGTCTTCTCTTGTCTCAGACATGGTGTTAATCATTATAGTAAGGCCCAGTTAATATTTAATTAAAAAATATACCTAAATGACTTCCTTTTTTAAAAATATTTTTATTAGTGACACACCATGAGGTACAGTTATAGACTTACAAATTTTTGTGCTTAAATGACTTCTTATATCAAGTACCTCTGTTTTCTAATAAAAAGAAAATTTAAAATCTAATTAGAGGGGCCAGAGCAATCAATAACACAGCCGGAAGGGCATTTGCCTTGCACACGGCCGACCCAGGTTTGATTCCCAGCATCCCATATGGTCCCCCAAGCACTGCAAGGAGTAATTCCTGAAAGCCCTGAGCATCACCAGGTATGACCCAAAAAGAAAAAAAACTCATTAGAAACAAATATAGCATTGTACATTAAAAAAGTTCTGATGCTGATACTTTCTGCCTGTGAAGACAAATCACACTGCTTTGTATGCTAGAGATATAAGTGCAGTATATTCCAATTATGTAAAGCATGTACAATAATAAGATGAGGAAAGAATGAACATTCTGAAATGGAAAACTAAATAAAAACATGGTTAAAAAGAAGGTTGGTAAGGAGAGATGAACATAGTATATGGAAAAGAGAAATGACTTTTATGGTTTGGTTTTTGGGCCATATCTGGCAAAGCTCTGGGTTTCACATGGGGGCGGGGGCGCAGGAATCAAACTCCAATAAGGCCGCATGCAAAACAAGTGACAATATTATTCCCCTCTTTTCACACCCTCAACTGTTGCTGTAAAATTTAACTAGTAACTAACATAGTAACGTTTATAAATTTACCATTCCTACAGAAATAAATTTTCAATGGATGAAGATGATTTAGGAGTCTCTAGGTGATGCAAAATTTATGGATAAGATATTATAGTATTTAGATAATTTAGCCATCACGTGACATTAGTTACAAAGACTAGAATTCAAATATTAGCCTTGCCTTTGTGAGGCTCTGGGTTTGATCCCAAGAACCAATTCTGATTCAAGAATTTATATAATGAACAGTGACCCAGGATTCGGAAATGATACTATTAAAATAAAAACAAATTTTAGGTAAAGGACTATAACAACATACCAGTTAATCTGTAGATGTAGAAAGAATGAAAACCACTGCAACAAATGAGCAAAGAAACCATAAGAACATACTTAAGAATTCAATGTGTGAAAAAAGAAAAAAAACAAAGAATTCTATGTGTGGGGCCAGAATAATAGTACGGCGGGTAGAGCGTTATGCCTTGCATGAGGCTGACTCAGGTTTGATCCCCGGCATCCCATATGGTCCCCCGAGAATCACCAAAAGTAATTTCTGAGTGTTCAGGATTAACACCTGAACATCACCAAGTGTGACCCAAAAGCAAAGCAAAGCAAAAAAAAAAAAAAAAAAGAATTCAATATGCTAAAGACTTACATTACAAAGTTTTAGTATTTTGTCAGAAAAATTTTACCTATGCATCATAAAAAAATCATTGATATATAAGTGCAGTAATCTATTAGTCTAAAATATCAGCCATATTGAATTACAATATCACTTGTTTTCTCCCCAAAAAGATCTATAATCTATGGTACATGCCGTAAATATTCTTATAACATTCTCTAAAAGGTCTGATTTTTTTTTTCAGCTTTTTGTCTCACACCTAGCATGCTCAGGAATTAATCCTAGCTCTGCACTCAGGAATTACTCCTGGCGGTGCCTGGGGGACCATATGGGATGCTGGGAATTGAACCTGGGTTGGCCATGTGCAAGGCAATTGCCCTCCCTGCTGTGCTATTGCTCCAGCTCCTGTTTTTATTTTTAAGACTAATGAAAGAAAATCTAGCTCAGTTTAAAACAAACAACAAACAAACAAAAAAAAAACCATTATAAATATGTGAAACATTTTGAAGGGCTGGAGTGATAGCACAGCGGTAGGGCGTTTGCCTTGCACATGGCCAGCGCAGTCAACCTGGGTTCGATTTTTCCACCCCTCTCAGAGAGCCCAGCAAGCTACTGAGAGTATCTCGCCTGCATGGCATAGCGTGGCAAACTCCCTGTGACATACTCGATATGCCAAACACAGTAACAAGTCTCACAGTGGAGACGTTACTCATGCCTGCTCAAGCAAATCGATGAATAACGGGAGGAGAGTGCTACAGTACAGTGCTTTGTAATGAAGAACACCTGTAATTACAATCTTTACTTCTTACAACTTATAATTACTTGTATATTTCCTTTGCCCTTATTCTTTTAAAATTTCTTTTCTGTTAACATTTATTTTCCAATCTCTTAAATTTCTGCTGAAGTAATATTCTAACTAAAGTCCAATTTGTTGTTAGAAATGCCATGACAGACTGTATTTTCAGTTCTATGATTCAGTGGAATTATATTGTAAAAGTCATTTAATTCTACCAAAAACAAATCCAAAAAGAGAAATACACAAATATAAAATTGCCGGGATAGGATAACCTGTTATGTAACTGCAGACACTGACACAGAATAACAAACTCGTACCTTTAAGAATTTATAATGTGCTTATTAAAAGGATTTGAGGTGAATAATTTTTCTCTACAGAAGGAAAAGATTACTTTTTCTACTGTGAATTTAATCATTGTTCTTGTTTAGTTACAATAACATAAGAATATTTTTCTCTCTACACAAGGAAATATGTAAAGAGAAGTAGATCTCACATCAGAAATAGGCGAATGAAAACAAAATTTCATCATACCTTCAAAGACATCTGTCATTTTGCAGATATGAGCAAAAGTAGCTCCTGTTGCCCAAGTATAAACTACATCCATTAGGTGAGGCTTAAAAGAGCTTAGATAACTTTCCTCATCAATTTCCAATTTGGCTTCTGCTGAAACTTTTGCAATTCTTTTAGCACATTCCTTCGAAGACAGAGAGAAACTTTAGTTTTCTTGTTTATGAACCCCTATATACTTCTGTCAATAGGTCTCCGAGTCAATATTCCACAATGCCCCATGTTCATTCTAGAAGTATGCCTGCAATCTGAACATTCTGGTTCTAGGAAGCCAAAGTGCCTGTTCCACTGCTTAGCGATCAAGCGTTCCCTGTTACATTAAAGCAGTTAACTAAGAAACCAGAATCAAGGTCATTATTTTAACTTCTTTTCCTACAAAAAAACCCTAACTCAAAACTATTCAAGGGTAGCATTTCATCTTTAATCATTCCATTAACAAAATAAAGAAATTAATGACATACTTAGTAAAAGTATAAATCCAATGGCAAAATGTTTCCCCCCATAACTACCCTACTAGGGTGCTGTATCTGTTGGTAGATGGACTATTTCTGACTCTGCTCGGGAATATGGTGTTATGGATTCAAACCAGGGTGGGCAAGATGTAAGGCAAGTATCTAACACCCTGTACTCTCACTCTCTCTGGCACCCCTAATACTTTAAAAAAAAAAAAAACCCTTAATTTTCTCCTCAAAGTGAGAAATTTAGATTCACTTTTTACTTTGTAATCTAAAAATTAAAAATCCTAGATCTGTAAAGACTTCCTGAGTAAATCAAAGTTTCAATTTCTTACTGATCCTAGGGGTAAATGTTCATGGAAGGGTCCTTTTCAATCCTCTCATAATATCTTACAGTTCGTATTTCCCTGTCTTTCTAATGTAGAAAGGTAGATAAAATTAGGTTATCTAAAGAAAATAGCAAAAACAACACATTGTTATGATAAGCTAAAGGTGGCTTTGGGAATCCAGATAATTTCTTAAAACAAAACTTAAAACTTTTAAACTAAAAAGGAAAACTATACTAAAAAAATAAATAAGCAAAGGGCTGAAAAAAGCATGCAGGAATAAAGTCACTTGCCTGGCATGCAGCCAGCCTACCTAGGTTTAATCCCCAGCAGGACTTATGATTTCCTGACCACCACCCAAAGTAACACCTGAGCAGTCGGGTGTGGCCCCCATCCAAAAAACAAAACTGCTCCCCCCCACCCCCCAAACAAAACCCCAAGAAATTTGAATCCAAGTTCCTCAACATGCTATTCTTCATACCTTGGAAATGTCACAGGCAATGAATTATTGCTAGTCTAAATAGATAATGCAGGGTTAACTCTGCAATCACATTAATTCTTACAATTTACTACATGGGTATGTGAGAATACTTAATTATTAAAATAAATACCACAGAGGCTGGAGAAACAGTACAGTGTATAAGGCATAAGCCCTGCATGTGGCTGGCCCAGGACAATTCCCAGCACCACAGAGCCTCCCGAGAATCCCTAGATACTTAAAGTGCCCCAATACCACTATGTGGTGGCCCTGAAAGATCCTGAGCACCAATAGGGTACCTCAAGTAATCCCCAGCACATCCTTGAGCCCTCAGATTGAACAAATGACCCAACTGTTGGCAAAGAATCTCTGGGAGTGGCCTCTACCTGGGACCCCTGGAGCACTGCTTTGAGAGCTATCCCCTACAATCCACCCACCATAAGGCTATTAAAACAGCATTAAATGACATGACTAACATCAAGATATATTTATTCATTAACAAAGCTGTGTATGAATAAAATACTATAATCAAACTGTCAAATAATTTTTACCTACAATTAATGAAATTTGCAGTTCAAAGAATTCTTACCTGCATTTGACGAAGTGGTCCTGCTAACTGCTCTGTCAATTTGGGCATCTCACTTGACTGAAAAAGAAAATGAAAATAAGACGAAAAACTCCTAATTTAAGTTGCACTATATATCTGCTTTAAAAGTTTTCTTTATGTTATCCCATTAATATCAAGTCATATGACTTTAGCTATTAAAATTAAGGATTTATAAATGTTTACTAAAGTTTACCACTGCTTTCATCCTAAATTCTAATACTCTTATTGTTTTTAAAAAAATTTACAGTTAAATTTCTAAAATGTACTAAACTAGTACACTGTGACCAAAACTGAAACTGAGGGAGAGCAAATATAAACATACTAGTTTATTTATAGAAACATTGTTATAAATTATTTTATCATAATGTGATTTTGAAAGTTTTGGCTTCCGGGCAAATCCTAAATGTCAAGAAAATGAAAATCTGGAATAAACAATATTAAAAATAATGTCCATAATTTTTATTTTACCCAGATATTTCTAGCTCTCTTGACAAGCAGAGAATAGTTAACTTTCTAGTAGGGGTCGAAGAGACAGTACAGGGGAAAGGCACATGCCCTGACTGTAGCTGGCTCTGATTAGATCCCTCACAGCACACATATTCCAGGCCTCCGGAGGTGCAGTTCTGGAGGTCCCAAGTATACTGAGATGGCCTGGGTACTGCCTAGCACTGCAGGGCCCCCACAGCACAGCATCCTCAGGTCCTCGGCATACCCAGAAAGGGAGTACTACAGAAAAAAAAGTTTATTCTAGTTTATTCTCCACCCAAAAAAAGTTTATTCTGAGTTTCATTGTTTGCAAAATTGCCCTTCCTAGTAGTGAAAAGCCAGTGACTTTCTTAATTAGAACATTAGAAATGTTAAAACTACTAAAATATCAGTTTTATAGTGAAAAAAGATGACAAGACTGCTAAATCTTTTATATGTACCTGCTCAGGGTCAAGAGTTATATACCACTTTTACTTTCTCTCTGCTAGTTGTTTGTAAAAGGCACTGGTGCTAATTAGTTGCATTAAGCTAATTATGATTCTACCAATACTCTTCCACCAGGAATGTGCAGTTTGTTCTCTCATCTCTCCTTTGAGTCTCAAAATTCTATCAGTGAGGTCTAATCCTCCTAAGTCCATCCACATAACAATTTTTTCTCAGGAGTAAGCCCTGAGCACAACTGGGTGTGACCCCCCAAAAAAACCCAAAAATAGAAATTAGTATCAGATTAATTTATCAAGTAGACTTATTTTTTTAACAAGTACCCGAATATATTTACTCTGATTTCTGGCTAAAAACATTCTTTTTAAAGTATCATCAAGGGTTGAAGTAAATAGTATTCCAGGAGAGCTCAGGGGTCCACAGAGTGGCAGGTATCAAACTTGGGCCTCCTCCAAAGTCACCGAGTAATAGTTTCCAGCCTCTTAACTTAATTACCTAATACCATTTTTCTATGTTTAAACTTGCACTTATTTCTAATTAACATATATGCATCCATGTAATTGCAAGTAACCTTTTTTAATTAAAAAAGTTGTATGAAGACAAGAGATAGCTCACGTGGTAGAGTACACGTTTAGCATGCCTGAAGCCCTAAGTTTGATCCCCAGCACTACATCCATACATTCCAGATGGGGCCTTTATTTAAACAAACCTGCAACAGTATTAAATAACATGTCCATTAAGAAATTAAAAATTTTTAATCCATTAAAATTAAGAATTTAATTAACTCACATTCTCTTGAAACACAAAACAGCTGAGTAGTGCTGTTGCCTGCTCAGCAGACAGGTCATTAAAAAGGCCATTAAACATCATCTCAGTTAGGAGGAGCTCATCAGCACTATACCACCACAAAAAAAAAAAGTCAGAATATAAAAATACACATATGTACTCATTCATCCTAAACATGTAGTTTTTAATAAAATACATCACTAGACCATAATGAAAAATCAGTGAGAAGTGAAAAGTACTAACTAGCAAAGAAGATCACAGTCCTTACATTTATTACTACATAAAAAATAAATGTAAAACACACTTCATATTAAGGCCCCATTCTAGCAAATACCAAATCCTACACATTCAAATAAAGAACCATTCTTCCCACCCCCAAATGGTGATGGTCTTTTAAAGGTTGTTATTTGTTTTCTTTACATATGCCTGCAATAAGATTGGGAGAATTCAGATCAGCTGAATTCTCTACCTTGAGTGAGTACTGAATCAATAGTGAATAGAGTGTGAACAGAGTGATAGTACAGCAGGTAGGGCATTTGCCTTGAACACAGCAGACCAGGGTTCAATCCCCAGCATCCTATGTCCCCTAAACACTGTGAGAGCAGACCCACCATTATTCCTGAGAAATAACCCCTGAGCATCTCCAGAATTGACCCAAAAAGCCAAAATAAGTATATAAAAGTTTTTTTAAGTGGCCGCCATCCTCCAGAGGTCACTGGACAGTCAGGATTGGGCCTGCAAGTGATGAGAAATGCAGGGCCTGGAGGGATGGCGGTGGAGCTGGCCCTTTCCTCCCTGCCCCAAAGCGATCCCAAGTCGCCGCCCACACACGGCCTCTCTGGCTCCTGATCAAGCTGCTTAAAGGCCATGATCCAAGAGACTCAGGAACAAATCTCAGAACCCAGCAGGTTTTGGCTGAAATCCCTCCAGATTTAATGGTTAAAATTGCAGAATCCCAAAATTGCACGGTCACTACTGTGGACACGCAACATCATATGTTATTCATAACCAGCAATAGAAAACAAATTGTCTACTGTTGCCTTTTCAGCAGATCTGAGTGTTGGGGTAAAATCCCTAATAATAATGGTGGGTCTGGTGTCGAATTATTGAATGCAATCAAAGAGAGAGTGTAATGTGAAAATCATCTGCCCAACAGGTAGGGGGAGGGTGTGGAATGGGGGGGGGGACTGGGGTTTTTGGTGGAAAATGGGCACTGGTGAAGGGACAGGTGTTTCATTGTATGACTGAGACTTAAACACGAAAGCTTTGTAACTGCTCTCATAGTGATTCAATAAATAAAATTATAAAAAAGGGAAAAAATTTTTAAGTGTGTACAGTGTGGATAGTGGTTGTGTTTAATAATAAATCTAGTCATGGCTGGGTCTTAATTCAGAATAATTAAGAAAAGTAATAAGTCGATTTTAGAGAAAATAATGTATTTTGATATGTACCAGTACCTCTATGAACAGACCTCTATGAACAGAAACTGCATTTTAGGTCATAGTTTCCATTCTTCAATGACTACACGTATTCTAGCTACATGTAACAAATTAATTTCTATATTCATTTATTATTACAAAGAAATAATTTTCATAATTATTTTTGGCATAGTAGACTAACAGTGCAGTCTAGATTTAATCTTAGGTAAATGATTAAGACTTCTATTTTTATGTTTTTTTACTATATCAGGAAAGTTGAGCTTTATCACAGACAAATTTGGCTACAATGACTTAAAACGTTATCTTGTGTTAAGTAATTTCTAGATGTCTGTTTCAATGTCAAATGTTTAAGATGTTTGTATGTAAGGAGTCATTGTGGTTTTTTCTCTAAGATTGAGCTACTATCTTTACTTGGTAAGACCCACTATTTCTGTTAGGAAGGTTAATTTTTCTTGCCTTATAGTTGAGCTACTTGGTTTGACAAGGCTCAGTAGAAACTTGGTGTGAAATCAAATATTTTCTCTCACATTCAATCATGCCCCTGTAACGGCCACATATACAAGAAAATGTCTTCAATTTTTGTTTTACCTGAACTTTGATATTGGTCAAAAATTTTGTATTGACAACAAAAACGACAACTTCTCAGAGTAAGTAGAATAAATATTGTCATGATAGAGAATTTGCTATATAGAAAGTTTTAATTGAGTATGTTATTACATATAAGCATTAAATTCTCAAATATTTCTTAACCTCAGAATGAGCCTAAATTTACTCTGCTTGGCTCTCTACACATGGCACTTGACAGTACAGATACAGATATAGCATTTCGGTGTATGAGACATATGTGGTAAATGTGTTATTATCTTCATTATTCACATCCTTTTCTATTGCTTGGCTGTAATTTTTGTAAAGATAAATTATGTTTCTATGTGTATTTATTTGTGGTGTATTTTTAGAAGCCAAACTCCCTTGTTTTGCTTTCTTTTCAGAATCTTAAAACTAATTATGTAAAAAAATAAAAAAATTCCCAGTACTCTCTAGCATTTGACTTTTTAACTTGTTTAATATGTTACTGGGTTTTTGTGCCATTGCCAAACTTAAAAAAAAAGTACTGTGCTGGTGTAAAAAAAAAGACATTTTCTTGAATTAGTATTTAACAATTAAAGTTAAAGAGACTTCATCAAAGATTTTGCATTTTGGCTCTTCTAAGTGAAAAAATATATATGGTATAACCTTCTGTAATAGCAAGAGGCAATTACTGCCCTCTTTTGGTGGCCAAGAATAGTTCTATTTTCTAGTCTCTCAGGCACTGGAGTGATATCTCAATTAGATGATTAAGAAAAAACTAGAAATAAAGCTTCACCATGAATATCTGAAACCACGTACATATAAAGTTTGCAGTTCTCTCAACTTGCAGAATTGTCTTTTATGACTCTCAAGAATAATGCTTAAAATTATGGCTATTGTGAACAAAATAGTGAACAATTAAGGTTAAGTTGAACAAAAGCAAAAAACTCTCATTCTATGATGCCAATCATATGAGACCTGCGTCAGACTCATTCATCCTGTCCTCCTGAAATTCTGTCCAATAGAAACCAATATAGAGAATGAGCGAATGATGCTGTTTCAAATTAGGTTTCCAGGACGGTGACTTTTAATGTACGAAGATTACTAAAACGGTTTATATTTAAATGTTATAGAACATTTAAATATAAATAGCCAGTACATTTAAATATAAATAGCCAGTATATATTTAACTGTTCTATAACATACGTTAGCCCAATGTGTTAATAAAATCAAGAGGAACCTACAAAAGGAAAACAGTTACTGGACTAAGTTTCAAAGTAGAAAAAATTTTACACACATACACGCACAAAGGACACAAAAATATATAAACTGTAGAACTGTGTATGAACTATAAATGTACTATAAATGTGTGTAACAATTACAATTACATAGCAATCTCACAACGTATTGAAGAAAAAACATCATGCAAATGCTAACAAAGTTTGTGTTAGATATTGGTCCTCCCGTTGTTCATTGATTTGCTCCGGGCCCAGTAACGGCTCCATCATGAGACTTATTGTTACTGTGTTTGGCATATTGAGTACATCAGGGGTAGCTTGCCAGGTGTTGCCGTGTGGGCGAAATACTCGGAACTCGAGTCGGCCATGTTGGCTGTGTGCAAGGCAAACACCCTACCACAGTGCTATCGCTCCAGCCCCATACTCTACTATTTTAAAATATAGGCCAGACCGATAGCATAGCAGGTAGGGTGTTTGCTTTGCATGCGGCTGACCTGGGTTGGATTTCTCCGGCCCTCTCGGAGAGCCTGGCAAGCTACTGAGAGTATTCCGCTGGCACGGCAAAGCCTGGAAAGCTACCCGTGACGTATTCGATATGCCAAAAAAAAACCCACAACACACTAACAAGTTTCACAATGAAGACGTTAGTGGTGCCCGCTCCAGCCAATCGATGAACAACAGGAGGACAGTGCTATTCAGTGCTATTTAAAATATAGTATCTCCTTTAAAATCAGTTTTGTAGAACAACTAGGTCTTACCTGCTAATCTCACAAGCCACTCGTCCTTTCATCTCTATGACATCAGAAGAAGTAGCAAATCCCAATCTCCTTAAAACACGTTTGCGACATTTCAGTTCGTCCATTTGCAGAACAGTTCTTGCTTTCTTAAGTTCTCGCTTTGCAGATTTAATATCTAATGCAATCTATATGAAGTAAAATGAAGTAAACTTGGATTTAATCATAAAATTAAACAAAATCTGTGAGAATACCTTACAGCACACTTCACTTCATCCTCCAAATATTTACCCTGAAGCTTTAATAAATATGAGCACATATTAGTTAATATTAGAGATTCTTAAAAAGAGCTTTATAATATTAGAAATTACCAGAAGCTTTCTGATCAAAGTATCAAGTAACTGTATTGTATATAGATCAACAACACAATAATATAAAAAGACAATAAACCTAATGTTAATGATCTGAATTCATCAACTAAAAGGCACCCAGTGGTTAATCAAACAAAATTCAGTCTTTTTTGCCTGCATTTACCCTTGAAGTATGTACCTCTCCCTGAGATGTGTACTTATTTAAGGTGTGTACTTACTTACTTACATTTTTGTGTAAATTTTTTGCTGCCTACAAAAAACACATCTTGATTTACCTTTAAAGAAAAAGACTGGAAAAAGGATCTTATAAGCAAATGGTCACCTAAGGCAGATACACCTGTATTTAAAATAACACAGATTTCCACTGAAACATAAGAGAAAGGATATATGGACTAATGATTAAAGGTTTACTCAAGAAGCTATACTTAATTATACATATGCATCAAATAAAGGAGTATCAGTTATAATTAATAGAAACAAAGAGTAGACTAAGAGCAATACAAAAGTAGTAGGGAATTTCAAAACCAGACTTATGTGGCCAAACAAGAGAGTACAGTGGAAAAGGCATGCGTCTTATAAGCAGCTGACCCAGTTTCAATCTTCAGCACTAAAGGTCCCCAAGCCTCAGCAGGAGCAGCTGTTGGTCAGAGTCATGAGAAAGCCCTGAGCACTGCCAGGTATGCCTAAAAGAACAATCCAAAAAACCTCCAACCAAACAAAAACCTCTGCTTACAACCATGACAATCAGCAAATAGAGGAAATAACAGCCTAAAATGACTAAGAAGAGTTGGGGGTCACTATGTATTTATAGAACACTTCTTCTCAGGACAGATGAAGTCATATTTTTCTCAAGTGTACATAAAATATTTTCAAAGACAGACACAAGGCAATTATCAATAAACTTAAGATTATTCCATTTTTTCTGGTAAGAATGGTATATAATTAAAAAAGCGAAAAAGGAAAGCAAATGAAAAACAAAAAGAAAACCATGAAAAGCAAAAAAAAAAAAAAAAAAACCCTCAAACAAGTGAAGGCCAAACAATATGCTTCTCAGCAGTCAACGATAAATTAGAGCAGAAATTTTAAAACACATGACAAAAATGAAAACAAAATTATCAGAACTTATGGCAATGCAGCAAAAGCAAAACTAAATAGCAAAATAGGTCTTTGTAAACAAGAAAAATCACATACAAAAACGGGGGCCAGGTTAAGGGAGCTCCTAAGTGGTACTCAAGTGGTCTGGGGGCCCATTTGGCTAACCAGGCCAATGGGTCAGCTTAAGGGCCTATAAACATAAATACTTGCTGTTCAAGTCCTGCAGTGCCACAGCTACCAGGTCATCAACCCAGTGATGCTCCAGGGACCATGTGGTACCAGGAACAAACACAGGTCAGACACATGGTAAGCAAGTTCCCTAACTACTGCAATTTATCCTGGCCCTGAAAAAAAATCACAAAATTTAATCTTACAACCAAAGAAATGACACAATGAACAAGTGAAACAATAGTTCAAAGAATATAATAATCAAACAAAATAGTTATAAAACTTTAGACTTATAAAGAACAACAAGTGCTAAGAGAATCAGAAATAAAAGGAAGAATTAAAACAGATCCATAGAGACACAAAAGATTGAGAGGATACTATGAACAATTATAAATCAATCAATCTTATATATACCATTGAGAAAACTGTAGGTATCCAAAAATTGTATGTAAACCCTAAAGATTATTATATGTTCAGATTAATTCTGGTAATTTTAGAAAATTATATGCCACAAGTGAGCAAACTTCCTTGCTAACCATGTTATAAAAGGTAGAACTTTAACTGTGAACAATTTGCATTTGTTCTTAATGTCTTATGATCAGAGAAATATGAAGGGCAAAAAGACCAACAGTTACTTCAGAATACAGATTTGTCATGAAACTGAAGACAAAATTACAGAGTTTATGGAAACCCTGGACATTAAAAAATTGCAGAAGATTGAGATTTTCTATATGGTACTGGATTGACTGTCACTGTCTTCCCATTGTTCATCGATTTACTCGAGAGGGCCCAGTAACATCTCCATTGTGACACTTGTTACTGTGTTTGGCATATCGAATACGTCACAGGTAGCTTACGAGGCTTTGCCATGCAGGTGAGATACTCTTGGTAGCTTGCCAGGCTCTGTGAGAGGGGCGGAGGAATCAAACCCAGGTCGGTTCGGTTGGTTGCATGCAAGGCAAACACCCTACCCGCTGTGCTATCGCTCCAGCCCTGGATGGACTACTGAGAATGAATGTAATTTTGGTCTAAAGAGGAAAAAAATACCAGAGAAAATGAAAGGATATATTACAGAAATAGGCTACCAGAATTAAAACAAACAGAAAGCCTCAACATATCAACCACAATAATAGAGAGAAGCAAGAATAAAAAATCTCTCCCAACTACATCAAGCTTCTGTGTTGTGATTTTTTTTTTTAAGTTTTTAGGTCACACACAGAGATGCTCAGGATCAGGACATCATATGGAATACCTCGGAGTAAACCGCGGCCACGCGACAACATTTAATTCTTAAACCCAGCTGTAGAAAGCAAATCATTTCACAACGCTTTTTCAGCATGTCTGCTTTGGTGGGGGGTGGGGGGGGGTGGTAAACTCTAAATAATAATGGTGCATCTTTTATCGAAACAATGAATCTAGTCAAAGTAGATAGAGTATTAACTAGAACTCATCTGTCTCACAGGAAATTGGGAGGGGTGGGAGGTGGGTTCTATTGGGGTTCGTGGTAAAAAATAAGTATTGGTAAAGGGAAATGTGTTTGATATTTGCATGACTGAGACCTAAACCTGAAAGCTCTGTAACTTTTCCCACAGTGATTCAATAAATAAATAATTAAAAAAAATTCAATATACAAATAAAAAAAACTGGTGTAAACAGGAATATGCTTCAAAATACTAAAGGGCAAAAACTATAAACCCACAGCTAATACACTCAATGCTAAAAAACTGAAAGCTTTCTCTTAAATCAGAAATAAGACAAATTGTTAATTACCACCACTTCTATTTTAAGTATTAGAAGCCTTAAAACAAAACAAACCAAAAAAAAAAAAATGAAGACAAGGGGCTGGACAGAGAATACAGAGGGTAAGGCACTTTGTCTTATATGCATCATGGCACAACTCTGGCTCCAATTTCCCCCAGTCACCTAAAGTTGAATTCCCTGAACACTGCCGGGGGTCACTCTTAGCACAGAGCCAAGATAAATCTGGATGTGCCCCCCCGCAAAAAAAAAACAAAACAAAAAAGACATTTTTCTATTTTAACTGATGAACCCAAAATGCAAAAAGAAAATTAAAATTACTCATTTTTTTAGTAAAATACATAGAATTTTATGATAATGCTTCTGCCATACCTGTGCCTTTTTTTCACAAAGTGTATATACAGTTTCTAAATTTGGATCATTGTGAAGTGGGTGAGAATACATTCGATGCTCAAAAGCTTCTACTTTCTGAATGACTTTTTTCAGTCCTTGATCTTGAATGCCCATATCATCAATAGGGTCTAATAAAGGAACACCATCAGGAAAACGTTTTTGAACTTCCTGGGAAAAAAAAGAAAATTAAAATTTATTACTCATCTTAAGAGACAAAATTAAAACTTTAGTAAACATTTTCCTTTTAAATTGTTTTAATATAAAAACATAAACATATGAAAAGGATGCCATATATAATTTAATCTTTTCCACTTAAACTACAAGGTATTTTCCCATCATATTTATTATTTTGTTTTATTTCTGTTTGGAGGTCACACCTATAAGGTTTGGGAGTCACTCTCCAATGTGCTGGGGATCACCTGGTGTCAAAGCTCAATCAAACACAGGGCTCCTACAGGCAACCTACATGCAACGTATGTGCTTTAACCTTGAAATCACATCCTCAGCACCTACACTTATTTTTGAAAACTCCTTCTGAAACCCAATACTCAAATTAAATGATACAGCAATCTATTACAATTTCCTAATAATTCTAGTTCTGGATATGGCCCAACTTAATTATAAACCCATTATTGTATAATTAGGTTGTTGAAACTTCTTGCTATCATAAGTAAACCTGCACTGAACCTTGGTAAAGTATCTAATTATGTTTTCAATTTTCTGATTATTTACTTGGGTCTGATTCCTAGGGAAAATAATTCTAAAAGTATAAACTTTGAGAAGTTTAAAGAACTCAAAGAACCCAGATCTCTACTAATAAACTGATTTAACTGTTAAATATCGTAAGCATATGCATTCAGGGAAGGGATAGCTAACTGCAGGCAAATATCCCCCTAGGAAACTTTTAAGGTCTTAAGTTTTTTAAAAAAACGATTTTAGAAACGATTTTAGGAAACTTTTAAGGTCTTAAGTTTTTTAAAAAAACGATTTTTTCCAAAAGGAAAGGTTAGCCATAAGAGAATAGAAAGTACTGAACAATGACCAGTTGAATTATCCAACTCTGATTACCAACCAGTGGAGGAAGAGATGGGGAGAAAATAAGAGGCAGACCAAAGAGGACAGGAGGACATTGCTGCGGAAAGTTCTGGCCACTTTGGTGGTGGTGTGTGTGTGTGTGTGGGGGTGGGGGGGGAGATACGGTAACTTGTACATCTAATACCATAAATATTAATGGTATGCAAACATGATACCTAAACTATAACTTTTTAAAAAGGAAATATTACAAGACTTTCAAGAGTATTCAAGAAACCCACCTAGGGCTACAGCTTAAACTTTTCTATGTTCTGGGGTGGAGGAATCGTACAAAGGGTAGGGCATTTCCCTTTTGCAGATTGCTGACCTGGATCTGATCCCCTTCACCCCATATGGTTCTCCCAAGACTGCCAGAAGTGATCCCTGAATGCAGAACCAAAGAGTAAGCCCTGAGCACTGCTGGGTGTGGCCCCAATACCAAAACCAAAAACTTTCTATTTTATACCGAAAACATTCTGTTTATTATTCCCCCCCTAAAATTCCAGCTAAGAGCCTATCCTACATAATAAATTCTATTCCAATCCTTATGGAAAAAATCAAGTCCCTTTATTTCTACTAAGAAAAAAATTTTCAAGTCATAGTTTCTCATATTAACTATACTGATATGAGGGGTTGGAGCGATAGTACAGCAGGAACGGCATTTGCCTTGCACAGAGCCAACCCAGGTTCAATCCTCAGCATCCCAGATGGTCCCCCAAGCACTACCAGGAGTAATTCCTGAGTACGGAACCAGGAGTAACTGAACATCGTTAGGTGCAACCCCCCTCCAAAAAAAAAGCAAGGCTTTTAAAGCATTCACATAATTATATATAAAAAACATTTCAAACATTTCATATATCTATTAGGTGCTTTCATGAGTCAAAGAGATGACAACCTATTTTACTGTCCATTATCTACATTATTAGATCTGCTGCTACTATTTTTACTAGGAAAAAAGAAAAAACCTACCATTTTTGGCAGTGTTTATAGTTACCCTAAGAAAAAAACAACATATTGATATACATTCCAATGGTGTCATTTAAAACAATTCTTATACCCACTGAATTATATTTAATTCATGAAAATCAACATGCATAAATACCTGTATTGATTTTAGAACACTCTGTCTATTGTCCACTGGTCGAAGGTCTTTAGGAATGTAAAGTCTAACACTGCTAATAGCAGACAGAAGATGTACCAAAACTGGAACAACCTACCAATAAATGAATTATATATTATAATCAAACTTGCACATTTTCAAATTCCAACATTTTCTAAACTTATCTTGATATTTAAACTGCATTTACAACATGTGAGAACTATGACACTAAACTCCTGAAATTCCATAAATATTGTAAATGATTAAGTCAATAAACAACTTTTCAATGACTTTCTGAAAACCTAGTAGGATTGATTATTCCCTCTTCTGTCCTTTCTTAGGAAATTATACGTACACACACAGACAGCACTCTGTACATAGTTAACTATTCATAAACTCTTTGAACTGTAGAATCTTCAGGGTGTTCCTGAATACCCTTATCAACTTGGTATTTCAGTGAGACCAAAAAGTCTGATATGGTGTTCTCTTAAGAGCAAATTTGTTGAATTAACTAAAATTAATGCATTTATAAAGTCAAACCTATCTCTATAAACTTTATTCCATGCATTTTCCTTCTATTAGTATCTTTGCTTCATCATCCAATATGCCATTCTGCACCCTATACATTTCACAAGGTTCTTCAAACTGAAGGGATTCTTCATCAGTCCAAATACACCAGCATGTTGTCTCCTAAAACTACCTTTCCACTTACCATCATGGACTAAAACAACTGTCTACTGACAAAAACACTTAGCTTGCTGGCTGTTTTGTAATGAGGCACTATGAAAATGTTAACAGCCAGCAAGCTAAGTGTTTTTGTCCTAAATCTGAGTTCTATCCACAGCTAGCAGTATGACCTGAAGTAAGTCATCTAATCACATTATTTCATTTCTCACACCTTAAAAATGGTGATACGGGCTGGAGTGATAGCATAGCGGGTAGGGCATTTGCCTTATATGCAGCCAACCCGGGTTCGATTCCAGCATCCCATATGGTCCCCTGGGCACCGCCAGGAGTAATTCCTGAGTGCATGAGCCAGGAGTAACCCCTGTGCATCGACGGGTGTGACCCAAAAAGAAAAAAAAATGGTGATAAAAGTCTATCTATATCATTAAACAATTGTAAGGGAAAGACAACATATATAAAATACTTTGATATAGTGCAATTAAAAAATACAATACCTTTTAAACACAATATAATAATGATGACAATAAATCTGCATAAAACAGGGACAAAATAGCAAGGATATCAAAGATAAATGGCAAGTAATAGTTAAATAATGATAAGGTAGAAAATGTAGATATTTTTAAATGGAGAAAGTATACATCATGTAAAGATGAAAATCACAACTTTCCATCTGAAAAATAGACACAATGAATGGTCTGCTAAATTTTCCCAGTAAGATTTTCCCAATTCTTAAAAAAAAATTTTTTTTCAATTATTAAGAGTTTATGTACATTCTATACAAACTATTAAAGAGTATTCTAACTCTTAAGTAAATATTATATATAACTAACCTATTGTCTTTTTTTCACCATATGCTTTTGTAGACATTTTTACCCAAATCACCCAAACCTTATAATTATGGTCTTCCTGACATCTGTATCTATTATTAAGATCTCTGATATTTATGAAGAGACCAATAGCAGTGCTCAGTTTATATTTAAAGCTGGTAAAGCAACGTTGACAAAAATACTAGCATTAGAACACCAGCGTGCAAAAGTGCCAACCACTGATAATAAACTGTGAACCAAAGTTGGCTATATTCTACAACATGTAATTTTTCTGAAAAAGTAAGTTCACAAATACTACTTCATAAATCAAAAGAAAAGTCATTTTAGAAAGCAGTCATGAACAAAAGCTGGTGACAACTGAATTATATCTTGATAACGTACTATAATACTTTTCAGAATTTTAAAGTAAAACAATAGGTTCAGTTCTATGTTTAATAAAATCTGACCTTAGAGCAGATAAAGACAAGAAATAGGTTTCAATGAAACCCCATGAAATCAGTCATTAGATAATATTCTTCAAAAAAGAATCTAAACTCTTATTATTAGTGACTACAATAAGAAAAGGCTAATATGTATGCCACAAATATACCATTCCAAAGTACAGTAACTGGTTACAGTAAACAAACTAAATTGTAGAACTTGCAACTTCATTTATAGGTAAATATCAACTGGTAAACACATATTAAGAAAAAAATCACTTAATAGTTCAGTGTGGGAAAGTTGTGAAAATTAAAAAACAAACTGAAGCTGTTACTCAGAATTCTATGTAAAAATAATTCTCTTAGGATGTTTCCTAATGAACAGTCTTTACTGTCACCTCTGAATCTCATGATGATGTATCAATCAAAATAGCAGCAGATGATGCTTTCAGTAGCAGACCATTTTCTACAAAATGCAATTAATTATAATAAATATTATGACATTTCCTTTAAAAGACATAGCTAATTTGGGGGGCTGGAGTGATTATAACAGGTAGGATATTTCCAAGTAGCTGACCCAGGTTGGATCCTGGCGCTCCAGGAGTGATTCCTGTGTAGATTCAAAAGGAAGCCCTGAGCACCACAAAGTATGGTCCAAAACCCAAAAACAACTAAAAAAAAAAAAACCTAGTTAAATTTTTAAACCAATGTTTAAAAAAATCTAAAATCATGGAAATCATGCCCAATTCAATTAGCTTAATCAATGGCTTAAATAGCAGTACTCCTACATTAAAAAAAAACAACCTAAAATCCCAGTATGACAGTCCTCAGAGATACTGAGAATCTCTAAAATAAGGTTTCACCTACAATTATTTTACTTATTTCCTTCACATGAAGAAAACTGGGAGACATTTTCAAAAATACCATGAGTGTCTTATTTGGTAAAGTGAATGCTTTTTCATTTAATTAAAATCACATTTAAGCCAGAGTGATACTTCAGCCTTGCACAAGGCTGACATGTATTCGATTCCCAGCATTCCATATGGTCCCTGAGCACTGTCAGAAGTAATTCCTGACTGCAGAGACAGGAAATACCCCTGAGCATCGCCTGGTGTGACTCAAAAACGAAAATAAATAAGTTGAAATAAAATCACATTTAAATTCATTTTAACTAACGAAACTTTGGTAACAATCCTGATTTACCAAGACACAAACAACTGCAACCATTACTCATGGGAATACAGTAAGCAAAAGGGCTGAATAAAAATGTAAAATTTTCTCATCCTAAAAACGTTTTTATAATCCATATAAAAGTCAGTCTCATAGAAAAGTTAAAAATTCTTCTTTCATCGCTTTACTTTTTCTACAAATGATAAGTTCAGAACTCATTAGTCATTCCATAAATTTTTAGATGTCTTTAGCTTGACCCAAAGTACCTTGAAAACATCCAAGTTAAAGATCCCAATAAGAAATTATAAGCATTCAGGAATTTGGTAAATATAAATAATCCACAAAGTATCTAAAATATTTTTTCTTTGTTTTTGCTGCTGAAAAAATCTGAAATCTTGAAATGAAAAATAAAGTACAAACCTGCATTTCTCCTTTCTCATCAGGTTTAGCTGGTTTTGCTGCCTCAGTGGCTGAATTTTTCAGACTCTCTTTGCTACAGCGCAGAAGTACTTCAACTACATATAGAGGATCCAGTTCACCAGAATTAGGCTAGGAAAAATAAAATAATGTTATCAATTCTTAAAGAACTGGCATAATCCATGTTTTTAGCACTTGGCTTTACAACTGAGCACAGTATATGTTTCATGAAATTAAAGTTGTCTCTTCATTCATAAGCATGTTCCAGTAACTCTTCACCACATCAGTGAAATTAATTATAAATTGTTAATTAAAGGACCTGTTACAAAGCTATGTGTTTCTCCACAAAAAATGATTTGGACATAACTCATAATTAACAAGTATGTCAGGACTAATTTTCATCTCAATGCTGAATTCCTAACCCATACATGAATGAAAAGAAATTAGTAACAGCAGAAGCACAAAACAGTCCAAATGAAAAGAGATGCTACATCTAAGCCCTTCATTTTACAGGTAAGGGAAAATAAGCATGAAAATACAAAAGGCATGAGATCACTTATTGGCAATGGCTTGTGTATAATGCACTTAAATAAACGAAACACAGATAGGATTGGCTAATTTAACTTTGAATAGTCCCTCATCTTAAAAAACAAAATCACCCTTGATTCATAAGTACTATTTTTATATATTCATGACATCCAAAAGTAAGTTAATAGTTACTAAGCCTTAAGTTATTAATGTTTTCATTTAGAGAGAATTAGTATAACTGACCAGATCTAATTTCTTTTCAATTCCTTAATTTCTTCTGTTTGGCACTGCACTCAAAGTTCGCCTCAGGCACATCCACAACATACTGCACTTAAGTGCTTGGAGTGTGCCTCCAGGCAAACCAACAACATGGGTATGGCCCAACTGCCACCCTGCCCCAATTTTTATATAATTAACTTACTTTAACATTTGACTTTTTGGAGAAATTTACTACTACTCCCCAGCCAAAATCATCTCCTTCATTCTTTACCTGCAAGAACAAAAAGGACAGTAAGGTATTTATATACAGGGCTCAAGAGATAGTACAGCAAGTAAGGTACTTGTCCTGCTCACAGCCAACCAGGGTTTGATTTCCAGCGCTCCAGACGGCCCTCAGCCCCACCAGGAGTGACATGTGAGCAGAGGCAGAAATAAGTCCTGAAAACAGCAAAGTATGACTCCTAACCTTACCCCCAAAAAGAGAGATTAGACTTTCACGTCACTAGAGGCCAATAATACACTATATTTCCAAATAAAATATATTCTGAACAAACAGTTCCAGCCAAAGAGCCCAGAAATGACCCCAACATGCAAAGTTAATTAAATTACAACGTATTGTGATGGCTAGAAGCAAAAAGGGTGTTGGATATTCAAGCACAACAGACTGAAGTAAATCAGAAGGTGCTAATTTTGAGTTATAAAGTACGCCAATTTTAAGTTCACGGTCTTCATGTTTTGAATACAACTAGTCCTTTCTGATACATATGCATGAAGAAAAGCTGGAACGAAGGTATAGCCTCAACTCAGTAGACCACAATTAGATATGCCGTGTAGGGCAGGAGATAGTGCAGCAGGTAGGGTGCTTGCCTTGCCCGCAGTAACCGGGGTTTGATCCCCAGCACAACATATAGACCCCTGATTGCTGCCAGGAATGATGCCTGAAGTACAGAACCAAAAATAAGACCCCGAGCTCCATGGTGTGTGGCCCAAAAAGCAAAAACAAAACAGATGCTGCATTATGTTCAAGTCTGACCACCAAAAAGAAGACACACAACCAGGTAGCATGACTTCCTGACAGAAGCAACAACAATGAGAAAGTAATAACCTTGTCACTCCAACAAGTACCAAAAGAAATAAAAAGCATAAACATAAAAACATCAGGGCCCAAGAGATGACACAGCAGGTAAAACACTTGCCTTGTACCGGTTTGAGTCCTAGCACCACAGATAGTACCCTAGCGCTGCCAAGAGTAAGCCCTAAGCACAACAACGGGTGGCCTAAACGACAAAAAAATTAAATAAAAGAAACAATATTTAAGAAGACAAGATGGAATTGCTCTGGGCCAGAGAGATAGTTAAGTGGGTAAAGAACTTGCTTTGCTTGCTGCAGACCTCGGTTCAGTTCTTGTACCCGATATGGGTCCCTGAGCCTCAACAGGAGTGATACCTGAGCATAGACACATAAAATAAGCACTAACTACCAGAGCCCGGGGCTGGAGCGATAGCACAGTGGGTAGGGCGTTTGCCTTGCACGCAGCCAACATAGCTGACCCGAGTTCCATTCCTCCGCCCCTCTCGGAGAGCCCGACAAGCTACCGAGAGTATCTCGCCCGCACGGAAAAGCCTGGCAAGCTCCCCACGACATATTCGATATGCCAAAAACAGTAACAAGTCACAATGTTACTGGGCCCGCTCGAGCAAATCAATGAACAACGGGAGGACTGTGACTGTGACCAGAGCCCAACCCCGTAACACCGATTAAAAAACCCAACTACCAATTAAAAACAAAAAGGTCACTGTTAAACTAAGGACAAATACTTTGTTACTTACAATATCATTTTAAAAAATTACAAATTTTTAAGTATATATTTTAACCCTACGAAAAAAAATAACAAATTTCATAAAACTCTAGCATAGCACTAAGAGAAATAAAAAAATTAAATTAAATTAAAGTTAAAAAAGCAATGGTATGTCTGTTCTGAGAATATCAGAACACTTTCACAGCTGGTGAATTCATTCCAGATTAAATGTTGCCTTATTTTTAAATATCATTTCATAATTAGTAATAGCTTTTATTTGTTAATGTGCACACTATTTTTATTCTTCTCCACAAAATAAGAACCAGGGGGTTAAAATGTTTTACATGTGAAGGGCTGGCGAACTAGTACAGCAAGTAAGATACTTGCCTTGCATGTGTCTGACCTGGATTGGAGCCAGGCATCCCATATGGTCCTCTGAGCAGACAGGAGTGACTCCTGACTGTAGAGCTAGGAGTAATGCCTGGGCACTGCCAACTCTAGCCCCAACCCCGAAAAAGAACAAAATGTTTCACATATGAAACAGGTGTAGTAAGAGAGGCAATATAAATCAATTATATTATATTTATATCTACAGAAGAAAGCTGGGCTGGAGTGATAGCACAGCAGGTAGAGCGTTTCCCTTACACGCAGCCGACCTGGGCTCAATTCCTCTGTCGCTCTCAGAGAGCCCCGCAAGCCACCGAGAGTATCCCGCTTGGCAGAGTCTGGCAAGCTCCCTGTGGTGTATTCGATATGGCAAAAACAGTAACAAGTCTCACAATGGAGACGGTACTGGTGTCCGCTCAAGCAAATCGATGAACGGGAGGACAGTGCTACAGTACTATAGAAGAAGGCACTTTACTAAGAAGAAATTACTTTAATCTTTATCCCAAAAAAGTTATTAAACCACATACCTTTACCAGACGACCTGGTTGCAGAAATGGTAAGCAGTATTTAGGTTTATGAATATATTCTTCAATTTCTTTACCAAGTTTGGCCAGCTGCTGTCTAATTTTATAATAGATAACCACACTTTCTTCATTTGGTATTACTATTTTATTATACTGTTCTTCTGAATTCTTTACCTCTGTTAAAAACAAATATGTAATATTAAAAAATTATGTTCTTCACATAAATTATTCTGAAGATGTATATTTTTTCCAGTTACTTCTATAGGAAATAGTCACTTTCCACAGAACAGAAGTTTAAGAAAAATTTCTGAGAAACCCTTGTCTTCTATTTTTTTGGGGGGAGCCAAGGCTGACAGTTCACAGGGCATACTCCTGGCTCTGCACTTGGAATCATTCTGGTGGTGCTTGAGGGACCATAAGGGGAGCCAGGGACTGAACCGTACATCGTCCATCTGTTTCTTCTCCATTAAGATTCATTTTCTCTTGGGGCTGGAGCAATAGTCCAGCAGTTAGGGTGCTAGCCTTGCACATGCTTGACCCAGGTTTAGTATCTGGCCTCCCATGGGGTTCCTTGAGCCCCACCAGGAATGATCCTTAAAGCAGAGCCAGGAACGTGCTGAGCACCACTGGGTGTCACTCTTCTTCCCAAAACGTCATTTTCTCTTATTTCTTTCTAAAGTTTCAAAGTAAACCTTAAATCCTCCAAGTGGGTCCAAAGTCATAGCAAATAGTATCATAGTTTTCTTCTATGGATGGTGATACAACTCTGGGAATTCTAGATCTACATAGTTCAAAACAGCACTAACTTTATGTGATTATTGAAAGTATTTATGTTGGATATCACGGTCACGGTCCTCCCGCTATTCATCAATTTGCTCAAGTGGGCTCATCGTGAGACTTGTTACTGTGTTTGGCATATTAAATACGTCATGGGTAGCTTGCCAGGCTTTGCCGTGCGGGCAAGATATTCTCGGTAGCTTGCCGGGCTCTACGAGAGGGGCAGAGGAATTGAACCCGGCTCAGCCAGGCCGGCTGCGCGCAAGGCAAACTCCCTACTGCTGTGCTATCGCTATATCCAGTATTAATATTGAGAAAAAACAAGTCATAGATGGCTATTTAAATTTGTTAAATAAAGGGAAACTAGATCCTTAACCATATTAGCAACATTTCAAATGCTCAGGAGTCACCAATGGCTAGTGACTCTGTACCTAATTGCACACAGAACATGTCTACCACTGCAGAAAGTTCTACCAGAGGCCCGACTGGCTTTTTCACAAAATGTTTTAGTTGGTTATAACGACCAAACTAAAGTTCTTACTAATTATTCAAAGACCAAATTTAGAAAAAAAAAAAAATATATATGTATTTTAATTTAAAGAAAAAAACACAACAGGCAAAGCAACCAGTAAGGTTTGGTTTATAATGTTATACTTACTCTCGACCACTCCTGGAATTGCTCTATAATGCTGGAATTGATAAAAGGACTTTTCCAACATGTACTCAGGATTAATTTCCTCTACACGTAGTAGGTTCAACACCATGTTGTAGGTCAGATGAAAAGCACTATTAAGAGGATCAGCTGAGCCCTAACAGAAAAACGAAAATCAATGTTGTAGATTTTTTTCAAATAAATTTACAAAAATATTGCTGATCTGCTAAACTGCTTGATAATTTGTTAAAGTACATGCTATGTATTTCTTTTAATATTATGTTAAAAAAATATAGTTGGTGCCCTACTTTAAATAATCAATAAAAAAGTGCTAAGGTAGATTATATTTGTTAAAGCAAAGGGAAAAAAACTTAGTAAATAATACACAGGGAATGATGTACTATTTGCCAACTATGTTTAGCTCTCTGCCTTCTAGGTAAGTACCTGACAGGATCACACCTAGTTTCTCCTTACTCCACCCTTTGTGTGAAGGGCAAATAAGCTATAGCGCAGGATGTGATGTTATTCTGGGATCAAAGATTTAATAACTGGTTTGAAAAATCATCTTTCGCTCTTTCTGAGTCACACTCAGTGGTGCCCAGAACTTACTCCTTGCTCTGCACTCAGGGATCACTCCTGATGGTGGCTGGGGAACCATGAGAGGTGCAGGGATGAAAACCAGATTAGCCACACACAAGACAAGCCCTACTCACTGTACTATGCTCTAGCCCTGAAAAGTCATTTTTCTTTTTTCTCACAGCAACTGATAACGTTCAAGATGGCCATTCCTACATCATCTTGAATCCCTAAATAATGATGAAAGTAACTTTAATAAATTTGCACTGGGGCTAGAGCGATAGCACAGCGGGTAGGGCGTTTGCCTTGCATGCAGTCAACATGGCCGACACAGGTTCGATTCCCAGCATCCCATAAGGTCCCCCGAGCACCGCCAGGGGTGATTCCTGAGTGCATGAGCCAGGAGTGACCCCTGAGCATCACGGGGTGTGACCCAAAAAGAAAAAAAAAATTTGCACTAAAAAGTTAAGTGAAATAAACCTGTAAGTTACTAAGATTTAGACTAGATACTGAAGAAAAATACTTTCCTTTTCAGTTATCTTTAATATGACACTTATTTCTAACATGAAATTCCACTGTTTATATTCCCAACTACCACAGAAGACAGTTTTCTAAATTGTCAGTCACCTGAAACTCAACATGGCATTATGATACAGCACTCATTTGAGCCCAGGATAGTCTCAACATAAAACTGTTCAACTGGTGTAACAGCATCTTCTTATTCGAGTATCCTAAATTCAATGATTCTAAATGTCACACTAGTTACATGAACCTTAACTCACTTTCCAAGTATAACTCATTAAAACAAAACAGCAAAACCAGAAAAAATTGAAGGACTGTATGGTATTCTTCAATACTGTTTTTTGTTGCCAAGATTTATCTTAATTTCAGTACATAAAATGATAAGTTAATTTTATACTTTTACTTAATGTTAAGTTTTTCTATTTTAATATCTTATTCTGAGGATTTAATAATTTCAAATCAAATGGGAAGTTAAAAAAAAAAGGAACCCAGTCAAAATTCCTTGAGAAGTGGTTGAAAACAAAAGAAAAATCTTAAGCAAAAATACTAAGAAAGTAAAATGAATAGGCAAATATGCAATAAAACTCAATTTTTTAAAATTTATTACTGGAATGTTTATAACCCCCAAGAAACGCAATGGTGGATTACAGAATATATTTATCTAGCCTTGCAAAAGGTAAATTTGAGGCAGTTTGCTTCCTCAAATTCTGCCTGAATGCCCTATTCTTGCTCTATTAGTAAAAGCAATTTGCACAAAGAAGGTGGCAGGTATTAGAGGAATCTTAAACTTGAGAATTGTAAAGCAAATGCTTCTGTCTTCTTTGAGAGTCTTCATATTGCTTCCATTATGCCACAACAGAAAGTACAGGTTAGTATATTAACCCACCTACTTAGATCTACTTAGAAAAGTACCTAAACTGACTCAACTACTTCTGAAGTAACTTCTGAAACATGTTTCTCAAAATTCCTCCTGAAGAAACAGGACCTTGACTCCATTACCTTAAGCAGTTGTTTTCCAATCGTTGGGCTCATCTTTTCGTCCACCATAAGAATTACAATTCCTCTATCATCCATTCCCCTCCTTCCAGCACGGCCAGACATCTGAATGTATTCACCAGAGGAAATCTAAACAGATTCAAAACTTGTTTTGAGAAAACTCGGTAATACACCTATTTCCAAAAACATTAACATAAAAGTCACCACGTTATACATTCTAATAATAAAAAAATTCTTATTTAGGGGCCAGAAAGATTCAACAGCAGGTAGTGCATTTGTCATGCATGCAGCTAACCTGGGTTCCATCCCCTACATCCCACATGATCCCCTGAGTACCACCAGGAGTAATTACCAAGACAGAGCCAGCAATAAGAGATAAACCAGGAATAACCGCTGAGGTTATTCCTAAATAGCCTTGAATATAATCTCAGGGCTAGGATGAAAGAGACGTTACTGGGGCCTGCTCGAGGCAATCGACGAATAACAGGATGATGAAATGAAATGAAATGAAAAACCGCTGAGGTTACCTGGCCAGGTGAGGCCCAAAACCAAAACAAACAAAAAATTATCAAGTTAAAGGAAAATTTAATCAACAACATTAATACAAAACAGTGGGATTAGAAAGGAAGTACAGCAGGTAGGTTTATTGCCTTGCATAGGGGCCTTCCAGGTTCAATCCCCATGACCCCATATATTACCCCCAACACTGCCAGGAGAAATTCTTGAGCGCAGAGCCAGGAGAAATCCCTGAGCATCACTGGATGTGGCCCAAAAACAAACAGGAAAAAAACAAACTAAAGCTTCAAAACAATAAAATAATAGTTAAGGAACATACTAGCTAATTCACTAGCATAATAAAACTTTGAACTAAATGTTTTGGTAAAACAGCAAAGATAGCTACGTCAGTTGCTTTTACTAACTGCCGTTTCTGACCTCATCATTATAACTTTTATCATTTGCAAAGTAACACTTAAACATAGTTCTCTTCAACTATGTCTTTCAATTGGTAGAATTGTTCTTTCCCCTCATCAACCTCCCGGTGTTTTATATACCAAATATGACGATCAGTCTGTGTTGCTTTCTCCCCCTCTAGCTAACTCCACTCGCATAATACTCTCCAGTTCCTTCCATGCAACAGCAAATTGCACAATTTTATCTTTTATACACACACACACGTGTGTGTGTGTATATATATACATATATACATATACATATATATATATATATAGGCTGGAGCGATAGCACAATGGTAGGGTATTTGCCTTGAATGTGGCCAACCCGGCCGACCCAGTTT